>NC_136385.1:45241228-45923728 GCF_965140285.1 Lepidochelys kempii | reverse complement strand
GGTTTCCTAATTGTACAATTGTACCAGTCAAGTCAAATAAAAGGGATTGAAATCTTCACAGCTGCATTAGCTCAGGAGGCCGAGCTTCATTTAAAGAGGACATTGATATTTCGCCGATCTTTCCGCTCCCTTGTTGGTGTTAATAATGTGGTTCTTGAATGCGTTTGAAGGGGATAGGAAAATGTAACTGCCAAAGCATACTCAGACTCTAGCATGAGTCTGATATAGAAAGACAAACCACTGCAGCATTTCTTAGCTGGGCCAAGTGAAAGAGAAATTCTGCTGCATTTTCATGTTCAGCATTTTGCTCAGGGTTTGGTTCTTTGATGAACTGTCAGTTTTGCCAACATTTGCATAGTCAAGGCAGTATGTGCAATGGCACATACTAGACAAAACACAATTTCAGACACAGACCTGAGGGTTCCGCTGAATGCACATGCAACAAATAGTCCGGGGAGTCCTGGCATTGTGGAAAATATGTCCATAACAAAATAAGGCATCAGCTAGGAGAAAACACACACACCGAACAAGAGAGGATGTTAACTGGGACATTTTCTGGACTCTGCAGATGCAGTCGCTACTTCTGACCACATTGCAATACAAAAGTGAGGAGTTCAACAGAAATCCTCATTCAGCCACCTCAATTCTAACTGAATTCAAATGATAAACCAAAAAAATAAATTAAAAAAAAAGAGAGAAGCCTTTAAGTCATACTGAACCAATACAAAAGTGAGGTAGTATTTGACTATGGCATAAATTAAAAACCTAAAATTCATACATGACACAGGAAAAATTAACAGCATTGTCATATTGTAGAGCCTGGTTCAGCAAGGCACCTGCCAGGATGTAGGCATATGAACAGTCCCATTGACTTTGCACATGCATAAGTGCCTTCTTGAATCAGGGTCTAATGGTTATCTTTTCATTTACACCATTAATCTGATTCTATACCTGATCAGGTGCTGAAATGAAACCAGCAGTCCAAGGATCGCAGTTCTTAAAATGGGCATACATCACCAAGCCTGAAAAGACTGCACACACTAGGATTACCCAGAGTCCCACTAAATTAAGGTACAGTGCACTGAAAAGAGAGAGAGCGAGAGACACCTTTTTATGTCTAATTCAACACAAATATGGCAAGGTCATTACTGGCTACCCAAGTTGTTCTCCTACATTTCAGAAACACCACTGAAAATAAATGATACCATCTCTTCATTTCTTGGCTTGTGTGAATGTTGATATTTTTGGGGAGCACCAATATTTTGAAAAAGTAAGGTATTCACTATATTTAAGGACAAATGTAAATGAGTGAAATGTTTTTGGTGCAGCTTCAAGAAGCAGATTTACAATGAACCACAATTCTGATGTTATAAGCCAAACTGACGAGAATCTCTCTATGGCCATCCTTACATATAAGCCTTTAAAAACTGATTTAATTTCTCAAGAGTTGTTGAAGTTATGCATTGAAGTCAGATGGGATATTATTTTGTACTGAATCTGGCCCATTTATAATTTCACCACATAAATGAATCTGTATTCCCCATCAGCAAATATTTGAGGTACACCTGGATGACAGCATTTCACTCTTGGGATTTTCTGTCTATAGTTTAGAAATGTTGTATTCCTGTGAGGTCTTACATAATCTGTATTGCATTTTGACATTGTCCTTCACTGACTTCCTAGCCATTGCCAAATCTAATTCAAAATTACACTCCTGAATTTCAAAACTCTCTAGGGATCCTGATACAAAAGACCTCTCTGACTTCTTAGCCATCTATCCTTCCCTCCTCCAGCCTTGGTCTCCCAAGACTCTTCACAGTCAGTGGTCACACTTTCACTTGGCCAGCCCCATCCCTCTGAACTCTCTCTCCACCTCCCACTGAGACACTGTGTTACCTTGTTTTTCCTTTTAATCATATCTTAAAACTTTATTTTCTTCCCAGCCCTTGAAGGAGCATTTTGAGATCACGTGTGTTAAGGAGACACAAAATGTATAAGAAAGTGGCAGTGAGTAACAACATAGACATGGTATTGTGTACAGCCCTGGATCCCCACCTGTGCTGTAATAGGTTTTCTGTCCCCAGGGTGAATTTGCATTGAATAACACTATGTTACTTTAAAGGAAAGTCTTCCCCCCCCACAACCCCCCGCTCCCCTTCTTGTTGAACAGATGGGATTTTAGGTCTCTATAAAAATATGCTGTCTTGATTGTATTACCATGTGTGTCATAGATAGGGATGCGTGAACTAATTTTGGACAAAATAAGAATCAATCTGAATCTGTGGCTGTTGCCAGAACACAACCTAAATCTTTTTATGGCCTGAGAGAGGTTTGAATAAGTTTCCCTTCTCTCCCCTTTTTCTTATGAATGGTAATTGGTCTGAAAGCCTCTTCTGCTGAGTTCTGCTCCTGCTGCTACATGTAAATCTTGCATGTCCCAGGACTTGGTATTTGACACATGGGGTGTACTTTTGGAACCACTGCTCTAGAATGTGAGAGACCCTGGTGCTGCTGCTTCATTTAATTTCTCCTGAAGCAAGTTGTCCAGAGAGGACTATGGAACGTCCTCCAAATGGAATTCCCGTCATGGAAGGAGGATCCTGCAGCCTGCTGCCAAACATACTTCTCTCCTTCCACTGCTGGAAAAAAATCCATAAAGCAGATCTTTGAAGATAGGCATTTTATTTTAATCAGGGAGGGATTGTCACATGTAGAGCTGTGGGAGTAATTTGCAACAAGTAATTTATGTAATGAATTTAGGCTTTCTGATTGTGGAACGTCTAGAAGTAGATTGTGGTTTCTTTAAATGTCTTTGCTCAGAATTATTTGCAGAAGAAGAAGATCTGTTCAAAGTCCTTATTCTCTGGGTTGGGTTGATAAATATTTGAGAGATCTGAGCTGTGTTGTTCAGTTGTGACAGGCTAAGTAAGGTCACATGGTATTTGTTCTGTTCCGTACTGAATAAGTGTGTAGGCAGTTGTACAAATACCTGTTCATATGAATTTAACATTTAGCTTGAATGAATGACCATGGGTGTGATTTTGAAATTCACTTCCTACAAATTTTTGTCAGGAAAACCCAGTCTTTTACATCTTCACAGAAAATGAACATCAAAAATGACTATGATCAAAGTTAATTCATTTACAAAGTCAAACATTTGAGCAAAACTCTTTTTTTCATTATTTAACCAGCTCTAGGCACTTGGGAGTAAAGCAAGTTCATGAAGATATTTGAATCTTTTGATATGTTGCATGTCTTTTTCTGTACATACTAGTTCTGTTTTTAATGACAGTTTATTGAGATATTTATACATTAAAAAGGTTTTCCATTTTTTTCAAGAATACCGTAGATACCAATGGTCATGTACTTCTGTACCAGATATGGAGTGGTCACAGAGCTTCCTTTTGAGCAAGATACACACCATCTGTGTTCATCATTACATCCTCTAATGCTCTGCCAGGTATGGCTGAGATTTGTTTAAATATAAGGAATTTTTACACACACTGCCAGCTAATGGCTGAACTTGTAATATAATTTAGCATTCCATTACACCAGTGTGAACTTCTTAATAGGATACACAAACCCCACTTTTGCAGATTCACTTTGAGGCAGGTTTTCCAAAGTTTAAACTGTTTCTTACTCCATGAATTGTCCCAAAGAGCATCAGGACTACTCAATACAACTCTATGTGAATAAAGGTTTCAGAATCTCGCCCTTAGATGTTTAAATCTCTGTTAACTTGCCCATACCAGGCTCCCTGTGTATATTTGAAAAGTTATTAGAATAGTCCCGTAGAAGAAGAGTTAGAAATAAATTACGTCTGATTATGAGAATAGTTTAGGTTCATTCTTGATACTAGACAACTTACAGTTTAGCTTGCTTTTCTGATTTGCAGGAAATGCATCTCTGTATTGTGGACTGATTAACTCCATAGATTCCTAACCACGTAAAGGTTCCCCCAACTGTGATTGTCCAAAAGGTGTGTCGCCTTAAAGGATCTACATCAAAGCTACAAGACAGAGAGGAAAGTAATTCAGCTCCACTTGATTAAACCCAACATTCAGGCACAATAGAGATATGCCTGAACCAAAGGTCTAGTTTCCAACACCCCTGAGCTTTGAGGAATACCAAAAGATCTGAATCTGCAGTTAGGACACTTATCTAAATCAGATGTACGGAGTAGCTAATGCTCAGTCCAAATTCATCATTAAACAGCAAAGCTTTTGTGTGTTTACTCTGCTAAAAAGAATATCTAATCACTGTGTTATACCTCAGATATACTGAGACTTATAAGTGTGAGAAAGTTAGCCTTATATTTACTGGCCTTGCACCAGTCACTAGTTATAACAAGCACACAAGTAAGTGGTTGCCCCCCGCCTCCCCTCCGGAACAGACTAATGGTCCATCTCATTCGGTATCCTGTTCCCAGCAGGGGACAATGCCACATACATTCAGACATAAAAGCTCCATAATCCACCTAATTACTATAGTCATACTATCACCATATATTAGCCCAGGAAGATAAATGTCTTCCAGAGTTAAACTAGCAATTAGCTTATGCCTTAAGTTTCATCCCCCTTGTAATTTTATTTTAATAAATATAACTAAAGTTAATCTTATTTTTATTTGTACAACTCCCTTTCCGTTACAGCTCTGTTAATTTCTGATCCAAGAACGGCTGTTGATAAAATAGTACACTTAGTTTTTTTTATAACAGCACCATTGTCGCTGCTGCTCGTTTCTAAACAGCCGCCAATGGGAGGCCAATTCACCACAGCAGGCACCAGTCTTGTGGCAGCAGTATTAGCTACAGTGGCAAGTGTGTTTAAAATAATGTGGTATTTTTAAAGATGGGGAATGTTAAGATGTGTGAAAAGGGGGTGGGGAATATCCTAGAAAAAGGTCCATGGAGAGATAAACATAAGGGCTGCAATTCTGGTCCTTCTGAAGTCACTGGCAAAACTCCCATTGATTTCAGTGCAGCCAGGATTTTACCGAAACACATTAGGAAAGAAAGGAATGAGAGTTCTTTATGGAACTTATAGAACATCCCAAGAGCTGGATGACTTGACTAAGGCTTGAATACTTAAAGCAGTGGTTCTCAACCAGGAGCATGCGTACCCTTGGGGATATGCAGTGGTCTTCCAGGGGGTACGTCAACTCATCAAGATCATTGTTTCTCAACTTGGGGGTCACGATTCCCAAGGGGATCGCTGGATGGGTTTAGGGAGGTCACAAGTGCAGGACCAGCAAGCAGGGCAATTGCCTGTGGCCCTGCAAAGCTATTATATGCTTCAGCCCCAGGTGGCGGGGCTCGAGTTTCAGATGCCTAAAGAGGGGTACAGTAGTTGGGAAAGGCTGAGAACCACTGACTTAAAGCACGCTACCTCCTAAAGCATAGTCAATCTGCAATACTTTTATTGAGGAATAAGAACCACTCATTGTCACAGAAATTAACTCTTAATAATTATTAATGTTTAAATGCAGCTTAATGCCAGTAGGGTTTTATCTGAAATGTGAAAAAAACATAATGAGAATTACAGGCAGAGTTTATGTTGTGCTTACTCAAATACTGCTAGGCGCGATCCATTGTTGGCATTCTCCCAGATGTTGGTAGGTCCTCCATTCTGAACAGTTCCTTGAATCAGAACCGTTAAGAAACCAATCACCATGACAACCAGTTGAAATGTATCTGTCCAGACAACAGCTTTTAATCCTCCCTAAAACAATAAGAAGTTGTATATTTGCATTTTCTTGTTGTTGTTTGCATCACAGTAGAGCTTAGAATCCCCAAGTCAGCTCAGGGCCTTGTGTTAGGTGCTGTACATGTGGGGCCAGATTTTCAGTTAGACACAGTAGGCATGTGCCTAGGGTCACCAGTGTTCTGGTAGTGCCTTACCTCTCTAAAACTCTGTGCAACATGAAGGTCAGCTGTAGGCGGGAAGGGGGGCTGAAGAAGCTATGCCTAGGAGCGCGTAAGGTGTAAATCCTACCCTGTGTACTTGCACATAGTCAGAAACCGTTCCTGCCCTAAACGGTTTACATTCTACTTCTCGGACAAAGGATGTATTATTTTACAGATTGGGAACTGAAGTACAGAGAGATTAAGTGACTTGTTCAAGATCACACACACAAGTGTGTGGCAGAGTCAGGAACTGAACCCTAGACTCCCAGTACAGTGCCTTAACCACAGGACTATCTTTCCTCCCCTGTTTTGTGTTAAGATAGTAGAAAACTCCATGATGTGGAAACTGAAACTAAACTGGCAAATTTCCTTTTTTTTTAATAGTCATTTCATATTCTGGATATCATGGACTAGCATAATATTGGGGGAGGGGGTTTCATTTTCAGCAGTGGATGGGAATATTAATTTTTGAAAATTGTTATTAAAATAAAAATAATAATGGAAACGTTTCTATTAAATTGTGTAAATCCCTACACCAAAAAGTCCACATTTTAGGCCTCAGGTTATGGGCAATGGCCTTTTTAATTATTTTGAGTTTGGAAAGAAAATGATTAATCTTCTTAATTAGAGTGTATCCCTGATTTGTGTACAAATTGCATCCCTAATTAAAGAGATTGACTATCCGCTATGTAAAGTGGCTGCCAGCTCATGGCAGTAGCCATTTTAGGCTCTGCCTCTTGCCACCAACCCTCACTCCATCACCAATTCTTCCACCCACTAAAAGTTATATATCCCTCCTCCAGCCCCGGAGTCCCTCTGGCTTTGGCTTCATGCTTAATTGTCAAATGTTATCCTGGTAGTCCTGGTCCCAGACATCCCACCCACTGACTTTCCCCCAATGACTGATTCCCTTTCCTTACAAGCTCTCAGTATTCAGGCTCAGACAGAGACTAACATTTTCAAAAGTGCCCAAGTGGCTTAGGAGCTTAAGCTCCATTTTCAAAAATACATTAAGAATCAATGGGACTTAAGCGCCTAAATCGCATAAGTGTTACCCTTGATATCCACAGGAAGCTGGTGATCACTGTCTACTGCACAATGAATCCTCAAAGAGTAAGTGTATCTGCTCCCATACAAATCCTCATGGATGTTCTCATGATACTTTCACTCAAAATTGAAGCTCTTTATAAGGCCTGGGATCAGTGGGGTGTGTTCATCTCAGGTTCTATCCCTACACTTTTGCTGGAGTTATTCCAAGAATGAATTTGTCCCCTTACCATTTATAAATTATAGACTGAGAAACATAGTCAGGGAGATCATTATCTTCTTCCCAGAAGCTTTAGTATGGCAGGAAAGTTTATCACTTCCTTCTCTGAACTGAAAAGTCTTGGCCTTGGCGTTAAGCTATCTGATTTAAACCTTGAGAATTCAGAGTGTGGGATGAAGATATAAAACTGTTTGTTTATTCCCATAAAATGTACAAAAATAGATGTAATATTTGAAAGATTGTTAGCTTGCCAAATGTTTCTATGTTTACTAATGCAAACTTCAGTCATTCTAGCTATAATTAGAAACCCTGTTTCTATTACTTCTTATCTGAGTAGTGTTAGCCTTTATCATCTGTATTTAAACCTTTCTACTGTGTTAGTTACATACCAGAGTGCAGTAGAAAGTGCAGACAATTCCTGTTGCAAATACAGAACCCCAGAGATTAAATCCAGTCACTGTAAAACCAAAGAAAATCAAATTGGTAGTAAAACAACAGGTGCAGTTCATCAGAATAACTTGGATCCTTTTACTCCAGCAGGATAGGAGTAATTATTAACTTTAATATTGGTTTCCTATTAGGCGCTCCTCTACAAGATAAGGGTTTCTTGACTCTGATGCGTATTGTTTTGTATCATTGCTTTAATTTTGCTGCCTTCTTGCAAATTGTGATTAATTGCATTTCATTTGTGTGACAGTAATCATTAAGTTGAATAATGTTGTAAGGCCAAATCAAAACTATTTCTGTGAGATATGTGGAAGATCTTGCAGTTGATAGAATTAAATATGTAATTGTTCTAGAGCAATGATTTCTTAGTTCTCCTTTTGTCCAGATTTCATGAGTAATAAAATTTGCCTTGATGATTTTTTTTTCCTTTGCAATTAATAATATCAACTAAAGTACCAAGTGCTTTAGAGACTCCAATGATTCAAAGAGGGAGAACAAAATTCTGCTGTCAGAGATGTATGCAGGACTCCCATTGATGTAACTAGAACTGAAGTAATTCAAGTGAATTTAACATCAAAGCTGTAGGGCCCATAGTGAATTTAGGTAGGCTGAAACTCCCTGTTCGTAGTGAAGTAGAATAAAAATGCCAAATTGTTTCATTGCTCAGTGCACAAATTGCAATTCTGTGTAGAATGAAGCCTCACCTACAGGGGCAATCCAGGTCCCACTCATGCAGCTGAAGCAGTCCTAGGAACAGCATTAATTGGTTCCACCTTGCAGGGTATGAATTCGGGGGTAACTCATACCACATAAAACAGAGTCTAGTTCCACTGGGGAATGAGTTGGAGGGGACTGGGAGAAGCCAATATGGAGTCAAATGATGCACCACTGTATGGGTCCTCTGGCATTCCCCAACTCCTATCTGCTCTTTATGGACACATTGGGCTGAAGTAGCCTCTTATGGCACCACTCCATGGCCTGTGTGGGAGGATTCCTTTCCTTTCATGGAGATAGCCAATACGCAACACACTTAAACTGAGCGATGAATCCCTGATTTACAATAGTTTTAGCACAAAAAGTGAAGAACATAGTATTCAGTTGTAGCTACAGGGGAAACAGGGATTGGAGTTACAGTGGAATTTGAAAGAGAGATGTTACAAAAAACTTTATAGGAACTTTATCATTATTCAGGACCCCGGTTTTAAATCTTCCCTGAAACATGCCATGATCAGCAGCATAGAGCCACTTAGAGCTATGCAAGGGCATTGGAGAATTGCCACCTGCTGTATCAGAGACACCACAATCTTACTCTTCAGCCTTCCTGCTGGGAGTTAGACAACTGAAATACTTCTAGATAGAGAGATCTCAGTTTTATCCCCTAGAGATCAGTGCGCCGTTGGAAGGGGAAGAAAGAATCAAAGTACACAGTACAGTGGTGGATCATCACCTTGTACTGAGCACTTTGCCAAGATATTGAGAAACTGTTCAGCACTCACCTCCTCAAGTTACTCTTTAGTATAAACTAAAATAGAGCAGGTAAATGACAGACTCCTGAGGGTGTACTGACACAAGAGGGGGTGGGCGAGCTAGCAAATGTAGAGCTACTAAAATGAAGGTACAGAACCTTTTATAAAGCATTTTGGTTTTAATCTCTCTGCTTCAGTTATCCTGCTTGTGTTGTGACATGGTTGATTGGTGTAGCCATGTGCTTTGGGCTGGAAACTCACCTTGGTTAAGAGCCAATGCCGGAGCATAAACCACTACTCCAGTATAAAGAATCTGAAGGAGAAAAAAGGTCATGAAGAATATACTTGGAAAAACAGCTGATTGGTTTCTGATTAGAGAGGAGCTCAAAGCTAACCATCAGATCCAAAGGCCCCCAAATATGGTGAAACGTGGATGAGGTTCTAAACTGTAAGGCTTTCTGTCCCTAATCTCTACAAAATCAAACTTCATTTTCTTTTTTAACTCTGTAGTTACGGATACATCAACAATATCTATCTAGCTGTTTTTGATACACCTATCAGTGTGGTGTTTAGGTGCCATGAAATATTAATCAGATAGAGAAAGTCATATCTGGGGATGTGAAATCATATCAACACAATGACACAGAAATAGCCTAGCCTACTCATGTTGAACCTGGGTGACTGTTAATATCTGACAGAGTCCACAGAACCCTTTCCGTAACTGGCTACTTTTTTGCTAACTGAACAATTCTAAGCACAAATAATGACACTGCGGAGGGAAAAGAAAAGAGAAGTAAAATACTGAACTGCATTGCTAAGGCTGCTAACATTAAATGAGTAGAATTTGTTTGGAAAACAGTCTCCTGAGAAGCAAACATGTATACCTTCCACGCATCTTTTCCTGTATGTTTAGTTAAAATAATTTGCTACTATGAATAGTTTTAAATCCGTTGATATAATTGTATCTCTACCTTGGCTCTCACACTGACTTGCTGTGTTGATCTTGGACAAATCACTAATTTCTCTTTGTCTGAGCTTCCCCATCTGTGATATGGGGATGTTACTATTTATTCACCTCCTTCATGGAGGCAGGGGGGAGAGGCTGTGGGGACTAGTGAGTCAATGTTTATAAGGTTGTTAGTAATATACAGCACTCTATAAATGATAAGTATTATTATTAAGGTATTATTCCCCTGAGTTGTTCTTTTTCCTCTGATTAGAGGTCAGCCTTCACAGAAACAGTATAGATTTGAAAAAATATTACAGCTTTACTGAAATTCTCCCCTACCCCTTGCACTGACTGATTTTACATAGGCTTTTTTTGGTTGGGAGTAAGCAAGGTTATTGGGTTGAAGTAGCTGCCACTTATTGCTCCTACTAAGCAACTGGAGGTAATGTATCCAATAGGCACAGATTACATGGCCTGCACTCCCAACAGCTTCCTCAGTGCATTCGTTTCGGAGCCATGTCTACAAGACACAGGAAATTCAATAGCCATGGTGTATTGGTTGTTTGGCCCACCATCCCTGCACAGTTTCTCTGTACTGCCCACAGTGTGCAGAGAACCTTGCACCTTGGTGAATTTCACCCTTCGCTGGTAATTCAGTGACATTCAGGGACTGTGTTTTGATGCTTGCTTTTGAAAACCTAAATAAATTCATTGTAAGTGCCTTAGTTTCATTTCCTCATCTGCCTGTTGGATTACTAAAAAGTGGGAAGGCATCTTAAAGAGGTTAATTTAGTTTTGTAAAAAGTACTTAACTAATCCTCAATCCTATAACAGAGGCACTGTTCTAAATATAGCCGAGAATCCTAGAGTGTACCTTCGGAGAGAAAATACCAGATGGCAAGCTGCTCAGCTGCAATTATGGTCTTTGTCCTCCTTCATAGCCACAGCTGTATTGTATATGCATTGGTTTGTATTCATGTGATGCACATATGGTTGTGGATGATTTAAAATCCTGAATATGTACATGCACTGGGTCATCTTGTTAAAGAAAAAAAAATCACCTTTAGCCTTCTTCCCGAATGAGCTGAGACAACTACCAGAGGGATTCTCAGGTGGCTATTTAAGCCAGATGAATTGCCACTTTGTGCAATCAGAGT
Source organism: Lepidochelys kempii (assembly GCF_965140285.1). Taxonomy (NCBI): domain Eukaryota; kingdom Metazoa; phylum Chordata; order Testudines; family Cheloniidae; genus Lepidochelys; species Lepidochelys kempii. Next base: position 45,912,537 of record NC_136385.1, on the reverse strand, counting down.
GGTTCAAAGGGGTCAGAGCATGATCCAGAATCTACCTACTTATCTCAACCAAATCACACCAATTATCTTTTGGAAAATTTAGTTTGAGTGATTGTTTTTATGAGCTTGTGTTACAAATCTTTCAAAGAAAAATAAAGGTGGCCACCCAAAAAACTTCAGAGATCAAAAATAGTCTTTTAAAACAACCACTTCTCTACAGGGCCAGCTCCAAGCAGGTGTCTGGGGCGGCATTCAGAATGGGGTGGCAGTCCGTGACCCGCAGCGGCAATTCGGCGGCAGCTCTTGGGCTGGCAAAATTGGTAGAGCCGCCCCTGCTTCTCTAACTGCCAAACAGCAGAATCAAGTTTGTCTGCTGGAAATGTGCAGAAGGGATGATTGCTGTAACAAAAGGGGCCATGTGCTAGAAATGCACCTCCTTTGGCTACATAGAGATGTGGTGTTAAGTTGATCACAAAGGTGATTTAAGTCTGTTTTACTGACTACACAAAGAAGTGGACTTGAAAGTGACTTAGTGTCCTTTGAGAGAAAGTAGACGGGGAAAAAAACCCTCTTGAGATTGGAGCAAGAATGGCTGAACCATGTGGGTGCACAATTGTGTCCAGCGGGAGGTCAAAGTGATGGCTGGGGGCAGCAGCCATAAAGAATTTTATTTTTAAACAGGAAGGAGCTGGAAGGGTGAAATCAGTGGGGTGCTCAAGGTGAAGAGATAGGAGTGTCTGGGTGAGGGTGGGTATTGGCAGGAGCTTGCTGGAGGGGAGATTCCAGGCCAGAATTTAAATAAACTGGTGCCTTCAAGGGATCTTCACAACTGCTCTACAACTGTCAGGCCAGTGCTGTGTGAGAGGGAGGAACAAGCAATCAGATAAAAAGTTTTAATGATAGAATGTGTTCAGTTAGCTAAGCAACTACGCCGTTGGACTACAGAGGACCTCATGTTCTTCTGGTGAAAGGGGTCATGTGGCTTCATAGTTCCTCAGAGCAAAGGATTGGGTGCCAGGAGACATCTAGAGTCCAATCCCAGATGAGCCTCTCTAATTCACTACAGTATCTCAGGAGGGTTGCCAATCCTCCAGGATTGTCCTGGAGTCTCCAGGCAGTAAAAATGAATCTTTAATTAAAGATTGCCATGTGATGAAACCTCCAGGAATACGTCCAACCAAAATTAGCACCCCTATACCTCAGGGAACTCACTCACCCTCTCTGAGCCTTAGTCTATAAGCCCACTGGAAAATAAAGAAAACAAAACAAAACAAAACAGGACCTCACTGCAAACAGATGCTTCATCTGAGCTGAGCTTTTCTAGGTAAATATATTACAGAAAACCCGGTTATGCACACAAAGGCATTTCTTACCGTCTGCACTATGTAGATCAGTGTTGCAGCAAAGCGAACAGACTTGTTAAATCTTAACTCCAAATACTGGGGGAAATGAAAAGTACAATTAGTGAAAAGCATCTGTGACATTTGGGCCAGATTATGATACAGTTATTAGCACTGAATAGCACTTTACTCCACAAGTAGTCCCATTGACTTTACTAACACTGCTATCATCACTAATGAACAGGATAGCATGATCTTTGCAGCCATAGAAAATTACATTTTAAGAAGCTTTCTAATTAATCTAAAGTATCTAAGTATCATAATCATAAGTATCTAAAATAATGTGTTGGGTGGAACTGAACTATCCATTACCTGATAGTACCTGTTATGTTGGGAGTCCTTGGAAAAATCCAGAGGCAAATCAGAAAAGGAAAAACTGCTTTATTTTGATTCTTCATCCAGCTACATGGGGGGGGGGGGAGTTGGGGACATCTGCAAGCTAACTAGGAAAAACTGGATTGGGTTCTATAGAAATCTACTCACTCGAATCATCAGGATAAACTCCAACTGATTAAGGATACCGCTGCCCTTAGCAATTTCTGAGTACCCATCCATACTTTCCTGAGGATTACATACCATATAGAATGCTCCCCAGCACACATTATTTACAGAAGATTCCGAGGACTTTCTGTCCTTTAGAAATCTTAATGCAGAGATACTTGAGTAGCTTCTCTGTTACTCTTAAGCTTGTCATCTTTATTTGCATTCATTGGGACAAACTCTTCTCTCAGTTACACTGAAGTGATCCCAAGGATTGCAATTGAATTGCAATGATGAAATGGGGAGGAAAATTTGACTCTGATCTTTTATTATCCCAATATATTTGGGAAAGTGCCCTTGTTTACTTTGCTTCTGGTGACCGGGACAGATTTCCCATCTGAACTTTTCCTAACCTAGCCATGAAACGTTTCAAAATGCCTATGCATAGTTTTTCAGATGGAATTTTTCCCTTGTTTTTAAACCTCTGTGGCTGTGTACAAACATTCCCATTACCTTGGTTTGATTTAGTAGCCCATGAGGCTTTTTTTCACCCATTCCTTAGGTAACTGAATCTTTCTGTAGTAAAGAACAGGACCATGTCCCATGACCTCTATTAAGTCAGTTGACTATTGAATACCTTACTTGTCCAAAATTTGTCCCCAATGACATCCAGATAATTGAGGTTGTGCACTGTGCTCTCAGTAATAACACCACAGTGACAATTGATTTTCACAGCTGCTGAGCAATCATACCAGGAATTCGTTTCTTTCAGGGAGGCATGCCTGGCAAAAATTTCAGAAACAGCTGGGAAATTGCACAGGGAGCAAAAAACTGGTGTTATCCAACTCCCTCAGATACATCTACAAGTCCTTTAATGTTTCCTGACCTAATCACTGGAGATGTGCCCAGATCCATCCCCCTCAACCTGCAAATTTTGGTAGTGGTCAAAATCTGAACCCAGATCCATACTCGGTAAATGCCCCTAGATTCACAAGGACTGAGCCAAAATCCCAGATCAGACAACCCTGAATTTAGTAGTTTGGGGGGTCAGAAATGGAATTTAGTGGTTTGAGCCCCTCTTTAATACCGACTCATGAATAGCATTTTCTTTCCTGTTTATGGAGACTAAGACGATGTCTACAGTATAGCTGGGAGTGAGATTTGCAGCTTATTAGATGTACCCATGCTAGCTTTGATCTAGCCAGCTCACCAAAAATAGCAGTGCTGACACTGTGGTTCAGGTTTCAGGGCAGCCTGCACCAGTGGGCCTGAGCCTCTCCCCACGTCACCGGCTATCTACTTGCTTGTGCAGCCAGTGCTAAAGTACACACCATGGTGTCCTCACTGATGTTTTTAGTGAGCTAGCTAGGGTAGAGATAGCACAAGTACATCTACGTGAGCTGCAAAGCATACCCTGACTGCAGTGTAGAGGTAGCCTAACCACATTTGTACTGCTCTCCTCACGCAATATCTTTCTTATTTGCATTTACCGACTTTAACCTACTTTTGTACTACTGTATTAAGCAAGGTGGTGAGCTCCCTAGTCTGCCTGGTACAATGGGCTCTTAATCCTGGATTGGTACCCTAAACATAACTGCAATGCAAATAAATAATTATTATTATAATGCTATTCAATGCCAAAGTATAAATAAATACCCTGTGGTTTTGAACTATTCCAAAAGACAGGTTTTACCATAGAATTGGGTTAGAAATGTCTGTATACATAATAGACTGGTTAGTGTCAATTTTACTTACCTCGTAAGTGCTTGTAATCCCAGATCTGTAGAACACAGGTAGGAAAAGTTCAGAAGTAAAGATGATGACAAACGTATATGAAATAAAGAAAATAATGAAGGGCGCTCCATAGCGATATACCTCTGCAGGTGTTCCCAGAACAGTGACTGCAGACATGAAACTAGCTGTAAGGGACAATGCCACTGGTCCGCATGTCATCTGCTTTCCACCTACTAAAAATTGCTTTGAAGTTACATTTTTCCTCTCTTTAATTGCAAAAAAAACGCCAATGCCAGAAGAAATTAGAAAGAGTGCAGCAAAAACAACATAGTCCCACGCCACAAAGTTTTTAATGTCGGGAGCTATGAACTTGGACATAGTGCTGGCTGGATAATTCTCCGATATCTAGGTGGTTTTTTTTGTTTTGTTTTTCTAAATCGGATTCACAGAAGCAATTAGCTCCTTCCTAAAAAGAGAGATGTTTCCAAAGCTTATCAATGCTAAAAATTAAAAAAGCAGGAAAAGTATGATCCAAAGTCCAGCTATGAGCTTTTGATCCAGTTCATTCAAAAGTATTACAAAACAAATTGGTTTAGATAGAGTTTTAAAGGAACTATGTACATTTGTACCCTGGCCCTATCAAGGTTCTTGTCAGTCTACTAATCAAGTATGTACCAAGGAAGCATTCAGGCTCTCTGAGAAATAAATAACTAATGGAAACAAGATAAAAAGAGTGTGAATCTATCTGTCAAGTTTTTATTTAAGGTTAAACATTACTCAGACACATTGACTAGATACAGATTTTTACTGCTCAGAGGTTTTTAAATAAAATGAGGGCAGTAAAAAATCATTTAAGGGGGGAAAAAGGAAGGAGGATGTCTGGGAACATATAAGTGCACTGAGTGGTACATGGGCTCTATTTTCAAAAAGCTGCTTCTGAGACATGGCTAAAATCTGCCCTTGTGCACTAAAGGGAGAGAACAGAGTTATTCTTAGGCAAATAGGAGATTTTAAAGTGTGTTCTCTTATGGAGACTTCAGAAGTTGTTCTATAGCTGGCCTGTGCCATTAGAGATGTGGCCTTCTATATTCATGTGTATTTATCACATTCAGCCCCAGCGAGCTGGTTTCAGTTCCCAGGTTCAAGAATTGGAGCTCTTGGCTTTGTGTTTTTAATGTTGGGAGCTACAAACTTGGACATGGTGCTGGCTGGCTTACAGTGTGCATACAGTGACTTCTTTTCCATAGGCAAACTGGTAACATTTTCTTAAGGAATAGTGTTTAGAACAAGAAATCAAAGCAAATTAATCTGAGCAGAAAAAGAATAAGAAGAAAATATCTCCAGCACAAAGTTCCATCCATTCAAGTGACTGCCCCGCAACCCCAAAGTGCAGAGCCCAAACCTCTCAAAGAGAGTCTCCCACCTCTGCCTCCCAGGCAGAAATCCTTATAGCCCTTTCCCTGAACATCTGTGGCCTGAGGACTTTGATGCGGAGCTGGAATTATGGTAATGTCTCTGGTCTGTGTCACAACATCTTATTTATAGAGATAAGTCTGAATCTCAAAACTTCCTCAAAGTTCAAGGAAGATCAGATCTAGGGTTCCAGCTCTAGTGCAAATATGTTTGAAAATAATAAAATTCAAGGAGGTTGCCTCTTGGGTCAGTGTAATTTATTTTATCTATAAATACCAGACACATGAACCCTGCGTAAGGCACCATCCCTTATTAGGCAAGCTCCACTGTTAAAAGACCTCCCCCTCACCAAGAGAATTTCAGTTCATATTTTACAGGTGGGAATTGACACCCTTTAAAGAGACGCTGGTCACGCCTGCTTCACATGCAAGTCACTATCAGAGCTACATGAGAGTTAGAACCAAAATTCCATCAGAATAGTCAAGGACAAGACATTTTGCATCTTGAAAGGGTGCTGGCAATGTCTTGATTAATCAAATGGTACAAATTATGCCTCCTTTTAAAAGTATGTTACATATTCTTATCACGTGGTATTAGATTCAATATTGCTATAATGTGCGTTGATCGATCTTTACAAGAGGCAGACAATGGCTGGTTATACCCAAAGAGAGTCATTTACAAACGGATACACAGCTTATTTTGTCTTTAGCCACAACACTGAAGCATGGATGGAGTGCACACTATAGCATCCCAGGAATATTCCTGGGAAGTATTGTGATTTGGCGATTCAAATCTCAATGACAGTGCTTCCCCCTGCTTCTTTCTTGCTTTGGGTGATGAGTAGGGGGCTATACCAGCAATGAACTACAATATTCCTCCTGATAGCTCAGCTACACTTGACAGCAGATAGGAGTATGTAGTTGAAGCCAGTACTCATCCTATTCCCATCCATCTGCTATGAAGGACACATGAAAAATGGATGTCAGTGGCCTCTTACTGCTATGTGCCTGGGCTCAAAGTTCAAATAATTCCCATAGGGGCATAAGAGTGGATCATACTCACTCTGAGTTTTGCCTTTGACTTCAGTGGGGTCAAGATTTCATCTCAAATGCCTATCTGTTGCAATGTGCTCACCAATGGTGCTATAGAAATAATAATGAGAAGGTCTGAAATGCCCACTCACCAAAGTTTCTAAGGCAAAATACAATGTGAGTTTAATATTTCTCTTTAGTATGGTACTACATATCTTCAAATGACTCCCAGTCAAATGAAGTTTAATTTTCCACTTCCTTGCCAGTTCTTTAGCTGTTCTTGTAGCATAAAACTGTAAGAACATTTAAAATGTTTTTATGCATATGGCAGTATTAATGTTAAACCTGCACAGTAGGATTAACAATTGATAGATGTCTGTGACAGTGGTAAATTCCATGCTATTACAACAGTGAGGTCCTGAGGTCAAATACCAACTGGGGTGTGCAAGAAAATATTAACTTAACACAACATGGAAAAATATACTCTATTCTTTGATAGTTAACATGGGAAAACAAATCATTGGTGAATTGAATACACTTCTCTAGAGGGTCCATTCTCCCTTCGATATGTATTCATTGGGATTAATTAAAGCAAAGTGGATTTCAACCAATGGTGACAAGTAAAACTACTTGTCTGCTCATGTGTGTTCTGTATAAAATAGTTTGATAATAATTCCAGGTCTTTTCCACCTGACACCAACAACAGAATCAACATTGATATAATGTAAGATTTAGCCCAGTGTGAAGTCTTTTTTTATGAATGGGCCTAAATAGGACATGTGCATATTTCTTTTCAGATGAGAATGCACAACTCTGAAAAAGCAGAACTCAAAAGCAGGGACTCAAAAGCAGAATGGAACAATACACTGAAAAGAGGGTTAGTAGTATATATGCCAGTAACTTCTACCAATATTTTCATAACACCTAAATAACTTCATTCTAAATTAGTGATTCTTAGTTCAGCTTACTCAACCAAACCCTCACATGCCAAGGTAAAATATCTCAGAAATGTGGCTTCTGGTAAGCAAATGTTCCTTCCTAATCTTTCTTAATCCTTCAGAGAGGTTGAAAACGAAAACATCCTGCTTTTGTAATGAGCAATCTCTCTCATGTGGAAATACGCGGAGTCATCTGCTTCCACAACTCAAAGGTACAGGAAACAAAATAGGATTTTTTTAATTATGAAAACTCCAGTGAAATTAAGATTGCAATTTGTGATTGGCAAATCTCCAAACATTTGAGGTTTCACCCTTGGTTAGTATGGGTGAACATCCCAGAGTCTGAATGTGGGGTCAGTAATTGATCTAGAAATCAGAAGAGAAACTTCCAGCCCTTCCACCTATGACCACGTGCATCCTGGGTGAAATTTACCCCCTCTACAGTGGGCCTATAAAAGGCCTCTGCTGAACAAAATGTTCCATTTTGGTATCTTAAACGTGTGCTTGCGATGCTTTGATCGATCAAGTGGTACAAATTATGCCTCCTATTTAAAATGTTAAATATTCTTGGCATTTGTAATTCTCTTATGAAGCCTTAAAGTGGTACATAGGCCTGTCTAAACATTCTGCAAAGAGGTGAATTTCTATTTACAAGAACAATTTTTCTTGTGATGATTTGTTTTTTCCTGCCAAAGCTGAAAACCAGTATTATATTAAAAAAAAAACATTTCCGAACTTTGCTTTTAGTTTGTTCTTAGAAATGCTCAATGGTTTGTAGGGGACGGAAGGGGCTGTTCTAATAGTTTCTGAACCAGTATGTGCATCCTGTAGGACATGGTAGTCATTTTAAGCTTTTAAGAATATAAACTCTCCAGTGAAGGGGCTGTCTCTTACTATGAGTTTGCAGGGGTAGTACAATGTAGCTCTGATCTTGGTTGGAACTTCTAGGCACTACTGTAATATAAATAATACACGTATTTGAATTCTAGTTGCTGTCAGTTGAATAAAGTTACATTAGACCATATATGTTATAGTGCAATTGTAGAACTGGATTCAGGAGGCTGTTTCCACTGACTTGCGTATCACTGTGAGCTCTCAGCATTGGAATACAAGGAGAAATGATTATCTTGGCTGTGTGATCCGCTAATGTATTCTAAAATTTCAGTGTATGGTAACTGTATTTTCTATTCCATGTGACTTGTGGGAAGAGAACCAGAAGATATAGATAATGTGGAGGACTTATACTGACCTTTTCTGCTGAAGTACAGTATTTTTCCTCATCAGGAGGGATAAGAACAGTCATTATACTACAAAACTACAGGGTGGAGGGGGGGGGAGAGATTTAGAAAGGAAGTTATTTTTTCAATATGGTGGAATAATGCTTCTCTGCAAAAGAATATTCTTCCCTTCCTCCCTGCCACATCTCTTAAGTCAACTTTTTATTTATTTGAAGAATATCCACAATCACTTGCACAAGTGCTTGGCAATTTAACTTGCAGCCATTTAGTCCATGAGAGCTCATTCCATGTGCTATGACATCCCAGGACTCCCAAGCAATGCTCTAGAGAAGAATGGGAGAGAGCAGAATAGCCAAACTTGTGCTTCTGAACCAGTCTTCGACTCTGTAGGTGCAAACATATGATGGGCCAGATACCTGCTACACAAAGAGCAGAGCAGCAGAGTGTACAATGCTATTCAATCAGAGCCATAGCATTTTTTACACACTTGCACTGGTATAGACAGCTACACAAGCTGCAGGACAATGGAGAATCTGGGCCGATGAACATAAAGTTTGTGCACTTTAGCATTCAGGGACATCCAGTTTAAGTGAGAATAGAAACACCATTTCCAAGCCTGGGGCCATATCATAAAACTAGAGAGAAGAGGATGGAGCCCAGCCAACTCTGTGAGGCAGAATGTCATTCTTGTAGGAGATGGGTTTGACAGGTCATGCAGGAAGGTGTGAGTGAGCACATCCTCCAAACCCTCAGATCTCAATGAGCTGCAGGGAAAGGAAGCACTAACTCCACAAAGGTACTGACTCTGCAGTGCTGCCCTGGCCCCCTCACTTGGTGTGCAGTACCTCTTTCCATGGAGGTCAGGCAATAATACTGTTACATATCCGCGGGGTTCTAAAGGGAACATGCCAGCATCTCATCCTATGAGTTGATAAGGAATGGTTTCTGCAAGCTCTCAGGGCTCCACTTACCCTCTTTCATGTGTCACTCCTTCCTTAGTAGCTTGAATACATAGAGTTTGAGAGTCTGCTACCACTATCAGTAAACCGGGTTATTCCTTTAGCCCACGAGGCAGAGTTCTCTCTTGCAATGCAGGTCCGGGTTTCATACCCTGTTGATGACCTGTTTTTGAGTGGGAAAGATTATTATCTGTGATCCCTGCAATAATTTTGTCCCCTAAGCCCAAGTATATGGATCAGACCCCTGGTATGTAAGTGTTTTATATCTCTCTTGATTCATAGGAAATTCACTGAATGGTGATACAATTAACATTAATTATTCTGTTAGGAGAGTTTAGCTGTCCATGTTCTGTGCACCTGTAAGGAAAATCCTCCAGCCTTAAACACAACTGTGTCATGAGCTCACATGCAAGTACCTAAGCTTGTACTTGAATCAGAAAATCACACTTGTGGGTTTTTTTCCATCTTCTAGTAAATTAACAGCTTTCAGTCCTTCAGAATTGTCTTGCATCTCTCATAGTAAATTTCTCAGTGTGAACCTGTTCTATCCTTGTGTCAATACATAACCAACATCTTGGGCCATTATGGACAGATAAACTTACAGTGCTACAATCTTCTTGAGTTGCAAAGTGCAAATGCTGCCCATTTAGGACTCCAACATTACTTAATCAATAATGATCAACAACAATTAAATGTTCATGTAAGGGAAAATATACACAGAATTCCAAACAACTACAGTAGTTGTGTTTTCTTTTCATATTCAACTCATGAGATCAGGTATCTTCAAAAAATTCTCTTTTATCACTAGGTCAGCAGCACGCATTACCTTAGGTTGTTATAAATGTTTTACAGATGACAGCTATTCATAAAAATAGAACATCTGCCATTAATTATTCAGTTCCTTTGTTTGCAATTGTATCTTCTTTCTAAGAGGGTACAAATATTTGCTGCTTTAATCAATTTCAGTGAGATGACTAAAGTATCTAACATTTTTTATATCCTTTGTAAATTACCAGTACCTTATGTAGGGTACCTTATGTAGGGTAAGTAACAAAGTGTCTTTTTATTCTTGCATGTCTTGTATCAAACAATCCTGTCTGTCTATATCCCCTCATGTAGGCCTGGGTTCCCTCCTATCTAGCCAGGATCTCTCTCTCATTTAGCAAGGTGGTCATGTCCCTCTTGGGTTTCAGAAATTCCAGATTGAGACCCCCTACCCTAAGCATTATAGGGACCGCATCTGCTCTGTAGGCCTAATCTCACAATGCTCAATGCAGTGTCAAATGAGCTCTGGCTGTGTAAGTAATAAGGAAGCCTCCTATATAGTGGTTTTTGTTTAGGGGTTACTTTTGTCAAAGCAGCATGTGGGATTTAAATTGCCTGATGTTCCCAGTATAGCCAGTTGGAATTATACAACTGAAACTCTGCACAATACTTTTGCAACACTTTAAAATTTACCCTAGGTCATGGTACTGATTAAAGTAATTTACCCGGGATGTTTCTGTAACAAGCAGCAATGTTCATTTCTTAAAAAGAAAAGGAGTACTTGTGGCACCTTAGTTCCACAAATGAAATGTTCATTTCTTAGTTAGCATATCAGTAGTTTTGATATATATTCAATTATTTAGCCATTTTAAAAAATCCCATTGCATTTTGGAGGAGATGTACGAAGAATGTTAATTTGAAACAATTTTAATCTTTGCCAAGGTAGATGCTTGGTTTCTAGCAACTGAAAGGCTGTTTAAGATTGTTACATGAAAGATGGTATTGACTTTTGAATGATCACTGATGGATGATCATTTTACTGTGTGTTGGTTATTTCATGAGATGACAGCTGTGTGAATAGTGAGCTATAATTCATAAAGGGAAAGTTTATAACATTTTCTGAATATTGGGTACAAGAGGTGAACAAATCTCAAGTCATAATTTAATTTCTGGTACCTGCCACCATTCTAATTTCACTGGCAGAGATTTTTTCACAAGCTCTGGCATTTTCTGCAGCATGTTTTCCAATGTCTCATTTAAATGCATTGCTTGTTAATGATACCAGCTTGACAGTCCTCCATATACAGAAAAGCTGCAGCATGGGCAATTCTAATGCAAGCATCCTCATCCCACCAAAGTACCTAATCATAATCTAGAGAGATTATTTCTAGCAGGTAGTAGAAGGTAGTTCATTCTCCTGGCCCGTTCAATTCCTGCTCTCTGTAAAAAGGGACAAGTGACAATTAGGAAGAATAGTGATGGTGTTTTTTTGTGTTGTGGACACCTGCCACGAGATGGCACAATTTCTGTCATCTACCAGCTAGGACTGGATTTAATTCATTAATCTGGAGGTGAATCAATATATTTGGTATCTATAACAAATAGAAGATGCTTATCTGGCATAATTCACCTTATTTTGGCTGATAAAAAAACAAATATTGGAAGACTCTCCTTATGATATTGGCAGGCTTACCATCATGATTGGTGATTAAATTCTCCTTGAATAAATGGAAAGTAATCCATATTAGGAGAACTTAAGATAAATTTCTCAGACATGTTGATGAGCTCTAAATTAACAGGTTCCTTCCATGAAAAAGATTTCTTGGTTATAGTTAACCATTCAATGAAAGACTGCAGCAGCAATTCAAAAAGTAACTAGGATCTATACATTAAAAGGACAGAAAAATACATGCAATATAATAAATGCCTCTGTGAAGCTATACATTCTCTTGGTAGATTATTATTTCTGCTTCATTCCCTTTGCACCACTCAGGTGACTCAAAGAGAGCAGATTCCGGCAGAGGGAAATGTTCTACTGGATAAAGCTGGTAGAGTCAGTTCTGGGCCAGCACCCCTCCCACCCAGTGTTGATGGGAGGAGACATGGTGGAGCTTTCTTTTGCTATGTCAATACTCCACCTATCCCGATAAGGACTGTCCACTAGTTTCCCAGTTAAAGCAATCCCATAATTGTTCTAATTCAATCTGGGGTGGTGTTAACTGGCCCACAAGAACTGGGAACTGGGTATCTGCCTCTCTGACACTTGCCTATTCCCCTTCATCAGTCAGAACTTGGCTGCAGGAAAGAATATGACCTTGTCCTTTTAAATCCAGAGGCGAAAGCCAGGCAGGAGGAGCTGGGAAAGATTTTAGCCAGAGCTCTACCCTGAATCAGAGAGTGAGATGAAGTGGCTGTAGGGATAATCCTGCTTTCCTTATTCTAATACAGTGCCTTCTCCAGTGTTAGAAGAGTGATCCTTTATGAACATCCGAAAGCTGCTATTCAGAACAATGGTAATCTGGTCCAGGAAGATACAGGAGAATTGTAAAAGTTCAAAGAAGGGCATCAAAACTATCTAAAGGCATAGTAGTGTTTTTATGTTGGAGAAGACCACATGTCTTAGGAATGTTAAACCTTTGAAAGGAGAGAAATAAGAGGGGATTCAGTTGAGGCACACCAAGTAATGAAAGGTACAGGGAAAGCTGATCAGGTGTTCTTATTAAAGAGAGACAATTAATAATAATTGAAACTATACAAGCTGACAGTAATATCAAGTCATGCTTCAGTGAACTTAAAATTTCTGGGAACCATCAAGGCATTTTCCCCCTGTGTTTTCTTTCTACCTCCTTTTCTAAACAGCTCGTACTGGCCACAGCTAGAAGTAGGATACCAACAAAATGGGCCAATGACTTGAAGCACAGCAATTCCTATAGTCCATATCAGGAAGGTTTAGCTTCCTCCATCCTTCTTTCACTGGATTGCAATTATGTTGTGACAAGACAAGAGCATGGGCAGTCCAACTCTTCCCCTGTGTTTCCATTCCCCATATCTCACTCACACAGATGATAGGGGAATGTAGGGATCATAAAGCCCTAGATGGGATTCCTTTCCTTGCATGAGTCCCCAGCATAAGTGGCTTTGTATGTAGCATCAGCATGCTGAAGGCACTGAGACAGTAATCTCTACTTGAGCAGGAAAGGCTGCTGCAAAGCAACCTGTGACAGGGTCAGGCCAGATGGCTACAGGAGAATGCAGGAAGGAATATTATTATAGTAAAGGTATATTAGCCTCAGGATAAGCAGGCCCCTCTCCCCCTGATAACTGAGCAGGGGTTACTCCAGGTTAATTAAGGCACCTGGAGCCAATTAAGAACCTGCCAAAATGGGTTAAAAGCCTTCCCCCCAGCCAGTCAGTGTGGATGATAGGTGTGGTGAGAGTGAAGGCAAGCTGAGCTGACCGGTGGGGAAGCTGACAAGGACCAGGGGAGAACCCCGAAGGTATAGAGACTGAGGAGAAACCCTACCCTAAACAGGAGCAAAAGACCCTTCCAGGTCCAAAGGGTGTAGTACTGGCTAGAGAGTACTCCACTGCAGCAACACGCCCTGCAGGCAAGGTTCCTTTTCACTAGCCCTCCCTGTGCTAAGCCCCATTACCTGGACGTGGGGGGGGGGGAAGAGGACTTGCCCTTTAATGATGAATATAGTGCTTGAATAGTTAATGAACCCATGTAGCTCTGTATGTGGTCCAGTAGTGTACCAATGAAAGGTTAAAATGTTCTGCCGGGACATTCCTTCCCATGTGCTACAAGTTGAACAGCTTCTATGTATGACTTCATACCTTTTGTCAAGGTTCCTCCCCCACTCTGAACTCTAGGGTACAGATGTGGGGACCTGCATGAAAAACCTCCTAAGCTTACTTTTACCAGCTTAGGTTAAAACTTCCTCAAGGTACAAATTAATTTTATCCTTTTTCCTTGGAATATCCACTGCCACCACCAAACTCTAACTGGGTTTACTGGGAAACGTAGTTTGGACACATCTTTCCCCCCAAAATCCTCCCAACCCTTGCACCCCACTTCCTGGGAAAGGTTTGGTAAAAATCCTCACCAATTTGCATAGGTGACCACAGACCCAAACCCTTGGATCTGAGAACAATGAAAAAGCATTCAGTTTTCTTACAAGAAGACTTTTAATAGAAATAGGAGTAAAGGAATCACCCCTGTAAAATCAGGATGGTAGGTACCTTACAGGATAATTAGATTCAAAACATAGAGAATCCCTCTAGGCAAAACCTTAAGTTACAAAAAAGACACACAGACAGAAATAGTCATTCTATTCAGCACAGTTCTTTTCTCAGCCATTTAAAGAAATCATAATCTAACACATACCTACTAGATTACTTACTAAAAGTTCTAAGACTCCATTCCTGTTCTATCCCTGGCAAAAACAGCCTACCGACAGACACAGACCCTTTGTTTCTCTCCCTCCTCCCAGCTTTTGAAAGTATCTTGTCTCCTTATTGGTCATTTTGGTCAGGTGCCAGCGAGGTTACCTTTAGCTTCTTAACCCTTTACAGGGGAGAGGATTTTTCCTCTGGCCAGGAGGGATTTTAAAGGGGTTTACCCTTCCCTTTATATTTATGACACGCCCCCCAAATCTCAGCTAGGGTGAAACACTGGCTGGGATTTCTTCCTGGAGCTCTAGGAAAAACAGAGTTTGTAAGACACATGCATCTCTAAATATACTAACAAGTACATAAAGACTAACAATATTTTCCACATCTCAAGGACGATTTTAACCAGTTGATTCTGGGAAACTTTCACGGGAGAGTGCATCAGCCACTTTGTTAGAAGCTCCTGAGAAGTGTTGGATGTCGAAATCAAAATCTTGGAGAGCTAAACTCCACCGAAGAAGTTTTTTGTTAGTTTCCTTGACCGTGTGAAGCCACTTCAGTGCAGCATGGTCGGTTTGCAGGTGGAAACGCCGTCCCCAAATATATGGGCGTAGCTTTTCCAGAGTATAGACAATGGCGTAACATTCTTTTTCGCTGACTGACCAGTTGCTTTCCTTCCCAGACAGTTTTTTGCTGAGAAACACTACAGGGTGGAATTCTTGATCAGGTCCTTTCTTCATTAAAACTGCTCCCACACCACGCTCGGATGCATCTGTGGTTACTAGGAACGGTTTGTCAAAGTCTGGGGCCCTTATTACAGGGTCAGACATGAGTGTCGCTTTAAGCTTGTTAAAGGCCTTCTGACACTTTTCGGTCCCCTGAACGGCATTTGGCTGTTTCTTTTTGGTTAGGTCTGTCAGTGGGGCGACAATTTGGCTGTATTGCGGAACAAATAGTCTGTAATAACTGGCCAAGCCTAAGAAGGATTGAACCTGTTTCTTTGACTTTGGGACAGGCCACTTTTGGATAGCATCCACTTTGGCCTGTAGGGGGCTGATAGTTCCTTGACCCACCTGGTGTCCAAGGTAAGTCACTCTGTTTAGGCCTATTTGACACTTCTTAGCCTTAACAGTTAGTCCTGCCTCCCTTGTGCGCTCAAGGACTTTTTGTAGATGTTCCAGGTGGTCTGCCCAGGAATCCGAAAATATGGCCACATCGTCAAGGTAGGCGACTGCATATTCTCCTAATCCTGCTAGGAGACCATCTATAAGTCTTTGGAAGATGGCGGGTGATTTTGCAGCCCGAAAGGGAGTACATTAAATTCATACAGCCCGAGATGTGTGGTGAAGGCTGACCTTTTCTTGGCAGATTCATCTAGCGGTAACTGCCAGTACCCCTTGGTTAAATCCAAGGTAGAGATGAACTGGGCCCGTCCCAGTTTCTCTAATAGCTCATCTGAGCGTGGCATTGGATAGTTGTCTGGGCAAGTTACAGCATTTAGTTTACAGTAGTCCACGCAAAAAGTATTTCCCCATCTGGTTTGGGAACTAGAACCACTGGAGATGCCCATGCACTTCCAGAGGGGCGGATTACACCCATCTGTAACATATCCTGGATCTCCTGTTCTATAGCAGTTTTAACTTGAGGAGACACCTGGTAAGGTTGGACTTTAATTGGGCGAGTATTACCTGTGTCAATGGAGTGGTATGCCCGTTCAGTCAGTCCTGGGGTGGCTGAGAATGTTGGCACGTAGCTAGTGCACAGCTCCTGGATCTGCTGTCACTGCATACGCCCAAGGGTCATGGAGAGGTTCACCTCTTCCACACCACCAGCACTTTTCCCTTCGTAGTAGACACCTTCAGGCCACTCAATGTCCTCTCCTCCCTGGGCTGTAAACTGACAAACCTTTAATTCTCTGGAATAAAAGGGCTTTAGAAAATTAATATGGTACACCTTAGGCTTTCGATTGGACGTGGGGAATGCTATGAGATAATTTAACAGCTCCCAGGCACTCCTGGACCGTTAATGGCCCTTCCCACGATGCTTCCATTTTATGGGCCTGGAGTGCCTTTAAGACCATGACCTGGTCCCCTACTTTGAAGGAACGCTCTCTGGCATGTTTATCATACCAGGCTTTTTGCTCTTTTTGAGCGTCCCGTAAGTTTTCTTTAGCAAGGGCTAAAGAGGTTCGGAGGGTGTTCTGTAGGTTGGTTACAAAGTCCAGAATGTTAGTTCCTGGAGAAGGTGTAAATCCCTCCCATTGCTGTTTCACCAACTGTAATGGCCCCTTAACCTCACGGCCATATACAAGTTCAAATGGGGAAAACCCTAAACTGGGATGTGGTACAGCTCTGTAGGCAAAGAGCAACTGCTGCAACACTAGGTCCCAATCATTGGAGTGCTCATTTACAACTTTACGTATCATGGCCCCCAAAGTTCCATTAAACTTCTCCACCATGCCATTTGTTTGATGGTGGTAAGGAGTGGCAACCAAGTGATTTACCCTATGTGCTTCCCAAAGGTTTTCCATAGTTCCTGCCAGGAAATTAGTCCCTGCATCTGTGAGGACGTCGGAGGGCCAACCTACCCTGGCAAAAATTGTCTGTTAGTGCCTGGCACACACTTTTAGCCCTGGTGTTGCTGAGAGCTACTGCTTCCGGCCATCGGGTGGCAAAATCCATGAAAGTCAGTATGTACTGCTTTCCTCTGGCTGTCTTTTTCGGAAAAGGACCCAGAATACCCACAACTATTCGCTGAAATGGAACTTCAATGATGGGGAGTGGCTGGAGAGGGGCTTTGACCTGGTCTTGGGGTTTTCTTTGGCATACTTCACAAGACCGGACATAGGTAGAAACATCCTTGCCCATTTCCTCCCAGTGGAATGACCCCCCCCAAATGGTCTTTGGTCCTGTTCACCCCAGCATGGCCACTAGGGTGATCATGGGCTAAGCTCAAGAGCTTGGCCTGATATTTAGTTGGAACTACCAACTGTCTCTGAGGATGCCAGTCTTCCTGGTGTCCACCAGAAAGAGTTTCCTTGTATAAAAGTCCTCTTTCTACAACAAACCTGGATCGATTAGAAGAGCTGAGAGGTGGTGGGTTGCTCCGTGCCGCCATCCAAGCTCTCTGGAGGCTTTCATCTGCTTCCTGTTTGGTCTGGAACTGTTCCCTTGATGCTGGACACATCAGTTCCTCATTGGATTGTGGACCTATGCTTGGTCCCTCTGGAAGCGATGTAGGGGATGGGGCTGTTTCCATTGACTGTGAACCGCTCTCCACTGAAACACTATGTTGGGGTTCAGGCTCTGGATGAGCCTCTTGTGTAGGGTTATGGGCTGTAGCCGGTTCAGGTTCGGTGGGGCCCTCTGGTGTTGAGGTTACAAGTACTGGATTCAGTGCTGGCAATGGGTCTGGTGTTGGTTGTTCGGCTGGTTCCGGTTCTGGGACTGGTTCCACTACTGCTGTTGCAGACATTGGCCTGGGGTTCAGGTCCATCACCTCTGACTGGGTCCTGATAGAAGTTTCCAGAACAGAGCTAGGCCTCACAGCTTGTTTAGCCTGGCTGCGGGTGACCATTCCCACCCTCTTGGCCCACCTCACATGATTGGCCAAGTCTTCCCCCAACAGCATGGGGATGGGATAATCATCATAGACTGCAAAAGTCCACATTCCTGACCAGCCCTGGTACTGGACAGGCAACTTGGCTGTAGGCAAATTGAAAGAGTTGGACTTGACGGGTTGAATCATCACTTGGATCTCTGGGTTGATTAAATTGGGGTCCACTAAGGAAGCATGGATAGCTGACACTTGTGCTCCAGTGTCCCTCCATGCGGTGACCTTCTTCCCGCCCACACTCACAGTTTCCCTCCGCTCCAAGGGTATCTGGGAGGTATCTGGGCCTGCGGACCTCTGGTGTGATCCCGGTGCAATGAACTGTAATCTGTTAGGGTTCTTGGGGCAGTTGGCCTTTACATGCCCCAGCTCATTACATTTAAAACATCGTCCATCTGACGGGTCACTGGGGCGAGGTGGGTTGCTGGAGAACGGGGTGGTGGGACGATAAGGGGTCTAGAGGGTCCTTTGGGAGGTAAGTGGGGCTTTGGGTGGCCCCCGGTAATAGGGTGTGGTCTGGGGTTGTCCCTTCTGGTCTCTGCTCCAACTGCGACCAGTTTTCTTCTTCTCTGCCACCTCCACCCATCTGGCTCCAATCTCTCCTGCCTCGATTACAGTTTTGGGCTTCCCATCTAGGATGTATCTTTCTATTTCCTCAGGAACCCCCTCTAAGAATTGTTTCATTTGCATTAGGAAGGGCAAATTTACTGGAGATTCAACACTTGCTCCTGATACCCAATGTTTCACAATGTGGTAGGCATGTCAGGTAAATGACACGTCTGATTTCCACCTTAGGGCTCTGAGCCTCCGACGAGACTGCTCAGGTGTTATCCCCATTCTGACTCTCGCCTTGGATTTAAACAGTTCATACTTGTTCATGTGTTCTTTAGGCATTTCAGTTGCCACCTCAGCTAAGGGTCCACTGAGCTGCGGCCTTAGCTCTACCATGTATTGGTCAGTAGAGATGTTGTACCCAAGGCAGGCCCTTTCGAAGTTTTCTAAGAAGGCCTCAGTATCATCGCCTGCCTTGTAGGTGGGGAACTTTCTGGGATGGGGAGTGGTACCTGGAGAAGGAATGCTAGGGTTTGTTGGTATATTCTGCTGAGCCTTTACCTTCTCCATCTCCAGTGCATGCTTCCTCTCTTTTTCCTTCTCCTCCTTCTTCAGCCGCATGAGTTCTATCCGTCTTTCATGTTCCCTTTGTTTTTCCTTAGCCTGAAATCTGGCTAATTCCAGCTTTTGTCGAGCCGTGGATTTTGTCATCCTAACCTCTCTGTTTTTAACTAACTTTACACCCGAGGTTTAGAAATAAACAAACAAAACTTGGCTGTAAAATTTTGCTGTGCTGGAATAGAATACCTATTCTCTGATAGTGATGGTCAGCCTACAGAAAAAGACAATTCCCTTTGTCTCTGCTCTGGCCCCAAATCAAAGCAAAAAACCTCCAACTACTTGGAAACCTGCTTACCAGCAGCCCAAAGATAAAAAAATAATTCCTTTTCAAACTTGTGCTCCTTGTAAAAAAAAAAATATCAAAATCCTAAAAAAAAAAAAAAAAAAAGCGCCTCTGCCACTTTTGTCTCCAGGCAAATGGGTAGAACCCCCCCCCCCCCCCATTTACTTTTAGGGAAAAAAAACTTCTGGTATGGAAGACTGTGAATTTCCCTGCAGGAATTAAGTACCCTGCCTCCAGGCAAAGAAAACCTGCAATTCACAAAGATAATCCCAATAATGCTTGGCCCCAAAGCAGAGAAAAAACAAGCTGCTTTCAGTTTCAGCTGCTTTCTGGACCTCCTTTCCAGCAGCCCCAAAGGAAAAAATTTCCTTTTTAAAATCTGTATTTCTAGTTCAAAAAATCTCAAACTGATCTCAATGATTTCAGGTTAATCCCACCACTCTGCCACCATGTCAAGGTTCCTCCCCTACTCTGAACTCTAGGGTACAGATGTGGGGACCTGCATGAAAACCTCCTAAGCTTACTTTTACCAGCTTAGTGTAAAACTTCCCCAAGGTACAAATTAATTTTATCCTTTGTCCTTGGAATAACCACTGCCACCACCAAACTCTAACTGGGTTTACTGGGAAACGTAGTTTGGACACTTCTTTCCCCCCCAAAATCCTCCCAACCCTTGCACCCCACTTCCTGGGAAAGGTTTGGTAAAAATCCTCACCAATTTGCATAGGTGACCACAGATCCAAACCCTTGGATCTGAGAACAATGAAAAAGCATTCAGTTTTCTTACAAGAAGACATTTAATAGAAATAGAAGTAAATAGGAGTAAAGGAATCACCCCTGTAAAATCAGGATGGTAGGTACCTTACAGGGTAATTAGATTCAAAACATAGAGAATCCCTCTAGGCAAAACCTTAAGTTACAAAAAAGACACACAGACAGAAATAGTCATTCTATTCAGCACAATTCTTTTCTCAGCCATTTAAAGAAATCATAATCTAACGCATACCTAGCTAGATTACTTACTAAAAGTTCTAAGACTCCATTCCTGTTCTATCCCTGGCAAAAGCAGCATACCGACAGACACAGACCCTTTGTTCCTCTCCCTCCTCCCAGCTTTTGAAAGTATCTTGTCTCCTCATTGGTCATTTAGGTCAGGTGCCAGCAAGGTTACCTTTAGCTTCTTAACCCTTTACAGGGGAGAGGATTTTTCTTCTGGCCAGGAGGGATTTTAAAGGGGTTTACCCTTCCCTTGAGGACTTGCCCTTTAATGATGAATATAGTGCTTGAATAGTTAATGAACCTATGTAGCTCTGTATCTGGTCCAGTAGTGTACCAATGAAAGGTTAAAATGTTCTGCCGGGACATTCCTTCCCATGTGCTACAAGTTGAATAGCTTCTGTGTATGACTTCATACCTTTAGAGCAGAAAATGTGGAGATCCTGGTGGCAGAGAAATAGGTTCATTTACTGGAGGGAATGCTTTGTTTTATCCCAGGGACTGATAGCGTTAATAACTGGGAAACCCACTTGCAAATTCATGAAAAGGGCTAATATAAAGATCAGAAGCGAGCATGTGGTGAGACTTAATGCCCCTCCTTTCAGAGTCCAGCTGCAAAATGCTGAATCTGAAGAAGAACACATTAGTATTTAACCTATTTTTATCTTGAATGAAGCAGAGTCTTCAGGAGGATAGTCATGAGGATGCCCTGTTCTTGAGGGTAAATGAGTGTGAGGATCATGTTCCTCTCAATGAACATTCATTAGAGTCCCACAGCTCAAGATTCTAATTAAAGTTCCAGGAAAAATAAGTAATGTCATCAGCTAAATATTGTGGAGTTTATTAATGACCAACAGAGGCAGCTTCTTCTCATTTTTAGTTCCCAGCTTGAAAACATACAACTCACTGGGCTTTTTCTCCCCTCATCTCCACACTGTGTGTCGTCACACCAGTGCAAAGCGAGTGTAAAATGCCACCAAATCAGAATGGGAGTGGGTTACACCCAAGTTGCACTCCATTTGCAGTCCTGCAAATGGCCATACAAGGAACAGGGCAACAGAGTCAGCCTCAGTGTGTTCTGAATAAGCATTACAAAGCCATTCACATTGTCAATTTTTTCTCTCTAATGACCAGTAAAAACATGGAGAGTGGATTAATATAAATGACAAAATACAAAGATTAGATTAAGCTAAAAAAGCTGGGTATAAATTGTACTGTGTTCCTCTTAAATCTGCCAGAATAAATGTAAGCCACTGTGTTAGAGAACCAACATTTTGAGCAATCCACTGTTACTACTTAGTGCATTCTTTAAACTTTTTCTGTTTCCATCTCAGCCCCAGAGTCCCTGCTTTGCAAGTGTAGATATTGGCAGATCTGCAATTGGCCCATGCACCTGCATCTGTCTCTTGAATGTTCTGCTATTCTGTTAGTACCAGAATACGCTTCAAACAGAACATCTGCTCCATACATTGTTTGTTTTGTTTGGCCCATACACTACAGTATTTCCCCTAAAGAATGTGTGCCTGTGCAGTGATAGAAATTTGTAATATGAGTCTTAGAGTTTTGGCCAATTCATTATTTTTCCTTGGTGATTGCCTTTAATTTCAAAGCTTTGCCACTCATGAATATTTGCAACCAAAAATAATCTCTTTCCTGGTCCAGACTGCAAACCTCATACTCACATGAGTAAGCAGTTACTCGCATGAGAATTCGGCCTGGCTTCAGCAGAATTAATCATGTGAGTAACTGGTTTTCATCATGAGTAACAGGTTCAAAATCAGGCCCTTGGACAAAATGGACCAGATCTCAGCTTCTTACACAGTGAGTCTGGACTAACTCCTTTAGGGTTTGAATCAGCAAGGTGCTGAGAATCCTGGCTCTGGTCCAGCAAAGCACTAAACCACATACACAACTTTGAACACCTTAGTAGTCCCACTGACCAAAGTGGGGAGAGTGCTCAGTACCTTGTAGGATTGAGCCCTTAAAGTCGAACTTACTTCCTAACTGTCCACATAAATTCTATTTTGCAAGGGAGATTCTATTCCCTTGCAAAATGTGGGTCAGAGTGTAGCAGCTATTATGAATAATTATGTACTGTATGTATGTGTTTAACATTTTTTTTGAACGGGGTGGGGAATCCTCAGCTGGTACAAATAGTGATACAGTAGTTCCATTGAAATTAACCCACTATCCTCTACATGTACTACTTATATCCCCTCCACCGATAATTCCTTATAAATACTTCTTTGCTAAGCTCTGCAGAGAAGGGGAACCTGTCTCAGTGGGACACACAAGATTTAGTGGAGTAAGATTTTGTTCCTGCAGACCATATATGCCAACTCAATTTCATACTCAGTACCCATTAAAATCAAAGCTGAGGAAATTCCACACACCAAAAATTGTTCGACAAGAGTTAAGGTAGTTTAAAATCAGTGGAGGCGATAGCGAATGATCGCTGATGGGCTGTCTGGCTACCTTAAGTATATATTAGCACACTTCCTAACAGTTAGAGTTTTATAAAGTTAAAGTGTTGTAATTAAAATCCAACATTGCTTTTAGGGGTTATCAGAACTCCATTGCAACACATTTTCAACTAGAGCTAAGTTGAGTTAAAGCAATTGTTTTCCCCTTTTTCAGTTTTTGAATTCTTGATATGTCATTGAATTGCAAAATTAGGTGGAAAATAACCAGTTCAATGTAGATTTATGAAGAATTATACAACTCCAGCCTTCCCATAACCCAGGATAGTGCTTCACAGGTACAATCCAGCCCTTACCTTGCTTCATTCTCCATTTATCCAGCTACTAAAAATGGTATATTTATTATTTGTAGTATTTGACACCCACAAGAATGTTATTTGGAAAATGTCAGTTCTAAATAGTTGTTAGCTGACAGAATTGCTAATCGATCAGTGACCGCTTGTTCTGATGATGTAATGTTTCTCTATAGTGTTTCAGTGGTTTGCGTGTCCTGACATCAATAGTCTATTGGAGTGAGAGAGGATTCTGGAAATAAAATAATTCTCCTCAGCTTCTTGATAAAGCAATCATTGTGTTTTGTCACAGGGATCTTCAGGTACTCTTACTCAGGGCGTTGAGATGTATTGAATTAAAGTTTGTAAGGCACTTGGAGTTTCAGATAAGTACCAAATATGGTGGTGAATAAAACTGTCAAAAGTGCCTAAGTGATTTAGGGGCCTAGCTGCCATTGAAAGACTGACTCCTAAGTGCTTTAGTGACTTTTAAAAATGGGACTTAGGCTTCTAAGTCACTTATACACTTTTCAAATTTTTACCCTTTAACCTCCCCAAAGCATAAGGGTGTTTAGATCTTGTCCTGTCTTTGGCCCATTATAAGGCTATGGGCCAGCTTTGAAGTTTGATCCAGATGAAACTTAACTATAGATCAATAGATCTATGCATTTGATGTTGGCTTATCTATTGAACACAAAATATAGCTGATTTAACACTCCAAATGCCAGTCTACCCATTCACAAAACAGACTAAATATGCAGATTTATAATGGAAGACAGAAGAAAACAATAATAGTTTTTGCATTAATATGACATAAGAAAATATATATTTTATCTCCATGTACATTTTAGATTTTCAATACAAAGATCAGCCAGTCCTACCATAGTCAATATACACTATTTTTTATTTAACTATATTTTTCACAGTATATTAAGTGGCAGAAAAAGAAATACCATTGACGGATATGGTGTCTAAATAATCACTTCAAAAGGCTAAAACATCTGACATGCAGAGAAGCTTTCCTCCTGCACATGCATATAGTGGCATAGGATCTGTGAATAAACCATTTACTCTGCAGTGTATTAGGCAAATATTTCTTAAAATATACCCTAATGTGTATGATTTCATAAGTTATGTTTCAAATTCCTTATCAAAATTTAGGCTGGCACTATTGTGCTGTGAAAAAGTGGGGGGAAATATGCATCACATTTTGAGGTACACCGTTGACAGAGAAACATTAGTCTATTAAAAGAAAGAGCTACTCCACAAGATACACTTCAAACAAAATGTGCACCATACAAAGTCATCTTTCAAGTTAAAGATTTTTCTTTGTGGTTACAGTGGACTTTGGTTTTTCCAGGGCACAGCATTTCATTAATGATTACTTCTTCCAGCTTGCTTATCTCTTTAGATGAAGGTCATAAGAATTAGAAACACAGTAATTCAAGACCTGGATGAGTATCCTGAAGCTATAAATGATGTGAAGCTGTTTTTATTCAAAGTCACCACTCTAGTCAGTTATCTCCAGCATGTAATCAGACGGTTTCTGTGTTCTCCATATGCCATGATAGTCTTGATTCTCATTTAAAGCAGTCAATAAACCATGGTCTCTATCAATCTGCAGATTTTTTACAATAGTGTAAAATTAGCTCTAATTACATGGTGCTAGTCTATATTTCCAATTGTATTGTATCTTTAGACCTTGACAAGTGTATTAGTGTACAAGTACAAGTGTATAATCTGAGTAGCTTTGACTGGAGCTCATTGAGAATTTTTTTTCAAAGAAATAGTTTTTCATGTGGAATATACCAAATTGTCAAAAATGAACTTTTTGTGGAATTGTATCACAAAGCCTAATAGTAATAGAATTATGTCCATACCCTTATGTTCTCTCCTTTTAGAGGATTATGGTAAATCTTGAACGAAGTATGACTTGTAGGGTTTCATTTGAAAGCTTGTGATTTGCTGATCATTATTGTCTTGGTAAAATATGTATGGCAGAATTGTACATAAAGCTATAAAATATTACTGCGACATGTTCCAACATATTCTGGAAGGCAGTCACAAACCAGTTCCCCAGAGACAAAAGGTTAGCCAATGCCTCAGCCAGGTGTCAACAAGATCAAATGGACCTGATTAAATGGCCACTCTTTGACAGGAGAGGGTGTGGGCAAAAAAAATCTACATTTTGATAAAGAAGCAACTTAAGGTTCTTGTCCACACAGACTCTGTCTCCAGAACATCAGCTAGAGATGATTCTTGCGTAAGAAAAAGGGCTATAAGAGGAGAAAACAAATGCCCCAAATCATCTATCCCTTTCTCTCTCTACCAACAGCATCAACACCTGAAGAAGAAAGGAAGCAGCATTGGAGAGAGGAGAGATCCTGACTCAAGGATTCACCCAGTAAGCCTGTTTGAACTCTTGGTGAGAGACACCTCTGCTTTGAATTCACTTAGTTTGTTAAGTTAGATATTAGTTGTGTTTTACCTTTCATTTTCTTGTAACCAATTCTGACCTGTAAGCATCATTACTTGTAATCACTTAAAATCTCTCTTTCTATAGTTAATAAATGTCTTGTTTTAGCTAATCCAAGCTTTACCTAAACTTGGTTTGAAGCATTTGGGAAACATCATCTGGGAGAATAGGATTTGTGCATTTCATTTTCTATTAATGAAATGACAGCCTTTATATGAGCTTGTATTGTCCAGGAGGATGCTGGGCATTTCTGGGGGAAATCTGGGACTGGGAATTTGTTAATGTTGTCCTGAAGTGTAATTCATGAGTGGCTGCCTGCGGCACTCACACACCATAACTGGGAGTAACTTACATGCTGGAGGCTGTGTGAGAGCAGACCAGCAGTGGTTTGCTCTCATAGAGAAGCAGCGTAAAACGCACACCAGATTGGAGAATTGAGGGAGGACAGCTGTCTACCAGTCCAGATTGTACCCTGGGTAATGCCAAATTAATAATAATGATGTGACTTTCTATAGCATCTGTCTTCCAGGGAATCACCAAGCACTTTACCAATGTTCAATAAGCCTCATGTCACCCAGGTGTGCGGCAGGTAAATAGTATTAGACCCATTTTACAGATGGGGGAAACTGAAGTTCAGAGAAGCTAAGGCCAACATTTTCAAATGTGGCCTCTGATTTTGTGTGTCTCGGGTTTTTGTGCCCAACTTAAGGTACCTTAAAGGGGCTTGATTTTCAGCAAGACTTAGCAATCACAGCTCCCATTGATTTCAACTGGCTTTTCAAAAACTAACCTTATAGATCAGATAGACAGTGTGCCACTACTTACAGCCACATTTCCATAATGAGATACGCTGACCTCAACTGCTCATTCTCTGCCATCAAACCCATCAATGCTTGCTGCAGCTGTTCGCACCCAGATCTGAACATGGAGTAATCCTCCTTTTCTCATACATAAATGGGTATGGTCCGCCAACACTATGGAATTACTCCACTTTCCTGCAGAACTTGTGGAGGTCACTCTGCGGAGCTAAACTCCAAACTGAGGAAAGGGACAAAAATCTAACTGGGTGGGGTCAAGGAATCAGGCTTCTCCATGAAACACTTTTTTCTGTGTAGCACCCTCAGAGCAGCTACCACAGGGAGACTCTCTTGCACAAAGCTTTAAGGAAGCCATGTTGCCAGGGAAACACCAAGTGTCAGAGCCAGTGCACAAGCAGAGAGCCACTGTGCAGACAGCATTGGACTCCTGTGGAAATCTGGAGATGTGCATAGATGTCCAGGGCTCTGCTGGGTTTGGGGATGGTTCCAATGGCCTGGTTTTCAGGGGGCATGCATCACTGCTGTAGACAAACTGTAGGGGAGGATCTCCTGCAGAATTTTCCACATCAATATGTGACAGCCTGTATTATGAGATACTTAGTTTAAAAGCTCTTTGGGGCTGTGTAAGGGGACTCGGCCAGGGCTCATCCCTCTGCAGGGTGCTGGGGCACCACACCGCCTTGCTACACCCTCTCTGCTGGGTTGGGGAATATCCAGTCTATGGCCCAGACCTTGAGGCAGGGCCCCACAAGCCTGGGTCAGGGCAGGCAGCAAGCAAATAGTCACTGGCTCAGGCCCTCAGACAGGGATTGAGCAAGTAGTTCAATATAAGCCCGGGCCCTAGGGCAGGGCAGCGAACAAACAGTCAGAAGCTCAGGCCCTCAAGCAAGGACTGAGAAAATAGTTCAACAACAAACCCCAGGATCCTGGCTTTGAGTGACCAGGGTTAGGGGGAGACTGCCCCCCACGAGGTGGGTGGCAGGGGGGATGCAGGCCCAACCACTTCACTGCATCCCAGCCCAGGGCCCTAGCAGCAGCAGAAGACCCGCTGCTGTGTCAGTGGGGATCCTGGCTGCAACACACTGACATTGGCTCTGGCAGTGCTGCAACCAGACTAGGGTCGGCTGCCCTCGGGCTACTTCCGGACTTCCCCTCGTAGGGTACCTGGGTCAGGGTGGTGTCCTCGGAGGGTTCCAGCACCATGGGCTCCTCTGGGTAGCTGGCAACGGGTAGGCTTGGCAGCTCCTCCGTGCACCATTCAGCATTGGCCTCAGGTCAGCCGCGGGTTGCCGGGGTCTCCCGAGCCGGGCCACAGGCATCTGGCCTCTGCAGCAGCTACCACCCAAGTGAGCTCTGGGGCTGGGCTTTTATACTTCCTGTCCTGTGCCTTGCCCTGTGGGGGGAGGGCGCAGGATCCACTGGCTCCACCCACTTTGGTGTCTGGGGCGGTTCTTCCCTCTGTGAGGTGGTGGGGCACCACACCACCTTGCTACACACTGGAACCATCTTTTTGCTTTATATTTGTACAGTTTGTAGCACAATGGGTGTTAGTTCATAATGGGGATTCTAGGTGCTACTACAGTAGAAATCATAAGTAGTAACAATGACCCCCAACATACACACCAATCCATACACACACAAATTGCTCATTCACTCTGGTTCAGTCAGCTG
This sequence comes from Lepidochelys kempii, assembly GCF_965140285.1. Classification (NCBI taxonomy): domain Eukaryota; kingdom Metazoa; phylum Chordata; order Testudines; family Cheloniidae; genus Lepidochelys; species Lepidochelys kempii. The sequence continues at coordinate 45,884,427 of NC_136385.1, read as the reverse complement.
TGACCCAATTTCTACTTAGGAGTTACTAACATAGTTGTGAATATTTTTTCTCTGTATTCATCCAGCTCTAATAGTTTTGTGGCTATATATCAATTGTCCATTTGAGTGCTACTTATTCTCTTTAATCCTTTACAAATGATGTAAAATGATTCTAATAATTTAATACTCTCCTCTCTATTTAGTATCTGTCTTACATTGCGTTGCAATTTTCCTTTAATTCTTGAATCCACTTGCTTCATGGATATTTGCATGTGGTTAAGCACATCTAGTACAGAATATTTTAAACTACAGTTTATTGTGTAGTTTAGAGGAACGGGGCAGTATCCCTACATGTAGTTTGTGAGCCCTCTAATGGCCTTTATGGGTGTGTCTACAGTAGAGTTCAAGAAGACATGCATGCTAGCTCTGATCAAGCTGGACTACTAAAAATAGAAGTGTAGCTGCAGTGGCGCGAGCAGCAGGAGGAGCTAATTGTCCCATGTACAATCCTGTATGAGACCCTAGGTATGTATTGCTGATCACGGTGTTGCAGCTTCTCTGCTATTTTCAGCACGGTAGCTCGATGAAAGCTAGCATGAGTGTGTCTCCTCCAGCTAGAATTTACAACTTCCAGCTCTAGAACAGACCTATCCCCTGTTTTCCATTTTTCAAATGCCACCAGAACGTAGTGTTGCACTTCTGAGATGCCAACCCTCACCAGCCTGACCCTTCCCATCCCCTCTTAGGTGCCCCACCAGGACCCTGACCCCTCTGGCCCATGAGCCCCGAAACCCATCCCCTCCATGGAGCCTCAGACCTCAAGAGAGCCCCCCTACCATCTCCTCCCAGAAGCCTCTACCTCCCCTCCCCTGCACAATAATCCCCACTCCTTATCCCTCCCTGCTGGCAAGTTTAAAGTCCATGAGTCCTGCTTTCTGGTCTCCACTGCTGAGAGGAGCAGGATCCTCAGATGCTGTGGTTTTGGCACATTGAGAGCCTGGCTCTTAGTAGACCCAGGTGTCATGCAGAAGTGCTCAGAGCTGTATGACTTGCGCATTGTTCTTATAAGTACACTGTGTGGCCACAGATGCTGCCATACATGTGTGTCGCGTACAAGGAGTGGGGTGGGGGGGAAAGCACACATTCACCAGCAACTGGCAATGCAGTTGAAAAACCAGCCAGGTGGCAACCCTATCAGAACCAGGCCAGAGCAGCAGTGTGCATGAAAGTATAGGTAACTAGGCCCTGGATGTTGTTTGTAGTCATTAAAAGTGTTATTTTGTACTCCACTGGACCTACATGCATCTCCTTTGTATTGCATTTGGGTTACCACCTGGCCGGTATTTGATTGGACAGTTTTTTTTATGGATTTGTCAGTTGCCAGAAATATAATTTAATCTGCTGGGTTGTTTTGTTTTTTTTTACATGGGTCTAAAGATTCAAATGATCACAATACACTGGGATATCTAATGTTAAAAGTTTCTGTGTCTAGCTAAAGATGCTGCAATGTTTCCACTTTCTCAGTTTAAGCAACAACAGATCAAACCTGTTGAAAATCCAGCAGCTATCTTCCCACTAACACATAAGCGTACCACTAGGCCATGAATAAATAGCTAATTTAGAGAAAAAAATTAAACAGGGTTTAAAATGTTTCACTCTTTGGGAAAAATGGACTTCTCTGTTAGCTCAGTAGAGAACTGGAACAGCAAATAATTGCTAATAGTATAACTGATGAGGAAAAGGTGGTGGTTTTACTGAATATAATGAGGGCTAAAGTTTATAACCATTGTGCAGCTGAACGATCCTGTTAAGCAAGAAAAAAAATTGGTGAGAGTGGGGAAATTATTAAAAAAAAACCCCATCTATTCCTAAAGCCACTGATAATTGCAGCTCATTTCCACTTTTATAGCTGGAATCAAAAAGAAAATGAAACTAGTTCTGAATATGTGACTGAATTAAATAAATGAATAAAGCACTGGAAGTTTGGAGAGAATTTAAATGATGCTTCAAGTGACAGGTTAGTCTGCGTTATGCAAAATGAAGTAATCCTGAGATGGATATTGACTTAGACTGAATTGACCCTAAAATATGCACTAGAAATCACTGTAACAATGGAAGTAGCTATTAAAGATGCCAGGGAACTGCAATAACCTCTTGTGATCTGTGCAATAAATAAACAGGGGGTCAAGCAGACTGCACAACATGGACAACAGTCAAAGACTGTGTGCTTTTGTTGAGCGAACGTCTCGTAATGCAAATTGGGTGGGAAATAAGTGAAACCTTGGTTATGCCCCTTCTCTTCCTCTCCCCGCACCCTCCAAAACAGTAGCCAGCATACTTAGATCCGAAAGGGGGAGAAATTTGCTGCTGGTAAAGGCCAGAAGTAAATCTTTTTCCTGCCTGAAGCAAGAGTCAGGAGATACAAATCCTTTCCTGCCATGGCACAGCTACATGCCATCTCTGCGCTGCACCATGTTCTAGTGACACAATTTTACCCAAAATGTCAAATTTTTCAATGTTAAGAAATGATCAGAGATGCCAGTCAACAGTTAGGATAGCCTCTACTCTGAGTCCCTAAATTGGTGTGGACTAAATGCAAGCATTCAGATGACTAGTGATGATCTAGTTTCAGAGCTGGTGGCATCACAGGGGCCATGGCACTCCTGAACAGTCAGTCTTGATCCAAGATATGGTACTAAGGGAAGGTGTGGTCCTTTGATAGCCAACAAGACAGTCTATGCTGCCATTTAAAATTTGGGGTGGGAAGGTGTTGCAGGGTGACTGGCACCTTTTGGGGTCCAGTGCACCTGGAACTGGTCATCTGCTTCCTATTTGGCCTGTGCAGAGAGCAGCTGGGCCCCAGAGAGAAAGAAGAATGACTGATGAGAGCTGCCTGAGAAGGAAAAGAGACTCAGAGGCAGACAGGAGCAGCAGGGAAGAGCTGTTGGAGATGGAAAGGTACAATGAAGAGATAGCAGAAGTAACTGGGAGAGAGCTACAGGAGACCTGGGAGAGGGAGAGAGCTAATGGTGATGAGAGCTGGTTCAGAGAGTTGCTGGACTGGAGGAACAGAAGGTGAAAATACCCTGCCAAGCTTCAGGATAGCTCATGCAGAGGCCCTGGGAAAAGGGCAAGAACCAGCTTGATTAGAGAAGCCAAGTCTGAAAACAAAAGGGTTGCCACTCAAGAGTGGCTCCTAGGAGCAGGCATTAGACTCACAGACAGGGAGGCCTGGAGGCGTAGAACACCATGGATAGTCCTCCTCTTGCAGCAGGTCTGAGTGATGGGCGGCAGGCAGCCAAGCCAGAAACAAGAATAGTTGATTCTGGATGTTCCCAGAGTAGAGGTAGAATTCACAGGAAGGGAGGCTTGGGGAGTGCAACACTGCGAGGCACCGTCTTGCAGGATACCGAGCTTGGGGGCTGCAGCAGCAGAGGTGTGGGAGAGTAGCAACTTTGGTGACTATCAGGTAGATGGCCTCGAGAGTGGGGCCCTGGAACAAGGACAGAAAAGCTGCAAACTGAGTGGACACTGACAGAGGTGGACAACCTCAAAATGGTATCTCTGGAGGGGGCATGGAAAACTACTGGGATTCTCTTGTACTTTGGGATTTGGAATGAACATTTTTGATCATGAGAGTTCTGTGAACTATTTTACATGTACAGGAATAAAACTATGCCCAACAGTGGGATTTTGAATGGACACTCAGAGAGATTGTGTTCCTTTTTATAGACAGGCATACCAGCACGCTGTAGGAGAGTGCTCAAGGTGGAGGCTGCCCTGCTACAGGAGAATTCAGATTTCAGGTTCCATTTTGGTGCCCATCTATAATTATTACATTTGAGGTATATTAGCTAAGGTCATAATATGCCCTACACTCACTCCATTCTTAAGTCTTGGCTTGTAATTTGTAGGGCACAAAGTTTCCAGAAGGGGAACTCAGGAAATGAGTTGCCTGTCTCTGTGGTCTTGCTGTCAAGGAATGGTGAGGAGGGATGCACTGTGTCTGGCTATGAGCTATTTCCTCTTTCTCTGGCTCCATGCCAGAGAGGCAATGAATTGCAGAGTATTTATGGACTAAGGGAAGACAAATGTTGTCTTGTTTTGTTTGTACTTAGGAGTGGCCTTCTAAGCAATAATGAGCATAATACGCAAAACAATACCAAGCATATCAAGGTGGGTGGTTTCATCACATTAACCAAACAAGCCCTGTTAGCTGTTGATAGAGGTACTCTTGGACAGATAACCAGTTTGGTCCCAATCCATTTCTAATTAAAGAATACAAATGAAGGAGTGCAAAAATGGCAACATCGTGCCTTAGTTAATTTGTGAATGGGTTTAGTAAAAATAACAATATCTTCCATGATAAGTTCTCTCTCTGAGTAAAGAATGTGTGAGCCTGTATGTTGTTATGGCTAGGGACTGCATAACTGCTCTCACTGAAGGTAATTTGAGAATAAAGAAACAGACAGTATACTTCAGTGACATAAAAAAGTAATGCTTGCTTGACTGTTCCTCTGTGCTCTTAAAAGCATCACAAGCCTGACTAATTTGTGTTTGCCTTTAATTGTAGTAAGAAGTAGTAAGAATACTCATGGAACAGTCAAAAAGCATTCACAATGAAATGTTTTCATAGAGAACAGTTTTTCCTGCAAATTTAGGGCTCTTAAGGTGATATAGCAATTGTATTTAACAGGAACATTATTAAAAGTGTATAGAAGAAGTCTGGGTTGTCAAACCATTAATGAATAGTTTGAATACGGGTTCATATATGTGTATATATATTTTAAATGCTAGGGACCACATTCTGCCTTCTCTTCCCTTTATTCCATCACACTGAAGTCAGTGGGCTTGCATAGGTACAGCTGAAATCTCGTTTCTGATTCTAGATCTGAAACCCTAACTCTGCAAAGTGTTAAAATGGGTGATAAAATGAATTTTGCAGGTCATGCCTGCCCTAGACATACTCAACAGAAGCCCACTGGTTTCAATGGGCTTTAGATCTGGCCCCATGTTACTAGGAGACAGAAAGCTGAGTCTCCTCATGTGTAACCGTTCTGTCACAGGAGTCATGTCTTAACTAGAGTTACTTAGATTATAAACTCTTCAGGGCAGATGGGGTTTGAGTATTTGTTCTGTGAAACACTCTGTACACCTCTGGAGCTATGTAAATAACACAAATGAGCATTGTACGCCCGTGCACCAGCTCACTAGCCAGTGCATCAAATAAAGCCCGTGAGAGTGGCAGAGTTTGTCTTGTTCACCAGGCATAGACTTAATTATAAAAAACAAAACAATAGAACACAATTCAAACACATAAGGCTTTACAAGAACCAGATAGCAGGACCTCTCTAGCCAAGTGTTCCACCTCAGTAGCATGGAGAATTCCTTTCCTCTGACTCTGGGTCTTCTGTAGGTCTCTCCCACTAAGTGAGCTGCTTGCTGGCATATCATCAGAAGACCTGGTGACCTGCAGACTGTCACCTGATCCCTGGCCTCAAGCCCATCACTGGGAGGCAACTAGTTAGTCACAAGTGAGCTCTGTTCACCTCCCTTAAAGGATCACCCCACCCTGTAACAATCGTACTTCTGCATGACATCATTGTAGCTGAGAGGCGGTTCCATCTTTAGTGCCTTGGCCTAAATTTGTACATCTGGATATAGCACATAGACAACAATTTCTGTCAATCATTAGGAGCCATCTGAGCCTTCTGACCCTTACAGATAAGATTTATTAGCATATTTGTCCAGGGGGGCAATATATATAATGGTCACCATTAAAAAGTCAAGTCCTGATTCTTCTTTCACACGTCTCATGTTGGAATAACTTCACTGTCGATTCATATCAGTTGTATCAGAGGAGAATCAGGCCCTCAGAAGTTTTTCCCTAAATTTAAAATAGGGAAGATACATCTGTGCAGTAGCTGTGGGTAAATATTGACAGGCTTGTGAGTTATCTGGGGCAGAGGCTGCCTGTGTGGTTTATACAGGGCATAGCACAGTAGATCTCTTATCTGCATGTGGCGTGAGTAGGCCCGACCACCGTAGATATAATTTATAATAATAAATCATTTGAAAGGTACTCATTGTATATCCTACTCTGACCTCATTAATTCATATTAGCTTTGGGCTAGCATATTAGAGGCAAATAATTTTCCAGGTACAATGTGTGCGTGTGTGTGTGTATATGTGTGTGTGTGTGTATATATATATATATATATATAATTCCAACTGTTTTGTTTAAAAAATAAAAAGTCCTGTATTTCCACTTAGGTGTTACAAGAACTCTGAATAAGAGCATGACTTACAAGGGGTACTCATCTTGTACAGTGCTAAGGGAAACAAAGATTCTGGTGATTCCCTTTAATGAAACCTGCCCATGCATCTGCAATATTGCTTGGACAAACCCCTTCATGTCCAGTTCAAAAAGCATGGTTGAAAAGACCCTAGGACAGTACGTGCTGTGACAATTCAGCACATTATGGTGGAGTGAACAACTCAGTTAAATTAACCCAAACCAGAGGTCCATACAAAAGAAATGTAGCTGGGGAGAAGGCCCTCTTTTCTCCATCCTTCCCCCCACACCTCCCCAAACCAAGTGCAGAAAGGGAGGGGAAAGATTTAGATAGAAAGAGTTCAAGCACTGCATGGAACCAAAAATAATCTGACTTGAACTGAGCATTACGAATTTGGGAAACTTATTTGGCTCAATGCGAAACAGGTTTTTCCTCTAGATGGTAATGAGTAGGAAAGTGCACATGTCATATCGCATTCATATGTCTCTTAAGAGGGTGCTCAGTACCCCATGTCAAGCCATATGTAAGATGTGGTGCTATGGCAATTGCCATGGATGTAGGGTGTCATAACAGAATGACAGAATAAAGTCTCCAGAATTTGCTCTTAACTTTTTTTTCCTATGAAATGCTAATTTAATCCTAATGCTGCCCTTTCTTTTTGATGAATTGTTCACATTTTTCTGTGCATTGCTATTGCCTGGAGCAGGACATGTTCCTTCTGATGCGATTCCACTTGTATTTTGGGTACCAGGGATGTCATTTAGAGACTATTGAGGAAAATATTGATCATGGTATATCATGAATGTGTGTGAGGAAAAATCCATTTCAAACAATAGGCTCGGAGTTGTTTGTTTGTTTGTTTTTTGCCAGAGCCTCTAGAGAGGCATTTTAATACAATATTTAAAAACTTAAATGGGGCGGATAATGTCTACCCAGTAAACCTGTGCTCATATATCCTGAACAATCTAGGCCACAGGTAATGCTAGGACTAAGCTTGGCAATTAAATAAAATAGAGCGATGGGTGTGTATAACAACCCTTGTTATTTCCTGAATACAAAGATCTATCTATACATAGATCTATCTATACATAAGATCCTGTATACATAGATAGATCTTTGTATTCAGGAAATAACAAGGGTTCAATCATTTGAAAGGTAATCATTGTAAGCTAAGTGTGTTTTGCAAATACATTAGGGTCACTCAAGCTACATGTAATGACCATGTTGAAGAAAATGGACCACTAAAAGGAGGCAAGTCTCAGTGATCCAAATGTCCTTTTCTTTGTGTGTCCATAAATAATAGCTTCCTGTCTGAAAATTAAAATCTTCCTGCAGGACTTGTCTAATATTTGCATAGTGACAGCTGGATAATTGAACATATTAAACTGAACCAGGTTTCAGAGTAGCAGCCGTGTTAGTCTGTATCCACAAAAAGAAAAGGAGGACTTGTGGCACCTTAGAGACTAACCAATTTATTTGAGCATAAGCTTTTGTGAGCTACAGCTCACTTATGCTCAAATAAATCTGTTAGTCTCTAAGGTGCCACAACTCCTCCTTTTCTTTAAACTGAACCAGTAAGACTAAATGCTAAAATAAAAGATATCAGCAACCACAAGATGGCAGCCTGTTCATGTTTAACTACAGCTCAGTACAGAGGTCCTGAGCCATCTCCCAGTGACGTTGATATTTGTCATGCGTTGGACTATGTCTAATGTGAAGAAATACTCCTATACCAATACCTACTGATCAGACCAGAACATTTAGATTCAGTTCTGATTCCTATAGGCTATTTATTTCATAGAGCAGCTAACTAGCTTTTTTACAGACTTATGGACATTATCTGCTAAAGCATTTCTCTGGCAGGCAATGCAAAGAGTGGACACATCACGTTTGTGTTTACATCACAGTTAATTTAACATCATGCTACTTTGGTTCATCATTAGTGGCAATAAAGTTTCTCATGCAGTGGCAAATGTCTCAGTTGGTACATTGCATATGACTGTGTTTACTTCTTGCTATATTAGACTGAATTGTATCCCTTTTTTGAACATTTTTGAAAATCTGAAGTGTTGAGCTCTTTTGAAAATTTGACCTCGATTGAGAGTGTTCAGCAGTTTTGAAAATCTTGCCTATGTAATTTAGGGGAAGAAGATTGCAACGACAGCGGGCTGTTAGTGCGACATTTCTCAAATAGCCCTTGAAATGGCTGAAAATCAAGTTAGATCAAAAGAATTAGATCAACCGGCCCTTTGACCACAAGGGTTTCCTTAGGAATAATCTGTAAAGTCAAATATTTTAAACTAAATTTTTCCTATACTTTTCCACTTACAGATAACTCCTTCATGAAGGATTATGTTGGAAATGCCACTACTAACTACACAATTCTAGTTGTATTGAGTATTTAATTTGAAAAATTAAGGCATCATTTACATGCTCAGCAAAATAGAAGACAAATCGATACTTAGATATTTGGTTAGTTTTTATTCAATATTCATACAAAGTACATTCACTTGCACAAAAACCAACACATGTCCAATTTTTAATATATCAATATTTGATAGACATGCCAGGTTTGTCCAATACGTGTAATAACAGATATCACTCAGTTTAATAAAATCAATAAAAATGACATTTCCTGGATAGTGTAAAGATGCTAACTCTGTAATATGGTAATTGACTGTTTAATAGAGAGATCTGATGATTGTATTACTGTATAATGTGTCTCTAAACAAAAGCTCACTATTGTTATTATTATTTTGTCTCTGATATGTATATGGCAAGTATTTGTAAACCTGTTAATATGTCTATTTTAATAAATAAATAGTTAAAAAAGAGAGACAGTATTTTACTTCCTTGTTTAAAATATTGTCCAGAGTTTAAATCCTAAAATTCCATTATGCGAATCAAACACCACCCAGGTCTATGCCTGCTCTGTATCATATTGTGTTCTGAGAGACAGGCAGATAAAAACAAGCAGATAAGAATGAAAATAAATTTCACCCGCCTTTATATGAGTGTGGGGATTAAGCAATTATCTGGTTTATACTTTAAATTCCTCTTGAATTTGTAACACTATAATGTCTGAAAGTTTCAGTATAGATCACATTTCTATAATGTCCCAGTAATATTCATTTTCAAGGAGAACGGAAAAAAACTTGTGTGACTCTCTCAACTCACACATTTCCCAATGCTTTTGACGCATATCTCCACATACCGTACATAGTGTACTGTAGCACTATCCTGAACTCTTTGATATTCAGTTTGTTTGCTGATTTCTCAGTCTACTTTTGTTTATTTTTCTACTTGTTTCTCAGTGTGTTTGTTTGAAAACGGAAAATGTCCTTCATAAATCCAAACTTTTAGGACCAATGGTGTTCTGTGTAGTTTTACACTGTAACATCTGTGGAACACTGATTCTTCATTTAGTTCTATTTTAAGCACAGAAGGGGAAAGAGTGTTCTGTCAATTTTTTTTTATTTTATTTTTCATGCAGTGTTTGTCCAATGGCTGGGACTTGTAATCAGAACTTCTGGATTGTATTCCTCACTCCTGCTGACTGTCTGTATGACCCTGGAAAAATAATTTAGTCCTATTGTTCTTTTTTCACAGCAAACCATGTAGAAAGAGCAGACATTTGACAAGAGATGCATAGGAAAAGGCATAAGAAAGAGGCTTAAACCAGTCAACCTGGTCCATGTGTAACCTATAGAAAAGGTGGGTGGGACTAAAAGGCCCATTATATACCCTGAAAATGGACAGGATGAATAGGTCGGACTTGGAAAACACAGAGGTGCTGCAGAACACAAGACAATTCAAGAGCCCTGCTGTGGACACCCACACACTGCAAAATGGATCACATGGATGGTGAAAATCAGGCCATTTATTCAGGTGCTTAACTTTGCATTTTTGGCCTATGAACATATTTTCAATCCCAGGCTAGTACAGTCAATGTACAATCCTCAGTACTTAGCCATTGCTTAGTAGCACAAGTTTTTAGAATACAGCCGTAGTTCATTTTGGAGGCTAATTTCTTGTCAATTTTTCATGTTCTAGCAGAGCTTTGGAGCTGTGCTCTGGCTCTGCTCCAGCTCCAGGCAAAAACCTGCAGCTCCACAGCTCCGGAGCTGCTCCATGCTCCAGCTCCAGGATCTGCTCCAATGCCCTGTTTTCTAGAGCTGTGCAAACAATTCAGAAAACAAATTTTATAACATCAGTGTGAAGAGAAACCAGTTTAAAACCTTTTTGGCATAATAAACAAATCTTAGAAACAAAAACTCTGTGTGTGTGTGTGTGTGTATGTATTTTCCTAATCATTAGTATGTTTAACTCCATTAATGTTAATGGAATTTACATGTGCAAGCACTGAAAAATGAATCCCTAATACTCAGCTTGACGCCACTTGAAATAGCTAAGATACTAAATCACCTCAGAGAAATGTGACAAGAAATAAAACAATCTGAGCGATGTCTATTGGGCCTCTGTTTGCAAAGGCAATGTCGAGTTTTATAAGCCTCAGGGAAGACTTTAAAGCTACCCATCTTTCCTTTTAGATTTTGTGAGGCCCCTGAAGCAGTTCTAGAGTTGAGGAATGAGCATGCTTTGGGGACATAAATGGCATTTAAAGAGCTTATGTTTTGTATTTTCATTTACCACTGTTATTATGGACCTTCCGTCAAAGTTGGTGCACAGAAATTCAGTGACTATAGAATCATAGAAATGTGGTTCTGGAAGGGGCCTTATGAGGTCATCTGATCCATTCCCCACACACTGAGGCAGGATGACATATACCTAGACCATCCCTGATAGGTGTTTGTCTAACCTGGTCTTAAAAACCTCCAAATAAACAAATGTGTTATCACACACACCTGGAGCCAAATTTTCAGTAAGATGGAGTTCCCTTTTGGTGGCCATAATTAATTTGCAGGCACAGGTAAGGGAGCTAGAGTCATGAGTGCTCAGATTTAAAACCACAGTTCGTGTCTTGAATGCAAATGTTTGAGACACAACTTGCCCTTTTGAGAATGCACTCCTTTCTGCATGCACAAGTGGGAATTCAGGCAGCTTACCAATGTGAGCATCAGCATTGCAGGACGTCCAGTAGCTGCCATTAAAAGATAAACTTTTGTCATTTGCCAACGGTCAAACATAGTGGTACATGAGCTCCTACAGTTATTTCCTGTTTTTAGTATAAGGGGATACACTCTTATTTCAGATTCCACTGTGTGATAACTATTGACAAACCTGGACCCATTACTGGTTTTCACTGAAGTTGAAGACAGACTCTATTTGCTCCTCTTCCCAAATCAGAGACTTTTATGCTATTTATTAATCCACACAAATCTTCACTTGGGCACAGTGAAGAGTGGATATGAGGACATAGCAAAACGTAACCAGGACAAATATGCCCTTTTAGTTTCAGCCATTGATGAGAAACGGAGAAAAATAATTTCTTGTTTTATAAGGAGCCAGGAACTAATCTAGGGACTATTACTGTACGATTTACTGAAGAGTAGCTCGTAATCCTACGTAGGGAAAAAACAAAAGAGTGAAGGGCCAGATTTTGAAAAGTGACTGGTGATTTTGGGTTCCCAATCTAAGATATGCTAAAGGGGACTGATTTTTAGAGGGACAGTGCTCAGCACTTTCTGAGAATCAAGCCCCTACAATGTGTCTGAGATTGGGCACCCAAAATTATTAGTTACTTTTGAAAATCTTGGCCAAATAGTCTGACTCCAGAGCACACATAACCATCCAGACACTCAAGGAGAATGTACAGTGAGCTGCAAAAAATGTTGACTTATTGTGACAAGCAGAGTTCATTCCAGTGATTCAGGGACGAAGAATGATTACTATTAATCAAGATGCAGAGGGTAAAGACTTTCTCCTGTGAGTAGAAGTCACTCTCTGAAAGACAAGGAAATATAAGATTGTAAAAGGGAGTGGCAAAAGAAGTAGTTATTAAAATAGCTTTCATGGCTTTTACTTGTTAGCTCACAATGCACTCCAGTAGCTGATTTGCATTCTTCAGCTCCTTTCCTAATCTTCAGGATAACACAAGTTTCAGGGTTACCTTCTGACCATATTATTTTATAGCTGATACCTGAGTTGGGGACCCAACACAAAAGCACCAACTTCTTATCTTGGTCTAGGACTCCTAATCAAAGAGAGGGAAATGGGGGGGGGGGGATCAGATTTTAAAAAGTAGATGTAACTGGTTCTGGTACTATCTGGGGTCTCAGCTAGACAGAGGTTTCTTTATTCTGTGAAATCACTAAATCAAGATCAGATTTCCACATGTGGACACACAAGTATAATGATATACTTGTTTTTAATAGTCCTCTGGAGCACTGCATTCATATAAGTACATTTGGCACTTTATTACTGTAAGCAAGGTCTGAAGCAGCTCTCCCCTGACAGCTAGTGATGAGCTGGAGGGGAGAAGGCTTCAGGACCAGCCTGTATTTACATGAGCACACCTACTCTGCCTAGGTATCCAACAGACAGAGCTGTGCTGCCCAAGTGATTTGATTTTGGCTGGTGTTGGATTACAAATCACTTTAGTACTGAATGCAGGGGTGCTGGAACAATTTTTATAGTGGGGGTGCTGAGAGCCATTGAACCAAACTGTAAACGCTGTATATAATGAAAACCACTTCAAGCCAGGGGGTGCTGTATTACCTCCAGCACCCCTAGTTCCAGCACCTATGACTAAATGCGGGGGTAATGAAATGTTGTTTTCCTTATTGTGTGAGTAAAGGGTAGCAGAACTGCACTTAGCCTGTCCTAATTGAGGGGATCACCCTCCACTGAACTGAACTCTCTAAGCAGGGGGTTAGGGGGAGGGCTAGCTCAGTGGTTTCAGCATTGGCCTGCTAAACCCAGGGTTGTGAGTTCAATCCTTGAGGGGGCCATTTAGGGATCTGGGGCAAAAATGGGGGATTGGTCCTGCTTTGAGCAGGGGGTTGGACTAGATGACCTCCTGAGGTCCCTTCTAACCCTGGTGTTATATATATATATATATATGATGCCAGATCCCAGTGGAGGGTGAGAGCGGGTGGGGACAGGTGTTCCTGCCTGGGAGTGTGGGCTTTGCCTAAGAGTCCTAAACACCATTTAACCTGCCCCCCTCCACTGTTTAAAGATAGAGCTAATTAGGTTCCATTGTGAGTCTTTTGTTTCAAGTGATTATTAGAGCTGAAATCACTAATAATCAGGGCTAAGTGCTGCTTAGATCTGCTGTGGGACAGCGTTTCTGCAGAAGAGGTTGCTCAGCCCGCATTACAAGTGAGGTTCCCCCACCAAGAGTTGAAATCACTGACAGCAGGGTGGAACCTTGATACTGACTCACAGAGGTTGCAGTAGAGAAGCAGGTGACGGCCGCAGGTGATGGAGCAGACGATGGTGTGGCGGAGTGAACGGTGGCCCACTGAATGACAGCAATGGAGTGAACAATGGCGCAGCAGCAGCAGGCAGCGAAGCAGAGTGAATGGCAGTAAGTGAGAGCCAGCTGGGGCAGCAACAGTAATGAGGGCATTGCTTCTTGTTCCTTCCCCTCTCCAGGTCACGGGAGGTGAACTCACTTCTCAACTCTGGGTCTTCGCTAACCAAGGACAGCAGCTGTGAGAGGGGAGGGAGAAGGGAGAGGCGTTTTAAAAGGATATTTGTTTGTTGGACTTTCACACCACAAGTTGAGAAGCTGAGGCAAAGGACACTGCCCAATGTGCTCTGGGGTGGGAGTTTTGCTCATGGTCAGATGTGTTCGAATCATGGTTGTGGTGTTTCCCCAAATTAATGCCAGGTTCATTTCCCCCTTTTATTAAAGGGGGAAGTATTGCCTCCTAGAGGTGCCCAGGGGTGGGGTTTAATTTTCCCAGATTACCAGGTGGGAGCTTGAGCTGGTTCTGTATTGTATTGTTAAGAGGGACCCCTGGATATTGAACCTGGCCCTTGTTGCTGACCACTCCACCTGGCAGAAAGGTTACATTATTTATAATGTTTGTTCAGGCATAAGGGGCACATCTGAATACTTATGCAGTTTCACATCCCAATACATCAGAATTAAATGGGTCTTAAATTTTATTTATGCAGAATATTGCAGAGAAAATAAGTAAATATTATTATACAATTAAATTAAATGAAGTTGATGTCAGTCCTGTTGTCATAATTGAGGCCAAGCAGACCTACTTTAAATGTTAGCCTAATTGGTTAGAAGTAAGTACAGGTTCATGAGTTATCACAATAACGTGTTATCTAAAACTGTTTAAGAAAAGCTGTAAGAAGGAGACAGACTGAATTTGTTTAAATGAAAAGGCCTACTGATATAATTCAAGGACTGTGTTAAGAGTGTGTTTGGTAAATAAGTGTGGGTCCAGAAATTAATAGATCAAAAATTTGGTGTGTTGGAAATTAAGGCCTAACTGGTGAACAAAATGAGGGGATTCCTTCTGGGGTCCTCAAAAAGAGATTTGGAGGGGGAAAGCTGGCTGCAATGATGGCTGACTGAAAGATGAGAGAAGGTGAAGGAGTGAGCTCCACCATCGAGTTTGCCAACCCCATTGTCTCCTGGAACCCTGGACCTTAGTCATATTCCAGAAATGTCCAGTTCCCAACCAAACCAGATCAAGAGAGAGGGTACCAGATGATATTGCCACCTGTATTGGCTCCATCTAAACCCTAAATTCCAATGTGAGACTTTGCAACCACCACCCCATGTGTCCTTTTACTTCTCCGCCTTACTTCTTTTCTTTTCTGTCTCCTCTCCTATTTCCTTCTGTCTGTTAAGAGTCTGATTTAGCCAGCCAAGTCTGTATATTTTATAAAGTTGCTGTGAACTTGTGACCAGAGAAAGGCAGCTAAAAGCAATGCCCTAAACAGCCCAATGCTGATACACATTTGTCAGGTCACAAGAGTAGTTATTAAGACTGTGTGCTGTGCCTGTATTTTTCCAGCAGTGAGGTTGCAAGTGAGAGTCAAAATCAGAGAAAAAGCTGCATTTTCCACCTTTCCTGTTCTTTTTTCTTCCAGTCTGTGTGAGTTTGTCTTGTTTTGTCTTCTAGGAGGGAATCAGACTTTAACAACAGCTCCAGACTAACTAACTTCTCTTTTTCACAAAAAGGACAATTATTACCATTTTTAATATCCTCTAAAAAACTGCCAAACAAAGGGTTCTTCCTTATTAAAATTCTGTACAGCAAAAGGGAGCAAAGATGTTGTTAAAATGAAAGACTTGTTTAATACTTTACATTTCAAATGCTTTAACTGTTTTTCATTCTTTTTCTGTATTTTTTAAAAAAAAGTGAAAAAGATGTTTAATATTGTGTTTCCCATGGTACTAAGCAGGCTAAGGTCTCTGTATACCAAACCCAACCCTGCTTAAAGCTGTTTAATTTTGGACAGTTTCAGGGTCATGTTAAAACCTTTGGCTCTTTGGACCAGTATATTCCATCTCAATTAATACAATAGTCCCATGTCATTAGAATGTAAAGAAATATGCCTTTTTATTTCTACCGCCATTATTTTTACAAGTAATGCAACAATTAAAGGTACCACTCACAGATTATGCATTACTTTCCTGTGTAACTGAAAGAAGACATAGAAATTTCAGAGTTTCAAATTAAACTCTGGAAGTCCAACATATTAAATACAACATGAACCACCAATATTAAATACCAATGAGATTCTGAGGAATATAAATCCACAGACTCAGGAACTCTAACGTTAGGATCAATATTCTATCCTCAACACTAACGTAGAAATCAATACCCAATATTGACTGAAGTCAATAAGGAGAGAGGTCAGTGGGGTACTCTGATTTATGCCAGCCAGAGATCTGGCCTAGAATACATTGTACCAGTCAAAGTATAGCTCAGGAGTTGGGTGTGTCCATATCTTGTTTAGGTGCCCACATTATATTAATAATTAAACATAAAATTTTAAAAATTATTTGAAGAAACAAACATACTTCTGGTAGTTTGAAATCATTGAGACCAGGCATATTTCAATAGCAAATTCCACCAAGAACAATTAAAAGGCTCCTTGCCACCTTTGTTTTTTTTTGTTTTTTTTTTTTTTTTAAAGGAGCTACAATTGTTTGCCACTGAACACAGCTTTGTTACTGTCTCTGTGATATCTCAGGTACATAACCCACAACTTTTGCAGGTGTTGTAACTTTACCAGTAAACGGATTGATGAGTAAAAGATGCTTTCCAAAACTTGTCAGATTTTGACTGTAGATATTTGACTTGGTTTATTTGATATCCTGTGTTGCAAGAGCCAAATAGAAGTTTGCCCAGTGAGTGGTAATCAGAACTAATCACAACTGTATGTAGGAACAAAAACATGACATCATGGAAATATATGATTGTTTATAAAGTAAGAACATCATTCAGGACTTTGTTACTTTCACAGTGAAACTTAATGGTGATGTCTCAAACTTTTCCAAGTCAGTTCTGAAGTTCAGCCAAAAATTTGATGAAATCTAGTTCTCTAGATCATCGCCTGCAATGTTTTTGTTTTAAGGTTGTTGTGGATTAAAGACAGAAGGAAGAGCTCTGCAATCAGGTCTTTTTCACCGACCAGAAAGTTCAAGATTTCTTGTCTCCAGGATAAGCTTCTGTGGAAATTATTACAAAATGTGCAGTGGGAGAGAAAAGAAAAACATCTCCATGGTAGAAATGAATGTGAAAGCATCTTCTAACAGGTACGGGAGACTACTGGTAAACTTTTTACTAATACCTGGCTATTTTACATTTTATTTAACAGCTTGTGAAAAATATCAGACTGATAAGCACACTGGAAAGCAACATAATGTTCATCCACAAGAAAAGTACTATGCAACATATGCAGGTAGTGCCAATGTGCCCCAATCCTTACCTGAATTCCTTCATCAGCAGTTAGAAAGAATTGTAATATACATTCCTATTCAATTTTTAGCTGCTCTGTCAATCAACATGCCCTGTGATGGTGGGTTTTAATGCAGATACTTCTCCAAAAGGAACTCAAATGACATCAGCAACTCATTTCACACAAACAGCTCTCAACTAGCAATTACTTTTTACTCTCCACCACCTTCGGCCACATGGTGAACCAATAACCTACATTCGTAGTGATAGTTCCATAATCCCATCTCCAAACCCCTTCATCTACCTGAAATCAGAATCTGGCACTAGGTAGTTCTATCTCCTCCCAGGTAAGACTAGGGACATAACTGGTTGGACTTGCCATCCAAGATGTGAAATGAACTGCAAGCTCTTTTCAAGCACCAAGGAAAGCTTTAGCAAATGCTAGCTCTTTTTGTCTCATAAAACATTCAAATTGGGAACAAAACACATTCTGTTTTAGAAAATTCCAAAAAAAAGGATTACAATCACTGAGAGAGTTTTTGTTAGATATAATTGAACCAAATTTCACCTTACCCTGTAAAATCAATGCAAATCAGGAGTAACTATTGAAGACAACGGGTATTACTCCTTATTTACACCACTGTATGTGAGAGCTAAACTTGGGCCAATAAGTGCTTTGTTGAAGATTTGGGAAATGTTCTGATTTCATTTTAAAAAGCACTAGTCTGATTAATTGCATAACGGATTTTACATAAGACATTACAAACCTAGGAGTCACCTTAGCCAAATGCATTGTCAACAAGCTGTAGGCATTTCGTTCACCACAGGAACATGTTGAAAACTTGTTGCCATGCTTTAATGACAGTCTGCAGCCGTAATACATTCATCCAAATGTGTCCTTTTAAAATACTAGTTATACATGTCACATCTGTTCTTTATTTAGGGTTTGTTTGTATTTTTACTAGTATTTTCAATACGTTTTAGAACATGTTCAGGCATTGACTCTCCTGGGGCACGTTACAAAGTATTTCAAAAAATATAAAGGTGAGTATGAGAATTGGAAATCTGGAGTTTCTGTAGTAGTAGTAATGATAATAACAGCTGCTAGTAATGAAGATGTTTGAATCAAACCAAGATGGGAGAATTCAGGACCCTTGAAGAATATTTTAATCTTTGATGCTATTGTCTTTATCGTCTCATTATTTCCTTGTGCTCCCTGGCCTGTTATCATCTCTGTCTCATGCTTAGATGGTAGGCTTTGGGGCAGGAACCATCTTTTTGTTCTGTGTCTGTAGCAGGCAGCACCCTGGGGTCCTGACTGGGGCTCCTAGGCACTACCACAATAGTAGGTCAGTGAGGATTTTTGCCTGAGCAAGGATGAAGGACCGCGCATTTTGTGAGTGTGAACATAGAGCTCTGGTGAACAGTCTTGCAAAGCACTGAGTACCTTCCACTCCTGTGGAACCCAACAGGAGTAGAGAGCATTCAGCACTTGTCAATGGGTGCTCAAAGTGGTTCCCTCTTGTTCTTTTTCATGATTTATTTAACTGCCTTTTGAAGAGAAGTCTCACTGTAACTCTTGCGGTGTCTAGCTCTCTTTAGCTGCTTCTCACCATCCTTTGTTCCTTATGTATCCAGACTGGAGCTGTTGCAGTATACAAAGAAAAACTGCAATAAAAGAGTAGAATGGAGAAACAGAAGGGAAAGGTTCCCTGGCACAAACAAAAGGAGACACAGCTGCAACAAGATGGGGGAATGGCAGAGATTATGTGAGTAAATAAGACTTTAAAAATATTTTGAAAAGGTGGCAGAGCTGTGGCTATATAGTAGATGATATCCAAGGGGCCATGGAAATCCACATAACTGCTGCTGCTATTGAACGTTTCTAGGGCAGCAAAGGGGCTAAAAAACCGCTGGCAAGCTCAAAACCACATATTGGGCCAGGTCCACAGCTAGAGTATATCAGCACTGCTCCACTAAAGAAGTCTCATTAGAGTTGACTTATTGAAGTCAAGGGAGTTTCCACCAACTGATTATCCCATAATATTTTTAAAAATCAATGAGTCTTTCCACAGACTTAAATGGGCTTTGAATCAGGCCCCAAATTATCTTAACTTACAAATAGTATCTTAGATTATTCAAAGTAAAGGAAATGTAGAAATCTAATCTAATTTTCAGTGTTAATGCTGATTCCTTATTGTACATATTTCTTTCACTTTCAGCAATTGAAATTAGACTAGTGATGACTATTATTATCTATTCTTTGTACTATACAAGCATCCAGAGGCACCTAAAGGGAGGAAGGCTCCATTATGCCGTGTGCTGTACGAACATAAAATAAAACAATCTCTGTCCCAAAGATCTTTGTCCAAGGCCCTGATCTTGCAACTGGCTTGACATGATGGAGCTTTGTGCCTTAACAGAGCACTGTTGAGGTCAATGTGCACAGCAGTCACTTACACAGAGAAATTTGCAGGGCAAGGTAGGTGAAGAACGAAGTAGAGGGGCTAGTGGGAAGATGGATGATAGTAACAGGAACTCACGGTTTGCATATATCAGTGAAAGATACAGCCTGGAGTCTTTGACCATTAAAAAGTCCTTGAAACATTTCTGCAGGCTTCAAGTTATTTTTACAAACAAAACTTTTTGAATAATGTCACTTTAAAGGGAACAGATGACTGCATTGCGACGTATTGCACTGGGGTTCTTTTTAAATGGAAAGGCTCATTCAGATGTTTCTTTAAAGTTCTAGTGTGCATTGGAGGATTTATTGGATCTCTGTAATGAATACGAGCTGGAAAATCTATATGTATGTCACTATGGCGGCTTGCCAGGCAAGTTCAAAAAGCTGACTTGGTTTGTTTGTTATACTGCAGTAATAAAAAAAAAAGTCTGCAAAAACAGAAAGATTGTTTTAACTTAGTTAATTTACAGTTAAGTTGCAGGCTTTATCAAAAGCTATCTGCTTAACTCCTTGTGCACAGCACTAAAATTATACCATGCCTCTTTATTTCTAGTACTGAATGTGGTTACATTTTATACTAAAGTAACAATAATGATGGCTTCCCAGTAGTCTGATTCAAAATCTCTTGAACCAACAAACCTTTTACACATTACATACTGTAAATTTTCAAATACCATTTTTAGGGGACCTATACTGACACACATTTCAAGTTTTCCAACTAAGGGAGAGCAAATATATGTGTATGTGGTATTGCTGACATGACAAACTGTAGCGAAGTCACCAAGATGCTATTTTATAAGGATCACAGAATAGTCAGTTCTTCTGGATCTGTCAAACTGCAATACAGACAATGTTCATCTCATGATTCCAAAGGATGCAAAGAGTATCAAGTAAAATCAGATGTGCCCATCCACTCAAATCTTGCCCAGGCCAGTAGTTCTGCAAAGTTATTACCATTGGACAGCTGCTTGGGAAATGAGTTGGGGGTGTCAATCCAGTTCCTAGAGGAGAGGTGTCCACATTTAAAATAATAATAATAATAATAATAATTAATAATAAAAGCATTAGAGATGGCACCTTGCTTAGCAGTCCCAAGCAGGAGTTAAGAATTGAATGAACAAGGGAGACTTTAAAACCATCTGTGTCATAGATAAGATCCACTCACATCATGGTTGAAGGTCATTGCCATTTTCAATGGATAAATACATGACTCTGCAATCTTATCAGAAAGGTACCTTTTATGAGGACTCAGATACTATGATAATGAGAGCCCTATAGTTACCTGGATGGATGGATGGATGCAAAATCGTACTAAAATTATGATGGTAAAACAAATAGTATCACGAGCAAGAAATACAACAGACGTTTTCCAGTGATCTCCAGACATCCTTCTCTGACTTACTATCGGGTGTTGTCACATTCAGTTCTTTCATGGAGATTTGTTTCTTCTTCTTTATACTGGATATTTTACAGTAATTTTAAGAGAAGATGTTTTTGGTTTTTGGGGGTTTTATTTATTTATTTATTTATTTATTGCTTTTTTTAAGGCTGAAAACCTTGAGTTGTCTGTTTGGTGGGATAGGCTAGATTGTAGATCACTTCCTTCTATTCTTTGTTGCTGTAACAAAGATTCCTTGGTTTTACCAAACTTTTGGGTGAGCATGAAAATAAATATTTTGCTGTTGAGCTAGTTTTATAGTTAAAAAGCTGGGGACAATTCAAAGGGAAAGTCTGAAAAGAGACTATTCAATCTACCAACAAATTCCTGAAGGAATATTCTTGCTTTATAGACAAAAATATTTTCCCATGTTATCACGTTTTGTTTATATAAACAATTCTGATTACTGATCAGCGGGTCTCAAACTTCTGCCTGGCTCTTTCAGTACAGTCTGTCAAACATCCCTGTTGACCTGCTGCTGCTTTGTGAATGTAAACTTTAAAACTGCCTGAAATGAAATGTTTAGGGTGGAACAACATTTTATGTTCATTTATGATTTAGTTGGGGATTGGTCCTACTCTGAGCAGGGGGTTGGACTAGATGACCTCCTGAGGTCCCTTCCAACCCTGATATTCTATGATTCTATGATGACCAGTATGAGCAGCCCAAACCATTCCTTATGTACTGAAATCACTACAGACTGTACTTATATTCTGCAGATACAATCACGTAGAGTCATTTTCAGTCTACTTTTTAATCACTTGCAGAACTCCAAAGGCAGATAAAATAATATGGCAGGAGATTTGAAGCTACTCTGACAAATTACCTGTCTTTCACAATCCTCCATCTGGAAAATATATCAGGCGAAGCAAACAGTAAATCAGGGATGCTTTGGACTTTAGGGACTACATTTAATACAAATTAATTGTAAGACCGAGATTATATATAATCCTTCTTGCTCTGTTAATTTTTCCATGGTTTATTAAATTATTGCTTCCCCCTTGTAACCCCCCAATCTGGAAAACTGAGAAGAAAAATCAGAAAAATATGATCACAGAATCTGGAAATCTTAACATGTATGGGTCTCATTGGCTATGTTTCCAATTACATGCAGCCCTGGTGAGGGATGTGCAAGAGAGAGAAAGAGTTTATCATTTTTCAACTCTGTAGCCGTCTATACTGTAATCCTCAATCCTTCAAAATCCTGAAAATGGTAGTACGAAATATCTCTTGTTCTTACACACCAGGGGCCTGATTCTCCTGCTGCTCATATTAAAGATAATGGCAGTTTCTCAAATTCTGTTGTGGGAGAATAGAGCCCCTAGTCGTTACTTCCACCATCAGGAAGGACTTTGGTATACAGCAGTTTTGTTCTTTGAATTGTTTTAATTTGTATGTGTATACAAGATAAATCATAATGGTGCACTGTCTCAGTTCATGACCTTCTAAGGCTTGTTCATATATTTCTCTTGACTCCCAAAAGTAGTTAGGGAATTTAGGTAAAAGTTGTTTTGTTTTGTTTTGTTTTTTGTTTTGTTTTAAAGAACAGGAGGGGTATTTCCTCTGTTTTCCCAAAGGGAATTTGAAATGTCAGCTGATATTTTACAACACAGATACTCTTAACCCATACTATAATTTAAGTTTAGAAGGAATGTGTATTTGCTGGATAATATAGGGGGCAGGGAAGGAGAAAACAAACTTCCAAGGGAATGCTTTACCAGTTATAATATACCTTGTAAAAACACCAAAATGTTTTCATAAGGACGATAACATGTATTTTAGAAAACTGTTGTTGGCAAAATCAGTCCCATTTTCCCCCACAGATACTTTTACACTTACACTGCTAAATTCATTTATTTGTTGAGTCAGGATCCTGCAAACTTCTAAATGATCAACTGAAATCTTGTATTTTTCCCTTTTAATGTACAAATAGCTGATTCTGTGAAACCGCATAAGATCTTGTACTTTTAATTAATTTTTGTCCTTGAACTCATTAAGGGCCAGATTCAGCCACCCTTAAATTCAGTAGCACCTTACTTCACCAACAAGCCCATGGAGGTCAGTTGGCTTCCGTCAGGCTCCAGGCTTTGTCAACTGCTAACCCGTGT
Source organism: Lepidochelys kempii (assembly GCF_965140285.1). Classification (NCBI taxonomy): domain Eukaryota; kingdom Metazoa; phylum Chordata; order Testudines; family Cheloniidae; genus Lepidochelys; species Lepidochelys kempii. The sequence continues at coordinate 45,861,301 of NC_136385.1, read as the reverse complement.
GACTAAGGGTGGCATAATCTGTGGCTCTTAGCAATTCTCTTTCTCTCTTTTTTGCTGTGTTCTGCATCCATTTACAGAGTTGGCTCAGATATTGTCTGGAGTACAAATTGTCCCAAGTGCATGAGTGTTTTTAAAAAAAAAATGTAAAACTATTGTGGCTAAGTAAAAGATCATGGCATTGCATTGGCTGCTAATGTGCCTTAATTCATTGTGGAAATACTGCCACCCAAGATTAGCTACTGAATATATTTAGGGTACTTGATAACCTCATTATAAATGAGCAACAGCCGTGCAGGAAATAAGGGATGCTAAGAAATCAGCAAGACTTACAGAGATGTTTATCCTGGTGGTTGGAAGGAGATGTGGATTGAGAGCTCATGGGTTAGTGAAAGCCATCAAACTCTCCAAGTTCATGTGAGGTTTCAGGAGGTTTAGAAATATGTAAATGTGGTACCAATATTCCAACAAAGGATGAAGAGTGAACCAGTTTAGAAAACTATAAACCATTAATTTAGCATCTGTAGCCTATAAAAAGCATGGAAATAATACTGCAGGGCAAATAAAAAGAGAACATATGTAGTAGGAATAAAGTAGTGGAAGGTAAACAACTTTGATTTAGAAAAGAAATATTTAGTATTGGCTTATTTGAATGGTTGCATATTGTACCATATAAAACAAGTGCTGAATTAATACTGCATATCCAAAAGGCTGCAATAAGATATCTGTATCACGGTAGAGCAACAGATAAAACATATTTTTTCTTATTGATTAATAGTATCATGTAGTCCCACAGAATTAAATAGCTGAATCTTCTGTTTCTTTGGGACCAGATTGTGATGTCTGGTTGACTAGAATCCTGGAGGTCAGTGAGACTACCTGTGATGTAAGGTATTACTACTCAGTATGATTTCGCATGTCACAATCTGGTCCCTAAAGAGAGTGGAGTTTTACACCATTTCTGTGAATGCAGCGTATCATCCAGTGTTCAGTGCCTGATCCTACTTTATCATTCCTGAAGTCATTGTATCTTGTTGCAAGGGGTGGTACTTGTACTACTTACACCTAATGGAAAATTTCTCATGAATATTCATTCAGATTTCAAAACAAATTCTGAGTTGGTCATGTTCCTAGCCTTCTTGTGTTCATTGCCTAAGAATGTTAAAAGCATGTGGGTCATGCTTTACTAGGAAAAATGCTTGTAAAAAGCCATTTTTTAATTCGAATGCTCAGATATTTGCTAAATGCAAATGTACATTTGTACATTTGATAATAAAATTTGCAAATTTGTGCTATATTGGCTAGTTACATATGTTACATGGTACTGTCTCTGTTCTATCTTTGGATGAAGTTACTTCCTGATGTTTCCAAAAAGAAAAGGAGTACTTGTGGCACCTTAGAGACTAACCAATTTATTTGAGCATGAGCTTTCGTGAGCTACAGCTTCATCGGATGAAGTGAGCTGTAGCTCACGAAAGCTCATGCTCAAATAAATTGGTTAGTCTCTAAGGTGCCACAAGTACTCCTTTTCTTTTTGCGAATACAGACTAACATGGCTATTACTCTGATTCCTGATGTTTGTTTCCTCACTGGATGTTTTCTGTAATTCGTCAAGAAAATGTGAACTGCAAATAGTACTGCTGAGCCACTCCCTTTATCCAGGTACTTCTCCCAGCCCTTATTGCAGGAATTTTAAAAAAATAGTATATACTTGGGATAAAGTTACAGTTTAAATGTCAAATTAGATCCCCTTGCAAAGCCTGAATAAACAAAGCCTTGCCTACCAGCCCTACACAGGGTTTGAAGGGGAAGGATCATACCTCCTCCACCTCAGTCTGGTGGTAGTTACTAGAGCTTTGAGGGGCTTTGACCCAGTCAGTCTATATGGTTTCAGGATCCATTGGCAACCCCTGCAACCTCAACAGAATAGCATATTGGACAAGGACAATCAGGAGGCCTACATTCTATTCTCAGGTCTGCCATTGACACTGGGGAAGTCACTTCACCTTACTATGCCTTTGTTTCCCCTCCCACACTTTGTCTATCTTGCCTATTTAGATTGTAAGTGATTTTGGAGCAGAGATAGTCTCTTAGTGTGTGTTTGTGCAGGGTCTAGCCCTATAGGGAACCGAACTCCATTTGGCTTTTTAAGCACTATCACAATACAAATAATTGGAAGCACTGTGGCCCGAAGCTCTAGAGAGTAGGGAGCTTGTTGTTGATAATATTAGTAAACAAGGAGAAGAGTGGCCCAGAGGTGCTTGGAATTCCAGCTGGAGAGAGGTTCCATAGGAGAGGGACCTCTCTGCCAGCATCTGTTGGTAAGCAAAGAGAAATGATTGAATGGGCCAGCCCTCATTTGCATTTCAGTTATGTGACAATTAAGGACATTTTGTTTAAAATGCAGTTACATTTTGAGCTTGGAGGCAATAAAATGCTATTATCCCTATTGGGAAATGAAAAGACAAGAGAACTACACCAAATGTGCCTGGGATGAGAAGTCACCCTGAACAAGATCATGGCCAGGCACAGTTGAGTAACAGTATTCGGACAAAGCATGAGTAAGTAGAGAGCCTGGCTCCTACCTTCTGCTGGGAGTGCCTCCCTGCTGGCCAGGACTCCATTTGGGTCCTTTATGCAACTTATCTTTCTTTGAAGACTCATCACAGAGGTAACTTCAAGGTGGTAGACAGCTTTGAGACAGTGAATAGAGCTGAGCTGAGGTGGCTTTGAGGAAGAGGATGGAGCTGAGCTGAGGCAGCTTTAATGTGGCAGACAGAGATGGCACTAAGGCAGGCGATGGTTCTGAGGTGGCTTAACAGCAGCAGCTGGAAGGACTCTGGTGCAAGTCTCACTACCCACCAATCAAAGCTAACATCACAACAGCTGGGTCAGTAGAACCCCCCCAGAGCAGCCCAGGCAACCCTGATCTGCCAGAATTCTTGGACTCCACCAACCCAGGACAACAAACTGTGAGTGGGCAGCTGGGGAGGCTAACAGTGGCTGGAAAGCGTTAGCCACTCAGAACTGCAAGAGGAGGACTGAGGCTGAAGCTATTGCTAAGACACCCTGAGAGGGCATGACTCCTACCTAATAGATATTGTTAATTTATTAATTAATGGCCTTTCCAAGTTTATTCTGTTACACACACACACACACACTTCCCAGTAAAGTTCTCTTTGTTTTAACCCCATGGACTCAGTGCTTGTGAGTGGGGAAATACTGACTATCCAGAGAGTCTAGGGTGGTTTAAATAGTTTCCCAGGTATGTGGGTTGGGACTCTAGCTAGTTTTTAAGTTTTCAGGAGGAAATTGAATCCTCTCCTTTTTGCTGCCAATAACACTTGGCAGAAGCATTACGTAATACTATTGCTAATAATAAATTCCTTTCTCCCCCTTTGCAGACTTGCAGACTCTTTCCTAGAGCCTCTGTGGAGCAGTGCTCTATGCTCAAGGGGCTTCTCCCTAGCTGTTCCAGTGCTCCGTGTTTCAGGGCTTGATTCTCTGAGGAGCAAGGGAGTGGGGAATTATGTGTGGGGGCAGCATTTGCTCCTAATTCTACCTGAGTTTAAAGTGTGTTTGAATGTTTGCTCAGACCATCTTAATGCTTGGGGATTTTCTGCTGGCAGTAATATTAGCTACCTAAATTATAGAGTCATGGAGTAAGAGGAGAACTGGCTCATTGAACTGACAATTGGCTAACAGGCAGGAAACAAAGAGTAGCCATGAGCTGAACTTGTTCAAACTGGAAAGATATTTCCATGGAGATTAGTTACTAACCTCTAGCTTTTTATTTATTGAGCTAGTGACAAACTGTGCCATGTACCTGTGGCTGGCTAGTTCCTATGTCTATTTGCACATTTGCTGCAAATAGACATAGGAACTAGCCAGCCACAGGTACATGGCACAGTTTGTCACCAGCTCAAACATTTTTTTTTTCAGAAAGAACAACCACCGTTCCCCCAGCCCTGTGACAGCCTTTGGGGCTTGTGTTGAGAGTAAGTGGGGGAAGGTTGCTGTTAAATGTACTCAAACTGAACATAGTCCAACATGACTGAGTGTTGATTTCCCCAAGCTGAGCAAAACAATCTTGTACTTAAGATCTGAAACATTTAAAATGAGTTAATGTGTTTTGGAATTGCTAAATAAGTTTTACATTTTTAAAACCTCCCCCGTCTCCTCCTGATTCCTTTCAGACTGCATCAGTGACAGATTCTCACCATTTGGCAGAGGAAAACTTGGGAATCCTGTTTTCAAATCAAGGACTTTTGGCCAAGATGTTGATTGCTAAAGCAATTTGGAAACATACTTAAAAAGAGCTCAAGGAATATATCCAATATACTGTACTGGAAAACGTGTTTTAAATGGTCTAGTACTGGAAAATCCTGTCCAGTGAATTGGGTTTGTGACTTTCTACTTCACTAAACAATAAACCAGCTTGGGAGGAGTAGTACAAGGTTGCAGAGACCTGATCCTGCAAAAGGATCTACCAGTGAGGTCCATTATGCTCCATGGAGTCCCATCCACCTGTGTGAAATGAGTTGGAGGCCTTGAGCTGGTGTTTAGTGAACCGATCCCCATGTGACATAATTATCATCATGGTTGCTTCTAATTACCACCCTTGTCCGTAGTGTCAATGGAGGCTATGGGCTGAATGGGCTAAGGAAACTGAGTGACCCTCTCATTTCAAAAAGTAGTACCTCCAGCTCAAGGTTCAGGCTTATTGATAAGAAAGTGTGAGGGAGCCTCTGGTGCTGGTACCCCTTCTGTAACTGACCTGTAGGAAAACAGGCCTTCAGTCACCTGGCCTGTCAATCCAGTACATTTCATGAGCATTAAATAATGACAAACATAATCACCATCTAGATTTTACAGTGTAAAGTTTCAATAACTTTGGTAAAAGTTAGGGAAAAGGACAACCAATCTAATGAAAAGTCTGCAGCTTTAAATGCCATAGAATTCCAATGGTAAAGTCTAGTACTATTGTACAATGATTGGTTTCTTCAGCAACTACAGATAATAAGAATCCTAAAGCTGAACTTCCACAAGGTGTTGAATAACAATGCTCAGTATTTCTGCTTTTACCATTCAGCTTGCAGTAGATATAGTTACGTTTTCATTTCTATTGAGTTATTTTTAAATCTGATAGACACAAAGCAGCACACAGTTTTACTCCTGGCATGGGTTCCCCTTTTCACATTCTCCTTCCGTAGTCCAGCAAACCAGCAGCCAACTAAACAATTTTTCATTTGTGAAATGGGATAAACAATGTGTTAGCAGAAAGACTTTTCTGGTTTCAAAGCCACAGATTTCTTCCAGCTGACACTAGTGGTAGAAAACTATCTAGGTTCAATGCAGCGAATTGAGTTTGTCAGATGCTACTTCAGATCCAAAACAGGCTCTGCCCAGCACACTGTGGGGAAGCAGAGACAAGTGCTCTGATCTCCACCACAGGAATACTGCTATCAAGGGCAGTTTTCCTAGGAGATGGGCTACAGTGTACATTTAGGCAACAGGTATGCTTGGAGCTTGGTGTGTGGTTCCCAACACGCCTATAGCTGCTTGCACTGGTTCTCATCATTCCCCTGAAGTTCAAGACTCAGGCTATGTCTACACTACCGCAGTAAGTTGACCTAAGATATGCAACTCCAGCTATGTGAATAATGTAGCTGGCGTCGAAGTAGCTTAGGTCGACTTACTGCGGTGTCCACACCATGCTGGGTCAACGGGAGACACTCTCCCTTTGGCTTACCTTACTCCTCTCATTCCTGGTGGAGTACCGGGGTCAACCAGAGAGCACTCTGCCATCAATTTAGTGGGTCTTCACTAGACTCGCTAAATCAACCCCCAGAGCGTCGATGCTGCAGTAGTGTAGACATAGCCTCAAGCACCTACGTGACTAAGTCACTTTTTGGAATAGGACTTCAGCTGCTAAATCACTTAGGCAGTTTTGAAACTTTTACCCCATACCCTGAGTTCCTTGAAATTTTTATATGTATAAGGAATGAAGAATTAGGTGCTTTGTTTTAGGACCCAATCCTGCACTGTGCTCAGTACGTCCTGCAAAGTGTTCAGTGGTTTCAGCTCACGTGGTGCCTGGGCTAGAACCTCAGACACACCTTAAACTACTTCCAGTAAGTGTTGCTCTGAAGATTTGTTGGGGGTGTGCAACTGTATGACACAAGTCCCTACACTATATACTGCACCTTTTTTTTAACCAAGGCTATTTTATTTTCTACCGCATTTTTCCAACAAACAATACAAATATATTTTCTGCTTTTCTTGAGTTGTTGTTGTTGTTTTTTCTTGGATTAATTTTGTCCTTCACTGAGGCATCTAAAGGGGTCTGTTGTTCTTTACTATATTCTACTCATTTTCTCAGACATGTGCAATGTGACATATAGATCCTCACAACAAAAGCACATTTTGTATATCATTCCAAAAGAGTTAAGTAATGACTGTGTATCAGGAGGTGAGTTATTCTGTCTTGTGTTTATCTTGGCATTTTCAAGTAGTCTGAGCTTTTCCAGACCTCAGAAGTTCATTAACACCAAATGGAGGAAATAAGTCATTCGTGTAAAAACAAAATACAGAATTATGGCAGAATTAAGTTTTTCTGTATAAATATTTTAGGTTAGTTGTAAACTTAGTTTAGCCAGAAGATTTGCATGGATTAAAAGAAAAGATCTTTAAGTAGCATGCAAAAAAATTAAGCGTAATGGGAAAATTGACAAAACCTTAAAGGAAAACTGTACTAATTTTTATCAGCACAGACCTCTGAAGTCTGAGGATAAGGATAACTGAAATAAACTGAATGAATGGAGACATTTATTTTAAAAATCAGTTTTTAATGTCAGTGATATTTTCTGATGATTGCTTCAGGCTGCCATTTTATTAAGAAAAAGAGTCATTTAGAACAATGGCAGCTTGTAAATAAAAACATGTGTAACCATCAGGAGGAGAAAAAATTTCACTGGGTTTCTTATTTATGAGCAACTGGTATTAATGGAGTGTACGAACATGTGTTCAGACTCTCATATAGGGCTTTTATAGACCCTATTTCCTGTGGACCTAATGCTGCCTCCCTTCCCCCATCTCAGCAAGGAAATGGTGTCACCCGACTGGTGGGGAGCTGCCACTGCTGGGGTGGTGAGGCAGAGACTTGTATCCTTCCCTTCCACACCTTCACCTCTTCTTTCTCCAGGTGTGAAGGATGCGGGGATAAGGCACAGGGTTCACACTGTGACTGGCTACTTTGGATGGGCCAGTTGGCTCCCCTGCCTTCCCTCCATGCCCCAAAGGACGTATGGCCCCTTCCTGGTGCAGCACAGCACTCGGTCCAGACCAAGTTGATTGTAGTTGCCTTATCGGGTTTCCAGGTTTACTGTGGGTCAGCCAGAGTGATATTTTGGGGTCAGGGAGGGATTTGCTCACTGTATGAAATTGACAGTGTGTCTAGCAGAATTTTTACTTTCCCTACAGCTTCCTGGAGGTTTGGTGGTTAGGTAAGGTATGGGGTAGGTTTAAAATTTTGTCACAACTTGCTGTCAATGTCCAATGTGAGTAGGTTAGGTAATGGGGTCAGCTCTGGGCATAAAACAGCTCCTGAGGGACCCAGGGGTTGCTGTCATCGACCTCTAGTAGCTTCAGGGTGGAAGGTGGCTTAAGTCTTGCACAGACTGAACACGTCATCCGTTTCACAAGGTGGCTTGGGATGCGTGTGGGTTGAATCCCTGGTTGAGGTTTGGTGGGGGTTAGGTTAATGTTCACCTGCCCCTCACCTAATCAGCTTAATTAAAATGGCCTGTCTCATATTGGACACAGTTAATTGCCTAGTAGCTGGTTGGGATGGAAGTAAAGCTACTTACTCTCCCCCTCCCCCCAGTTAATTGATAATTAATATAGTTGCAGCCTGCTGCTTTAAACTATTAATTTGAATCTAGGTCAAACTTGAGTTTCTTACACTGGCAAACTCTCACTGACATCCATGACAGTGGTTCTCAAGCAGGGGTCCGGGGCCCCCTGGGGAGTCATAAGCAAGTTTCAAAGGGTCTGCCAAGCAGGGCCGGCATTAGACTTGCTGGGGCTCAGGGCAGAAAGCCGAAGGCCCATGACATGGGGTCCTGAGCCCTACCACACAGGGCTTAAACTGAAGCCTGAGCAACTTAGCTTCATGGGGGCCCCCTGTGGCATGGGGCCCTGGGCAGTTGTTCTGCTTGCCACTCCCTAATGCTGGTCCTGGTTTTTATATGCTCAGAAAGAAAAAGGTTGAGAACCCCTGATCTGTGAGAGTTGTGTCTGATTGAACACTAAGTTAAAAAGTCCAGATCTAGCCCCTGATATGCACTGATATAGCCTTTTCTCCTTGTATGTTGCTGACTGCTGTAAATTTCTGTCTAGCTTGCCTTGCAAGCTACTTGGGTTAATAATTACATATGATACATGTTGTTTAAAAATATTTGGATACTGACTCCCACTTTTTAAATGTCTTATAGTCTTGTGATTTCAATTGTTCAAGAACATTTAATTTAATGCACTAAAGAGAACTGGCAATGACTGACTTGGAATATCCATGTCCAATCCTCATTACATTCTAGGATGACGAAAATAAGGAACTTCTGAAGAAATAATTTCACAGATGCTTACAGTTTTACGCAATTACCTACTATTCTTGAATCATCTAATGTTGCAGCTTCTTAATCACACAAGGGATCATTTCTGTGATTGCAGCATTGTCAACCCCAAACATCCAAAAGCATGAGTCAGGCCCCTTAAAAATCTTGAGATTGACTTAAAAACCATGAGAATGTATTCAAAAATTTGGAGTTTTCTTTATTTGCCTTCTGATTTTTGAACTTCCAAGGTACGTTTATTCATGTTTTCAAGTTTTTCATCCACAACCAAGAAGACTATAAACTGCCTTAAAAAACAAAAACAACAACAACAAAAAACCCCACCTGAGATTCTCTTGAATTCGGTGACTCCAGGAGCTAGGCTTTAAGAAAACCACAACATTTCTCAAGAATCATGAGGTTGGCAACAGTGGATTGCTTCATGCCTTTAAGGTGACAGGCTCACTTAATCAAATGTTAAATATTGCAGAACAGTGGAGACTGGGGTAAGATTATGCCTTCATTTGTTCCAGATCCTCTGGCATAAATCAAAGCATATGGTCTTCAGTGATGGACAGTCCTTTCCCCTCTCACCTGAAAAGCCAACAGGAGGCTAGCACAAAGTGAGTGGTGCTAGCTAAAGATTGGTTGTGAACTATGCATTCATTCAGCACATAGCATCTTCTGTATGAGGAACAGACTGTTGAAAACTAAAGCTGGCCACCTCCGCATATAAATTATGCATCAGCCGGGCTGAATCTAGCATGAGAAGAATGTTTGCATGAGTTTCAATTGTAGCTCCAAGCTGAACTCTATTTAACTTTGATAACCTGAATTTCTTTAGCCTGCATGTTTTAGCATTAAAAACCTGAAGAAGAGCTCTGTGTAAGCTGAAAGCATGTCACTCTCACCAACTGAAGTTGGAACAATAAAAGAGATTTCCACACCCACTTTGTGTCTCTAATATCCTGGGAACAACATGGCTACAGCAACACTGCATACACAAAATAAGCCTGTTTGTCTTCCTCTGTTCTCAGCAAAAATGTAATAGCAGAGGGCTATTGTGAGCTATTTTACAAATAAGACAAAATGTATTATCAAATTTTTTTGGTACATTATACTGAAACTAAACTGCCATTGTCAAAATCAATTAACAATTTGTATCACAATGGTTGTCATAAAAATTGAATTCAAATCAAGAGCTAGAGTTCTCTGCAGATGTATCTTTGTTACAGCATATCTTTATTGTAGCAGAAAGATATTAGACAAATGTCAGTTCATTTCTTATCTCTTTACTGGAAGGGCTGGGGAGAAAATTGCTCAGCACGGAATATTAAATGTTACATATGAATCAAAGTTCAGTTAAATAAAAGCCTATTAATATTAAAATTAATATGCTGTAAAATGACGGATTGTATCCTGAAATCAGATTGTTCCTCCCCCAGGCAACAAGAAACACAGTAGGAAAATATGTAAGGTTCCCTGGAGCAGTGAATTCTGTTACAATGATTCAGTCAGAACAGGCAAGCAGCATCATTTTGGCACCTAGTACTGCTGGATCTTGAAGAATCAGCTAAAAGTACCAGGACATCCATGTGGAGTCCCAGCTCTGGGGTCACTGGGATTTCCTTAGCCGCACAGCTCCAGTGGAGGGCTTTCCTCATCGCTACTAACTCTGGATGTCCTCCTAAATGTGGGGAAGGGAGGATCCTAGTGTAGAGGGGAATTTGGGAAAAAGTTGATGCAATCCCTTAATTTTGCTAATTTTATTAATGAATAACTGGGGAACATCAGTTTGGTTTCTCAGGTCATTTCTTCTTGGCCCCTTGCAGTTGAAATTCCATTTGTGACAAAGGAGCTGCAAGATCTTCACCAAGATTTTGACTAGTGACTAGTAATTTTGAGTGCCTGAATTTTTGGATTGCCAATCTGAGACACTTTAAAGGGACCTGACTGGTGGGGCTTAGCACTTTCTGAAAAACAAACCTTCTGTAGGGTATTGTTAAGTTGGACATCCAGAAACTGAGGAACCCAAGATCACTAGTCACTTTTGAAGATTATGGCCAAACTTGGGTACAATTTGTCATAATCCAAGGAGCATCCAATTATTTTTTGTACAAACCTTTTCAGATTTATCCAATGGGGTTAGGATCTGTTTCTAGGAGGCCTTGTGAACTGAGTGATGCCTGCTGTCTCTGGAGGAAAGCCATGATTAACAACATATTATTTCCTTGTAACTTTTTCCAGTCATAATATCAGTCACTGCTCACTTCCCACTAGATACAGCTCAACTCCCACTGACTTCACCTTGCAGGATAAAAGTCCTTGTTAGTGGATGAAATGAGACTCTTAAAAGCAGGTCATAAGCCAAGGTGGGGATAGAAATAATCAATCTTTTCCTTCAGAAAGGTGTAAAAATTACTGAGAATAGAAAAATCCTTCTGGAAATTTGAACTTGCCATGTTTTCCATTCTCTTTTAGAAAATCCCAGGATTCTGTCAAAACTTTTCTACTTTGCCTAACACCTCTGCATTTCTACACAATTCCAGCCAATCTTCAATGCATTATCAGTCTTGAAAATAAGCCCCAAACAAGTCTTTCCGCAGCTACCAGATGGCCATTCCATTGACATTTGCCAAATTGTCTCCTGTAATTTAGAAATTTGTACTCACTTTTCTGCTTCCTTGCTATTTCCACCCTCTCTTTCCATGATTCCAGAAGTTAAAGGGACTGCCACTGGAAACTCAGCAGGATCATTATTTACAGAGCAGTCAGCAAACTATAGAAATCAAGGAAATTTACCAGTCTAGATTCTTCTATGGTACCTGTCATCATGATATCTTAATCACATGCTAATACAGCCCAAATTTTTAACAAATATTTTTGCTTCACTAGTATTCATGTTCAATTTTTATTGGCTTATTCACATATATTTGGGTAAACTAGGTTTTATGAGCCAAAATGTTAACAAAGAACAAAAGAGTTTTGAACACCTCTAATTGAATGGGGAAAAGATTAATTTAATCAGATAAATTCTCCAAAATAAATAATTCAATTAGTCCCAGATACAGGGATGAATCTTTTTTGAAGCTGCAGAACCAGCACCACATACAAACAAGATGAGCTGCTGTTAAACACTTTTCTCTCTGTTTGGGATAATTGCTGTTTTAATCTATTAGTCTGTGAAGAGCAATTTAACTTTAATTTACAGCTTTTCAAGTGTAAACAGTGCCTGAGCTAATTCTGAGCCCATCTTTTACCGTGAGGGTGTGTGAGGGCAGATTATTTTAATGTTATCAAACCACCAAACCTTCTCCTCCGTACATAAAAGTGGGATTACAAAACACAAGGTGCCCTTGAAAAATGTATTTTGCATTAGAGAACATTTTATAATAAGTACCAGGAACATCTTAATCAGCAACATTTTTATATAAACAGCTCTGCAACTACTGATCAGACATTTACAAACATGGAGTAATTTACTTTCAACTTGTGGGGGGAGGAGAGACCGCCTTCTCTCCCCAGATGTTCCATCCTGCCACATTGCTGTTTTCCCCATGATCATTATCTTTTTGTTAATCCATCTATTCTACAGTACAATGTTGCCTTTAATCCGACACCAGTCTGTGGATTCATTCCTCTGTTGCACCCATTCTGCACTTGAAGCTCCCTGATATTGGGATTAGGTAGGGATCCATTCAGCCCCTGGAGTAGTAAAGGTACTCTAGGGGCTATCTACCAGTCAGGGACTGCTGGAGTAAAAGGTGGCCAGGCCCTACCTCCTGATACTGCCTATTCACATCCAATATTCAGATGGCTACGCCCAGCTTTGTGGCTGCAGTGGCACAAAGAGACTGAAGCTAGGCTCACAACTGAGCACAGAATAGGATCCTTCTCTAACTGGGGATTCTGCATGTCTGGTGAAATTTCCATGCTAGCGCCTAAATTCACCTTATAATAATTTACTATTAATAGTTAACATCACCCTCACTGACATCTCTCTGTAAAACACTTTATAATCCCAAGACTGAAGGACCATGTATAAAAAGCCTTCTAATGCCCTACACTGTGCCCACTCCTCTTTTCTGTTGATAGCCTTATGTTCATCTCCCTCATATGCCTTTGTGCCTTTTATTGTGCCTCCCCACGTCTGGAATAGTCTCCCAGATGCAGTCTGACATATGTCATCACAACATTCAGCTCCCCCTCCCAACTCACTTCTTCTGGTTCACTAGCCCACCACTAACTACTGCTGTCTGCTCTTAGGTCTGGCCTTGTTCTCTAAAAAGGGAAGAGGACGAGTGGTGGGGAAGGAACCAACCAAAAAACAAACAAACACAAAGAATTTCAACTAACAAGATACATATGGAACTCTCAGTGCAAATCAAATGGTCTTCTTTTCATATGACACTCATCCATCTCCTTCCTCACCCCCACACTTTTATTTATTTGTATAGCCTGGCTATGGTATGTCTCCTTTAGCTTTTCATGGCAAGGGCTTTGTCTCCACAAACTCCTTCAAATGGAAGGGTGGGTATTTCATTTTTAGATCCACTAATTTGACATATTGCTTCTCAAAGCCTCTTTTATCCACAAAGTCCATTTTGTATAAATTCTGGCAGAGTTTTTATTCACTGTAAGAACCTGCGCTATGTCATTATACAGATGAAAAGCTTTTCCACCCCACAAACTGTTAACATTAAAGCTAATCAGCAACCAGAATTTCCATCCTTCCAGAAATTCCAATATTTTGACATTTGTTTTCATCCCAAACAGGACAAAAAACTTGAAATATCAGTACTTTTAGCAGAATGAAAAGTTTTTAAAAAATCAATTTTTTTAATGTCTAAATGTTTCAGGTCAGGTTGATGTTAATTTCTAACCTTCCGTAACAACCAGACCAAGATTTTGTAAAGTTAGGCTCCTAAATCTTTACATAGGTGCCTAAATGAGTGGTCTGATATTTAAAGCTGCCGAGTACCCTGCAGCTCTTGAACTCAAGTGGAACTGTTGGCTACTCAGCACCTTTGGAAAGCCAGACACTCATTTAGATGACTTAATTTGGATTTAAGAACCTATCTAGGCACCCAGTTTTGAAACTTGTGACCCCAGTCTCCATGGTCCTGATAATGATTTCATTAATTCCCTACACTGACAACAATCAGCTGTTTTGCTTAATATCATTTCAACCCCCTAATCTATTTCTGTATTGGTGGCGGGAGGCTCCACTGGCAAGAAATGCTGTCAGTATGAAATGAAAATGAAAACTCATTCTTATAATCACACATTTTAAGAAAAAAGAAAAGGAATACTTGTGGCACCTTAGAGACTAACCAATTTATTTGAGCATAAGCTTTCGTGAGCTACAGCTCACTTCATCGGATGCATACTGTGGAAAGTGTAGATCTTTTTATATACACACAAAGCATGAAAAAATACCTCCTCCCACCCCACTCTCCTGCTGGTAATAGCTTATCTAAAGTGATCACTTTCCTTACAATGTGTATGATAATCAAGTTGGGCCATTTCCAGCACAAATCCAGGGTTTAACAAGAACGTCTGAGGAGGGGGTAGGAAAAAACAAGGGGAAATAGGTTACCTTGCATAATGACTTAGCCACTCCCAGTCTCTATTCAAGCCTAAGTTAATTGTATCAAATTTGCAAATGAATTCCAATTCAACAGTTTCTCGCTGGAGTCTGGATTTGAAGTTTTTTTGTTGTAATATCACAACTTTCATGTCTGTAATCGCGTGACCAGAGAGAATGAAGTGTTCTCCGACTGGTTGATGAATGTTATAATTCTTGACATCTGATTTGTGTCCATTTAGTCTTTTACGTAGAGACTTTCCAGTTTGACCAATGTACATGGCAGAGGGGCATTGCTGGCACATGATGGCATATATCACATTGGTGGATGTGCAGGTGAACGAGCCTCTGATAGTGTGGCTGATGTTATTAGGCCCTGTGATGGTGTCCCCTGAATAGATATGTGGGCACAGTTGGCAACGGGCTTTGTTGCAAGGATAGGTTCCTGGGTTAGTGGTTCTGTTGTGTGGTATGTGGTTGCTGGTGAGTATTTGCTTCAGGTTGGGGGGCTGTCTGTAGGCAAGGACTGGCCTGTCTCCCAAGATTTGTGAGAGTGTTGGGTCATCCTTCAGGATAGGTTGTAGATCCTTAATAATGCGTTGGAGGGGTTTTAGTTGGGGGCTGAAGGTGACAGCTAGTGGCGTTCTGTTATTTTCTTTGTTAAGCCTGTCCTGTAGTAGGAGACTTCTGGGAACTCTTCTGGCTCTATCAATCTGTTTCTTCACTTCCGCAGGTGGGCATTGTAGTTGTAAGAATGCTTGATAGAGATCTTGTAGGTGTTTGTCTCTGTCTGAGGGGTTGGAGCAAATGTGGTTGTATCGCAGAGCTTGGCTGTAGACAATGGATCGTGTGGTGTGGTCAGGGTGAAAGCTGGAGGCATGTAGGTAGGAATAGCACTCAGTAGGTTTCCGATATAGGGTGGTGTTTATGTGACCATCGTTTATTAGCACTGTAGTGTCCAGGAAATGGATCTCTTGTGTGGACTGGACCAGGCTGAGGTTGATGGTGGGATGGAAATTGTTGAAATCATGGTGGAATTCCTCAAGGGCTTCTTTTCCATGGGTCCAGATGATGAAGATGTCATCAATATAGCGCAAGTAGAGTGGGGCGTTAGGGGACGAGAGCTGAGGAAGCGGTGTTCTAAGTCAGCCATAAAAATATTGGCATACTGTGGGGCCATCCGGGTACCCATAGCAGTGCCGCTAATCTGAAGGTATACATTGTCCCCAAATGTAATTTTAAGAAAGTGTTAAGTGTTAACATTTTAAGAAAGTGTTAAATGTCTAAAATTGAGTGAGAAGCTGCACAATCCATTTGCATTTACTTAATAATGTCATCGACACACCTATTCTGGCACACAAGATTTTTGTAGACCGCTGCTGATACAAGGAGTGAGGAGGAAGAGTGGTTGTTAGTTACTATGTTAGTCCAACTTTCTCTGGTAATCCATCTGGGGCCTTTTTCCCATTTCGCCCCTTTGCTTGGTAACTTGGCTTGGATGTGTCTGTCTGAATGAACCATATGAACTATAACAACTGTAGCCTCTTAAAATCCTCACAAGAAATAATAAATCTGTAATATCCTCACTTCCGAATGCTTGTGTGGTTTGACACAAAACAATATCCACCTACAAACTTACAACACAGAAAGTAAAAATTCATTGAGTGCACCAGCAGGAAATGATGAAGAACAGACGTGATGAGCCAATCTGCACCCTAGCATAAGTGAGTGTGAGTTCCTCTGAAATAAGGGGATGTTACGTCTGCCAACACCAGGGTTGAATTTAATCTAATAATTGCTTTGCTTTTACTGGTGAGTTATTACCAGTTAGCTATGAGCATGATTGGTAGAGAGAGCTCAGCTGTGCAAAATCAGCATGCAAATCTATTAGGCCATGCACCAAATCTACTTGTCTACCTATGATGATGAGAAAACTTAACTAAGTAATGATATTTTACTAATCTGGCAAAAAAATTACCCTCTCCAAGAAGGTGAAAAGATGTTTGTAAATCTGAATTATCTGAACTTCCTGGATTTAATCTCTTGATAGGACAAGTTTATGCAAATCTGAATATACAGAAGATCTGTAGAGATTCCTATCCTCTACCAGCAGTGACAGAAACTGAAAGCATCTTCTTCAATAGTTCATCTACATATGGATCTGCTATGCTTTTGCAAGCCATTTCTTACCCTGATTGCTTTTGTCAAATTTTATGAAGCAACCACTGGACTAAATTCTTCTCAATTATATGCATTCAGTGGGGCATATAACTGAGACATCAGGCTCTCTCACATCAATGGGGCTATATGTATGTAATATCAAATGTGCTACAAGCAAAGTCTAAAAAGGGTTTTTTGATGGAACAAAAGTGTTAAACCTATATTGAAAAACAGAAAATAATATTAGCATCAGCAATTCAGTTAGAATGAACTGCCAAAGGAAAAGCTAAGTGTTCCTGCATCTCAAAACTAAGCTACATAGAAGTTTTTCTTCTCAAGAAGGCCACATGGATAAAACATGCTTGCTGACATATTTTCTGTCACAGCCTGTACTCCAGACAACTCTCCCTCCCTCATATTGATGCTTTCTTGATTCCAGATTTGTTTTTGTTCCTTTTGCCCACTGTGTGACCCACTGCCCCCTCCTAACATTGCCATGTCAAGCTAGGCAATATGCTTCGCCCTCCCACTTCTCCTGCCCAATCCTGTCACATTCTGCTACCAAAGCCTTTGGGGCGGGGAGGAGAGGAAAGGGGCAAATCCTATCTTATTCACTTTGGTTTTTATTCCAGCTGGTTGGAAAATATGGCTTCTTCCTGTGAAAATGTTCATGGGAATAATACAAAAGGGTATCAGGTTACAGCACAGCAAAATTTTACAAGCCAAGTTTTGGGTTTTTTTTAACTCTCGGGTGTAAAGTTAGTTAAAAACAAAGAGGTTAGGATGACAGAATGCAATGTTCCACAGAAGCTGGAATTAGCCAGATTTGAGGCTGAGGAAAGACAAAAGAAACACGAAAAACGGATCGAACTCAGACAGATGGAAATGGAGGCAAAAAAAAAGAAAAAGAAGAAAATCTAACGCATTTTCTAGCTAGATTACTTACTAACTTAACAGGAGTTGGAAGGCTGCATTCCTGATCTGTTCCCAGCAAAAGCATCGCACAGACATCCAGAACCCTTTGTCTTCTCCCCCGCACGCCACTTCAGATGTGAAAGTATCTTGTCCCCTCATTGGTCATTTTGGGACAGGTGCCAGCGAGGTTACCTTAGCTTCTTAACCCTTTACAGGTGAAAGGGTTTTGCCTCTGGCCAGGAGGGATTTTATAGCACTGTATACAGAAAGGTGGTTACCCTTCCCTTTATATTTTTAACAGAGCCGGATCCACTTCTACTGATTTTGTACATCAGTTGCTCCTTTGACTGCAACAGAGATACTCCTGTGAGAGAAGAATTGGGCCCAGGTACTTTTTGTAAAAGAAACAAACCAACCACATCATTCTCCCCTGAAAACAGGATATAGCACAGAGACAAGACTCAAGGTCACAGATGCTTCCGTCTTCCAGCAATTCATTCTTTCCCACTATAGTATTTCATTTCACTTGAAAATTATTACAGAGTTCTTCATAGTTTAGAAATTGTCCATAATTGTAGGGAATACCTCCCTCCCTCTTTCTGTTTACTTGTTTGTGTGTGTGTGTCGTACTTTTCTCTCTCTCTCTCTCTCTCTCTCTCTCTCTGTGTTTAGTATGTCTGTGTGTCTGTCTGTTTCAACTGTATTCAGTCCTTACTTTCTGTAAGTGAATTTTCAAGGAATCTATCTCTTATTATTCTATTATTTGTATTATTCTATCCTTTGATAAAGTTGCCTGTTCTCTTGGTATCTGAGCACTTTCCCTTAAAAGTAAACACAAAACTAAAATCCACCTAATCACCATGAGGAATTAAACCCCAGTCTCCATGACAGGCAGCGATACTTACTGCTAACACTAATAAGAACTTAATTAAACAGCTAGTAGATAGCTCCTCAAGCTTTGCTTAGCTCTGAGGCAGAAGGGACTTCTAGTCTACAGATACCCTATAATAATGCATTGCTGGCTGAAATGAAGTCTGAGTAATATGGCAGTTATTGTCTGTCTTGCCATTCAATTATTGCTCTGGAAATATAAGGCAGATGGTGTCTGAATGACATTTTATTGAGAATATGGCTCCGGATAAATTCCAGCTCTGACATGTCATCAATTTTCCTGTGTCCATATGTGGATTCCACAATGCTATTCACGTCACTAAGCATTATGAACATCCTCCATGTTGGTTTGGGAATTGGTTGCACAATATGCTCCCTTGAGTCCACACATAAGACACATCTTCACTGTGTTATCATGTAATGCCTGTTCATTTCTCTTCTTTAATGCTCTGAGCAATGCAGTTAGGCACATACTTGAGTGTCTTGCCAAATAGGAATGGACTTGAACACATACTTGGAGTCAAGTGTATATTTAAGTGCTCTGCTGAATCGGGACTAAGAAATGTGAATTTCTAAAGGACTTGAAGATAAATGATTAAATCACAAATACATTCAGTCATATTTAGCAATGTTTTTATATATAGTAAATGGAGTTTCCTTTCAATATATTGCAGCTACTTTTAAGTAACTTTGATTACACAAAAAATGGACTAGGCATATGGATTCGGATTCTAACATGACTTACACCCTAAACAAACAGTTGAAGTCTAGAGTGTATGTGAGAATATAATTTAATTCTTAAAAGAGCAGGCCTGAAAAACCTCCTTAAAGTTAGTTTGGTTATAAAATTAACAATACTTAGTAATATTACTCCCAGCACTAATTAATAATTGCATAATGCTTTTCAGATCCAAAGTACTTTATATGCATTTTGAGGTAAATCCTACCCTTAAGGGAGGCTGCCAGCCAGCAAGGATTACATATACATCTCCTATTGTGAGGATCTTGCCAGCAGAAGGCAAGAATCATCTGGGTGAGCCAGGATACATGCTGTTTAGCACACATTGTTCATCCTCCAAGCAGAGGAAAGTACACTCACCTGCTGAGGACTAACCTTGCTGCTGGCAGGAACACATTTTCTCATCAGGGGAGTGGGAGGCTGTAGATGTCAGCAGAGCTCACTGCCTTGGGGATGAGTAACTGCTGCTGTCCCCTCTCCTGTACCCTTCATGCATCTGGTCCTACTTATCAAACGTAAGTGCCATATGGTTGGAGTGCTTCCTTTTGGTGTAAACATCCTGTCATCATAAAGAAAAGATATTGTTTGAGTGGCATAAAGCAGAGTCCAGATTCTATGGTAATTACAATCAAACTTGTGGTCACCATATAATTTATAGGAAATATCTGTATATTTGTGGGTAGGATTCTGAAAGCGCTCCACTGTGGCCTAACTTTGCTTCCATTGATGTTAACGGGACCTTTACTACTAACCTCAATGCAAGGAATGTCCATCCGACACTGAGCACTTTTGAAAATCCTTGACATATGGGGACGATGGGGTGGGGGGGGGGTGCAGAGACATATGGGGACAGGAGTGAGGAGTGCAGGGACACATGGGGATGGGGAAGGGGTTTTTGAGTGGGGTTGCAGGAACACATGGGGATGGGACAGGGAGAGGGGGTGCAGGGACACATAGGGACTGGGGAGGAGGGGGTGGCTGAATGGGGGTGCAGGGCCACATGGGGTTGGAGGTGCAAGGCAACATAGGGACGGGGCGAGGTGGCTGAGTGGGGGTGCAGAAACACATGGGAACAGGGGCAGATGTGCCTGAGTGATTGGGAGAGGCTAGGGGTCAGTCAGGTCTGGATGGGGGAGGCTCCCCAACTTCCTAACAATCCCTATCTCCCCAAAAGAATGTGTTCCTTACTTCTCCCTTCCACACCCAACAACCCTCCAGGTTCACTCCCAGACTCCTTCCCAGCAATTACTTCCCTGTACCTCAGCTCCTCCATTACCCTGACTCCCCCAAGCCTTTGCACTGCTTCTGAGGGATGTGGGAAAATAGTGTCTGAACTGTAGTTTAAATGAATTATTACTCTGAGTTCTGTATTAATGTGCCTGGTAAGGAATCTATTTGTCAAAAAAACATTCCTGAATTTCTTTTTGTTGTCTGTATTGTTACAGACCTACTTGTTGACAGGTATTTTGAAATAAATTACCAAAGTAATTGAAACTGACATGATGATATTGTGTTATTTTGACAAATAGAATATGCAGAATTTTAAAATATTATGCTCAGAATTTTAAATTTTTTGGTGCAGAATTCCCCCATAAGTATGCTCCTGGAAGACCCAGTGAGGCTATGTCTACACTGCACTTTCATTGTTAAAACTTTTGTAGCTCAGTGGTGTGAAAAAACACACCCCTGAATGGCAAAAGTTTTAACAATGAAAAGTGCCAGTGTGGACAGTGCTTCGGTGGCGGGAGATGCTCTCCTGTCAAAGAAGCAACTGCCCCTCATTGGGGGTGGTTTTATTTTGTCATCAGGAGAGCTCTTTCCTGGTGACAGAGTGGCTACACTGCGTGCCTTACAACAGCGCACCTGTAGCGGCACAGCTGCACCTTTGTAAGGAGCACAGTGTAGACATAGCCTGAATCTTTCTATTGATTTTAATGCAAGATGGATCAAGCCCTTAAAGAATTATTGTAACAATCCTTGATGGCAATTTCTCTTCAAGCCACTTCAATCGAGGAAACAGATGTTTCATGTATTAAGATTATAGTTGCCTGAAGAAAATGACACTGTTAATATCTACAAGTGATTTTATTGTAATTTATTAGAAGATTTAATGTGGGCTAATAGCTAGAGCACAGGACTGGGACTGAGGGGAAATCGATTTATCCCCAGCTCTGCCATTGACCTGCTGAGTGACCTTACGCAGGTCACCTCACACCTCTGTGCCTTTCCCCCCCTTAATCTCTCTTTTCAATTTAAATTGTGAAATCTTCAGGGCAAGGTTTCTCTCTCATTGTATGTTTGTACAGAGACTAGCTCAACGGGGCCCCAATCAAATAATGATTATACCAGAGCAAATCCCCAGATGATGTAAATTGCTATTGTTCTCTTCCTTTCAGTGGAGCTATGACAATTTACACCAGCTGAGGTTCTGCCTCTATAACTTTTGTATCTGCAGCTGAGAATCCCAAGTTTCTACTCAGAGGTATTTTCTTGATATCATAGTCCCTCTAGACTTTAAATAAAATCTGCTTGCTAGGGTACTCATTTCACTGTGAGGATTTAATTACATATGCATATTGGGATGTTTACAATGTTGTTATAGTCATGTTGGTCCCAGGATATTAGAGAGAAGATGGGTGAGGTAATATGTTTTATTGGACCAACTTCTGTTGGTGCCAGAGACAAGCTTTTGAGCTTACACAGAGCTCTTCTTCAGTTATGGAAAACATACAGAGTGTTACAGCTAAATACAAGATGAAACAGATTGTTTAACATAAGTAGTTCACACACATTTCAAGGGACCATTCAAGGTGAAGTGGCCCATTAACACCCCTCCAGTCAACAGAGGGAAGGGGGAAGGCAGCTGTGGGGAAGTGGGAGTTGTCAGTGGGTTATAGATTGTTGTAATAAGCGATAAATCCAGTGTCTCTAGTCAGTCTATGATTTTTAGTGTCTAGCAAAATTATGAATTTAAACTCATCTTTTGAAAGCATTGGACAGGTTTCCTTTGAGGATGAGAACTGATAGGTACGATATAGTGCTCACTTTGTGAAAAGTGTTCACCCACAGGTGATATGGTTGTGCAATCTGAACTGCTAGACTGCTGTCCCCCCTTATCTCTCGAGTCTGCAGTGCATTTTACATTGCTTTACTAGTGACCAGCAACCCCTCCGGGCTCTCACACAGCCACTGGCATGTAAAATCACTCCCAGCTGAATACATGAATGCTATTCCCAGCCACCCATGCAGGGTGACACCTGCATATCCCCAGTCCCAGCCGTGCTGCCTCAGAAATATGCCTCTTACATTGTTCAGTACCCTCCTGGACAGTGTAAGTTCATAGATTGTCTATCATTTCAATAAAGGGAAATGATTATATGTGCCAGGCTTGTTGACCTAAGTAGAGATTCCCAAGCACTTCAGCTAAAACACACTGGTTTAGATAAAACAATAAAGCAAGTATATTAAGTCGAGAAAGATAGATTTTAAGTGATTACAAGTGATAAGGCATAGAAGTCAGAATTGGTTACAAAAGAAATAAAAGGATAAACATGGAAGCTAATTCCTAAACTAAGGCTAACAGGTTTAAAAAATGAAAAAGGAGTTTTTCTCACTAAAGCTTGCAGTAGTCTGTAAAGGCTGGAAAATCTCCAGGCCAGGACCCCTCCCCTACTTCAGTGATGCTTCTTTTGTCTTTCAAGTGATCTTGCTGCCCTGAGTAGAGTTGTGGGGGGGAGAGAGGTGTGGTGGAGGTCACTGTCTCTTATTTTTATACCCTCCTCCTTTCTTGGAGTATTACCCCCAGCGGGGGGAGGAAGGGAAACAGTCTCCCATGTTTGTGAGGTTTGAAGCGTTTCTCGAATGAAATGTAAATTCTTTGTTTATACCTTCTCCCCCCTGCTCGCACATAGGCAGGTAATGGCCCTTTATCACCTAGCTGGTGTGCTAGGGTATCTTTGTCCCTGAGAAACTGATTTGTGAATGTTACCCAGAAATACAACATACTTCAGTAACAATCATATAGCAAAACAGCATAATTTTACAAGCAGTGGCGTTACACACATTTCATCAGGATAATAATATTCAGCAGATTATGAGTTTTCTAATGATACTTCACAAGGCATGCTTTGTACAAAATATATCATAATCATATAAAAGTGGTGAACATGGGGTACAGTGTGTCACAATGGTATATTTGTCTTTTATCACTTTCCAATGTGAGTTCATTCAAAAGTGTAGTGATTGTCTGATTTCACCTACATAGTTGTTATTGGGGCATTTAGTGCACTGGATGAGGTACACCTGATGTTGTGATAGGCTTGTGTAGGATACATGGATCTTGAAAAGTGTGTTGTGGGGGGTGATTATCAGTGGAGATATGTCTGCAGGTTTTGCATCTGTTGTTCTGGCAGGGTCTGGTGCTGCTTTGATTTGGTGTGTCATGGTCTGCTGGGAGCCTGCTTCTCATGATGAGTTTGGAGAGGTTGGGGGATTGTCTGAAGGCCAGAAGAGGGGGTCAGCAAATATTTCTTTCAGGATAGGGTTCCGGTCAAGTATGGATTGTAGTTATTTGAGGATGCTCAGTATGGGTTCCAGTGATGGGGTGGTAGGTGACAACAGAGGGTGTGTGGTTGGAGGGAGTTTTATTTCTGTATTGAAGAAGGTTCTCCTGGGGTATGTCAGCATGTTCTCCTATGCAGTTTGTTCACTCTTTTATAGGCTAAACAAGGGGAAAGCTTCCTTTTATTTATCTTCTATTCAGAGATTAGTTTTGGACGTGGTCTGTTAAGCAAGAGGGATCAGTACATTGCATTAGCAATTTATCATAGAAATGTGTGTTTATTTAATTCTTCAAGAATGCAGTTAATATGTTCAGGAAATGGGGACTGGGAGGAAATTGAGGAGTAGAAACATACAGACAAAAACATTTAAACCCTGTGGCTGGGCACTTATTCAACATTATTGGTCTAATTGTTGTTATTGCAAAACCACAAAAGAATATCATCTAACAAAAACCAAGGGAATACATCAAGATACTCTATCATTTATGGTAAAGGCCTTTTCTTTGTAATATTGCTTAGTGACACTGTGTATACTTATACTCTCAAAGATCTAGAATACACTGACGGGTCCTTAGGAGATTTCATGGTAAGATGAGATAATATAGAAGAAAATTGAATGCCAGGGGAAAAAATAACTCCTTGTGAAATCCTATACATCCATGGTGTTACTCCAGTGTTTAAACCTATATTTTCACTTGGCAAAAATAGCTAAAGTCAACTAACCAATGAGCTGAGTACCTGGTTTGTTTCTGGCTTGTTTGCAGTTTGAGTGGACGCCCACCCTAGCTTGCTGGCTATGCCAAGTTAAACACTTTTTGCATTTAACTGGGCCAAGAACCATTTACACCCAATAGCACATAATGGTATCCTGTGTATAGTATGCCACTGTTAGAAACAGTATCAGTATGTCTACACAGCAATTAAAAACCCATGGTGGGCCCATGCCAGCTGACTCAGGTTTGTGGGGTTCAGGCTACAGGATTGTTTAATTGTGGTATAGACGTGCAGGCACGGGCTGGGACCCAGGGTCTAGGACCCAACGTCTACACGGCAATTAAACAGCCCCACAGCCTGAGCTCTGTGAACCCAATAAGCTGGCATGGACCATCTGTGCGGTTTTAATTGCAGTGTAGACATACCCTATGAAACTGGATTGTCAGGGCTTAGTTTAAATTGATTAGTGATGGAGCAGACATAATAAAATGAAATGTTATTTAAACACTAGTTTGTATGTGAAAATGTTCATAATAAAAACATTAAGCAAGAAGCAAAGAAGGGGCCCCTCTCAGAAACTGACTACTGTTGACAAATGTTGTCTTTCACAGTATTCTACCCAACGCTTAAGATTAATTTAAAGAGTATGTTAACATAACAAGGACCTGATTTTCAATAATGTATGTACGCAACTACACACCTAATTTGTACACAGGTTTACTATAACCGCAACTGCGGATCATATGTTAAATGAATAACTGGGCGTTCATATGTGCAAGATGCAGAGACAGCCATGGTACTTACATGCACAAATTAGAGAACACAGGCACGCACTTTTTTGTGCATGCAACGTACGTGTTGTTTATAATCAAGACCTGACTACAAAATGGCAAAAGTCAGGAAATTGTAGGTTAAAGAAATCATTCTACTCTGAACAGACAACTTTGTGTTTGAGATTGTATGACATGGTCTTACATCCTAAGTCACTTTTTATGATGTACAATCAGTGACAATTTCTATATCTGCCTCTCATTGTAATCAAACACCAATTTTTCTAGCCAGAGATCTGCAGTTACTTCTTGAGTGCCTTTTTGATCTGCTGCAATGTTGTGTACTACTCTTCCTAATCTGGTGCCCAGTAATATAACCTTGCTGGTATTTTAGTATGCTCATGACTTGGGATTTCACCCACACAGATTATAGTGTATGGACCTCTCCACTCAGATATTTGACCTTGCTTGATTCTGTGGAATTCTTGAAGTAGAATACTACTCCCCCACATCTACTACCTTATCTGCCTTTCCTGTAAGTTTATAGACACGTATTACAAATTCTTGTTACCTTTTGTCATTCCACCATGTTCCAACCAATGCCTATTATGCCAAAATGGTTTTTCATTACCAGATATTTTAGCTCATCTATTTTTTTTCTTTTAAGCTTCTTGCAGTGCTATATATACTTTAATAGTTTTTATCTTTTGGCTGTGTGCTTACTTTTATGTAATAACTCTTTATTCTGTCATTCTTCAGAACTTGACTCTGTGAGTTCCACCTACCACTCCTCCAGTTCAGCTGTAATTTTTGTTCTATCCTTCAGAGGATACAGAATAACCTTGGTATACTGACAACATTGACAGATGTCTTTGTCCTGCTTGAGTGCTCCATAGCACCTGTCAGTTTTCCCCCACCTCCTACTTTAAATAATTCCATCAAATCTTAGTCATTTCTTTGCCAACAGTCTGGTTCCACTTTGGTTAATGTGGCGCTCACCCCACCTGAAAAAGTTCCCAGTGGCTAATAAATGTAACTCCCTTCTCCTTACACCATCTTCTCCACATATTGAGACTCGGCAGATTCCCCTGTTTAGCCAGCCTTAAGCACAGGACTGAAAGCATGTCAGCAAAAGCTTCCATAGAGGAACTAGATCTAAGGTTTTTTCCTTATAATCTGGATTTGTCTCCAGGATCTCTCCTGTAACTCCCTTCTTCATTATTAACAATATGCACCATGACCATAGACTCCTCCCCCACATACACTACAAGTTTGCCTAGATGTCTGGTGAGAAGCTGCCACCTGTGCATCTGGTATGCAAGCCACTGGATGGCTCTCATTGTCACTGCTTATCTCGCAGTAGAGCTAATGCTTATCTCCACTAAGACTTTAGTTGTGCACTTACATGTAAGTGCCCTGATTTTCATAAGTGCTGAGCCCCCATAAATGCTTTTAAAGTTAATGGAAACTGAAGGTGCTTAGTGAATTTGAAAATCTGGCCACTTTTATTTAAGTGCCTAAATCTGAATGTAGGCATCTGACTTGAGGCACCCTAGTTTGAAAATGATGGGGAGTATATCTCTTTTCATATTACAGGTGTATTAAAACAACAATATTTCTTGGGCAAAGTTCCATGTATGAATACCATCTGATTCATATGCACTCTCTCTCTCTCCCTCACACACACGTACAACCGCGTACAAACTGAGAACTTTGCAATTAAAGTTTATCAGCATGAACGACAACGTGCAATATGCATTGTAGTTTACTTTTAGCCAGCATCACTTGAAGTGATCATTCGACTAATTTCCAGAAGCCACCTGCCACTGGTGCTGATAAGTTTTCCCCTTGCTTATTACTGACCAGAGCACATCTTGTTGTAAGCATCAAGCTAGGGGTACTTCTCTAATTATTCGACATATTCAAAAGAAGGGCCTTTCAGGTACCTTTCTCAGTGCTATGGGAGCACCGATTGCAGCCAAATTATTATTTAATATTTATGCTCCACGCTGTTCAGGGGCTTCCCTATTTGAACCCACATATGTTTCCACTTCACAGGGTGGTGAACTAATTCCTAATGTAGATACTGTCATTTTTACAATTACTCAGTTAAAAAGCATTTTTGGATCTATCTGGGTGAAAGGTGATATAAGAACATTGGACCAAACTCTGCTCTGAGTTACAGTAATGTGAAATTGGAAAAATGCCATTGACTTCAATGGAATTACTCCAGATTCACACCAGGGAAACTGAGATTAGTATGTGTCCCAGGGAGAGGGAGAGACCAAGGGAGAGTCCTCGTGAGACAGACCGTCATGGCGTCCTAACAACCATTTAGAATTTATACAACATATTACTGTTTCATTGAGATTATAGTCAGCAAGAGAAACTACCCATCTGACAGTATCTGAAACTTGCTTTGAACTTTCATATTCCTTTGCTTGGAACTACAGTGTTAATAAGTAAATATTATTACTAAAAGTCCAAGGAATCTGGTATTTTTCCAAAAGCATGGATTTCCCAGCCTCGTTTTATGAAGCGTTTAGAACCAGATATTTTTCCTTTTAGCTTACCAAGGGATTAATAACATAAAAACTGGCAAGGAAATTGCCATCTGCAAGCTGCAACTAATATTAGTTGATGTAATCCAGATATAAAATCTACCCTATGCAATCCTTTAGCTTTTGCAGCACAGAACTACATAACAGTGTGGTGACCTGTGCAAATGAAGAGCAAAGTGATTGTTTATTTTTAGGCATACAGGGATTTGTGCACAACATTTCTACCCTCCTTCCCCTTCCCCTCACTTTAGGCAATCTACGTTTAATGCTGACCAAACTGAAAGAAACTGAATTTTATATTTTCTTGTACATGGTTTCCCAAATCATGTTTGTTCTGGACTGAGATGATTCAGGTTGTTGCCCTGCCCTTCAGAATCAAAAGCAAAATTTGCAGTTTTCAAAAATGCAACTGAAGCCTGGAGACAGACGAGATCAAAAAATATCTATAAGCTACACATGCTCGCAGTTATCCTCAAAGAAAGTAGCCACAGTCCTTTATATCAATGGGAATTCTGGTTGGGTGAGGACTGAGACAGTCCATCTTTATCTAATTTCCTGAGAGTGCTCTCTGAGGATGGAATCACATCAGCTCCTTAATAGTCACATTCAGCATATGAGGGCATTGCTTATAGGAACTATGGAGGGGGTGGGAGAGCTTGTGATGGTCATTGTCTACTGAGCTTGGGAAGTGGTAGAGCATCTGCCTATATACTGTAGCCAAACTGCCTACAAGGCTTCTAGTCTCAGCTCCAAACTTATCCCTTCTTTATCTTACACCTCCTCATATTCTTCAGTTAGCTGCTTTCTCAGTTACCTCCCCATTCTCCCATCCCTCTGGGGAAATTGTAAATTACACCAATTTCCACTCTCCTCCATTTACCAATGTGTAATTTACATCATCATTTCTGTCACCTCTGAATTTGACTCGAGGAGTTCAGTCTCTCCTTTATAAATCATTTGGCTACATGAGGAAATCTCTGCAAAATATGAATAATACCCATCTTGAAGCTTGAGAATGAATCATGGCACACTGTTTTTGTTCAGTTAGTCTCATAGCACTGAACAAAGCCATTTCTTATATTTTGCTGTAGTTGCAATTGAGAGATATTGATGTATGAGTTGCCATCACCATAGCACATTACTGATGTCTATAAGTATTAGCCTTTACCTGAGACCCTGAGATATGAATTAGATTGCCTCACACTAGTTGAACACACTTCCAGGAGTTGATATTAAATCTCAGATTCCAATCTGAGATGTACCCGTATAAAAATGGTTTAATGCATTTCCATGTCCATATTACTGTGGGCTATTTTGTGATGAAAAATTGAAGAACAATGTTTCCCTAATAAAAAACACTCTTCTGGAATTCATTAACCCCATCTATGTGGACGATATCATTTATTCACACACAAAGTGAAGAGCTGCAAAAGAAGGCAAAAATCAGCCAGATAATAAAAGGGAAATGTTCCAGCTCTCTCACTTACTAAAGCACAGATATCCAAAAAATTGAAACTAAGGGTGCATAAATTCTTACAGGCTCTAGCCAACTACTATGATGTTCATGCTAACAGATCCTGCAACCTGTATGTTCATACGTGCTCAGCTATTCAGTGACATGTATGCATGCTTTGGCAAGATGTACATCACATGACACAGCTACTGAAGAGCGACATTGGGGATGCCTCCTTGAATAAACATTGACAGCTTTGCAATATGCCACCCTGATTCTTGTGCCACTTTAAAATTAGTCAAATTTTAGCACACTGGCACATATACCTTCCTCTACTACTTTTTTAAAAAATTCAGTTCTTGTTTAGTTTTGATTTATAAAAATCATACCCAGTCCCTTTATGAAAGATCTTGAAGAATTTAATAGAGAATGATCATTTTTAGACCAACCAATAGAATTCACTACCTATCAGGGATATATTTTTCTACTAAATTCTGTAAATTCTATAGATTTAAAAGTTCTATAGCTTGGATTTCATTCATTATTAAATTATGCAAATTATTAGAGTAATAGCTATAGAATTCTCTTTTTTCTTATCTGTGTAAGGTTTGGTTTATGCCACTGAATGGCAAGATGTTGAATAGTCAGCTCAACTTGGTATATTAAGTTCTCTTAACTAAAAGTAAGACAGTATGCATACAGAAAGGCAAAATTTACCAGGCCTGTTCACTAGCACAGGGCCAGTTTGGTTTACAATCTACAGATCTATTATACACTACTTGTTTATCTCATATTACAATTTGTGGTTAGTCCATTCACTATTCCATGTTTACTAATTGTCTACATGGTTACATTTCCATTACCCTTCAAATGTCCGGCTACAAAGAATCAAAACAGTGTTGACCTACTGAGACGAGATTAGCATGGGTTCAAAAAGAATCTCAACCAATTGTTCCATATGTCCTTTGCAGCTGAGAATATTTTCAAACTTAACGTTTTCTGCAAGATTATTCATATCCCCAATAAGAAAATTTATCGCTATCAATTAACATTATTTCTCCTTTCATAATGTTTTTCTTACTTTAACCCTTCCTGTGGTTTCTGTTTCTACATTATAACTTATTATAGTAGTCAGAACCAATCACAAACATAAAAACAACCTTCAGCACAATACAGACAGGTCACAGAAAGGTAATTTATTTCCACTGTAGAAGTAGTCTAACTCCTATCTGCTAGTAATTCTGTATTACATATGTTAGCACTACTTTTTTGCAAAACCCTAAGCTACTCTTGCTAACAATTTTTAGCATTAGCCAGGAGGGATGCTAGGAAGTTTAACCTTACATGGTAACACCTACCAAATTCTACATTAAAGGACTATTCCATAAAAGGCTGCCTTTTAACCAGTCTAGGAAAACTGATCTATAGAATTTAACAAGATGAAAACAGTAGGGTTCCATAGATGTTTTATAGTGTTCTACATATGTTATTCTAAAAGTCTATACAATTTAATAGCGAATTAGAGTCTTTCTACTGGTGCTATGACCTATCCTATAGAAATCTATAGTAGGCTAAAAATCTCTTAAAGATGACCTATAGAAGGGTATAGTTTTCCATTACATATTATAGGTCTTTTCCATCAGGGTTTTGAACTTCTAAGTTTTTTATTTCATATGTTTTTAGAAACATGAAAGTGCTATAGATTTTTGCACGGATTTTACAAACTTACTTCAATGGATAAGCCACCGTTCAGCAAAATACTTAAGCAAATGTCCATCTGTATTCCACAAAGCACTGATGCCCATGTCCAAGTACCATTGGGTAATTTTTTTTTAAATGCCTCAGTCACTTCAGTACCTAAGTCCCATTGACTTTCAGGTCCATGACAATTACTATAAGGCCAATGGGGCTACTCACATATGTCAAGTTGAGCATGTGCATCTGTCTTTGTCAAATCTGTTTTTGAAAATGTAGACCAAATTTATTAAGATTCACCACATCATTGTGAGGTCACTACATACTATTGTCATAAACATTTTACAGATTGGGAAACTAGGGTATGGAGAAGTTAATTGGCTTCTCCAAGGTCACTGAGAAATTCATTGTCAAATCAGGAGGAGAAACCAGGTGTCCAGCATCCAAATCCCCGACTCTATCTGCAAGACCACACACCCTCTCAGATCTTCTGCTTCCTCCTTCTAACCATTATGCTAGTGTTTATTATCTTCATTCTTTTTACTGCTTTCATTTTTTAGCAATAACACTTAGCTTTTTTTTTTCCAACGCAGCTTTCCAGGTTTAAATTTTATTGTCCACATAAAACAAAACAAACGATAAACATTTCCATAAAGTAAAACCACTGTATCTAAAAAACATTTTAATTCATTATTTGTTTAGTTTTAGTTGGGATTGTGTATGCTCAAGCCTCATTTAGCAAGTGAAATGATAAATGACCTACATACATAGGGTGGTTGATGGATGGCTGAAAACAATTCGGCATTGCCCTTTCAGTTCTGAGTTCAACTTGGAACCCTAAAAGAATTACTTTTTTCCCCTTCGGTTTAGTTCCTATAAATCACACCAATAAAAACAGCACAGCTACTAAGGCTTGCAACCAAGTTCTTGTTTAATAGATCTGTGATCCATGAACCTTTCATATTTCACTATGGTCTCTCAAGGGAAAAAAAGCAAGAGAATTCTGAATAAGCGCAACCATTCTGTCCTGCAATGCTGAGGTTTTAGAGGACTGCCGGCTAACCTGGATATAACATATTGCTGCAATACCTCCTGTTGTCTCAGTGAAGTGACTACAGGCTGAAGTGAATGTTATTGTAGGTCTATCATGCTTTGGATATCTTTAGATTTGAGTTGTTGAATTATATTAGTGGGATTTTCGATCTTTAATTGTATTTCTTGTTATTTTCAAATTTAGCTGGTAATATTTTCAGAATATAATAATTTAGGAGAAAACTTTTCCTGAAACTTTGTAATACCAACTGCACTGAGAGCATAGATACTTGTATATACATTGAGAGTATAGATAATAGTATCTTCGTGAAGGAGATTCCAACAACTGAGGTGCAAGTTACATATGCAAAATGCAAGATCATTGTGTGCCAAGTTTGTATATGCAATTACAATGTCTGTACATGCAAATAGGGTAAGTGTATATACAAATTTGCCTTATTTACTTTTGCATTCAGTTACCTGATTTACATACTCCGTTGAGATAATTACATGTGCAAATTAGACATACTTTTGCATACCCAAATTGTTTAAAAATATGGGCTTTTATTATGCTGACGGAAAGTGTGAGACACATGCTTAAAAATATTTTTAAAAAATCTTCCCTTGCCATTTTACCAGGTGTGTGGCTGTATAGAGTACAATATGATTTCACTAGAATGACACTAGTGTGACTGTATCATAATCTGTTAGCACTGTTAAAATGGCTAGGCCTTGAATTATTTGTTATTCATAAAAGTGAGATATTGATAGCATTAGGTAGACCTTGGCATAGCATAGATAAGCACTGAACACATTGCCCTCACACCTCTGAACTTGAATTCTGACCTTTGCCTTACCTACTATTCCAGCCTTTGGTCTCAAGGGCCTCCTACTACAATGTTTTGAACAACGCCTGTGAGCTGCTGAACATCATAAACTCCTATTGATGTTAATCGGTGTGAAGGGTGCTCAAGGCTTTGCAGGAATGGAGCTATACAAAGCAGAACCTGTCAGTTTGTGCCTTTCTGTGTCATTGAAAAAATCAATTACGGACTAGAAAAAGAATAGGATATTCATTTACATGAGTCAAGATTTGTCCTTGGGTGTCCAGAAATGAAAAACTAGTGCAATAGATCCATCCCATCCGGTAGACATATCCAGCATTATGACTGTGATCCAACCACTGAAGCCAGTTAGAATCTTCACATTGACTTCAGTGAGCTTTGGATCAAGTTCCATGAGAATTACAGTGTACAAAAGCAGCTTTTATGATGTTTGCTAATCTATTCATAAAAAAAAAAGAAAAAAAAAAAACTCCCAGAAGGAGCAGTTCACATTACAAAGTACCTAACTAGACACCAGACCAACCTGAAACTTTTGTAGAGGTAAAACTGTATCTGTTCAGAAATGGCTTGGGCACATTTGCCAAAAGGGATAGATTAGAAATAGAGAACTAGTTGGATCCTCTTTTGAAAGGAGACGAGGGTTTTTTTCAGCTGCTTTCTTAATTTGATAGAGAATATTCCAAAAAATAGGAAGGCAATTACAATACCAGTCATTTAAGGTAAAATAGGCTTCATTAAAAGAGCCAAGGATGAAGACCGCAAATTCTGGGAATGCTTAGACAAAACAGCCTCATGTGCCCTGGAAATAGTTACTGTGTAAGAGATTCATTAGCCTCTGTGAGAGGAATGGGTGAAGACAAAACAGTGCCAAGGGAGACAGGGACAAGAAGATCAAAGAGATTCAATATAATTAATACATTGTGTTACAATACAAAACAATACACTCCTATTTACAGCCCTCTTGCTTAAGTAGTTGAATACAACACTGTAAGGAGGCAAGTTAAGGTTGATTAATGTACCTTATATTTGAAACAAAGTGAAGTTTTATTATTTCCTTTGGCTCCATAACAGAAACACAATTTGTTCTAGGGATCCCAAGACATGTGAAGTGACCCCAGTAAGTATTGTACTATAAGACCTGATTTCTTCTATTGTTATTCCAGTTTTCAGTATTAAAGGAACAAGAGCTGTTTGTTATTCCAAAAAGACCTGTTGTACAGAAATCATTGTCATCTCTTAGGTGAGCAATAGCAGGGGGTGGGTAAAAGGGGAGAGGAGCAGTTTTATCAAAGAGAGCAAAAGAAAACTAATTATACAACTCAACTATCTTTGCCAAATCTGCTTAACAATAGGCATTTGACTGTGACTATGCATGCAACACTTAATAAGTGTCTGTGGAAATAAATCCTTAGCGATTGGGGAAAGAACAATAAACTCCAGGGCAATAGATTAATGATCTGAGAAAGAACAAGAGGCCAGTTAAAATATTAGTAGGTGAAAGGCCCAAAAGTATCACTCATTTGACTATGTAAAACTTCTGAGTAATGATTGTGGAAATCTAGTAACAGAGGCCTGGAGTATATTGAAGTCAGTGGAAAGTATTCACATTAATTTCAGTGGGCTTTGGATCAGGCCCATAATGAACTCCCAGAGAGTCTGTTCCTAACAATTAGCCATTTAGATTATATAGATGTAATAGACTTAAGGTCAGTTTGTGTCCTAGGTGGTTGTATGGGCTCTTTAGGTGCCAGCAGTATTCAATCATCACTCAGAGGGAAGTATTCAAAAGTTCATTTATTCGTGCCTCCTGCCTTCATGGCACAGGCCTTTCGGCTTTGTTATGGAAAGCAGTATGACTTGGCTGTTGTGCACTGAACAAGATCAAATTAACTTTTAGAACTGTAACCCAAATATCCATAACATGCAGTTTTCCTTTAGAATAAATAGATCTCTAAAACCCCCAAAATACATATGTATGTTGCATGGGGACAAGCAAACATGCTTTTGGTTATGTCTGAGGTTTGCAGAAAAAGGTACTCATTGCAAGAGATTTAGAAGAACCAAGAGTATTAATGAGAGACGTATAAGATCTATGGTCAGAGTTTTGGTCTCTAAAGTCTTCTGGGGAAAAGTGAAAATTGTTGTTACCTGGCTCTAATGAATAAAAAGTAGAGAGAAGACAATGGTGAGAAATATGGAAATAGAGAAATCAATTTAATCTTGATTTTTGTAGAACATGTTTTTACTTCATAGCCAGCACCATTAAAAATAAACTGGTCCATGGCTAACATGCCCTTCTCTTAACTTATCTTCTTGACTTTCTGTGTGGGACAGAATTCAAGGCTATTGTACTTTGGCAACATAATCCAACAAAAATATGTATGCCCATAGCTGCACCTCCTTTTATAATATGAAAATTAAGTGGTTTCCAAAAACTATGAAAGCTTGGGAGCACTTTGACGCAGGAAACGTGCCTTGTTTTCCATCTGGAAAACACCTACTCCATTGTGGATCAAACAGGGAACAAATAATAAAAAAATGTTAGTAATGACAGGGAACCGGTCCCCCAGAGCATTTGTGCATCCCTTTATTCCCAGACACTGACTGTTTGCGGGTGCATGTAACAGGAGAAGTAAACAGATGTTCTCCAGAATGACTCAACACAAGTCACCATTGTTCACTTATTTCCTCCATTTCTTGATGCCTGCTTCCACAAGCAGGTTTCTTGCTTCCTTCTCTGAGAATAACATTTTTCTGAGAAATGCTACATTGGCCTCCCTGACTGTCACCTCACAGCCACCCCATACTTCAGTTCATCCAAAATGCTGCCACCAAAATCATCTAGCTTGCCTGCTCTGTCAGAAATGTTCAGCTCCTCTTCAAACTCCTCCTCTGGCTTCCCCTCACCCACCATATCAGATTCAAGCCTTGCCTTCAGCCTAGCAGGATTGACTTCTCAGTTTTTTAGGCCGTTGGGCCAGATCCTCAGCTGTGCTGCTGAGGTGTTGGAGTGGGATAAGTGTGTTTAAAGTGTCTCTAAGTCACCTTTGTGCCTCTTTGATCCTTGGGACGATAAGAGGGCTGCTTTGGCCCAGGCACCAGGAGAAAGTGTGGGCTTGTGGTAAAGACATTGGCTTGGAATTTAAAAGAACCCTCCCCTTCAGTTCTCATTTTGATACAGCTTCCTGTGTGACCTTGGGCAAGTCATGTGATCTCTCTGTACTTGAGTTGGAGATAGTACTACTTTGCAACTTCCCAGGGGTGTCATGAGGATAAATACAGTCAAAACCATGAGGTGCTCAGATACCATTTTAATGGGGGCCAGATAAAAGAGATGGTGTAATTTGGAGTTGCACCAGGGCTGCTCTAAGTTCTGCCAACTAGTAACAACTCCCTTGTTGGTGGGCTCTGAAAGTGGCCCTTGCTACCCTCAATGTGCTCTCTATGTCATGAGACATGTCAGGATGACAAAGGCAGCATAGCCAGCTACAGGTTCTCCCACACTGAAAGTATCCTCAGCTGCTTTCTGGCCCTTTTGTGTTGCTGGAACCTGTAATAGAACTAGAGTGGCACCTAGGTCCTGTCCCCTTTGTTCCCTTACCTCTCTATACAGCAGCTAGCATACTGTGGGTACTATACAAAAATAATAATTAAGCCTTTGTGAACATTCAGATGTACAAAGTGCTTATGAAGCTCTCCGCAGGGCAGGCCAGAACCATAAGTTACTGTGTTACCCCTCTGCCTCAGCAAGGCTGAGATTTGCAGGAGATTAGATTGTGTCTCAGTTCCCTGCCACCCCATTCTTCCTGCTTCACCAGCAAACTCCTTTAGATCCCGCCTGTCTTAACCTTGCCTTGCAGGTAACAATCAATGAACACGATTTCCTCGAGACATCTCTCTTTAATGTCCAGTCCCTATGCCTGGATGCTCACTGAAATTATTAAGTTTGCTGCCTCCAAAGAAACAATGTACACACCAACCTGTTAGGCTAGTGAGGACTCACTCACTACTTCAGTATAATAGCACTGATATGGTTTATAGTAAAATAAATAAGTTTGGTAATAAAGAACAGAGATGGGTATGGTTACAAACGAAACAAAACACACTTTCTAGTGACTAAAACTCAATTTTAGCAAGTTACAATCTTAGCCTAAGCAGTTTTCCCACTTACGTTACATTACCAGCATCTCCAACTCTCCAAAGCAGAGGATCCAACTTTCACAGAATCAGATGGTGATTTCCCTAAGTGATGGATAACTAAGGAGTTCTCTCCCCTTCTTTTTATAGTCTAGTAAACCTTTGAAATGTATTCTCTACAAATTTCAGAGTAACAGCCATGTTAGTCTGTATTCGCAAAAAGAAAAGGAGTACTTGTGGCACCTTAGAGACTAACCAATTTATCTGAGCATGAGCTTTCGTGAGCTACAGCTCACTTCATCGGATGCATACTGTGGAAACTGCAGCAGACTTTATATACACACAGAGAATATGAAACAATACCTCCTCCCACCCCACTGTCCTGCTGGTAATAGCTTATCTAAAGTGATCATCAAGTTGGGCCATTTCCAGCACAAATCCAGGTTTTCTCACCCTCCACCCCCCCACACACAAATTCACTCTCCTGCTGGTGATAGCCCATCCAAAGTGACAACTCTCTACACAATGTGTATGATAATCAAGTTGGGCCATTTCCTGCACAAATCCAGGTTCTCTCACCCCCTCACCCCCCTCCCAAAAACCACACACACAGACTCACTATCCTGCTGGTAATAGCTCATCCAAAGTGACCACTCTCCCTACAATGTGCATGATAATCAAGGTGGGCCATTTCCAGCACAAATCCAGGTTTTCTCACCCCCCCACCCCCATACACACACAAACTCACTCTCCTGCTGGTAATAGCTCATCCAAACTGACCACTCTCCAAGTTTAAATCCAAGTTAAACCAGAACATCTGGGGGGGGGGGAGGAAAAAACAAGGGGAAATAGGCTACCTTGCATAATGACTTAGCCACTCCCAGTCTCTATTTAAGCCTAAATTAATAGTATCCAATTTGCAAATGAATTCCAATTCAGCAGTTTCTCGCTGGAGTCTGGATTTGAAGTTTTTTGTTTTAAGATAGCGACCTTCATGTCTGTGATTGCGTGACCAGAGAGACTGAAGTGTTCTCCGACTGGTTTATGAATGTTATAATTCTTGACATCTGATTTGTGTCCATTTATTCTTTTACGTAGAGACTGTCCAGTTTGACCAATGTACATGGCAGAGGGGCATTGCTGGCACATGATGGCATATATCACATTGGTGGATGTGCAGGTGAACGAGCCTCTGATAGTGTGGCTGATGTTATTAGGCCCTGTGATAGTGTCCCCTGAATAGATATGTGGGCACAGTTGGCAACGGGCTTTGTTGCAAGGATAGGTTCCTGGGTTAGTGGTTCTGTTGTGTGTTATGTGGTTGTTGGCGAGTATTTGCTTCAGGTTGCGGGGCTGTAAAGTTTCTCTCCCCTGCTGGTGTGTAAATGTCATGCTGTCTTCCTCATCCTCTGGTCAATTTGCTTTTTTGATGGGCATAATCACCTTGTTTACCTTATATGTAAGTTTATTTCCATTGTCTCTGGCTTTACCTTGCTCAATTTACATCGGAGACACAGGCAAATGGGTGAAACAATGTTACTTTGTCTACAACAAACTTGTTTAATTGCTAACTCAGATTGCTTGGTCTTAATATAGTTTACAAACATATTTCCAGGACACACACATGCTACTTTATGCACTAACAGTACATGCAACATACAATAATATTAATGACCAGCATCTCACCAGGTTTTTATATGGTACCTTACAAGACACTAAATATTCTGACAACCGTGTGTAGGGTGCATCCTTTGTCATCTAGCATAAAGGGGCTCTTAGAGTCACAGTGCTTGACTCCTATTATTATTTAATTTAGGATCCTTGACATCTCTCATCCTTCACCCTTGAGTGAACTAGTGGGCTGTCCAGTAGCAGATCTTTAGCTGGCTGGAATGATGAGTAGTAGCAATAAAAAAGCACTTCAAAAGTCTCTTCAGTTGCCTAATGAATTGACTTCACAGGGCACTTGGTCCATGCCGGCCAAGACAATGAGAAATCACTAGCAGAAACTGAACCTGGTGTAGCAACCTGCACACAACTTGCAGGGAGGAGCATAGGCCGCAGGAGGGAAGAGTTTGGAGGAGACAACAGGAAGCCAGTCTGTGTGCGCATGGGTAGAATGCTTGCTGCAGCAGTTGCAGCATCTCTGTAAATAGTTCTCTTGGTGAAGAGCAAGTTTAGTTTTAGAAACATAGAGTCTTCTCATATTACTACCCAGCACACGATACATGAAAAATCCTGGGTGTCTCCCCTAGTAGCACAGAACAGCCAGGCTACTCAGCCACCAGCCAGTCCTTGGGATTTTTTTATTTGTGTTGAATACAAGAACATATATATTCTCGGGGCCAGTTTTTCCTGAGTCGGTGGCACGGATCTGTGGGGCACCAAAGAGGTTAATAAATATTTATTCTATAATTAGTGAACGATGGTTCTCATAATAAGAGAGAAGGGAAAGTACTGAGCTGGGTGATTTTTTGATGGATAAAAGGTTTATTTTGGCAAAGATTCTTTAAGTGTAGTGTGTGAATACATCACAGGTGTTTTCTTAAAGCACCTCAGCTGCCTAAATTCAGATGGAATGGCAGCAATATACCTATTCACTCCCTTCAAACTGCGTCTGGGCCGACATTTTGATGAGCTATTAAATGCCTCATTCAGAACAAATTATTGAACTTCTAGTAGTTTTGAATTACAAAAAATCATAGATTAATAGATTCCAGGCAGAAATGCTCTTCTGTTGTTGTGTGGAACCATTTGTAATTGAATACCTCTATGTATTTAGAACGAGACACTTTAGTAATTGTTTTTGTGACTCTCTTCCAGAAAGTACATCAGTCTAGAATGCATATTCATGCATCTGAGTTCAATTTAATTTGATTGTGCCAGTTTGGTTTAGTGATTGTGATAGTCTGCTGGTACTTGCAGCTTACTAATGTGATATTGGAATTGTATCACACAAGCACCAGGATTGATTTTGTTGTTGTTTTGGGTTTTGTTTGTTTTCTTGTAGTGATATTTTCACAGTAGTTTATTTACACAGATTGGTATTCTTAACTAATATATACTTACCAGCTGATTTACCTGCCAACGGATACAGAAAGATTTGGGCACAAACTTTTATGGGCCATCACAAGGAATAACAGCAGCCTTCAGTCATAGAGAGACTAGTTTTTTCATCCATGTCTCTTCAAAGGGAAAGTTAAATCAACAGTTGGTTAAGTTATTGATATTCCTTGAAGGTTTGGATTTTTTAAAATATGCTTGAGATCCTAGAAGTGGCTATATAAGAACTGCAAAGAATTTCTATTATCATCATCATTATTTATTTATTTGTGTTGATCTTAGTATATAAGTCCAGATCCTGAAGTTAATAAAGGCCTGATCTAACAGAGGTTAATGGCAGTCTTTCCACTGACTCTACTACAAGCTGATTTAGATCTCCAAGAAAGCTAGAGAGCAGTACCATTTGTTGGTAGAGGGCAAAGTTAATATTCACAATGAGCCCCATAGAAGCTCTGTCAGTGGAGGCTGGCTAGGCCAGGGGTTGGCAACCTATGGCAAGTGTGCCAAAGGCAGCACGCGAGCTGATTTCCAGTGGCACTCACACTGCCCGGGTCCGGGGGGCTCTGCATTTTAATTTAATTTTAAATGAAGCTTCTTAAACATTTTAAAAACCTGATTTACTTTACATACGACAATGGTTTAGTTATATATGAAAGACTGATAGAAAGAGACCTTCTGAAAACGTTAAAATCTATTACTGGCGCAAGAAACCTGAAATTAGAGTGAATAAATGAAGACTCGGCACACCACTTCTGAAAGGTTGCCGACCCCCGGTCTAGGAGCTGGCTCTGCCATAGGAACTCTGCCAGCAGCTGCGTTTCCCATCTACTTTGGCCGTGTCCCGGCCAGCAGAGCCTACTCTGGAGCCTACAGCTCCTCCACCCAGCAAAGGGGATTTCACAGGTGCCGTATACCACTGCAGTCACCCTCTGAGGCAATTTACCGTTGCCCAGGACACTTTCACAGGTGAAGAGCTTGGCTGAATCAAGCCAACAGAGGATGATGAAGTCCTGTATGCTCTAGGACAAGCTGTGGCAAGTCCTTGCTTTCTGCTGTACCTTCAGGTACAGTCCAAAATGGAGGGTTTCTCACTGAATTAGAACTCAGATCTGCAAACACAAGTGAGTTGTACTACTGGTTTAAATGGGCTGACTCATATGAGTACAATTACTCACATGCACACACATTTGAAGTATCAGCCTCTTTAATATGGAAATGACTAGTGCAATTAGCATAACAGCCCTGTGTTATTCATTTTGATTTAGAAAACTCCATTTATTTTAGGCTGCCCCAACATTTTCAATGTGCTACTGATTAATGCATAATTGCAATGTAGAATGACAAGACTGTAGGCTTTGATGCTGATAGCAGTACCCTCCAGGATCTGCATTTCTACCCAAAATAAGCTAAGTAGGAGAGTATAGTCAGAGGGATAAAATGGTAGACAAAAAATCCCTGCATGCTGTGATACTGAGTTATACTTGAAGAGCTGAAAGTTAAGGCAGTGTCCATTCTGTGCCATATCCTACAGAATGTTCATTGATGTCCGTGGAAGCTCTGCTTGTGGAACAAGTGCAAAATGTACAACAGAGATGCATAAGTAATCTACTGTTCACAGCAGGATTGCCCCCTAAAACTGTAGATGAAAAGAGACCATCTGGAAAAGATTCTATTTTGATTTCAAAGTGATAAATAAAGATTAACATCTGTACTGTGGGAGTAAACTTCATTTTTCTTAAATATTTTGTAACCTGAATGTTAGTTGAAAAGGAGCACAAGGCAGCTCTGGGAACTCATCTCACTAGAGAGGAGACAACTTAAGAGCTGGCAACACATCAGCCTGTGTGCAGCCTTCTAATTAGACAGCTGCTGCTGTAGTTGCTGCTGCTGGGAAAATATCCTCTGCAGTTTGGCATCTGGCCCCTGAGCTTGCTGTCCAAGTGGAAGAGAAAATTTACCACTGGAGCAAGTTACCGCTGTTTGCCAAAATATAGTGAATGAGCCCCTCCAAACTGAGCTTGTGAGCTTGCTGGCTTCTTCCCATCCTGCTTGTGTCCAGCTAAGAGCTGCCGCTGACACATGTTTGAAGGAGCACAGTTAGCTTGGAAAAAAGCAGCAGGAGATATTGGCTTTAGAAAATGCGGTTGTTAACCCTTTCCAGGCTTAAGGCAGTGAGAGTCTTGAAAAGGCTCTTCACTTACCTGATCATTGCTGGTTCTCTTTATGTAGTATGCCACTAATGCACAGGTCCCTGTCGGAGAGGGGCCTCTCAGGAGAGGCCTTAGAAAGGTACAGTATGCTCCTCTCTCTAGAGGCGACCAGTGAGTGTGAAGGTCAGGCTCTTCCCACATTCTTTGAGATATCATGTGTCCTAAAGCCAAGAGGGGGAAGCATTCCTGGTAACCCCTGCATACGATGAAGTGAGCTGTAGCTCATGTAAGCTTATACTCAAATAAATTGGTTCGTCTCTAAGGTGCCACTAGTACTCCTTTTCTTTTTATGTTTCTGTCTGTCCTCTACTAACATCAAATTTACCATTGACCCCAATGGACAGCTGCAACTTTGCAAGTAAGGAGAATTAACATAAGAGGACAAATTTTGCCCTGTCATATATGCAAACAACAGCCACTCGCTCCCATAGCAATGTGTAGAATTTGGCCCTTTCTGTGTACTTTCTCATTCCAAGTGCTACCAGAAGTTTGCAGAAAAGATTGTTGTAACACCTTTTGTTCCCTATGGATCTCAAATAAAACTTCATCTCCGTTCTTGTTCCTTGTATTGTTGTTGCTGTATTGTATCATCACTCTGGGGCACAACTACAGAACTTGCTTTGGCTATTTTCCTTTCTGGGCAGAAGGAATGGAATGGAGTACTGAGGATGTCTGCTGGAGCTATGAGGCTGAGTAGTTTCCAGTGTCTTCCCTCTTCTTGAGCACAGAGGTAGACAGAACAGGCATCACTGCAAAACTCATCAGTGCTACTGCTTAAACTATTAGCGGTTCAGTGTTGAGTCATGCAAATTACTCCTTCTCTTCCCAGGTGCTTCTTCTGTAGTACTGCTCTGCTCATCTGGGACCAATAGACTGTGACCAGAAATCAAACCTATTCTGTTCAGTGTAAGTTACTATACCACACTGATCACTGTTACCACTCTTAGAAGACACAGTAGTGTAATGGTCTGCCAGTCCAGTGCTGCTTCCTGTATTCAATTTAAAAAAATCATCCAACAGTATCCATTTTGCTGATAGCCAGCAATTCTTCTACTAATTCATATGTCAACTAACTCTCTTCAGGCTGATAAGATTCCAAGGAAGCTGGTTTAATAGCAGCTGTGTTATACTCCTGGAAGAACTTTATTGGAGTTTGTGATCTTGAAGTTAAAAATGAGGACATGGGAATCAAGATTCCTGAGTTCCACCTTTGTTTCCAAATTAAATCTGCTCAATTTACTGATGAAAAGATGCTTTTTCTAACTGCCATCCCTACATAAACTCAACCAGGGAATCTCAAAGGCAAACTGGGTTGTCTCCATCAACTCCAGGAATAAAAGATTCTGAAGGCCAAATGCAGGTTCTGGGTGCTGATCGGTATGCCTGTCCTAATACTAAATGAGACAGAGTCAGCAGACTCCAAACTGAAACTCATGCTCCTCAATGGCCATGCAGCGCTCTCATAGAGAAACAGTCCAGCTGCCAAATCTGTGCCTGGTATTGAAAGCTAGTGAATCAAGGAGGATATATGAGCAGATGGGGGAATCACATAGACAACAGAGTTTTATGCATAAAGCACATTAATTGGAGCTGGATGCAGAACATGAGATATCTGGGGTCCTCCAAAGATCTGTATTGCGAACAGTGTTGTTCAGCATATTTAAAAATGATCTGGGAAAAGGTGTAAACGGTGAAGTTGCAAAGTTTGCAGATGATAAAAAATTACTCAAGATATTTAAGTCCAGTGCAGACTCCAAAGAGTTACAACAGGGTCTCACAAAAGTGGGCAACAAAATGGCAAATGAATTTCAGTGCTGATAAATACAAAGTAATGCACAGTGGAAAACATAATCCCAGCTATACTTACAAAACGATGGGGTCTAAATTAGCTCAAGAAAGAGATCTTGGAGTCATTGCAGAGAGTTCTCTGAAAACATCTACTCAATGTGCAGCAGCAGTCAAAAAAGCAAACAGAATGTTGGGAATCATTAAGAAAGGGATAGATAATAAGACAGAAAATATCATATTGCCTCTATATAAATCCATGGTACACCCACATTTTGAA
This sequence comes from Lepidochelys kempii, assembly GCF_965140285.1. Classification (NCBI taxonomy): domain Eukaryota; kingdom Metazoa; phylum Chordata; order Testudines; family Cheloniidae; genus Lepidochelys; species Lepidochelys kempii. Next base: position 45,817,293 of record NC_136385.1, on the reverse strand, counting down.
TACTGCGTGCAGATTTCATTGCCCCATCTCAAAAAAAGATATATTAGCAATGGAAAAGAGAAGGGCAACAAAAAATATTTCGGGGATGGAACAGTTTCCATATGAGGAGAGATTAATAAGACTGGGACTTTTCAGCTTGGAAAAGAGATGACTAAGGGGGGATATGATAGAGGTCTATAAATTCTTGACTGGTGTGGAGAAAGTGAATAAGGAAGTGTTGTTTACTCCTTCTCATAACACAAGAACTAGAGGTCACCCAATGAAATTAATAGGCAGCAGGTTTAAAACAAACAAAAGGAAGTAATTCTTCACACAATGCACAATCAACCTGTGGAACTCTTTGCCAGAGGATGTTGTGAAGGCCAAAACTATAACAGGGTTCAAAAAGGAACTAGATCTGTTCCTGGGGGATAGGTCCATCAATGGCTATTAGCCAGCATTGGCAGAGATGCCACCCATGCTCTAGGTATCCCTCATCTCTCATTGCCAGGAGCTGGGAGTGGATGACAGGGTATGGATCACTTGATCACTTGAACACTGTTCATTCCCTCTGAAACACCTGGCATTGGCCACTGTCGGAAGACAAAATACTGAGCTAGATGGACCATATGGCTGTTCTTGTGATGACTACACTAATTTTCCAAAACAGCAAAGAGTATCATTATTTAATTCAAACATGTCTGCCAGGTATGTGATAGGCTAAGGAGCTTAACTTTAGATCATCCAATTGCACACCCTCCAACTCATCTATTAGTCTTAATGTCCAATTTAAAACATGATGGAAAGCACTGGCAATTCCATGTGTCCTTAGACCAAACTTTGACTTCAATCAGTTGCTTAATTTTCTACCGGTTCACATGGCACCTCAGGATCCTTCGTACACAGTTTTGAAATTTGCAATTATCCTATCTGGAACTCCATATGATTTTAATAGTTTCCATAATGCTTCCCTCCATACCAAATCAAATGCTTTCGTAAAGTAGATGAAAATAGAAAACGTCTTTAATCTTCATTCTCACTTTTTTCCATTAGCTGTCAGAACATGAATATCTTCATGATCAATGCAATTTTGGCCTGGTCTACGCCATACTGTTCCTTGCTTGCTAATGCTAAAACTGGCCTTAATCTGTTAACTACTTTCATCATGATTTTTCCCAGTACTGGCAATAAACTCATACCTCTATAATTATTTGGATTGGCAGGATCGCCTTTCTTCAAGATTAGTACAACTATTGCCTTAAGCTAGTCATCTGGTACCTCCTTTGCTCCTATACCTTCTTGTATATTTTTTCTAATGCTTTGTTAGCACTTGTCCCAGCAGCTTTTAGCAATTCAGCTGTTATATTGTCTATTCCTGAAGATTTGCCATTTTTAACTGCTTCACTGCTCATTGACACACAGTTCTTTTTCACACAAGGCATCTGAACTCTTCTATTAGTGCTGCAGAATTCTGCAACAGAAAGACAATAATCTCCTGAGATTAAAACCTGATGGACAAGAAAAAAAAAAGAACTGAAATGAAAACTTCTCCATCTGAAAAATGATCACTTTAAAATGAACTGTGAAATATCGCTTTTGATACTTCTGATTATAGTCATTTGTAAAAATGTCCTGCATTGTTATAATTTTGAAAGCAAGAATTTAAATTTGGACAATGACATTAAAATGTAAGGCCCTATGGGTCTAGAACCAAGGCCTACAGAGCTGCTAGGTAGTGGGCCATGGCAGGCTGCCACCCAGCGACAACTCAAGCCAGCTTGCACTCCACTTCCCATGACCCACTGTGGACTCAGACCACGGGAAGTTCCACCTCAAGGGTTTGACAGACAACAGCCCCATGTCCTGATTGACTCGCTGCCCTATATCAACCCTATATAAAGCCAAGGGGCATTCTGGGAAGCATCCAGATAACCGTGTGGATCTCCAGTAGTGGCCCTGTCTGTTCCTGCTCCTGAATTCATGTCTTTGACCTTAGCTTGATTTGGACTTCACCTCCTGACTTGGACCCTGAAATTTAAGTTGGACTCTGTCCCTTGGTATTGACCCTGGCCTGGAACCTGAATTCCTCTGCTACTGCCAGCCTCAGGTTCGCCTCTGTTCTGACCCTTGGCCCAGACTGCCCTTGTTGAGATCCTGACAGGAAGTTGGAGTACTGAGTAAAAAAGGGGCTTATGTCACTTTAGCATTTCAGGCATAATTGTCAGTTTATGAGGATGAATGGAAGTTGCAGGGGTGTAAATGGAGGGGAATTTTGTCTTTTGGACTGTTGGAAACAAAAGAAGTTTAATAACTTTGAAATACAAAAATATGACTTTTTTTGCCAAAATCAAACAAAAGATCTCCAAAGTATCCCTATAGCATGATAAGCTGATAGGAAATTTAGTGACAAATCCTGATGTTCAAACTCAAGTGAATGGTGTTACTTGCATGAGTACAGTGAGCAGCATTTAGAGCTTGTACCTGAAAGAGTCTAAAGCATTTAGCCTTTCCTGCAGCCACAGTTGAAATCTGTTAGAGGAGCAGGAAAGAAATTGAGTATGAAGAATATCCCTTGGTAACTGTCAACATGTACTCAGAAGGCTGTACTACACAATCTTTTCTCCATCTTGAGCCTTTGGTCACATAAGTACCATTTACTTCAGTGTGAGCATCAACATGAGTGAGTATTACAAAGTCTAACCCAAATGTGCCGTTGCGCACACAAGGATCCAGTGCCAAACAGACCAAATAATATACTGCTTGAGACACCTTCTCTACTCAGTGGGACAATATTATAGGTCAAAGTATTGCTAGCCCTGTGAGGGCGTGGTAAGAGAGAGGAGGACCCAGGGAACCCCCTTTTCACTCCAGTGCAGGGGGCAGCCATAATTTGATTTCAAAGCACTGAGGAGTACAGAAGGAGGGAAGTCAAAGAACTCTAGGGTTGGCTGAGTTCTACAGCCTTCTGTCACAACCAATATATGCAAAGAAGCACTGAGGTGAGTGTATTCTATACCTGAGTAATAAGTGTTTCAAGTTGTGTAGGCACCCGGCACTCCCCAGTAAGCATTATCCTGCTCCTGGCTTCGATAACCATAATGCCCACAGGGTCTCCATGTGAGCAATGCCCTTCTGCCCTGCCATCCAGAGCAGCTCAGGCCTTAATAGTGTTCAATTCCCACTGGCACCAACAAGTAGCCTGTGCACAATAATCAAGGTGGGCCATTACCAGCAGGAGAGTGGGGTGGGCGGGAGAAAACCTGGATTTGTGCTGGAAATGGCCCACCTTGATTATCATACACATTGTAAGGTGAGTGATCACTTTAGATAAGCTATTACCAGCAGGAGAGCGGGGTGGGGGGAGAGAAAACCTTTTGAAGTGATAAACACCCATTTTTTCATGGTCTGTGTGTATAAAAATATCCTCACTGCATTTTCCACTTTTATGCATCCGATGAAGTGAGCTGTAGCTCACGAAAGCTTATGCTCAAATAAATTGGTTAGTCTCTAAGGTGCCACAAGTACTCCTTTTCTTTTTGCGAATACAGACTAACACGGCTGCTACTCTCAAACCAGTAAGTAAGGAGTAGCTTGAGTATTCAAGAATGATTAAGCACCTAAGTGTATCTGGGTTTGCACGAATCACAACTGATATTGAAAACACTGATTACACATAATGCTTCTCATTGTTCAGATACATGTTTCATTATGAATGTTGTATCTGTGAAAAATAGGTTAGGACTGTGCTGTGAAAGAGGTTGTTTGTGACTATAAACTAATTAGCTATAAATCAGAACATATTTGTTCTGATTGTACTAGGTTTTGGTTATGAACTATGACATGCTTCTCAAGCTCATTCTAGAGGTTAGTCCCATAAACTAGCCAAAATATGTACTAGAACTAATGTCATGAAGAAAGAGATACTCTGAACAATTAGCACAACACACACTCAGCTACTCCTCCTCTTAAAAACACATTGTTTCAGTACTTCATATTTTGTGCTAATTCCCTGGTTTATTAGATCCCACTTTTAGTATCTTGCCTCTTCTGCAGTGTATGCACTAACTAAACAATTCCACTGCTATTAACATTAGGAATAAGTATTTTCAACCACAGCCTTCAATCAGATTTTCCACGAAACTCCTGTTGACTTCAATGGAAGTCCTACGCCTGGAAAAACAGCAGAATATATGGTCCTTTCTGAGTCCTGAGACATTGACGTGTAGCCAGTAGGTAAGCAAAGTCAGTTGGAAGACCAACTGGCACATAGCGTTGAAAGATGCAAAAAGCACAACTGCAGAACAGTGGGTGTAATTCATTAGCAAGTGGCACTTATGAGAAGTTGGGAGTTTAAGCCTCAGTAAGAGTATGGCAGTTTTCTTCATGAAAGGTATCATGATTGCATGGATTTTCCAAATGTCTTTCCGAAACCCAAATGAGTCCATAGAGGGCTACACGTGAAACTGACACCATTTTCCTGGAAAAGGGTATGAGTGAGTATTCCAGAATCCAGCCTTATTGTCAGGAGGATTATGAAGGAGGAAAGACTCTTTTGTAATCAGAACCTGAGCAGATGTGCTACAATATGGGATGATTTGGGGGGTTGGAACAAAGGCAGGATATGGTTCTTTTTGAGTACCGAAAGATTGATATGCGTGGCGAAGGGAACAAGCAAAATACAGTAACATATCATTTCGTTTTAGTGGCTGCCTCTTGAAGATGCTGCTTCTATGGATTCTTTTCTTCCTCTAATATCTATTAAGAGTGAAGAAAAGGTCAGAACTGCAGATGTAAGAATAGGGCAGGCCCGGGGAGGGGAGGCCATGCAATGGGTAGAAGGTTAGATTGTAACTATCATCTGATTCGTTGACCATGCTACCTTCTCTGCCAGCTGCCTTCTGCTTTAGTATGCAACTATATAGATTGTGCGATTATCCAAAATGCGTTGGAACTATCCAAACCCCCTGAGTCTGCAAAACTAGGCTGGATATCTCACAGGGAACAGTCTTTTTAGCATCTTGCCACCTCCAGTTACTACTAGAATCCCAAAAGAGCTGCAGACATTTTGCAGAAATGGCAAATGTGCAGCCAAATACTTCAGAACCTTAAAACAAAATTTGGCTCTAAAAATGGAAGAAAGTTTTGGAGAGATGCTGGAGTGTTTTATTACACCCATTTCACCTCTCTATCTAGTTGCGTCTGAAGTAATCACTGGACTGGAAATCAGGAAACTGTCAGTGTTCTAAGGGATATATCAATCCCTTTACTCCATAGGTTCTCACCTTAGGGGTCCCAACCTCCTTCCCTGTATACCTAAAACATTTTTCTCTTGTAGCAAGGTGTCACAATCTGGAAAAGGTTGAGAGATGTTGATTTACTCTAATGAACTAAAAGTTTTTCAACCCACCCCAATGAATTTCAACACAGACCCTTGCATCCAAAAGCAGTCAATTACCGCATGAGCTAAAACAGGATCCTAAACAGCTAGCAAAATATTGGCACTTATACTCTCTTTTTCAGGCGTCTAATTTCTATGCAGCATAGCCATCATAGTGAGCTGGTAAGTAGCATTCTTAGTTAATTCTCAGTACAATTTGAGCCACCAGTCCTTTTCAGTCTTACTGTTGATAAAACATTTTCCCTTCATTGTATTAAGAATTGCCCTTTTGGTGTTTAAGTGTTACCAACTTGAAATTAAAGCATGCATTAGGTCTTACAATCTAAAAATATTGGACCGGATCTTTAACTGGAGTAAATCATCACAGTTCCATAGAGATGTCTGTTTACATCAGTTAAGGATCTAGCCCCTTGTATTTGTATTGTTCATCTCATGTCTACATTCTTCAAGGATGAATTCAAGATCAGTGAGAAGCACCATTAAAAATTAGACTCTGACCACCCAGGATATTTCCTGTTCTAAGAATAGGGAGGACTCTGGGAAAGGGAAATAGTGTGGCTTTTTAAACAGCTATGTTTTACCCTTAGATGTTTTTTCTTATACACTTCTGTACTCAGAAATGCATGGACAAAGGAGCTGATTATATCCCATATTGCAGGTGTACCGGTATTGATATTAGCATGAGTAGGAAATCGAAAGGTGTCAGCCTTATATAAATGCATTACTGATTCGTGAAATAGACTGGTTCATTCAGCACTATTAGTTGTAGCTGCACAATTAAACCAAGCTTTAATTGATAGTTTTAAAAAAGGTTCATGGAAAAAAAGCTTAATATTGGATGATTTTGCAGTTATGATTTAAAGGAAAAGACATTGTCTAACAAATCTGTATTTGTTTCCTGCTCTTTTTTTTTTTTTCTTTTTTTTTTGTAAAAAAGGAAATCAGAATCCTGGCCTGATCAAACAAGAATGAGTGGGAAAGTTCTTTGGCAAGATTACTCGAGGAACTTGGCTTGTATACAGTGAAAATACACTACAGATGTATAAATTATGCAGGTTGGAACAGTGTTGGTTAAAACCTTCCATACTGGAGTCATGTGGGAAAGAAAGTCTAGACGACATGGATTAATCTGTTTCTTTTAAACTCCTTCAATCTAGAAACTGCTTAAACTAGCATCTGCACAAGTCCACATACAGAACTATGTAACAAACGCTCTTAACTAGGATCTTACAGGGGGAACAATCACAGGGTTTCAGCCAGTTGGCCTATCAGCTCTTGGTAGAACTCCCATAAAATCCTAGTTAGATCATTTATTGATTTTTTTTTAAACAAAAGAACACTTTATTTTATTAGAAAGGCTTGCAATTGAGTTTAAAATGCTAAGGCATCCTGATGTCATAGCAGCAAACAAGCTCCGTCAAAACAAGAATCCAAACTTCCAAATTCAGCTGGTACACAGGTGTAAATCTAGAGTAACTCCATTCATAGTTCAATGGAGTAATTATGGATTTACAGTCTTGTGACTGAATAGAATTGAGTCCTAGAAGCTGGCTAGAGAACATGTTATCAAATGCACAGCTGTGTCATGTCAACAGTTTCTCTGCCAATATCAAACAAAACAGAGTTTTAGAATTTCAAGTCATGATAATTATTGCAGAGAAGAGAAGAAATAATTTTTAAGTGATGAGGTCTGTCTAAAGCAGGTTAGGAAATCTCTAGTGGGATAAAACAGCTGGAAATATAAATTAGCTTTTGTTCTAACTGAAGACAATAGAAGTATCTCTACAAAAATATTTCAGAAGGAAAACAATAGAAACTTAACTAAACCCGTTGCAAACCAATGATGGTTTACTAGTTTGGATCTCTTTTGTTGACTGTTAAAAGTTTTGTTATTTTTCAAAGACTTTACATTTTTGATCAGTCCAACTACAAAAAAGGTTTCAGAGTAACAGCCGTGTTAGTCTGTATTCGCAAAAAGAAAAGGAGGACTTGTGGCACCTTAGAGACTAACCAATTTATCTGAGCATGAGCTTTCGTGAGCTACAGCTCACTTCATCGGATGCATCTGATGCATCACGAAAGCACATGCTCAGATAAATTGGTTAGTCTCTAAGGTGCCACAAGTACTCCTTTTCTTTTTGCGAATACAGACTAACACGGCTGTTACTCTGAAACCTGTGGGTATGAATTGGGGTTGTACAGTGAAGAAGATTGTTGTCTGTAGGACCCTTCCTCATTTGTTGCAGATGTTGAAAGGTGTATAGTGAATGAGGCAGGAGACTGCAGGAAAAGGACTGTTGGTATCTTAGTTAAGGTAGTCGAATGCCAAGCTGGAGAATTGGATTCTGTCCTTGCCAAACTGGTTTTGACAAGCAGGGCAAAATGCTGGGAACTGATCATACAATAGAACTTTCTCTCCTCTCTCAAGAGAGGAGGTAGTTGCCAGGAAGCTGGGTGCGGGAAACCGGACTGACAGAAGCACTGGGTAAGCGCAGTTGATACACGCAGTTGATACACAGGGTGCTGTAGCCCACAGTAGTGTATATGCAGTAGCATGGATAGCAGCAGCAGCAGAGGCATGGTTTAGCCGTGCCAAGTATATAACCACTGGTTTCAGACAGGTTTGTACTCAGCACGGCTATGCTGTCACTTATACTCAGACTAGCTCAGTGTGAACTAGCATGAGTACATGTACATGGGCAGGGGAATCACACCCCTAGCTAATAGTGTAAACTTAGCCCATGAGTGAGACAACTGCAAAATTTCACCCCAGCAGAGGTAAAGGCATGCGATCTGAGGGAATGCACTCAGAGATCAAGAAAGGGGACAGGTGCAGCTAGCCCTGCAACCGTAACAGTCATTAATTGTGTGTTCCTCAGTTTCTTGGTGCCTGACTTGAGATCCCAGGGCTCTGATTTGCACAAATTCTGGGAGCTCACAGCTGCAGTTGAACTCAATGGGAGGTGTACTTTGAACATATGAAGTGCCATATAACACCAAGTTCTCTGAAAAATCAGGACTTGTGTGTCTCAAATCAGGCATCCAGAATTAGTGGATACCGAATCTCTGTCCCTCAGTTTGCCATCTGTAAAATGGAGATAATGATACCACCTCATCTCATAGAGATGGTGTGAACATTAATGTCTGGGGCAACTTTAACTCTGGCATTTGCTCACTATTGAGTGTTTGACTTTGCAATCTTAATAATGTTCCTTTAATGTAATTTCTATGTGTAATATTATATAAACTGAATTTCATTCAGGTGCTATTTTCCATAATCATTTGAATGAAGCTTTGGCATCATTCACACACAGAATATCAGGTCTAACTCGAGAAGGAAACAGAGGAGTGTGTTTTCTCTGTATAGGATTCTCCTTCATTTAGAACTGAATTTTCAAGCTTTGCCTCAGACATTTTTTGAGTTTGTTTCCTTATTCAAAAGAAATGCAAAGCTGAGAAAGAGAATGAGGATATACATGACTACTGTTTGTGTTCATTCCTGTGCCAACTGAATTTTCAGACTGAGATTGAAGGTAAAACTGTGGGCCCATTCAAGTCAATGGGAGTTTTGCCATTGACTTCAATAGAACCAAAATTTCACTCTGAAACTTTAAAATGTTTCCTTAAAACAATAAGTAAAGTGGTCCTTAATGATCCAAGGATTTTAGCTTAGACATGATTCAGATGTGTCAAAGACAAAGGAAAAAAAATCATGAAGAGCACCTGTGACTTTCTATTTTAAGAGAAATCTGCCAGACGTGTAGGTCTGCATAACTGATTATTACCACAGTTGCATGAGACATTCATTGTGATACTGAAGTCTTGCCTGATTTCAAGTATTATTACAAACTTCCCACTCTGCCCGAGTTACCTGGGAGGTTTGCCAAGTTTTGTGACCATTGGCCAGTTTTGAAATGAAACCTTTTCCATTGCTTCAGGGTCCAGGGAGCAATTTATGGGTCTGTTAGAAACCAAGCAAAGCTTGACTTTGTCTTCAGCTGAAGTTAGATTTGAGTTTTCAGGTCAATTTGTACCTAAAACTTTGTACAAAAGTCCAAGAGTGTGAATTCATGACAACTGCAACTGTCTTCCCGACACTGATAATGGGTTACCTCCTCTGGTCTCCTTTTATGAACCAAAAGATGGGCACATCTGGAATGGAGAAAATGGTGTTTCCTTAACATAGGTCTTACTCCAGTTTAATTTGAAATTAGGGCTCCTCTGGCTTCCATTGGAATGGAGGCTGGAATCACCCTGAGATTTGCAAAATCATGCAGCCAATTGCAGAACCTAATCCATTGTCATCTTGGGTTTTTTTCTTTGCTTATCACTTTGAATGAAGCTCTGCAGTGGTATATATTCTATCTACCTACACAATGAATAATCTTTAGAAACTAATGGATGATTTGGGGGTTCTTAGAAAATTCAGTAAAGCCTAATAAAGTAGCAAAGATTTGGTCTAGATCCCTTCTTCCAAAGGTCGAAGGTAAATTGATTTACACTGGCTAAGAATCTGGCCCAAAGCCTCAGTGTTTCATTAAAGAAAATACAAGAACAAAATTACATCAGATCTACATCTTCCTTTTAATTTAAGAGGGTGCATTGTTCTAATAGAAACATAGAAATGTAGGGTGGGAAGAGGTCTCGAGAGGTCAGCAAGTCCAGCCCCCTGCACCGAGGCAGGAGCAAGTAAAGCTAGACCATCCCTGACAGGTGTTTGTCTAACTTGTTCTTAAACATCGCCAGTGATGGCGATTCCACAGCCTCCCTTGGAAGCCTATTCCTGAACAAACTACCTTTATAGTTAGAAAGTTTTTCTAATATCTCATCTAAATGTCCCTTGCTGCAGATTAGCCCATTACTTCTTGTCCTACCTTCAGTGGACATGGAGAATAACTGATCACCATCCTCTTTATAACAGCCCTTATCGTATTTGAAGACGGTTATTGGGTCTCCCTCAGTCTAGTCTCAAAAGTAAACATAGCCCGTTTTTCTAGCCTTTTTAAGTTAGGTTTTCTCAACCTTTTCTCTTTTTTGTTACTTCCCCCAATTTGTTGCTCCAAGTTGCCCACATCGTTCCTAAAGTGTAGTGCCCAGAATTGCTCCCAGAACTCCATGTCAGGCCTCATCAGTGCCAAGCAGAGTGGGACAGTTACCTCCAGTGTCTTAAACACAACACTCCTGTTAGTACACCTGTGAAGCTCCCAATGGTGATGCAAGAGTGTGAGTACCCACCTCAGGGCAGACTGTTAAAAACCAGGACACACACGCCAAACTGGTTTGTAATTAGATTTCACCAGCCAGTTGCACTTTAACAGCCTGAGTCACAGACAATCCACTTGGGTATTCCAGTCCATCTTGCCAGCCAGATGAATGTATCTCTGTGATAGATGGCCCCTTGCACTAAGAATCGCAACAATATTCAGCAAAAACAACAAGGAATATTTGTGGCACCTTAGAGACTCGGCACCTTAGCCCCCGAAAGCTTATGCCCAAATAAATTTGTTAGTCTCTAAAGTGCCACAAGTAGACCTTGTTTTTGCTGATACAGACTAACATGGCTACCACTCTGAAACCTAGCAATATTCAGGTTATTCCTAATCCCAAAGGGCCAGTCACTTATCCAGGTCAATTGTGCTTTAGGTCTGATGCCAAAAAGAATGCTTGTAGCCAAACCTATAGTAAACTTTACGAAGATGTATTAAATAGGAAAAGGAAATTAGAGTTATTTACAAGGTTAAAGCAAGCAAATATAGACATATGAATGAATTACATCTTAGATTTCACAAGGTATGTGACGGGGCAGAGCAGCCTCGCACTCCTACTGCAGGGGTTAACCCTTCCTTCCTAGCAGAGGAAGCCCTGAGACTCTACTGGGCATGGTCCAACTGGAGAACAGGTATAAAAGCCTGCAGAGCTGCTCAGTCAGGGCTGATCGCTGGAGGGGAAGGAGGCATGCTGCCAGCTCCCAAGGAGGGACAGTCTGCGCTCCAGGATCCGGAAGCCAGCCAAGCCAGGATGCACCCTGAGGCCAAGACAAAGTATGTCACAGGAGGGGAACAGACCAGAGGACCCCACCGAACCAGAGAACCCGGAGATTGTGTTAGGAAGTGACCCAAGGGAACTTTAGAGGAAAACGGTGTTAGAGCTGCACAGAGGCTTGGCGTGTTTCGGGCTGATCCCTACCGAGCCAATGGCAAGGGGAACTTGCCTCTACCAGAACCCTGGGCGGGACCCGGTGTAGAGGGCAGCCCAGGTCCCCCTACTACCCGCCTGCACCATGGGAATCGTACGGACTCTGGCCGCTAGGCCATACTACCCTGTCTGAGAGGGGTGGCTATATGGCCCCTGGCCACTGGGCCTCACTGCCCTGACACTTGGGGCGAGTTACATGGACTCTGGCCGCTAGGCCGCACTACCCCGCCTGCAAGGGAGGAGTTATATGGAATAGAGATCCTTATTTTCTTTGGTTTGGTGTTTTTATCCCCCTCCTGCCATGGCAGTGGCAAGATACGGTCACTGTTGGCAAGATACGATGTACTGGCAAAACACAAAAATATTTTTATAGTTTCTCTGACTATTTTTGGTATTCTTGGATGATTGTTATAATAGCAGACAGTCAAAGGCTGGAGGCAGTATAGCACTCTTATATTAGCAGCATACAACAACAAAAATTGATATTCAATTGAACTAATCTAGTTGAGACTTTACACTCAACTTGTTTAAGGTGGCATGTTGAATATCAAAAAAATGTGCCCATAATTAAGCATTTGCCAATGTAAAATGTTTTTTAAATGTTTTTAATCAAATTCGTATTATGCTCACAGAACTGGGAAAGTTAGCAAAATGGCAAAGACAAACTGAAACCATCTGAACATTATAACTGTTATTTTCACAAAATATCACATTGGACTTAAACCAGGTCTAATCTTCTGGTTAGAAATACTGGAAATGGAAAATAGAAGTAATGGAGAAGCACATGCATATAATTCAGCTCTAATCTTCTCACACTTGATGTCAACCCTGGTGGTCTGAATGTCTCTAATCCAAAGATTATAATCTTTGGATACTACTTTGTGTCTGATCCAATGTCCAGTGAAATCAATGGAAATCTTTCCATTGACTTCTGTGGGTATTGGATTGGGTCCTGTCTTGCTAGGATGAAATTCACCCCTGTGCTGAAGGCCAGTGCAAGTCCTAGGCGCTATTTAAGTGCCACATTATCCCTCAAAGTAAGCACTTAATTAGCATCCAGGCCTTGTGCTGTCTTGTGTCCTGCAATGAATTTCACCAGTAATAGCAGAGCTATCCTATGGAACCTGATTTAATCAACAACTCCAGGGTGATCTTCTAATAAAGACAGAGCAAATTTATATGCATTTAATTTGAGATAGTTGGGGTATTTTCTTAACACAGGAGATGGTTTAACAAGTGATTTCTTGTAAGTTATTTATATGATAATTTGAGGGGGGCTTGCTGTCTAAGCAGTATCCTGGGCAAATAAATTTAGAGGCTGATGCAGCCGTAGCCCAGGCTTTGGTTATCACCAAGTTAACGGGGTACCCTTTCAAGTAATTATTGTACTGAAATATGTTTTCCATCCTATCACTCTTATACTGCTGTAAACCATGTAGGATGTCCTGGAACTTCCCTTCCACAACAAACGTAATTGCCTCAGTCTGACCCTTTCCCCACTGTTTCGTAATAGTGAACCTAAGTCATCAAATGTCTACTTAGTTTCAAGTGTTCAGAGCATGATACATGAGCTAGACTAAAGTTTGCAAGTAGTATGCACAGCAGGCAAAGGACAGTAAATGCTGAGAAAAATAATCCCTAGGAAACAGTGGCTGGCATATAGTCTCCCACATATACATATTTTTTTATGACACAGGAACAAAATATAATAGACCTAACTCAGACATCCTGTAACTTCACTGAAATCAAGGCATTGAGCTACATCAGGATATATTTGGACCAATATGTTTAGAAATATGTATTTATAAGAGTTTGAACTTTGAGGTTAAAACATTCTTATGTTTGGTTTCCTGGCTAAGTCCCTTTATGGCTAACACTATTATTAATTATTATTATTTATTATTAGTTGAATTACAGTAGTGCCTACAGGCCTTATCCAAAATGGGCCCATATTGTGCTAGGCACTGTGCCAACACAGAGTGAGAGATGGTCTCTGCCCATAGGCCTTACAATCCAGATAGATACCTTGGGGAAGTGACTTCCCCCGATGTGCCTCTGTTTTGCTTCCCACCCTTTATCTATCTTTTCTATTTAGATCCTTGGGATATGGATTAGGGGATGTCTCTTGCTACGTGTGTGTACTGGGTCTAGGACAAAGGGGCCATGGTTGATGACTGGAGTCCTAGGTGCTATCATAATACAAAAAAACAGTAAGATAAGAGAGACAAAGGAAACAAAAGTGAAGTGATTCGCTCAAGGATGACACACAGCAAATCACAGGCAGAGCTAGGAATAGAACCCAGGTTTCCTGGCTCCCACTTCAGCTTAGCCACTGGTTGCCTCTGCCACCCTAATATTATCTCTGATCAGGTAAAATGGCCACTGATCATGTTACTACATGAAGTCAACTTTAGGGTGAAGCCGTGCAAATGACTCAGTAACTCGTGAGTCAGCATGAACCCCTGCTCCAGCCACAGGTTCTGAGGGGAAAAAATTCACTGGCAAATTCCAGGCTCACACTTGGCTGTGAGACTGCGGTGGGGGAGAAAGAGCCCCTTTTCCTCCAGCTCAGGGCCTTACCTTCCACTTGCACTCTTGCTTCAGACTCTCTATGTTCTATGGCCAGCCTGTCAGCAGGTTGTGCCTCTGTCATAATGATGAGCATGTGCACTATACAATTAGCAAGCTACCTCCATTGCCAAATTCTACTTTAAGAACAAGGTACCAGATGTACCCTTTCAGTTTTTCATGTTTACTTTTGTGTATTTGGACTACAACAGGTCAGTGAGATATCTCCCAAGCCTACTGCCACGTCCCCGCTCCCCACTAGCCTCTCCCCATTCCTGTTAAACAACTGGTTTCCTCCCTTTGACTCCCAAGATAAAAATCTTACTACAGGCTGGCTAGCCAGCAGAAAAGCTGTGCCCCAAGTAAGCATACCTCTGTATATCTGTACACCATCTGCAACACGTGCTAGTTTCTGTACTTCGGGGCTATTCTTTTTCTACAGACATGTGAGTCCCCAGATGGACAGCTTAATATGAATGGGAAAGACAAATGCATAAGAGGGTGAAAGACCTAATTCAATAATGCAATAAATTACGTCCCTAACTTAAAGAATCTTTAAGTCCCTAACTTAAAGAGTAGTCCCAATGACTTCAATAACACTGCTCATACTCTTAAAGTTAAGCATATACTCAAGTGCCTTGATGAATGGAGGCACAAATGAGTAAAAAAGAGAGATAATTTTCAAGATCTAGAGGCTACTTCCAGCAAAGGAGAGTAGAGTATGAACAACTACTTTCAAAATATTTGACACTGTCTCCTACTTAAATTGAAAGAGAGCTGTTTTGCGTGCCATACTTTCCAACGGAAAAGGCTATGGTATGTCAGCATATGAGCAAGTTTACTAAAACCTATTAAGAAATATTCTACAGCTACATAAGGATAAAAAAATCAAATGAGGCCAGAGTGCAAGCGTTTCATACCTATGAAACAGTCACGACCATTCACTAGACTTTTACATGAATTAATGCAATAGGAAACTCAGGCAACGGTTCTTCAGTTCCAGACAAAACTGAAATGGAGTCTGAGGATTGCTACACTGAATCCTCGTCTCTCTACTTCCTCTATATATTTCATCATTCCAGCCCCTCAACCTCCATGGAACATTAGGAGAAAACCTGGTTAGGGGATATAATTATTTTCTTATCAGCTTTGAAGTGCATTGAAGACATTTCTTTTTAAAAGTTTTTTTTTTTTAAATCTGTTTGCTTTTACAAACCTTGTGGACAGTTTAGATGTCATATAATTAATGTAGCCTTGCACTTATGGAAACTTGGCTTTGCTGCTTGGGATGTTTTTAGCCAAGGGTATGTGCTTGCTTCTCTACCAGGGAAGGAATGGGTTGTTGATTATTTCTGAGCAAAGCGGCAAATCCTATTCATAGTGTAGTGCTGACAGAGAAAGTATTTTCCCAGTTTGCTATTCTTTTTTCTCTTTCCCTGGAAGTGCTTGTTCTCTCTCCATAGAGGGATCCAAATCGGCAGAGTCTGTTTCCAGCAAAATAAAGAAGTTGGAAAGAGGTACTTACAGCATGGTTTCTCTTGTTGCAGAAGGGACATACTTAGAGGCTAGAGTCATAAAAGGATTTGGGAGTCTAACTGCCACTTCAGGTGCCTAAATTCCAGAATCAGGCCCACTGAGAATCACAAAACCCCAACTCAGCTGCCTTCAAACCCTGTAGGTGCCTAAAAATGCTCAGCCCTTAAAGCTTTGCTGTAAAAGTTGCCCTAGGTATCCATGTTTCTGCCTCCAAGCATGCTGACAGGTGTCCAGATGCCTATGCCCTAGCAAGATGTACAAACTGAAGGAAGATGGGTGTTCCATGGGTGTTCCACCAAAGTGTGCTCAGACATTGTCTATCAGATTGGGCTCCTACAGATGAAAATGGGAAGAGGAAGCAACTGCCTCATAGCTTCTAGATAGGGTATTGATCTCCCGGTGACTATTGAAAGCAATTCAGGAGATTTTAATAGGATATTTTAAGAAAATTATATTACATCATGTTGGGGGAAAAAGTCTCCCGGAATAGCTTCAGTCTGAGTTGGCAACTCTACTGCATGGCCCTGCCCACACACCACTCCCAGACCCCCTCCTACTTCCCACCATGCTCTGCTGTGGCTCTTCCTTCCCATGTGGCCAGGGCCCTGGGCCAGTGGCGCCAGAACCTGTGGGGCCACTCTTTGAAAGTGAACAGGCCTGGCCCATCCACTTTTCACCAGAGCAGCTTCCTCCCCCTTCTCCTACTTCCCCTACCCTACCTCCCCCCACCCCTCCCCAAGGCCCCGACCAGACCAGGCTAGCCTGGAGCCCTGCTGGGGAGAACGCCCCAGGCAGCTGTGGGGAGCCGCATTGGACCCTCCACCTGCCCAAGGTGCAGGGGGCTGAGATCAGCCCTCAGGCCCGTGTCCCCACCCACCCCAGGCTCCCCGGCTGTCCTGGGCGGGAGGAGCATCCGTGACTACAGGCCGGCTCCCCACAGCTGCCCGCGCAGCTCTCCCCAACCCAGCTCCTGTTACACTAATAAAATAATACCAATAGGATCTTATAAGAGGGATAAGGCAAAATACCACGTTTATTGTAAATACAAGAGTTAGTACATGGTTTTCAGTCACACAACAAACATATACACACACACACACACACACAAGTCCTGCAGATGGTCTTTATAGTTACCAGTCTGTGGTAGCTAAAGTCAATCTAATGGCCAGTTAGATTGAGCATGAGAGAGGAGCAGGGCCATGTCGGTTATGATCAGATGCTCCGAGGCTTTGCAGGACTGAACCCAGAGTTCCATGGCAAAACACCCCAGCTTTATAGTTGTAAATTCCCATTTGAGTCCACACATTTTGTAATGTCATCCTGTAATCATTACTCCTTAAGTGGTGTTAATTTTGAGGGTTTCTGCTGTTATCATTCGCCTTTGGGGATGCCTGCCTCATCTCTGAGGTTGTCAATGCTGCTAACATGTTTAGCATGGATACAATGGATATTTTCTGATTGTCTCCCTTTGTTTCCAAGTCTCTCACTTTTTCTTGACCATCTGAACATTTGTGATGGCTTTTACACCTTATCTTTTCCTGGTGCACGCATTCCTCATTCACACAAACAGTCTCTCACAGAAACCTTCAAAGGTATACAGAATACATTGTAAATTAAGCCTTGCTAAATCTTATAACTAAAACAATTCACATTGGGGCTTCAAGCCCTCAACATTTCTCTAATCTATTTATCATAGACACAATAGGAAATTCTGTCTTTTACTAACTAAACTTTATAACAGGTCCTAATTGTAATGCATATGGGAAACAGGATCCCAGTCTCAGACAGTCATTCCTTTCTGTTATTCAAAAAGGGTGGCTGGCAGAATGAAATCAAGGTTTACATCAATTCTTATAGTACAATTATAAAATTTAGCCCTATTCTCCAACCAGAGGGAAGGGCCTTGAAAGAGCTACGAAGGCAGCTGCAAGAAGCCGCGGACCCTCCCCTGCCCCGGGCTAGGGGCTGCTCAGGCACCCCACACCACAGGCAGGTAGAGGGTCCACTGCAGCTCCCCACAGCTGCCTGCCTGAATGGGGGGCCTGGGACATGGTCAGGGGGCTACTTTCACCTCCACCTCAGACACACTTTTGGGAGGGCTCCAGCGCCCTTGGCCTGGCTGGGGCTACTGGAGGCCATGCTGCAGCCAGGGACTCCAGGTGGCTGGAGCCAGTGCTCATGCCACCGAACCACCTGGTGCTCTGGGGCTGGGGGCCGTGCTGCCTGCTGGCCCTTCTGCCGCACAGGGGCTGGGGGAGGAGCAGGTGCTCGGGCAAGCAGGGGAACCCTCTGGGCTCCGGTGGGAGAAGGGGGCAGGAGGCATGGGGCCCTGGGCAGAAGGGGTGGGCTGGCTGGGGGCTAGCCTTCCCAAGCCCATGGTTCACCCACTGCCTATGCTGTAAACCTGGGTTCCTGTCCTGTCCCCACAGAACCTCACAGCTGGCTGGCTGTGAATCTATTTTCTCTCTCGCCATCATGTACAGTACTAGTTTAAGTGCTCCAAATATATCTGGGTCTGGTTCTCCTCCCAATTACACTGGTGTAATCAGGGTAGTGACATCAGTGGGGCGATCATTGACTTTTCACCACTGTCAAACCAATACAAGGGAGAGAACAGGGTTAGTAGCAGCTGGATGAAGGAAAGAGGGACTATGTGTAGGTAAAGGGGAAGGTTTACAGACCAACTCCTTAGATCAATATAAATTACTGGTTTTTTAGTTGTTTTTCTCCAAGAAACCACCAAATTCCTTACTAGGAGCCCAATTGTGAAATCCTTAGCTCAGCAATACTCTTGTTTAAATGAATGGGAGATTGGCTGAGGATAAGGAAGACTTCAGGTTCATCATTGGATATTGCATTCATAGTTGCTAATGCCAGCTGCATCTTCTGTGGGGCTGTCTTGCTTATAGGTCACGCTAATGTCCTGGAGACATCAGCCACTTCAACTTCCTGAGCAGTGTCTTGGAACAAGCAAATGTGCAAATTTTCAAAAGTGGCCTCAAGTTTTTCAGACCCATCATTCGAGGCCACTTCTGGAAATGCTTTTGGAAGGCCAAAGATACTGCCGCAGAGAATCCAGACCAGTTTTTACAGACTTCTGTTCATAGTAAAGAAATTGGAGAATTCAGTAAGTGCTGTTACAGTGAAGACATGACCGTTACACCTGAACTACTGTTGAATAGAGCTGGTTGTTAAATGAGGGTGTGGTAATGTCCACAGACTTTACTGCTTTTCATCAAACAAAACCCAAAACATTTTGGGTTTTGACTAAAAAGGTTATATTTTTTTATGAAATCTCAGCTTATTTTTGAGTCTGATATTGTGAGAATTTCCTTTTTTTCTTGAAACACGTCTATAACTTGATATAAACTTTATAACTAAATTCCTTGCCTCTGTATTCTTCCTTACTATTTATTCTCTATAAAGATTGCTAGGGTTTTTATAATCTCAGTGTCTCCAGGTCACTGATAACAACTGTGAACAAAACAAGCTACCACACAAACTAAAAGTTATTATTGTCTCAGTGCCTCTGTGATGCAAACTGTCAGACCTTTTCAGTAGATTATGGACTGCTGTGATGAAAAATGAAAAGATTGCTCTTTTTTTTTTAATCCCTGCAGCAAATTTCTAATAGGAATGGTTTGACTCTATCCAGGAGTATTCTGTTAAGAATTTTTGTGCCAAGTTGGAACAAAATCTTGGTTTAGGTTTCAAGAGGTATGACCAGTTGTATTAATATGTAATAAGTACAGACAGAATAGCTAGATAAATAGGTAAAGGAAGGCCCTGCCTTGCTAGCTTTGACTAGGGCATTAATTCTATCATCCTCTGTCATCAGACTACTAGCCTTGGAGATTGGAAGCTCTCAATCCTCTTCCCCCTGTTGCTCAACTAATATGCCTCCTCCCTGATCAGGAAGCATCACTTTAGGGAGGAGGGAGGGAACAACTCCTTCTCCATGCTGATGTAATTAGTAGGGGTTCTCTGCTAGCACACCCAGCATGGGCACCAGTTGTGATATGGTCATTTGTCCATTAGGAAATGAACTGAATTTCATATTTAGAAAACTAGATATTTAAAATTTTGAATTAAAAAGAGGAAAGCATGGGCCAGATCCCCCCAGGAAAAATCCCACTGGAGGCAGGTGTAGTGAAGAGGGACCACCCTTTGAACCCAGGTGGGTAGAGCCAGGCTATGCTCGCCCCTCCCACTAGAAGTCAGGAGGTGGGACAGGAAGGATAAAGGGCAGGTTCTGGAGCTCAGTTGGTCTCCAGCCGCTGGAGGAAACAGATGCATTCTGCCCGCTCCCAAGCCTGAACACGGAAGGGGAGCTCCACCAAACTGACAGAGTGGCTGGAATCTGCTAGATACTGAGATACCCGAGGAGTGGCTAAGACTGCCATTAGCTACCTACCCTGAGGAGCTGAAGGACATCCCACGGATCCAGGTACACCCTGAGAGGAGAAAGTGGCCCAGGGGCAGCTGACCTCAGTCTGGCTGCATTGCTGCCTAAAACACTGTCAGCGTGTTGTGGCTGGATTCCCCGCTGACCCAGTGGCGGAACACTCCACCACTGTTAGGGCCCTGGGCTGGGGCCCAGTGGAGTCCGATGGGCCCGGGTTTCCCTAGTCCCTGCCACCCCACCCCTGGGGTGGCAGCCTCCTCTCTCTAGGCCAAGAGGCCTGTGTTTTTCGGCCATCTGCTAGAGCTAGGATGCCTGACCCCTTTGCGATTCTGCCCTGATTAGAGGCCAGAGCTATAGACTATTTGCTGCCCCACCCTGCATGAAAGCCTGGGCTGAGGGACTCTTTTGCTGTTCATCCCTGATTGCAGGCCAAAGCTCCTAACTGTTTGCTGTTCTACCCTGATTACAGCTCAGAGCCATAGACTGTTCAGTGCTCTGCTAATTCCCTCACTGTAGGCGACACCCACTGACATAGTGAGGCGAAGTGAACCATAGTGAACCAAAGCAGGCGGGACCACCACTAATGCACTACAGGGGGCAATGGGAAGGAAAACTCCTTGAGGGACCCCTCTGTGGAATTGCCAACAGGTCATTCTCTGCTAGGTTTTCCCTCTAGGGAATGGGCAGGGGTACAGATCCTGAGAGCCACTGGATGTTGCGGCCATATGCAAAGAGGCCCTGTGCCTCCTCACTGCCTTGAGCTCCCCTGCATTGTCGGGGCTTCCTACACTGGTCATAGATCTTCTACCACCCTGCCCCTTCCCCCACCCCATCCGATAAAACAAATTCACAGCAAGAAGGAGCTCTGCCGAAAGTTTAACGCACTCCCAGGCATGAGCAGTTTCAGAAGACTCCCTATTTATTTATGGTGGGTTGGAGATAAAGGACCAATCGGCTTTCCTGTCTCTTCCTGCCCTTTCATGGACTAAGTCTGGAGTAGGGGTTAACACCATGGAGGCAGCTGCTCTCCTGCCACACAAGCTGGGGAGCCCTTCCATGCATAAATAAGAACATAAGAATGGCCATACTGGATCAGACCAGTGGTCCATCTGCCCAGTATCCTGTCTTCCAACAGTAGCCAGTGCCAGATGCTTCAGAGGGAATGAACAGGACAATTATCAAGTCAGCCATCCCCTGTTGTCCAGTCCCAGCTTCTGATAGTCGGCCTATTAATTAGAATAAACTGATGTTTAAAATTCTCTCTGCTGTGCAAACAGTCAAAGAATGTAATGTATTGCTCACAAGTCTTCTGAATTCCAACAAAAGTACAAACTGTGGGTAGTTCTGACCTAACACAAAACATGAGCTCTTGGTTGCTATGGTAAATACTCCTTTACAAACAAAGTAAGTTCAGTAGTTACCAGAACCCCCACATGTATAAATAAAACCAGCTGTGCATTAAAGCAAGACATTCTTTCCTCCTATTTTGCCTACAAGTACAGTAGCTTATAGGGGGAAATATACTGTTATTCACAAGCAATTTTGTTCATTAACTAAAATCTCCATTCAAAAGTCTTCTTTATGATGAGAACAATTGCAGATTCTAACTATTATGTTTTCCAGCTGGTGCCAGTCATGCTAATGGAAGTTGCAAAAGATCCTGCCTTGAAATTAAAGGAGCAAAGGACCAGTTGCCTCTGAGCAGCTACATTGTTGCTGTTCTGTTATAGGATGGCTTTCCCTTTCATGTACTCTAATGTCTCTTCCATTTTCACAGGAGACATTACTGAGGAGAGCTATAACTAGAAGTCCTATCAGCGTATTCAAACTCTGAAAACCCCAGGAGTGTTTTGATAGTTCTTTAAGCAGTCCCTTGTACCTTCTCAGTTTACAGGAATGTCAGGATCCATGTCACACTGTCACTCAGATAAAATAATTGATGTTTAGGTTTAAGTATATTTCATTACAGGCTGCACCCGGGAACGTCAACTAGTGTTTCTCCATTTGTATATGGGATATTGCTAGATCCACCAAGTACATAAGCAATTTCAGTATCTTCTCCTGTTGCTGTCCAGGAAAAGTAAGTCTCCAAGAACAATGAAGCAGGAGTAGTCTTTCTAGATGTTTGTCAGATTATATCCTAGAATAGGCATATGACTGTGCACTAGTGCTATAAATAATGCTAAAATCAATAGAACTCTTTTCTTTTCTAATGGCATATGCTAGACTGAATTGCAGCAGATATTATTTGTGATCTTTATAAAATAAGTACCTGGGGAGAGTAAGCAGTTTAATTTCCATTCTAGTACAACATGGGTGCACTGCTTGCTAATTTTGTCAAACAGGGAGGAGGGGCTGAAGAAATATTCATGTTCAGAAGAGAAAATGCAAGACAGAATTTTCTTCCACCTGGAAAATATTGTGTAATAAAAATGGCAAATTCACCATATTGCCAGTAAAATTACAAAAGTAAATCAGATCCCGCCAGCTCTTTCTCCTGAATAAAGGCCAGGAAAAAAATTAGAAAAAAACCTGTGCTGATTGTTTGTCATGCAGGTTACTCTTTAACAACCTTAAAACCTGTTGCTCATGCAATAGTCCCATAGGATTCATGTGACTAAAGATTGCAGGACTGGTCTCCAAATGACATGAAACATCTTATGAAAGCATGCACACTGGAACTGTATTCTGATTCCTAACAGCTGGTCTTGAACCCCCTAATTTCCACAATTTTTATACTCACCCCTTCCCACACATAGCACTGCTACTGCAATAGTTGTACTCCTGCCAAGAGGTGCCTTTGTGCACAACTATACAACCAAAACAATGAGGTCTAAATTAGCTGTTACCACTCAAGAAAGATCTTGGAATTATCATAGATAGTTCTCTGAGAACATCCATTCAGCGTGCAGCGGCAATCAAAAAAGCTCATAGAATGTTAGGAACCATTAGGAAAGGGATAGATAATAAGACCGTAAATGTCATAATTCCACTATATAAATCCCTGGTACACCCACACCTGGAATACTGCATGTAGGCCTGGTTGCCCCATCTCAAAAAAAGATATATTAGAAATGGGAAAGATACAGAGAAGGGCAACAAAATGATTAGGGGATGGAACAGCTGCTATATGAGGAGAAATTTTAAAAGATTGGGACTGTTCAACTTGAAAAAGATGACGCGGGAATATGAGAGAGGTCTCTAAAGTCATGAGTGGTGCGTAGAAAGTGAATAAGAAAGTGTTATATACACCTTCACATAACACAAGAATCAGGGGATCACTCAATGAAATTAATAGGCAGTTGGTTTAAAACAGGAGGCTACATACAATGCACAGTCAACCTGTGGAACACATTGCTAGGAGATGTTGTGCAGGCCAAAACTATCCCTGGGTTTAAAAAAAAAATAGGTACGTTCATAGAGGATAGGTCTGTCAATGGCTATTAGCCAACATGGTCAGGGACACAACCCCATGCTCCGGGTGTCCCTAAGCCTCTGACTTCCAGACGCTGGGTCTGGAGGTCGGGATGGATCACTTGATTATTACCCTGTTCTGTTCATTCGCTTTGAAGCATCTGGCATTGAAGCCATTGTTAGACAGAATACTGGGGTAGATGGACCATTGGTCTGACCCAGTATGGCTATTCTTAGGTTCACCTAAACCCATTTCCAATGTAATTGACCAACAGAGATTGTTCATAAATGGATCAATCCCGCTAGCACTGAAATCAACAGAAGCACTATAACTGACATCAATGGAAGCAGGATTGTACCCCTGGGTACGCCACACCTATAAAGGCCTGCTTGAGTACTCAGACTCCATAATTTTTAAAGAAGCTACACATGCATCTAAAAATCAGGATTACAAAGCAAAAATATAAATTAATATAAATACAAATAAAGAATATACTTAATCTCATACTTACTGTAAATCTAACCTGACTTCCTATTGTTTATTTACTATTTATCATTTGTGATGTCAGTCTACATGGGTTATTTCCTTGTTAGCATAATGGATTACAGAGGGATAAATGGCAGCTCACCCACAAACCTCCATATGAAGTACAGTAGAGCATAATAAATGTGAGCAGTGTAAAGTACCTACAGACTCGAGAGCTCTGACACATACTGGTGTGGTCTGGAGTCAGTTGTTAGGCCTGTGTACCTGGGTACTGTCAGGTGTGTTGCTTCCATATCACTGTGGGAGAGGCAAGGAGTTGGCTGTTGCTGGAGTCAGGATATGGGGACCAAGCATAATGAATGGACTACTGGGGACTAGGGCTGTGTACTGTTGATCACTGCTCTGCAGCTACATGTCTGCCCACCACCTACCTGTGATAGAATGGTATAGAAGCCCTGCAAACTGGAGTGCACAGATTCTAGCAGAAGGTGGGGAGGACATAGCAAACTCTTGTGATGTCCCTGCTTTTCTAGATCAGTACTTAAAGAAACTGTATAGCCTTGATAGTTCCACTTAGCACACTGCCATGGAATGGAAAGTGCAGTATGGAGCCTGTTTCCTACACACAACTATCATCTAGCAAGCCCACTTTTGTTGGCTACAGAGCTAAGAGCACTTCCTTTAGTGTAGCTGGTGCTGCTCTCACAGAGCAAATGTGAGGGTGAGATTGGCACATCTGGAAAAGTGCCTGGGCATGATATCCATCAGGGATGGACAGGTCCTTTTGCTGTTAATCTCTCTACCTCACGTGGTCCAGTGCATTGTCTTTTGCCATAGAACAGTAGATTCCATTGTGGATTATTTCATGTTATGTCTATGAGTTAATGGAATGAAAGGATTCATATCAAGTGGTGTCGGAACATTTGCTTAACCCCAGATGTGTAAGCCAGATAAAAGGATTGAATTAAAACAGAAGCAGAAAGGGCTGTTAAAGTGGAGGAAATATGAGTGTCTTCCTTGTTTGGTGTTGTCACGCCAGTGTGGGATTCCTTTTCTTCTTCTTTTAAACTTACCAAAGAAAAGGAAATAGCTACAACCAGAGAGCATGCAGTTACAGCAATGCTCCTGAACCGTACACACGTCACACACGGCATCAACATTCCTAACATAATACACTGCATTTATAAAAACCAAATGCAGCCCCGGCAAAGCAGTCACAGATTGAAGTCAATGGGAATTATGCCCACTTACACCATGGCCAAATTTGGCCCATAAAATTAAAAGTGCATTTAAAAAACCCTAATTAATCCTCAATATCTAATAAGCACGTGGTAATTATTAAATTATCCTCATCCTACAGAGGGGACTGAGGTGACTTGTCCAAAAGTCACACTGAACCCATCGAGCTTAGCACTAGAACCCAAGAATCAATGAATTTCTGCTTGCAGTGCTGTGCTCAGACCTGCACTCGCCTGATAACACTGGGGTTCTTAGAGGGGTTCACTCAGCCTAACTCAAGAGCAAATAGTTTTATATTGATAAATACGCTGGTTATAGAGCCGTAATTAGGTTAGATACTGACCATAACATGAATACTGATTCTGGTGTATAAAATGTTTTCAGACTTGCACTTGGCCTGATCAAACGAGCTAGTTTAAAAACTGGACTCTTTTAAAATGACCATGAAGTGTCAGGTATGTTTCACACCTGCACTCTCTGAATGGTTTGCCAACCTCTCTCCCTCCTTCTCTTAAGTGCGCTGAATGGAGGCTGTTTGTTACTAAATATACTGCCTGTAGCTAGGTGTGAGCACCACCCTGGATCTGAAACAATAGCAGTCAAGGGAAGCATTTTGTTTATTTCAAACTCTGTGCATTTGACAGTGTACATTTGTACAGACCTTAAAGCATTTTATTGCTGGCCCAAGTAAAGTACAGCAAATCAACTGACAAGTTACACAAGGCCTGGGCATTTCTGAACCGTCCTAGTGCTGGAGCATCCAAGTGTGCCTTGGGATCCAATAAAACTTTCGGGAGAGGATTAGAGACTCTTTCTGTGACAGCAGAGAAGGTATAACTGACAGCAATTTTTCAAAATTGGTAATTCCCAAAGGGGAATGTGGAATAATTCTTTGCCAGTAAATTAATACAGTGAGATTTCTCCACCAAGTGTATTGCACCTGATCTGTGCTAATTTGCAGGTGCAACTAGCTTACCTGTCTTCTCCCACTCAGACTTACAGGGCTATATGTTATATTTTTCTTCTTTGAGCAAGTTGAGAAAAGGTGCTTTGTCCAGCTGACATATAGGGTTATATTTAGGCCTGGATTCTTCCAGCTTCTACAGGTATAACCCAGGGCCATGAGCTTTTGGCCTAGACAAAGGTGACTCAGTGTCAGCACAAGGTTCCCACAGTCCCCTGTATATTGTGAGCCGTGGAGGTCATCCGTGCAGCCCCATCAGAGTGCAGTGCTAGCTGGAGAGAGGGGAAGGACTAAGATGACTGGAGGAGACACCGGTTCAGCACAGGCAGCCTCCAGTGGTGAGTTTCTGTGGATTCCCAGCTGTATTTTGAACTTGCTGTCTCACCTGGTGGGGCCTCTGGTGAGGATGATGGTGTAAATGACACCTGCCCTCCCGTAGGCCCTCATCCTGCTTCACTTCACTTTATACATCTGATTAGCCACACAGTTCAATGGGACTACTCATGTGGCTAAAGTTAAGCAGGTATATAAATCTTTACAGGAATAGGGCCTTCAGCCTTAACTTTCCAAATGTACAGATGAGGAATTGGATCAATTTGCTCCCTTTGCAGCTGCAGGTGTTGTCAAACTGTGCCCTCCATCACAATATGCTGATCTACCCTGAACAAATTCAAGGACTATCAGTACTTTAATCTGGTAAACCAGAGTAGATGGACGATAAATAGAAGGGGGTGGTAATACCATTGGAAAATCAGAGCTCTTTTGGCCAGGGGATGTGTCCTGCTTTATGATTTTTTATAAAAGCTTTGGGTCTTTTAAACATAACATGCTTCTCAAATTGCAAGCTGTAAGGGTGAAATCCTGGCTCCATTGAAGTCAGTGGAAGTTTTCCCTAAATAGCTGTAGCGTTTTCTTTGGCTATTAAACATTATTATGGAACAAAATGAAGATTCCCTTGGACTTTCACTGTTTCCTACATCCCACCAGATGAAACTAGTGATGAACAGTTTTTGATACTAAGGTATTTGTTATGATAGTTAAAATAGGACCCTCCAATAATACAAAATATTAAGCAGTTTCTGGTGTCTATCCGCTAGTGACTAGCCAGGGGCCATGCCATCAATTTCATTTTACTTCTGACATGGCTAGTTTGAGTTCTAATTCCAGTGGTGAAGGATTTTTTGCATTAACCACATATTCCCTTTCAACCTGGAGTCTTCTGCTTTTGCTTTGCATGATATTTGTTGGTTTGAGAAACTATGACCTAATTTTCAAAGCACGTTCAATGACAGCTGATCCTGGTTTTCTGTTTTAACTTTTCATGCTCAATCTCTTTGACTTTTTTTTTCATTGTCATGCCACATTTTTGTGTCTTGAGAAAAAATAAAACTATTCCTTTTATGCATTTATAAGTATACAACATAAAAACACTTTACTGGGATTTCTGTTTGTTCCCAGCTGAGAAGGTGAACATTTGTATCTAGAGTTCTAAAATGTTCTTAGAAAAACAATGAAATGATCAGGTGTAAAAATGTAGCTGATACAGACAGACTGCAAAATAGCCTGCACTGGAAAGTCCAAAGCAAATTGTCTTGGGGAAATTAATGTGGTTTTGAAATAACTTTAATTTTGCTGTTCCACATCACAGGTTTCACTTTTAAAAAAATACTCCGTAAGCATTTTTAACAGAGCTGTTTCATGTAGAAATGAGTTTGAGTGAATACACAACAAACAGGCCCCAGTAATACAACCAATCCAATGGCAGGCTGGCAGAGACATCCCTGTATTGGGAAACATGTTCAGCTCCCATGGCAGATTCCTAGCAGAATCTGAACCCCCATGAAAAATGAAAATGCTTCTCAGGTAAATACTAACCTTTCTCTTAGCACCTGGAATGTCTACTGACTGAATTTGAAATTGGAAACACGGGTACATGCTGTTGAATGCAAACAGCAAAAGTACTTCGATAGGGGCTGTCGGCTACATACATGGGGAAAAATACAGGCAACATGGTCTAGTGACTAGGTGTGTTAATATAATACACAGTAGCTTACAACAGTAAATATAAGAGAGAAGCCTGAAACAAAACCCTTCATTCAAACACTTCTGAATGATGTGTTTCAAATCCAGATCCAAATATTGCAGCCAGGGTTGGCCTTCAGTAAAAATGCACATCAGGCAAAGTCCCTGTCATTAATTGCTTAGAATCTTTAAAAGGACCTTGTAGAGTCTCATTATAGCTGGGAACTCTGTGTCAGGACTACTGTGTTTCATTCCAGGCCTTGCTACTGGTTTGTTGTGTGGTCCTGGGCAAGTTACTATATATCTCTGGGTAGAAATCTGTATAATGGGTATGAACCTACTTAGGTACATCATAGAGGTGTGGGGAGGTATACTTTTCATGTTTATAAACTGCTTTAACATATGTCTATCAAAGGTGTGGTATACATTCAAAGTGACATTAGTACATTTTGTATACTGTTAAGTACATATACTTTTTTTTCTATCCTAACAATTGACATCTGACTCTCTCCTTCATCCTAGCCTCTTTGTACTGCTCTGGCAGCTCCAAAGAGACCAGAAATATCCATCGTATTTCCCCACATGAAGTTTTTTCCAATGTGGGGGAATCCCCAGCTGGCCCACTTTAGAGGAGTTCCTAAAGAGTCTTCCAGAAGCGACAGTCTTCTGCTACAAACCCACTTGTCTCCCACAAACACAGCACTTATCTTCAAAGAGGAAAGTACTTCACCCAATTGGAACAGAATTCCAAGTTGTGGAAGGAGATGCCCAGGCAGTCTGCTGCTTTTATTCACCAATGTGTTACATTTCCAACTTATTTACGGCTGTGACATCTGGCCACAAAAAACGGTGTTGTTTGGTAACTAGTAAAACAAGCTGATAAAATTATGTATCCAGCTGTAGGGTTTCACCTGCAATTAGTTATAGAGCCAGATGTTTTACATTTGAAGAAGGAATAAAGATTAAATGTTGAGTCAAGCATAAAGGGAGACCTATATCCAGTAGTTTAGTTTCCATATTAGATTTGATTTAACATTGTTATCATTAGAGTTGGTT
This sequence comes from Lepidochelys kempii, assembly GCF_965140285.1. Taxonomy (NCBI): domain Eukaryota; kingdom Metazoa; phylum Chordata; order Testudines; family Cheloniidae; genus Lepidochelys; species Lepidochelys kempii. The sequence goes on along the minus strand of NC_136385.1, from coordinate 45,788,030 downwards.
AAATAACACAAAAAGTGATTCATGCATATTTCCCAAGTAAATGTGCTGCATTCACTGGTTTTAATGGGATTGTATTGCTAATTGTTTGAGAGTGTTTGGATGATTGAACATGTTCATGAGTCCCAGGGCTGTGCAGCAGAACTGATTATTCATCAGAAATTGTTTAGCAGAAGTACTATTTACTTTCTGTGATTCTTTCATCCAATAGCCTGTAACCCAGCTGACCAATCATACATCATTAATCATGAGTGTTGAATAGCAAATAGTCAAAGAGAACAGTTTGTGGGCATCACATAGACTGGCATTTGTTCACATGAACTCTTTGGCTAACATTAATGAATAACACATAAATTTCCAGAAATTGGTACTGATGCCCAGTTTATTCACAGGGTTAATTCCCAGATGAGTCACAAAACATAACTGCATTCATCAAATGTATTTGCAATTAATAATTAGACCAACTCTAGTTAGAATCCAGTGGAAAATGTTCTCTAGCATCTAAGGACTTTCAAAAGTATTTAGCATTGACCTAACTTTGCTCCTGTTGAAGTCAGTGTACATTGAGTTAAACTGCCACTGATTTCAATGAGATCAGAGTTAGGCCAACATCGAGTGCTTTGGAAAATGCAGCCCCTAAAATCTATTTATTTTAATCCACTAGTTTGTCTGTAAGAAACTTATTAGTCTCTGTTTATGTAGAACCTTTGCAAAAGGAAAGTTTTGTGCTTGTGTTCCCTTCTCTAGAACACACAAACACTGTTCCCAGATGTGTGCTCACATTCTTGCCATTTCAAAAAACAAGAAAGTAAAGAAAAAGGCTGATTTAATTTAGAATACAGTGAAGGAAAAACATACTGTTTGCCAAACGGTAACAAACAGAGATTCTCAAAGACACAAATAACACTGAGACACTTGATTATCACTGAGTCAATGAGCATTAGACACTTAACTTCCGTTTATGCCTCTGGAAATCTCCCCCAAAATCACTAGGGAAAATAAATGGGACTTGTGCTCCAAAGTCAGTAATGGTATGTCAAGACTGCAGTGTAAGCCCAGGCTCAGGCTCAAGCCCAACCCCCCCTTTACATCTACACACAAAGCTATCTGACTCAGGCCAGCAAGCCCTCGGGACCCAGACCCTAGGACCTGGCAAGTGGGGATGGGTCTAAGCCCAAATTCCACTGGATCTTGGGTCCACAGTTCACTCCCATTTTGCCCAGGTCCCTCTGACTCAAGTGCTGATACTCCACCAACACTATCCCCCAGTCCAATGGGCCAATGTTCCTATCATTTCTATCCCGACACTAGCCAATCAATTCACAGGAATTGGAAACAACCTCTTGGTTCTAGTACAGCTGTTTGATGTTTAACCTTCCATTCTATTCTGACTGCTGTGCTGCAAACAGAGTGAACGATCTCCTGCATTAGCTATGGCCACCAACAGGAAGAAGTCCTTTGCCAAGCATGTTGCTACCTGGTCATGGAACTGTAGTCAGATTCTGGTAAATCTGTGGTGGGACGTGAGCAAGATGTTCGACTTCAGTAAGAGTACCAGAAATGAACACGTGTACTAAGAAATAACAGACAAGCTGGCAGTGTTGGGGATTCACCAGGCCAGTGACCAGTGCAAGGAGCAGATTAAGTGGCTCAAGAGCAACCACTGGAAAGCCAGGGTTGAGAACCGCATCTCCGGGAGTGCCCTTCCTCTCCCCGCCCTCCATCATCTTGCCTCTTTTACAAGAACTTTGATTGGATGGTGTGTACTGTGCCAAGCACTGAGCCACCAGCTGTTCACAATAGCCTGGTCAGCCGGGATGGTCACCTTCTGACTTCTGAATCTAATGTAGGACCAGAGGGGCGCCAACAGGCACCGGATCAGGCTAGCAAAGTGACTGGCACTCACACCAGTCCCCAAGGAGGATTTGCTGCTGGAGAAGCTGCAGCACATTATGGGTCCATAGTCGGAGGAATTGTGTAATGACCCCACAGAAGAGCAGCCAGCCATAGAGCTTGCAGAAGAGACAGAAGTAGCCACAGTGCCTGGTAAGTGTCTGGCTCAATGTTTTTTGTTGTTGTTAATATATGAATGGGAAGGATTTCTGGTTTATGATCCAATGCAATTTTTTACCAGGCATGGGTAGCAGTGTATATCTGCTAATGGCAGAATGCGTGCCAGCACCTTGGCCTCACCCCACCCCACCCCGCCACCACCATCACCACCACTTCCAAAATAGATACCATGAAGCACAAACAATGGTTAAGCAAGCATTTAATGTTAAACTTTTACTAGATACTTTCACATTCTTCCAAAGATGTGATGGGGTGTTGAAAGTAAGAACCGTATGTTGCCTCCCTTTTAGTTCACCACATCATACAAATTGGCTATGTCACAGCATAAAGAGCTGCCTCCAAACAGAAAACTGTGGGGGGAAGGGGAAATGTAGTGCATGGGTGACTAAATCAATGTCTGAAATAAGACAGGGGATTGTATGTAGTCCAGACATATGCCAGAGAAGCGGGTCTAGATGTGCAGTTCTTTGAGAGCCTGTATTATTGTATGTTTGTGTTTGCATATAGTCCATAAGTAGATGTAGTCAGAGCAGGCTGTATTGTAAGCCGTAGGGAGTCAGTAATCTATGTGGATGCTAAAGCAGCATCCTGCTGATTTCCGTCATGAATTTTGACCCAATCACAGGTGCTGATACCTGCAAACATTTGCTAAAGTAGGAACACCAAACAAGTAGTCACATTCTGGGGATGGGACACCAGCCTACTCCACTTGTTGCTCAGATGCCATAAGCTTGAACAGCTCTGTGATATGCATGGCTGTAGCTTGGAATAGAATGTCCCTTTGCCATTCAGGAACCTCATGGATTGTTATGTCCTCCACAATGTGGAATGCCTGATAGGACTGAGAAACCTTAGGTAGTAAACCATGGCAACCTTCCATGCCTGGCTACAATGGTCTCCAATTTTTAAACATTTGTAAATTTCATCTTACCACTGTTGGTGCACTTTTTCACTCTGCTCGACCCAGTTGTGTCTGCAGAGCTTCTGGGAACTGAAGTGTTCCTAAGACTTTACTGAAGTGGAGTTTTACAAATTATCATTTTTGGCATTGAGATTCCACAGGCTCTTTTCTCTGAGGATATACCAAACCTCTTTTGAAGCAGAGACAATAATGTACTATTTGTCTGTTTTCAGGCCCTTCCACCTCTGCAGCCCAGCTACGCTGCAGCAGGAGTTTGATTTCAAACTGTCATGGAGTGGTCAAAGAGGAAGTGTTTCCCTGATGAACGTATGGTGGACATCCTGGACAGGGCCAATACCAAAGTGAAAAGGATTCACAGCAAGTGGAAAGGCACAGACAGACTGTAAAGTGCAAGGAGAGACTTGCAGCACAGTTTTTGTAGCAGGGATATCACTTGAGGGAGGAAGACAGAGCGCAGCAGAAAGACCTGTTTGAGAGGCTGCTTGTGCTAATGGCTACAAGAATTCAGGTTCCTGCTCCACTCACACCACAACCTGAGTCCTCTCCACAGCACCATCTCCTGCAGACCAGAAACACATTGGACAATACCCTGGCTGGGTGGCCCATGCAACTGGGACTGAACACTAGCTGGAGAACGCAACTGTACCCCCAGCTGTCCTCCACCCCATGCAATAGTGCCAAGTATATGCTAAACATGCTAGAAAGGGAACGGAGAACAGGGGGCCAGAGGACGCACAAAAGTAGGGAATTTATTTATCTGCACTAGCTTCACTGTTCAATGTTTGTGTTATGTACTTTAGTTTATTACTGGTTTGAGTGTTGGTTTATTATTCGTATTTTAGTGTTGTGAGGGCAGCTGGTCTGCCTGACAGTCTTTTAATAGTGTTTGTTTATAATACAGCCATGTTAACAAATAAAGGCTTTTATTTTATTATCATCATTGCATCACACGATATGTTTATTACAAAGAATAAAGATAAAGACACAATAGGGCACAACAGAAAAGTTGTATCCAAACACAACTTCTCAGTACATCTGTTCAGATAAATCCATAATGAAAATCCACAGTTTATGTCACACAAACCACCATTATTTTCCCCACCCCGTTCATTGTAAAGCAGTCATTTCATCCACAATCAACAGTTAGAATCATAGAATATCAGGGTTGCAAGGGACCTCAGGAGGTCATCTAGTCCAACCCCCTGCTCAAAGCAGGACCAGTCCCCAACTAAATCATCCCAGCCAGGGCTTTGTCAAGCCTTACCTTAAAAACCTCTAAGGAAGGAGATTCCACCACCTCCCTAGGTAACGCATTCCAGTGTTTCACCACCCTCCTAGTGAAAAAGTTTTTCCTAATATCCAACCTAAACCTCCCCCACTGCAACTTGAGACCATTACTCCTTGTTCTGTCATCTGCTACCACTGTGAACAGTCTAGATCCATCCTCTTTGGAACCCTCTTCCAGGTAGTTGAAAGCAGCTATCAAATCCCCCCTCATTCTTCTCTGCTGCAGATTAAATAATCCCAGTTCCCTCAGCCTCTCCTCATAAGTCATGTGCTCCAGCCCCCCAATCATTTTGTTGCCCTCCGCTGGACTCTTTCCAATTTTTCCACAACCTTCTTGTAGTGTGGGGCCCAAAACTGGACACAGTACTCCAGATGAGGCCTCCCCAATGTCGAATAGAGGGGAACGATCACGTCCCTCAATCTGCTGGCAGTGCTCCGACATCAGTTCATAACAATGACTCACCCCCATTTGTCAGGCACAGAGACAGTACTTCATTGACTGTAAGAACTGCTGTACAAAATACTACAGGGCACAAGGCTGGGACAGGAGACACCCAGCAGTGCCAGCCTCCCACAGGGCCTCTAGGGGTATCTGAACTGGGGCTGGTAGTAAAGGGCCCCACCACCCTGCCCTGGGGATTGGAGGAATTGCGGAGGGGCGGGGTGGTATCTGGACCCTGTTTGAGGCTAAGGGAACCTGCTGCCAACTCTACAGCTAGTCAGTTACAAAACAAGTGTTTAGGTTCTGTGTGTGTGTGTGTGTGTGTGTGTGGTTGGGGTAGGGAGGGGTGGAACTTGAGCTGATCGCACCAAAACAGCAACATTAACAAACTTCCTCAATGGGACTAAAGCACATGTTTAAAGTTAAGCATGTACTTCAATGTTTGCTGAAGTAGAATCAGTGACTGCTGATGGGAGCATCAGGGCTATCTGCTGCACACTCATCTCTAGGGCACGCAGGCTGGAGCAGCCATAATGTGATCCCAAAATAACCTAATCCTAAATTTTCCTATAAACCTTGTTCATTCCCATTTCTTTTCATAACATCCAATCACCTTTCTTTCAATTTCCTTTCTAGTATGTGTGTATAGATTGGAGCAGGGACCTTGTCTTCATCTGTACCTTTAAAGCACCTAGCACACGGTTGATGCTACACAAATAATAACCAATAACTGTGAGTTTAGCCTGCAGGCTGTGTACAGTTGCAAGTTTTTGTGGGTGCAAAGGGTTCGAATGCAGTTTTACCAATCTGCCCATTGCACCCAATTTGGAAAAGTCCACAAAGACTTAAGCAAGTCATGTTAAATACCAGTACCTAAGTCATGCTGTTATAGGTAGCAGAAGGCATGAATTCCCAATCAATATTCTACACAAACCTCTGGGGCTGCAGAATAACTCAGTGTTAGGACTGTTGAATGAAAGCACTGTATGTGCAGTCATTAAACTGTGGAATGGTCAAACGTGTGTATGAAAATAAATATAGAACTGGCTGGAAATACTGTTTCTTCACCTGCTTCTAAACCACTCATCGTGCAGAATTTTATGAGAATGTTTGTTAAAGTGAGAGATTTATTTACAAGGAAATATTGGTATATTTCAGTTGAAACCATATGTTTGGTTTTATACTATTCAATTACAAAATGTATCTAGTTTTAAACATAATGCACTCTAAAAACACCTAGAAATAAAATCCCAGAATGAATATATTTGGCTACAAAATGGACAGTTTCTAACTTTTAAAGACAGAACTGGGAGTTTAAGGGAATTTTACTCTGAAAGTTTTTTAATTTTCTTTTTTTGCTGTATTGGGTAGTGGTCTGAAAGACAGGAGGTTCAAATTGCAAAGTCAATAAGGTCCTAGGATATTTGTCACTCTCTTCTCACCATTATAATGCAATTGATTTTATTTGCCACTGCATTGTGGCATTATGGAGTCTATAAATCCACTCAGATGATAGGAACACACCCTAGGCTGACTTGGGGAAGTACATATGAAAAGGAAAATACTGTGGACACTGTCAGGCTATAGCAAACATGACAAAGAAAATTCAATGTACCTGATTAGAATAAACACTTAGGTACTCATTCTATGTTCAAAACCGGGGACACTTAAGTGATTAGTGAAAAAAACTGTAGGGTGACTGGCCAATCAATTAAAATTGTGTTATAAACTAATTTTTCCCTAATATTTTCAGCTCAGGGAGCCTTCCACCTACCACATCCACACAGGGGAGCAGGTAGCTTACTCAACAGGAAAGGCAGCAACAAAACTGAGGATTATATTGAATGAAAGCTATCAGGGCTGCAGAGGGACAAATTGACCTAAAAAAAACCCACTCATGTGGGCTGCATGCTTCAGAGAATTGGAATGTATGTGGTGGTGTCAAGACATTTCAATTACATCAAATCCAGGACTTGGCAATTTATAAGGTGTAAAAGTGAACCAAAGAATTATTTTATTTATTCTTCAGTACCTCCTTCATGAAACACAAAAAGGCAGAGATGTTAAATGTGCTTTCTTTTAAAATTCTCTTAGCATCAGTTTCTTAAATATGCTGGGCCAAATTTGGCTCTTGTTTATGCCTGTGTAAATCCAGAGTTAACCCACTGAAGTCAGTGGTATTACTCTGATTTCCCTCAGTGTAAATAAGAATACAATTTGGCCATCAGACTTGTTAGGTCAGGGATAGGCAACCTTTTTGGCTCGAGGGCCACATCAGCATTGCGAAACTGTATGGAGGGTTGGGTAGGGAAAGCTGTGCCTCCCCAAACAGCCTGGCCCCCACCCCCTATCCACCCCCTCCCACTTCCCACCCCCTGACTGTCCCCCTCACAAGCTTGCCCCATCCAACCCTCCCTGCTCCTTGTCCCCTGACTGCCCCCTCCTGAGATCCCACCCCCATTCAACACCCCCCCACTCCCTGTCCCCTGCCTCCCCGCCCCCTATCCACACCCACACCCCCGACAGGCCCCCCAGGACTCCCACACCTATCCAACCCCCCCATTCCCTGTCCCCTGACCCCCTCCCAGAACCTCCACCCCATTCAATCTCCCCCTGCTCCCTGTCCCCTGACTGCCCTGATCCCTATCCACACCCCTGCCCCCTGACAGCGCCCCCCCCCGCCCCAGGACTCCCACGCCTATCCAACCGCCCCCTGCTCCCTGTCCCTGACTGCCCCCCCAGAACCTCTGCCCCACCCAACGGCCCCGTGTCCCCTGACTGCCCTGGGGACCCCCTGCCCGTTATCCAACCTCCCAGCCCCCTTACCATGCCACTCAGAGCAGCAGAAGCTCGCAGCCCCGCTGCCCAGGCTGCCAGGCAGGAGCGGCATGCTAGCATGCTGGCAGCACAGCGCGCTGAGGCTGTGGGGAAGGGGGAACAGCAGGGGAGGGGCCAGGGGCTAGCCTCCCCAGCCGGGAGCTCAGGGGCTGGGCAGGATGGTCCCACGGGCCAGATGTGGTCCGCGGGCCGTAGTTTGCCCACCACTGTGTTCAATCTTTCACAGTGTTCTGTTCAAATTTCTTTCCAGCCTCTTCTCGGGCAGAACATGTCAAATTTTAAAATGTGTTGTTTTCTCCCGACCCCGGCCAAAAAAAACCCTCTTGATACTACATACAGCCAGTGAAATGTATTTCTGCAGCACTTGGTGCACAGTTTGCTAGGGAGAAAAAAAAGCCAAGATCAGTATTATAACTTCCACTTGTTCCCTTGGGGAGGTAAATAGGACTAAGTGCAAGAATCGTGCGTCCCATTATATACCATTATCCCTTAAGAAGGAACATTCTATAGGCAGTTTACTGACAAACTGTGGGTAATCATTGGTGTACTGGTTTTGACTGGAAAACACTTATCTTACATGAATTAAATATGGATATAAAATAATATGAAATCTATTCAAAACTATGGTACATATAAAAAATTGTCCATTTACAGGCTACACCATTGGGGTGTCATAGGCTATGTTGGCAAAGTCTCTGCTGCAGTGTCACATTGGCGTAGGAATCAGTGAATATGGACAGGGCCAGCAGGGCCGGCCCACAACATTTTGGCACCTCAGGTGGGGAGCTCAAAATGACACCCCCATGGCCCCTCACTTGGGCCAAAACTTTGAAAGGTCTCAATTCTGCCTTCTTCCTGTTCTACTCCTCTCATGCTATTGCTCTGCTACCTACCCCAATAAAGGAGAACTAACAACTTAAAATGCCTTGTTCAAAAATTTTAAGTAACACTTAACTTTCAAATGCCTGAACAGCAAACTTAACTTTTCTTGTCTGCACAGTAAACATTGGCATTTTTATCTGTTTGAATAATCAAAGTAGTGCTTTCCGTGCCTTCTTTGTTGCAAAGATTTGAACTTCTTCCTGAAGGTCTACACTCTGGGCCAGCTCATGCTCTATTGAGATGGTTGCAAGGCCAACCAGCCTCTCCTGTGTCATTGTGGAGTGTAGATGTTTTTTATTAACTTCCACTTGGAGAAGCTGCGTTCTCCACTGGCAACTGTTACAGAAAGTGTTAGAAGTATGCGCAGAGCAACAAAAGCATTTGGAAAGAGGGTGGTCATCTTATTTGTGCACATATATTCCAGAACAGCCTTTGGAGTTGATCCTGCTGAAATGTATCTTGAAAGGGCTTTCAGTTCATCATCTAAATCACTTGCATCAATATCATGCATGTTATCATGTGTCAACACTGTCTCTAGTGCCCCGCATTGCTGGTGTAGGTCTTCTTCAAGTATAGTGAGGAGTTTTGGAAATCATACAACATCCCAAATATATTGCTGTGTTCCTTGAGCTGCATGAAATGTTCTTCAACTGACTGTATTGCACAATCTAGCACCTGGTTAAAGAAGTCAACTTTGAATTGTTGTTTGGGGTCTCTTATGGGATTATCCCATGCCTCATAATCAAAATGTCATCTTCTTCGGTGACTCTTGTATTCCTGAATGGGTGGGAAAATAGCTTCAGTGTGAAGTTCCTCTGCCAACTTCTGTGAATTCTTCAGAAGGTTTTGAAATCCCTCATCTGACCAGTAAGACTGTCAGTTGTCAAGCTTTGTCCAGTTGTTCCATTGCTCCAGATATATCAGGGTCAACATCTTGGTGTCTCTTGCTTACAACATTCATTTCAAACAGTATGTCATGCCACGGCACTAAGCCACACAGAAATTTGAAGTTACGTATGTTTCTGGTGATTCCATTTGCCTCTGCCACTGTTCTCCCATGAACAGTTCCTGTCATAGCATTATCCTCCATAAAGGCAACTATGGCATCATCTATCTTCCCAATTTGGTGTTTGGTAGGCTTTATCACCTCCACTCGACTTTCCCATCATGTGGCACTCAGTGGTTTCAGTGTCAGAGAGGATGTTCCCGATGTTGCTTCAAAATTTGCCATCGATGAGTTGATGCAGAGAAAAATACATAGATGCTTTGAATTACATTAAAAAATTCAGCAGCCTCACTAGAAACTGATGCTGCATCAATGAATCTAGCCTCACTAGAAACTGATGCTGCAACCAAGGTCAATGAATGAGAACTGCATCAGACAAAAAAAGCTTGAGGGTTTAACTCTTGGATCCGTGTCTGCACTCCTCTGTTCTTTCCTCTCATGTTGGCACTGTTATTGTAGCCCTGACCTCTCATGTCAGCTGTTGCAATTCCCGTATCTTCCAGCTTTTTAAGAAGCACATTTGTCATACCAGCTCCTGTAGTATCACCAATGTCAATAAATTATAGAAAATGCTCTGACAGTCACCATTGCAGAGACATTTTCACTAGGCTCTGTTGTTGTTACAAAACGCACCATTAAAGTCATTTGTTCCATATGGCTGATGTCAGGTATGCAGTCCAGAGTAACAGAGTAATATCTTGCTAATTTCAGATCTGCCACAATCTTCTGTTTGACATTTGTTGCCAGTAACTTGTTGATCTCATTTTGAATTGTTTTTCCATGGTAGTGGTATGTGTACATTTCTTGGGTGGTGACTCTTCTTAGATGCTCCTGGAGTATAGCATCAAACTGAGCCATCAGCGCCACAATTTTAAGGAAGGTTTCAGAGTACCAGCCATGTTAGTCTGCATCTGCAAAAAGAACAGGAGTACTTGTGGCACCTTAGAGACTAATACAGCTGATCTGAAGTGCCACGCAGTGCTAGGTTTTGGGGAGCAAGCATTCTCACAATGGCAATGAGCCTTTTCAGAACATTTTGCCAGTAAAGAGACTCTGGTGCAATCTTCTCTTGATGCGGGTAATCTATGGTGGCCTTTAACCTCAGTCTCATCTCAAGTTCTTTCCACCTATGGAATGCTCTCTGGTGACTTGCTGCCTTCTCATGGCATGCCAGATTTCTAGCCAGATTTTTCCAGTCCTTTGTTCCTGTAGAACACAATGTGGCTGGAACATTAGACTGGAAGAGTTTGCAACAAAAACAGTATGCAGCATTCTGGGCTTTTGAGTACATAAGTCATGGCCTTTCTACTTTGTCACCACTGGGGATTTCACACCAGTAATGTGTTGGATGGAAACTTCTATTTTCATTGTCTTTGGGGAACATGAAGTTTTTCACTTGCTGTGGCCCATGCAGTACAAGGAAGTCCCTCAGGCTACTGCTCAAGTGGGTCCACAGTCCTGGATCATCTAGACTTAAGGAACTAAACTCAGCAGCAGCTGTTTCTTGCGCCTCCACCACAATCTTCTCTGATCTACACTTTTCTTCAGGAATGTGCATGGTTACATCCATTTGAGATGGAGACATGGAGGCTGCAGTAACAGCCGGTCACCTCATGGTAAGGCCAGCCCTGATGGCCAGACCTAGAACAATGAAATATTATGTATAATGTGCTAAGTACTTCTCTACCCTTCACTATTTGAGACAGTCAAGTATGTAACCCTGTAATTAGATTAATTTCTACAAACACTTTCAGGTTATCTTTAACTTGTCTGATGTTTCCAATCCATGGTATGAATCTAGGGCAGAATTTGCAGCCTAGTGGCTTCATAAAATGCTGAGGCCAAATTCCACTAGACTCAGTGGAGTTACACCAGAGTTAAATTGGCACATAGTAGAGAATTTGCCTATCAGAAATGTTTGGTATTCAAAAGTCAACTTCAAGCAATAAAATGACCCCCTACAAAAGACATCTTTGCACAGCAAAATGACTTCTGCAAAGGATGTTTCCAAAATGTTTCAACATTCTAATAAAAAGGTGCAAGAAAAAAGCAAATGTCTATCTCATCAAAATTAAGGATGGGATTTTCAAAAGTGCCTAAGTGAGATGGACACCTAAATCCCACTGAACATCAATGGACATTGGGTGCCTAACTCACCTAGGTGCTTTTAAAAATCTCACCTGAGTGTTTACATTCTGTGCAAAGCTGCCGATGGCGTATCACGACTGGTGGTGCCTTGGTATACGACTGTGCTTTCGCAAGTACTTCTAAACTGATCTCGCCAACCGTTACATAATTAAAGTTCAGAATGAAACTGTCTCTAGCTCTAGTAACTGAAGTGTACATTGCAGCCCATAATATTATTCCTGTGTATTACTTTGGTATGCAATATGTGCTAAGGGCTATGCAGACAAATAGGAGGACACAGTCTTTGCCTCAAAGCATTTGCAGTCTGAAACTAAAAACAGACCCTAACTGGCTGGGAGTTCATTAGATCTGGCAATACTCTCTCCACCCTATTTTGTAAGGTAGCCGATAACAATCTCCTATGTGGAGCAAAGCAAATAATGGATTTTTCACTTTGGGGGCCAAAGGAGGGAGAGGGTGAAATCAGTTCAATTTGAACCGAAACTTTTTTATTTTATTTTTTGGCTTTTTCTCACCGAAACAAAAAACAACCAAAGTCATTTCCAGTCAAACAAAATGTTTTGTTCAACCCAAAACACTTTTTTCTTGTTTTGCTTTGTTTGTTTCATTTCAGACTGCTGTTCAGGGTTTTCACCCTTTTTTAATGAGCTCAATTTCAGAATGAAACACTGTCTCAAAAGAAAACGTTAAAATGTTTCCTTTCAGAAGGTGTCGAAATGATGTGTTTTGCCAATCCCAGGAAAAAATAATCAGGTTGGTGGGTTTGGTTTTTTTGCCAAAACAATTTCACTAAATTCAATTTGAATCCGCAAAGAATTTCGGTGCCCCCAAATATGCACTTACTATTTGCCACACACACAAAAATGCCCTGCTGTAATCCTATAGCCATTTATGAGACACCAGCCAGTCATGTGTAACCGTCAGTAACAGGATCCTTTAGTTCTTATTTGCTTTGGCACCCTCTGCCTGCTGAAAGCAGTTCTGGGCATTTTAAGTAGAGTAGGGATACACCTCTGTTCACACTGGGAAAAGAAGTATTACCGTGTCGTATACTATCATGTACCAGTGGTAGAGTGCTGGGATAGGTTATAAATGGCTTGTCAAAATAATGCTAGACCTGTACTGTTAAAGTGAGCATTAAATATTTAGGTAAGGAGCTTCAGAATGATTTAGGTGTAACTTGTGAATTGCTCTAATTTATATTGACTTTGACACAATATTGTGCTTATATAAACTGATCTTTAGAAACTCCTCACTCAGGTTAGTATCTTGTCATTAGGGCTGATGCATGTATCATTTTGTAAAATAGTGACCATGCTCTTATTTAATTTAACCCAGTGCTCTTTATGGCAGATAACAAGTTTTAGCTCCATGGAAGAGAAGGTAAAATAGTAGCACTTTCTTCCAGGTTCCTTGCTGTTAGCACCAGCAGGACTTAATATTAAAGAGAGAAGATAAATGCAGAAACTCAGGCCAGCAATTGTTAGAAACCAAGACTGGTGGGGGATAAAAACTTATGTTGAAAATGCCTCTCTAACCTGCTGCTATTTGGTGCATTCAGCATGGAACCCTACAATAAGAAAACATACACACCTATGTATGTGTGGTTCCTTTAAAACAAGTTGTCTTTATATGTCTTTATATATATAGCTGTATAACAGTTCATGGCAGAATAGCAGCCAGTAGTCAGAAAAAGACTGTCAAGCTTTTCCCATATTTCTCTTATTTAAAATTCCTAAGTTCACTAAAGGTTTTAGGTCCCTAAAGCCTGTAGGGCCTTTAGGACCTTACAGCATGCATCTGTTTTCAAAAGACTGGTTGTTTACACCCAAGACCTTCTGATGCTGCAAGGGCGTCCCTGTCAGGTTGCCATGACCCAGGGAGAACTCAGCCACTGCAAATAGCAACATTCTTTTTTCTCATTGGAGCCAAGTACTGAAATTAAACTCTGCTTTAAATAAAAGTAACAGGAGCCCAATTCCACCCTCAGACAAGTATAACTCCCATCTGCTTCAGTGGCAGTTGTATTAGTACAAAACTGGGCATTGATTTCAATGGTTTTGCATGGGGAGTCAGGGCAGAATTTGCCCAGGAGATCAGATTCTGCTCTAATTTACGCAGTTGTAAACCCAATATGACTGGACAGTAAAAGGACAATATCAGTTTGTTTGTTTTTTTACTTGCTTGTAATTCTATCATACAGAAGGAACTGAAGACAGTTTGGATAGGCACCTGGGGGTAAATCGTGGGCCCAGTGAAGTCAATGAGTGTTCCCATTAACTTCAATGTAGCCAGGATTTCACCCACAATCTTCATGGGAGCATACCACAGAGAAGAGCTGCTCCATGGATGGACCCAGAAATTGCACAGAGCTCACACGCGATGACTTTTGTGAGGTCCCTGCAGGGAAGGAAACATATGCAAAGACACTGCTCCCTCATCTAGTGCTTTTGAGGTATTATTATTTTACTTCACTGCCCTCTGAGCCCCACAGCAGAGGAGAGCATCTGGGCCTTTGCCTTTAGGATTTCGGTTTGTGTCACAGAATTTCATGACTGTGTTCTGTCCATGCTTTGGTGTTGCTGCTACCCTGAATTGCGACAGGAAAACACTGAAACTGGAACTCAGGTCTTGGTAGATAAGTAAAGCAGCGGCAGGATATTTTCAAGTATCTTGTTTTAAAATCTTATTTGTCATTGTTAATGTTTTCAGTTTAAACATGTATAGTGGTGGTGGTTTGGAATTTTTATGTCATTTTAAAATGTATGTATTTTAGAAAAGCTCTTCAGTTCATCTTTAAGGCATTTGCCTTCTTTACCATGGAATTCTGGAAGAGACAATGTCCATCCCTGCAAAGTAGTATTCTTCCCGACAGGATGGGCATAGATATTTTATAGTTTGAAAACTACTTTAATTCCATTCTCGATCAAAAACTAGGCTGCTGTTGTGTCCCAGTTTAGAACCATGTAGATGTCGCCTCTAATAAGGTAGCTGCCTGTCTTATTACAGCAAGCTTTGGCTTTTATTCAGGCTTCAGCTATTGAGTCATCGAAGTAACAGAGCCTGTCTCATCATCTTCCTACAGAAGCAGGCATTCCAAAAGTATACCATAGGGAGCAGAGTTGTATTTTGATTTAGTAGTATTTAATTAAGAGCTTGGACAATACATATAAGAGGGAAAACAGCCAGGGACTGAGAAACCAGCAAATGCAACACTGGCAACAGAACTGAAAAGGAAGCACTTAATCTTCTACAAACAAAGAATGCAAAAATGCTGCTAAAATTCCAGGATATTTTCAAGGTCTTAATATATGCAGAGAGTGGAGCAACAACAGTACTAAAAGTGAGTCTTTTGCCTGCTTCTGTAATAGCGAAAGCACCTGCATGCTGTCCAAGCTATAGTGAAGTGATTTACAGCACTGTGTTTCTGGAAAGATAGATAGAAAGCAGAGCCCACCTTAACTCAAATATCAGCCAAACCCATAGACTGGCCATGACACTTGCTTTGAAGGAGACCTATGCAGATAAAGTACTATGTGTGGCAGAAAGAATTGGGAACCAACGAGAATCTGAAGTGAAACAAGAGCATCCCAGGAAGGAGGCTGTTTGAGGCAGCCCCTGCGAGCAAGCACCAACCAAAGGAAGGCTGCCAAGCAAGCTTAGATGAATAAGCTTTAAAACTTTTACAAACACCCAAGGCACAAAAGTTCAGACCAGTCCACTCTGTGTTATATGACAGTTTTCTAAACTTGATCACAAATTTAAGCATTAAAATGTTTCCAAGTGTGTAGGTATTTTGGTTGGTTGGTTGTTTTGTATAGGGCTTTTAGCAATGCAAAATACATTGATTAAAATTAAGGGCCTGATTCTGAACCCCTTACTCACTTTGAAGTACATGTGCAAGTTGTCCTAACTGAGTGTACTGGGATGGCTGGTGTGAGTAAGTACTACTCAAGGTGCATGAGGGGTTGCAAATATTATCCGAGTTATATTGGTTGGCTGGTTTTGTTTGTTTGTTCGCCTTGGGCCCAGCAAAGCACTTAAAAGCATGTGCTTAAATCCCATTAAAGTCAATGGGATTTAAGTAATAAGGGTGAGATCCCTGAAGAGACTTAGGCATTGCAATGCTAAGCATCATAATGACTGCTCCACTGTGGTTAAATATTGAAATAGTTAATGGGCCAGAGAGGAAATGGGAGAATGGGTGAGAATGACTCTGTACTGAGTGTGCTAGCCGCTAAGCTAAAAGTTGTAGGGTGAACACCACCAGCTCCTGGATACTGAGAGAGCCCCAATCTGGTAGGCAGCCTCTGAGCGCACCTACCAGATCAGGCCCTGCATGCGAGTTAGGTGGCTGAATGCCTGTCTTCCCCAGGTTTGTGAGTGTGCTGAGGTTTAGGCATGAGAGATGTATCCAGGATCCCAGAGGGAGGCACCAGCGCACATGCCTACAGGCAGACACACAGGTGCCCAGGGAACTTTTATGGCAAAAAATTAGACAGAGTGAGTTTGGGCACCTACAGGTTTCGGTGGGAGTTTTGTGGATCAAAGTGGAGACTAAACTGGGATATAGGTCCCTAAGCTCGAGACTTAGGTGACTAAGTACCTTTGTGGATCTGGGCCTAAATGACCAAAATAGTGATGAGAAATGCAGAGGGCCCAATACAACTCCCAGTTCAGTCAATGGGAGCTAGATCAGGTCCTAAGTGCCTTAGAATCTTATAACATGCAGAAAGGTTCAACACTGGTCTATAGCTGAAACATTTATGTCAAAGGGACCATCTTAACATTAATGAAGGCCTTCTTTAGGCAAAGCTCTCATGAATTCCAATGGAAGTTTTGCCTGCCTAGAAGTGCAATAAAAATGGTGCAAAGAGAGTTGGGGCAATTCCAGAGCGTATATATGCTGAATTTCTTCTTACCTTATTCTTAGCTTGAGACTTCCACTGACAATTAAAAGCTGATTACACACTAGCCACCATCCCCAGTAACCCAACTGCTGAAACCAGCCAGAATAGTGATTGATTAAAAAAAAAATCAAAATGTGTATTTTTGCCCCTAGAAGACAAATATAACTGTATTTTTCATAACTTTTCCCAAAAATACACCCAGCTTTTCACACAAAAACAGATTATCTTGAACACTTTGTGCAGATGTGGCTGCCCCATGTCAAAAAAGTTATATTGGAATTGGAAAAGATTCAGAAAAGGGCAACAAAAATGATAAGGGGTATGGAACAGCTTCCATATGAGGAGAGATTAATAAGACTGGGACTTTTCAGCTTGGAAAAGAGATGACTAAGGGGGGATCTGATAGAGGTCTATAAAATCATGACTAGGGTGGAGAGAGTAAATAAGGAAGTGTTATTTACTCCTTCTCATAACACAAGAACTAGGGGTCACCAAATGAAATTAATAGGCAGCAGGTTTAAAACAAACAAAATGAAGTATTTCTTTACACAACGCATAGTCAACTTATGGAACTCTTTGCCAGAGGATGTAGTGAAGGCCAAAACTAGAATGGGGTTCAAAAAAGAACTAGATACATTCATGGAAGATAGGTCCCTCAGTGGCTACTAGCCAGGATGGGAAGGGATGGTGTCCCTCACCTCTGTTTGCCAGATGCTGGGAATCGGAGACAAGGAATGGACCACTTGATAATTACCTGTTCTGTTCATTCCCTCCGAAGCACCTGGCGTTGACCACTGTCAGAAGACAGGATACTGGGCTAGATGGACCTTTGGTCTGACCCAGTATAGCCATCCTTATATTCTTATGTTGCCTGATAAGATGAAATTTCATTTTCAGCTTTAACTTAGAAAGTTTTATCATATTAAAGCTTTATTCTATATCCTTTATTTTCTCTTTCCTGTTATCAGTGACTAACTGTGTGCTTCGAAAGAGTAAATATCTTCTTTTTATCTTTCCAGACCTCTCATCCTTGTATTTATTTTTCCACACCTTGAAGCCTATATAGAACTATAGTGAAACACTTTAAAAAATACTATGATTGCTCAATTTTTAAAGGGTGGGGAGGGCATAGCCTATTTTCTACCTTCAATAATCAAGTCTGTTAACTTCTTACTTAAAAGGAAGCACACAAAACACTGCTGTTTCTGCAAATGACTGTGTTCAAGAAATGTTAATTACAGAGATTGTAAGGGAGAAGATGCTAGTTAAGTAGGAAATCTTTTTTGGTATTTCTGTCTAATCTTTTCAAACTAATATATTCACTGCTGCCAAAACATTGACTTGTTAAATGACTGGTGACACTTTTCCCTTTGAACCCCTTATTTACTTTTTCAGCACAAATCGGTAGTGGCAGATCTTTATGGACCCACTCGTAGGCATGGTACTGTAGCTTTAATAAGAGAGTCCTATTGTAAGGACTCTTTCCAAACTCGCTTCTTGGCTTTTTAAGTGAGGGAACCGTGGTGTAATTTGAGAGCAGAGAGATCCTAGGGATAGCATTAGCCAAAAGCAAAGCTCCACATTGCCAGTCCAGATGTGAAAGAATAGTAGCAAAGGTCTCCGGAGCCCCAGACCGAGCTATCTGATCTCAGCCTTCCTCTGCACCCCCTCGGCTTTGCTACATTTCATCGGCAAGAGAAAAGAGGGGGAAGAGGGGGGAGAAGAAAATCACCAAGTTTTGGTTGAGACCTGGAAGAGGGGCGGGGGGTGGGATCCCCGACGTAAGTCCGGGCAGTAGGGGATCTTCCAGAGGATCTCCTCTGGCTTGGGAGCCCTGGATGCAACTGGGAGCCAAGTCAGTGCCTTTAATGAAGCATGCTGAGTCTGTGAGGAGTGGCTGGAGGAAGCGGACTGCCTTAGCTGCCGCGGCTCCCTAGGCTGCCCTGATCAGGGGGGTAGCCGGGCAGGGTCGTGTGCGCCTGTTTGCTCCCGCCGATCCCTCTGCGCCCCTTCTGAGCCCCTCTGGCTCACTCCCGCCCGCGGGATGCTGGGGCTGCGCTTGCTGTGGGTCAGCTGCCTGGGCAGCCTGTGCCGAGGCTATTTCGACGGTCCCCTGCACCCGGAGATGTCCAACGGGACCCTGCACCACTACTTCGTGCCGGACGGCGACTACGAGGAGAACGACGACCCGGAGAAATGCCAGCTGCTCTTCAGGGTGAGCGAGCACCGGCGCTGCAGCCCGGGCGGGGAGCAGGGGCCGGCGGGCGGCTGGCCCAGCCTCACCCTGCGGGACGAGTTCACCATCCTGGGCCGGCAGGTGGAGGACGCGGGCCGGGTGCTGGAGGGCATCAGCAGGAGCATCTCGTACGACCTGGACGGGGAGGAGAGCTACGGCAAGTACCTGCGCAGGGAGTCCCACCAGATCAGCGACGCCTACTCCAACTCCGACAAGTCCCTGGCCGAGCTGGAGAGCAAGTTCCGGCAGGGCCAGGAGCACGAGAGCAAGGAGGAGAGCCGCCTCAATGATGACTTCCTGGCCATGCTCGTCCACACCGGGGCCCTGCTCAAGGAGACCCTGGACATCTCCGCGGGGCTCCGGGATAAGTACGAGCTGCTCTCCTTAACCATCAGGAGCCACGACGCCAGGCTGGCCAGGCTCAGGAACGAGTATCTCAAAGGGTGACGCCCCGGGGCAGCAGAGACCTGGGCCTTGGGTTGGGAAACAGCTTCTTGTGGTGGGTACTAGGAGCAGTGGGCACAACGCTGGGAATCCCACCTGCGGGCTTCTCCTTGGAGCGGAAGTGACATTGACAAAAGCAAGCCAAACCTACAAGCCTAGCCTCACCTCCCTGCCCATCATGGCGAGGGGGACTCTGCTTTTCGCCATGCTCTTTGCATTCAACCCTGGGCCGCTCCGTACCACAAAGTATAGGACCCAGCTACAAGGCAGTGGAGAATCAGGCACATTGGTGAGCATTTGCTGGCAGGACTTGTCCCAGTGAAGTTCTGGAGGTAACTGCTCAGCACCAACAAGAAGGTGGCAGTCTGGCCCTAGATAGTGCCCAACATTCAGATCAGCACAAAGTGGGGGATTTTTCCCCCTAATAAAATCTTTTTTATATTAATAGAGAAAAAAATTAAAAGCAAATATCATCAGTTAATAGGGCGATTTAGCACATTGCTATGACAGTGTTATTAAAGGGTAAATGTCATGGGCCTGCTACTCTACTTGCCTTCCACTTCTGTCCTCACTCAACACCTATGCAAAGTAAGTATAAAATGCTGCCACAGGGCCAGAGTCTGCCACCTTTACTGATGGTACCTTGTTCCACAAGAAGCTCTGTTGATTTCAAAATAATAAGCTTACTTATAGTGCTACTCAATAGAAGTAAAGGTGCTGTAACCTGTCCTTTGCTAGCATTTTACAGGGACTTTGCATAAGTGTAAAATGGCTGCACAAGATACCAAACAGCAGAGGATCAGGCCTTGTTTTTTTCAAAGTAGGTCCTAATTGCAGTTTAATAACAGGTGGAGTGTGTTCTGAAGTTCTGTAGATTTTATTATGTATCTCCCACTAACACACAACTTTCTTTCTGGGACTGTATTTATTAGATTTGATTTCTGGTTTATTTTTTTTTAAGGTATGGGTTGTAAATTGTAAACAAATAGCACGTGTATATGAAGCTGAAGTTTACAGGTATGTTTAAATTAAGTGTCCCAATATTTAAATTAAAAAACCTCTGTATTATGTTGTGCATCTCTGATTACAATAAAGTAACTTTGTCATTTTAGATTTTCTACCATTAGTTAATATGCCATCTTTTCCAACTAGATTCTTGATTCAACTACCATAAACATGGACAAAACAAGGTACTTTTTTGGATCCATATTCAAATGCATATGTACTGGACTATGGATCTCTTGAATTGCTTTCATTTTCTTGTTTTGATTTTTTTTTACTCATTCAAATATAGGACCTCTGGCCTGCCAGTAAATCCTTAGCTTTCTTGGTTTGTTAACAGCACATATATTCTGCTTATGTAAAATATTGTTCTGCTAAATAATTTAAAGCTGTGATTTTCATTTCTGTTTTGATAGAAGAAAACCATTCTGGCAAACCTTGTACTCTTTAAAGCTTGCTTGTATGTGACTCTAAGTTATCAAACCCCAAGAGCCAGCTGAAAAGGCATTTGAGATTCAGATCCTGCAAAAACTTATGGACGTGAGTAACTTTAAATAAGAAATAGAAAGCAGAAATAAGCACTACTGCCAGTAGTGTTTGTAGTATTAGACCCTCGACTTTTAGAGTCTTATTTTTCTAAACCTGATAAAAATCATTGTCTTGGAACAGACAAAACTTTTATTTGTTGTTACCTCTGTACTTTTGCTAGCTAATCTGTTATTATTTGTGCTCCTAGACAATAGCAAAAGTGCATAGCAGGTTTTTGCATTACGGTTAAATCTTTATTACCATCACTGTTTAATGAATTGGGTGGAATATTAGCTACTGCAATACTGGTACTGCAGGCAGGATCACTGTTTGGATGAAAATAAGAATTGTTCATTTGTTTTTTTAATAAATATTTGAACACAAAATTGAAGCACACATTTTCTTTTATGGTTCTATATGAGTCTAATTTTAATCACAAGGTTGTCAAACGTATCTTTTCAGCAAAACTGCTGGAATATGAAGTGCCTACCTAGTGAGAACTTGCCTTTTACTGAAAAATGTAAAATTATTCAGCACACAACTGCTCAATGCAAGTAATGCTACAGCAGATTTTTTTGCGCTCATAACCATTAAAAAATCAACATATGGAACTTGCAACTTTATGAGTTGCAACAAAAGTTGTTTTGTAAACATGTAGGGCCCAATTCTGCCATCCATACTCATATTTAGCAGTACCTTACTCTACAACTAGTCAATTGGTAAATTATTCAGAAGTGCTCAGTCAGGGACAGATTTTCAAAGGTATTTAGACACCTAAAAATGGACATAGGTGCCTAATGGGATTTTCAAAAGCACCTAGGCACCTAATTCTCATTAGATCAATGAGAGGTAGGCATCTGGGCACTTTTAAAAATCTTATTAAGTGCCTATCTGAATCTTTAGGTGCCTAAAGAAAATCTGACATTAAGGCCTCTTTGAAAATTTTGCTCATTCATTTCAATAGGAATTTCACAGGGTAAGATACTACTTAATGTGAGAAAAGGTGGTAGAAGCTGTCCCTAAAGGCAATATACTTACTTGTGGTGTTTTGCTCTCGAGTCCACACTACTCCTTCACACCAATATATTTGAGCTAGGCTATTGACCATACCTCGGAGAACTTGGGGATTAATTCATACTTCACTGTCTTTCCTATCTTTCTTTATCTCATCTGCTTGGAATTTTGTGCCAAATACATCCGTACTATAACTCCATTTATACTAAGATTATTTAAAAATAACTTTATGGCTCCACTGATGCCAACAGAGTTACCCCAGAGATGAATTTAGCCTTTTGCTTTTAAATTTAATTTAAAGGCTCATCTATGGCCTCTGCACAATCAGCTTTTTAAAAAACAGTATTAAAGCTTGCGTTTTAGAGTCTCAATTTAATAAGTCACTGGCCACAATATAATTTCTAAACCTTATTAAGGGAAGTGAGGTGGCAATTAACATGGCTTGAATCTACACTAGAGGTTATTAAAACCATTTTATACCTCTATTCTGACCCTACAAGAAAGAGTCTCAGACACAGTTCTCTTGAACATAGCTTACGTTAAATTGGTTTAGCTGTACTATGGAGAGGATTTGCTGTCGCATAATGTTATTTGGTCCTTCCAAGCAATCCAACAACACAGAGCACAATGTCAAGAAGGTAAAGGCTTTCAGGGTAGCTACTTCCAAAGCAGGAATTATATAGGGATGTTTGGTATAACTGCATAGAATCAAATTTAATTAATTTAAGCAATTTCCACACACCAAGCTTAGCATATTCAAGTCTGTAACTTTAAAATAGTTCTCCTCCCCTCTAATGTTGTATCTCTGAGAAGAAAATACCTAAGGTATGAGAATGTTTAGGACATAGAACTGACTCCAGATGTAAGCTACTTGAGGGGGAAAAAACAGTTTGTTTACTGACTTAGAGAATCATCTCTAAAGTTTTGGGGCTGAGTGAGTTAAAGGCTCCTTCAAAACTACAGTAACAAGTAAGCTTCTTTACGATAGTTCCAGATATATGGTTTGCTTAAAAAAAAAAACTCCATCACCTGAGTCTACTTCAACAAACTGATATAACACCAGCTTGGAAATGAGCTGTAGTGGATGGGGTGGAGTCATAACAGACAAAGGCAGCTTGCTCTTAGTTCAGCCTATGACTTTTTTTTTTTAAATGATTGAGCGCCAAAAGGGGTGCAATATTTTGACATGATGGTATGAGTTACTAGACAGAAGTAACTGCTGCAATCATTCAATAAGGCCCTCTATTTAAAATCCTCAAGAAATTTTCAACGAGATGCTTGAAAGTATATGTTAACTCCTTCAACATACAAACTCAGGAGTTTAAAAACAGAGGACCAGACACTCAGCTGCTGTAACTTGGTACACCTAGATCAACCTGGCCCTAGATCAAAACAAACAATAGCAAGTAGGCTACAAAGTGAATTGCAATCCTCTGTCATTTTAAAAAGGTCTTAATTGTAATTTTAAGGGCCCTAAAAAGCCGGACAAAATCACTGATAATCCAGTCCTGCAAACTCTTTGTACCAGTACAGTTTATCACTGAGTTCAGTGGGATTACTTGCTGTAGTAAATTCTACACCCATTGCTAAGGATTTTTAACCAGTCCAGACCCCTGCACTCATGCATTTATAATGGTTTTTAAATGGTTGTATCAGGTTAGTTTGTGCCTACACATTTACTGACACAAACTGAACAGATATAAATCCAGTTTAAATACATTTAAGTGTCCATTCATGGTTTTGCATTGGGTTAACTAAATTGGTTCAAAATCACACCTTTAGTTAAACAGGTGATTTTTTATAATCCAGGCCTAAGTGTTGGCAGAATCAAACCCCCATTTTATTTGGTACTCATCTTAAAAATGGCAGAGTAGATTTTTTTCAAACTTTAGATAAGCAACATTGTGTTAATGACTTATGACCTGATTTGCCATTCCAATCTGGAGTATATTTAAAAACATTTTTGCTGAGATGTAAATATCCATTGGAGAGACTTATCACAGAAACATGATCACACTAGCATGAATTTCAAATAACTTTAGGTGTATATACATACACAGGGACATTGATCTGAATATGGGAATATGGTGGGATAACTCACATGACTGGAGTACTGTCATGGATCGTTATAAACTGTTCAGGAAGGACAGGCAGGGCAGAAAAGGTGGAGGAGTAGCACTGTATGTAAGGGAGCAGTATGACTGCTCAGAGCTCCGGTACGAAACTGCAGAAAAAACCTGAGTGTCTCTGGATTAAGTTTAGAAGTGTGAGCAACAGGAGTGATGTAGTGGTGGGAGTCTGCTATAGACCACCGGACCAGGGGGATGAGGTGGATGAGGCTTTCTTCCGGCAGCTCGCGGAAGCTACTAGATCACATGCCCTGGTTCTCATGGTTGACTTTAATTTTCCTGATATCTGCTGGGAGAGCAATACAGCGGTGCATAGACAATCCAGGAAGTTTTTGGAAAGCGTAGGGGACAATTTCCTGGTGCAAGTGCTGGAGGAACCAACTAGGGGTGGAGCTGTTCTTGACCTGCTGCTCAGAAACCGGGAAGAATTAGTAGGGGAAGCAAAAGTGGATGGGAACCTGGGAGGCAGTGACCATGAGTTACAGATTCGAATATGCTAAGCTTGGTGTGTGGAAATTGCTTAAACTGGGCTCATATCCATAGCAGTGCATAGCAATTCATCAAGATTTGCACCTGAAAAGAGAAAAAGGCAATGTAAGATCTCTACACTGTGAACAGTAAGGTAGTAGTCAACAGGTTGAGCTAAGGACAGAGCATAATCTGATTCTTGGCTTAGCTCAGAAAATCCTTGTTTTTGTGGGTTGCATATAGAACCTTCAGTGAAAGAAATTTGACAGCTATGAATAATGAAGTAAACATTATGCTTAGAATTTGGCTAATTGCAAAAACGTAGTTTGCCCAAAGACTGTTAAGGAAATTTGTTTCCTGAATAGCTGCCCAACTATTAGCCATAAAACAAGCAAATTATGGGTCTATGTTCAGTTCTTGAAATGTGTGACTCACTGACAAAAATAGAGAACCTGCCACATAAACCATCCAGACACTTTTTCCATGTTTTACCAGTGTAGTTATTACAAAAGAAAATAACATCATGATTGTTTTCATTTTCTTCTTGGTCTTCTTGCTTACATCAGTTAACAACTGGAGAATTCCAAGTTTAAGGAACAAAGCTGTAAAGAAGAAAACATCTATCTTCCATAACTATTGTAGCTCCCAACAGTGTGTCTTGGAAATTCTTGTACTTTGCAGTTGTACTTGAGTTCTGCTGAACCTTGAAGAGGTACCATGGTTGTCTGCAACATGTCATTAGCATTCTCTCATTAGAAAATGCAATGCTAAGTGCACCTTTTCTTCTCAAAAGGCAACCATGTTCAGTATGTGCATCCTTTTTCACTACTTCATTACTTTCATTAGTTAAGTCTAAAGCAGACTGAAGAATTAAAAGAGATTTCACAAAACTGGGAAACTGGACAACAAAATGGCAGATGAAATTCAATGTTGATAAATGAAAAGTAAAGCACATTGAAAAACATAATCCCAACAATACATATCAAATGATGGGGTCTACAATAGCTATTACCACTCAAGAAAGAGATCTTGGAGTCATTGTGGATAGTTCTCTGAAAACATCTGTTGAATGTGCAGTGGTAGTCAAAAAAGCTAACAATGTTAGGAACCATTAGGAAAGGGACAGATAAGAAGACAGTAAATATCATAATGCCACTATATAAATCCACGGTGCACCCACACCTTGAATACTGCATGCAGTTCTGGTTGCCCCATCTTAAAAAAGTTATATTAGAATGGGAAAAGATACAAAAGGGCAACAAAAATCATTCCATATGAGAAGAGATTTAAAAGACTGGGATTTTTAGGGGTCTGGAACACATGATTTATGAGGAGAGGCTGAGGGAACTCGGATTGTTTAGTCTACGGAAGAGAAGAATGAGGGGGGATTTGATAGCTGCTTTTAACTACCTGAAAGGTGGATCCAAAGAGGATGGATCTAGACTATTCTCAGTGATAGCAGATGACAGGACAAGGAGTAACAGTCTCAAGTTGCAGTGGGGGAGATTTAGGTTGGATATTAGCAAAAACTTTTTCACTAGGAGGGTGGTGAAACACTGGAATGTGTTACCTAGGGAGGTGGTGGAATCCCCTTCCTTAGAAGTTTTTAAGGTCAGGCTTGAAAAAGCCCTGGCTGGGATGATTTAGTTGGGATTGGTCCTGCTCTGGGCAGGGGGTTGGACTAGATGACCTCCAGAGGTCCCTTCCAACTCTGAGATTCTATGATTCTATGACTGTTCAGCTTGGAAAAGAGACTGAGGGAGGGGGACATGATAGAGGTCTATAAAGTCATGAATGATGTGGAGAAATTGAATAAGGAAGTGTTATTTACCCTTTTACATAACACAAGAACTAAGGGTCACCTGATGAAATTAATAGGTAGCAGTTTTAAAACTAACAGAAAGAAGTATTTCTTCATACAACACACAGTCAACCTATGGAACTCATTACCGGGGAGGTTGTGAAGGCCAAAACTATAACTGGGTTCAAAAAAGAATTAGGTAAGTTCATGGAGGAGAGGTCCACCAATGGCTATTAAGCAACGTGGTCAGAGATGCAACGTTATGCTCTGGATGTCGCTAAACCTCTGACTGCCAGAAACTGGGAATGAATGGCGGGATGGATCACTAGTTAATTGCCCTGTTCTGTTCATTCCCTTTGAAGTACCTGGCATTGGCTACTGTCAGAAGACAGGATTGTGGGCTAGATGGACCATTGGTCTTACCCAGTATGACCATTCTTATGTTCTTATGTTCTTAGAAACACATCCTGAACCTTTTTTCCATGTGAGAGCAGTTGGTCATGTTTGAACTTATTTTGGAGGGAAAACAATCCTAAGGGAAGGTTGGCTTAGAGAGAAAGTCATAATTCAGAGTTAAGATTGGCAAGTGTGGGATGACAGAAGAATTCCCATACTTAAATCATATTTTCCGTACACTTTCCATATTTCATATTACACATTCCACATTTTACTGCAGGAGCAGTTGCCATCATAAATTTTGTTTCACTGGTAATAACACATTTTACAATAAACAGACTGTCAATGTTTCAAGAGGTTTTTCAGTCTCCTTAATATATTATCTCTTCCTACAAATATATGATCATCATAATTTACACAATTTAGCCTACTAAAGTCAATAGAAAAACCTCAATGGGCTGTGGATCAGGCCCTTAATCATCACTTATTTTCCTCATAATGGTTATTTGAGAGCTTAATAGCCACATATCTGGACAGTGACAAAAAAGATCCTTCCTGTAAATTGTTTTGATGTTACTGAATAGTTCTTTGATACCATCCAGACATAGAAGGACATGATAAACTTCTTGAGACACCAGAACCTGACCTTCCTTAAGAATTAGAATCTGTCCTAGTTTAATATAAATTTAGTTTATGATATGTGATACATTAACATTTAAACTCAGTTTAATTTCTTCCAAGTTATTTTCATATTTTGATACTTTCATACTGAAATACGATCCTTATGCCCTCTGTAATCCAACATACTTTGCACTAAACATATATATGCAAATAAATGCATTGTTGAAGCTGCATAAATACAATTAATATAATATTCTTTTTGTAATATTTATTCCCTCATATTGCACATAATGTGTATATTCAATTCAGATTACTTGTGTTAGGCTCTAATCATACAAACATATAATTGTATGAGTAGATACTAATCAGACCAGCAGTCCTATGGGCTTCAATGAGACTACTCATGTAACTTGTGGGAGTAAAAATGTGTAGATTCTTACTTTGTACAGGGCAAATACTTCTCTGAATTGAAGTCCAGGTTAAAAGACTTGATACAGCTTTAAGCCTCAAACACATACATACACACTTTTAAGCATAATCTCAGTACATACCCACAACCCATATATGAAACTCCCACCAAACTCAATAGGGTTTGTGTATGACCATTATGACCCTTTGACTGTGGAAGAGGACCCATTCCAAAGGAGGCTGCGGTTGCTCATTATCTGGTAGGAACAAAGCCCTGTGGATGTATTGAGGGATGTGCTAGGAGGAGAAGGAAGTAACTGAAGTGTGTGCAGCAGAATTTATCTTTACTTTGAGTGTGTAGTACCCATTTGGGAGGGCTGCTAAGTCAAAACTAAGCCCTAAGCAGGAACACTGTACACATTTTTTTTCTTCTTAAATTTTGATTTTGTTCTTAACAGACGTAGTATGCACAAATGTGCCCATCTAGCTGTCTGTTCAGATTGCTTTTTATGCCAGTATCTAATTGCCCATTTCCAGCCTCTTCAAAGTTTACATCGTCACTTCTGCTACCACTAATTTTGAATGTCAGGTCTCACAGTCAGTTATTTAACAAATCTATAATTATTAATACAAATCTATTATTAATACACTCTATACCATGCTATACATTTTTCATTTGATTTTTTTAGACTAACCTTAAAACAAGCTACAGTAGGAAACTGATGTTAAAAACCAGGAACACTGAGTCTTTAGGAAAAGAATTAAATCCAGGAAACCATTGTACCATCAACAGATCTTGTAACAATACAGTCATTTATCTGGAGAATTTATCCACTGTTCAGTCAACTATGAATTTTATATCCTGGATTCACTAACAACAGGTAGAAAGATGTCACTAACTACTTACATATCGCATTAATGTGTACACTTTGTCTGACAAGCCATCCATAACACCATAACATCCATAAAGGTTCTGCAATAGCTCTTATTGTGTTGTTGTATCCTAATTGTGCTTTTGGGTGACATATCTTAATAAGGTGACTTCTTTCTAAATGCTATGTGATGTCAAGCCTCAGTTTAATCTTCGATTGTGTATTAAATAATACACAGCACCAGCTGCCATTTGTTAGTCTATTGAATCACATAAATGATTAATATTTTAAGAAGACTCTTATCTTTAAAAACATGCAAAGTGATCTAGCAAATCTGATAACCAGACTTCTGCTTCTTCAAAGTAGCAGTAGACTCCTTGGCTTGGGTATTTGGAATTCAGGGTAAACCTAACAAAAATTTTCGTAGGCCAGCAAAAAGAAGTTGGCTCTTTTACTCATCTACTGTAAAACTCATCTACTTCCCAGGGTAAGGCCTCATTCTAATCAGTTCTATATATTGAAATAAATACACATGTTTAATACCAAGATCATTGCCATATTCAGTTTGCAACAGACCTAAAAAGACATTCAAATATCAAATAGTAGAAATGGTAAGTGAACACTATGGGCCTGCTTCACCATTGCATTACCCATTTTATGCCAGCGTAACTCCAAAGGCCTTATGCCAGTGTAAAATTGCAGTAACACAGTGAAAAGAAAAGGAGTACTTGTGGCACCTTAGAGACTAACCAATTTATTAGAGCATAAGCTTTCGTGAGCTACAGCTGACTCAGGCCCAGTTCTATTTAAAAATAGAATGGAGTCACTTTTCCTTACAAATATACTGCAGATCCTGCAAACCCAGATGCTCATGCACTGAAGTCAGTGGATTATTCTCTGAAGTCAGTGAGGATTCTCGGGATCACGGCAGGGCAGCTCCCTCCTTTCACCCCTGAAGGTGTTAGGTACCTCATAGTGGGCAGAGTCATGCTAGAGTGGGAACAGAGCACACAGGTGAGCAGGTTGCACTGCAGAAAGGCGTATAGGCACCGACTCCATGGGGAAAAGGTGGTGGGTCCTGAGCACCCACTGGCAACCCCTCCATGAGCTACCCTCTTCCCCCCAGCCAGCAGGCCCCACCGATCAGCGCTTCCCCCTGTCTCCCAGGGCCTCCCGCCTGCCATGATCAGCTGTTTTGTGGTGTGCAGGAGACTCTGGTGAGGAAGATGGAAGGAGCGAGGGTGCAGCGCTCTTGGAGGAGGGGGTGGAACGGGGCAGGAAAAGGTGGGGGGGCAGAAGAGGCAGACCAGGGGCAGGGCCTGGGGCAGAGCTGGGGGCCAAGCAACCCACGGCACATTGGAAAGTCAGCATAGTAGCAGGCAAACTCCCTCTCAGAATGCCTGTCACCTAGGGTGGCACAGCTCTGCACTGCCTCTCGTGCTGGGCTGTCCCTGACAGGCATAGAATCATAGAATCATAGAATATCAGGGTTGGAAGGGACCCCAGAAGGTCATCTAGTCCAACCCCCTGCTCAAAGCAGGACCAATTCCCAGTTAAATCATCCCAGCCAGGGCTTTGTCAAGCCTGACCTTAAAAACCTCTAAGGAAGGAGATTCTACCACCTCCCTAGGTAACGCATTCCAGTGTTTCACCACCCTCTTAGTGAAAAAGTTTTTCCTAATATCCAATCTAAACCTCCCCCACTGCAACTTGAGACCATTACTCCTCGTTCTGTCATCTGCTACCATTGAGAACAGTCTAGAGCCATCCTCTTTGGAACCCCCTTTCAGGTAGTTGAAAGCAGCTATCAAATCCCCCCTCATTCTTCTCTTCTGCAGGCTAAACAATCCCAGCTCCCTCAGCCTCTCCTCATAACTCATGTGTTCCAGACCCCTAATCATTTTTGTTGCCCTTCGCTGGACTCTCTAAAAATAAATCCACATCCTTCTTGAAGTGTGGGGCCCAAAACTGCACACAGTACTCCAGATGAGGCCTCACCAATGTCGAATAGAGGGGAACGATCACGTCCCTCGATCTGCTCACTATGCCCCTACTTATACATCCCAAAATGCCATTGGCCTTCTTGGCAACAAGGGCACACTGCTGACTCATATCCAGCTTCTCGTCCACTGTCACCCCTAGGTCCTTTTCTGCAGAACTGCTGCCTAGCCATTCGGTCCCTAGTCTGTAGCTGTGCATTCGGTTCTTCCGTCCTAAGTGCAGGACCCTGCACTTATCCTTATTGAACCTCATCAGATTCCTTTTGGCCCAATCTTCCAATTGGTCTAGGTCCTTCTGTATCCTATCCCTCCCCTCCAGCGTATCTACCACTCCTCCCAGTTTAGTATCATCCGCAAATTTGCTGAGAGTGCAATCCACACCATCCTCCAGATCATTTATGAAGATATTGAATAAAACCGGCCCCAGGACCGACCCTTGGGGCACTCCACTTGATACCGGCTGCCAACTAGACATGGAGCCATTGATCACTACCCGTTGAGCCCGACAATTTAGCCAGCTTTCTACCCACCTTATAGTGCATTCATCCAGCCCATACTTCCTTAACTTGCTGACAAGAATACTATGGGAGACCGTGTCAAAAGCTTTGCTAAAGTCAAGAAACAATACATCCACTGCTTTCCCTTCATCCACAGAACCAGTAATCTCATCATAAAAGGCGATTAGATTAGTCAGGCATGACCTTCCCTTGGTGAATCCATGCTGGCTGTTCCTGATCACTTTCCTCTCATGCAAGTGCTTCAGGATTGATTCTTTGAGGACCTGCTCCATGATTTTTCCAGGGACTGAGGTGAGGCTGACTGGCCTGTAGTTCCCAGGATCTTCCTTCTTCCCTTTTTTAAAGATTGGCACTACATTAGCCTTTTTCCAGTCATCCGGGACTTCCCCGGTTCGCCACGAGTTTTCAAAGATAATGGCCAGTGGCTCTGCAATCACAGCCGCCAATTCCTTCAGCACTCTCGGATGCAACTCGTCCGGCCCCATGGACTTGTGCACGTCCAGCTTTTCTAAATAGTCCCTAACCGCCTCTATCTCCACAGAGGGCTGGCCATCTCTTCCGCATTTTGTGATGCCCAGCGCAGCAGTCTGGGAGCTGACCTTGTTAGTGAAAACAGAGGCAAAAAAAGCATTGAGTACATTAGCTTTTTCCACATCCTCTGTCACTAGGTTGCCTCCCTCATTCAGTAAGGGGCCCACACATTCCTTGGCTTTCTTCTTGTTGCCAACATACCTGAAGAAACCCTTCTTGTTACTCTTGACATCTCTGGCTAGCTGCAGCTCCAGGTGCGATTTGGCCCTCCTGATAACATTCCTACATGCCCGAGCAATATTTTTATACTCTTCCCTGGTCATATGTCCAACCTTCCACTTCTTGTAAGCTTCTTTTTTATGTTTAAGATCCGCTAGGATTTCACCATTAAGCCAAGTTGGTCGCCTGCCATATTTACTATTCTTTCGACTCATCGGGATGGTTTGTCCCTGTAACCTCAACAGGGATTCCTTGAAATACAGCCAGCTCTCCTGGACTCCTTTCCCCTTCAAGTTAGTCCCCCAGGGGATCCTGGCCATCCGTTCCCTGAGGGAGTCGAAGTCTGCTTTCCTGAAGTCCAGGGTCCGTATCCTGCTGCTTACCTTTGTTCCCTGCGTCAGGATCCTGAACTCAACCAACTCATGGTCACTGCCTCCCAGATTCCCATCCACTTTTGCTTCCCCCACTAATTCTACCCGGTTTGTGAGCAGCAGGTCAAGAAAAGCACCCCCCCTAGTTGGCTCCTCTAGCACTTGCGCCAGGAAATTGTCCCCTACGCTTTCCAAAAACTTCCTGGATTGTCTATGCACCGCTGTATTGCTCTCCCAGCAGATATCAGGAAAATTAAAGTCACCCATGAGAATCAGGGCATGCGATCTAGTAGCTTCCGTGAGCTGCCGGAAGAAAGCCTCATCCACCTCATCCCCCTGGTCCGGTGGTCGATAGCAGACTCCCACCACTACATCACTCTTGTTGCACACACTTCTAAACTTAATCCAGAGACACTCAGGTTTTTCTGCAGTTTCGTACCGGAGCTCTGAGCAGTCATACTGCTCCCTTACATACAGTGCTACTCCCCCACCTTTTCTGCCCTGCCTGTCCTTCCTGAACAGTTTATAACCATCCATGACAGTACTCCAGTCATATGAGTTATCCCACCAAGTCTCTGTTATTCCGATCACGTCATAGTTCCTTGACATCACCAGGACCTCCAGTTCTCCCTGCTTGTTTCCAAGGCTTTGTGCATTTGTATATAAGCACTTGAGATAACCTGTTGATCGCCCCTCATTGCCAGTATGAGGCCGGAGCCCTCCCCTCACAGACATTCCTGCCTGTGCTTCCTCCCGGTATCCCGCTTTCCCACTTACCTCAGGGCTTTGGTCTCCTTCCCCCGGTGAACCTAGTTTAAAGCCCTCCTCACTAGGTTAGCCAGCCTGCTGGCAAAGATGCTCTTCCCTCTCTTCGTAAGATGGAGCCCGTCTCTACCCAGCACTCCTCCTTCATGGAACACCATCCCATGGTCAAAGAAACCAAAGCCTTCTCTCCGACACCATCTGCGTAGCCATTCGTTGACTTCCACGATTCGATGCTCCCTACCTAGGCCTTTTCCTTCCACGGGGAGGATGGACGAGAACACCACTTGCGCCTCCAACTCCTTTATTCTTCTTCCTAGAGCCACATAGTCCGCAGTGATCCGCTCAAGGTCATTCTTGGCAGTATCATTGGTGCCCACGTGGAGAAGCAGGAAGGGGTAGCGATCCGAGGGCTTGATGAGTCTCGGCAGTCTCTCCGTCACATCACGAATCTTAGCCCCTGGCAAGCAGCAGACTTCTCGGTTTTCCCGGTCAGGGCGGCAGATAGATGACTCAGTCCCCCGGAGGAGAGAGTCCCCGACCACCACCACCCGCCTTCTCCTCTTGGGGGTGGTGGTCGTGGAACCCCCAACCTCAGGACAGCGCATCTCATGCCTTCCAACCAGCGGAGTCTCCTTCTGCTTTCTCGCCCCAGACATATCATCTGGTCCACTCTCCGCAACGATACCTGTGGAGAGAACATGAAAGCGGTTAGTTACCTGTGTCTGTGTTACTGGAACCCGGACATTCCGCTTACCTCTTCTGGAGGTCACATGTTGCCAAGCTTCTTCACTGGTCTCTTGGCTCCTCTGTGCAACCTGCTCTATATCTGTAGAGCTTTGTGCCCCTAGAAGCCTATCCTGAGTTTCGTCCAGGAAATCCTCAGTTTCCCGTATGCAACGCAGGGTTGTTATCTGTTGCTCCAGACCTTCAATCTTCTCTTCCAATATGGAGACCAGCTTGCACTTTGTACAGACAAAGTCGCTTCATGTTCTGACCCTTTACCTCTCGAACTTTTGCCTATCGTTATTCAATCTGACCTAATCTAATATCAAAGACTTTTGTGTAGGTGACTTGGAGACTGAGGTCCCAAGTCTGGTCTGAAGTTGGCCAACACTGCTTTCATCCTGTGCCCCTGGCCCGAAGGATCCGTTCCACTGCTGGTAATAACTGGAGTGCAACTACATTCCTTTCTCCCCAACAACCCTCTATAAGGAGGGCTGTAAGTGGGGCTGGTGTGGAGCTGCTTACCCCGTCCCCAGGGGAATCCCCAGGGTAGCCAGCTACACTAGCTTTATAGCCCTTTAGTGCTGTTCTGTTGCTCTATCTCAGAGAATCAGTCCCATTATTGTTTTTAATATTTATATTGCATTAGCGATTAGAGACCTCAGCCAGGACCTCATTGTGCTAGGCACTGTACATATATATAGCAATGACAGTCCCTACACCAAAGGACTTTCCACTGGGTCTCATTTTGCAATCCTTACATAGGTTGAGCAGTATGTATTTACTTAAATATTCTCATAGACTTCAATAGGAACACTTGCATAAGTGCTACTAAATGTGAATGAGAGTCGCAAGATCAGGCCCAAAGCAAAGGCGATGGGCTAAATTTTACCTGGGTCTTAAGTGGGTGTACAATGTAAGGATCCCTCCTTGTACCTCTTGCATGGCCTGTGTAGCTGCATGATAGAATTGCCTCTCTGCATGCGAGGGAGCACTGGGAGCATTCTGCAAAGTTGGAACAGAGCACTATAGGCTGTGTCTAAATGGCATGATCAAGCCCATATGGTTTTCTAACAAAGTAACTGGATAAAAACTAGACGTTGCTACCTGATAAGTTCTGTTTCCCTTTCGGTTTTGCATGCTATCCCCGACTTAAGAGTTCACAATGTAGTTTGCCTACTAATTACAAAGGATCTGAGTTTGCCACCATTGCTCATACTGAGTAGTCACTTACACCACAAGTAGCCCAGATGAAATCAAAGAGGCAATCCATACAGTATGGTACTTCTCCATGTGAATAAGGGTGGCAGAATCAGGCCTAGAGGAAATAAATAAACTAATCCTACACTACAGGATTCTGTAAAATGATATAGTGAAAGTAACAAAGACGTGAATGTACTGTAAAATAAATGAGTTCCAGATTTCCATTATACAGTACTTCTGACATTTCTATTTTAAAATTCCTTGTTTTATAGACATTCAAAAAATAGAAGGGTAACAGTAATGAGTCATATTTTTGCTGAATGATTATGTAATCTAGCGGGTGTGTGTTTTTTCCCATTTGGATATGATACTTTTCCACTTGGATATTATGTCACACCTGTTATAAATTTAAAGGGCCCAATCCTGCAAATATTGAGAGTAGTACTTACTACTTGGAGTAATCTCATTGCAGAATTGGGGCTATAGCTGCAAAATAATTTCAGTTCTGTCTGCTGTCCATGCTCATTACTTGCCAAAACATTCACCTTTTGGCTTGAAAATGTCCATGCTTGATTTCTGTACAAAGGTAATTATTTTTCTTAATGTTTGATCAAAATCTCCTCAGTTGTTTTAGAGTTTGTTGAGGTTGTGTCTATGTGTGCGTGTAATAAAATATACATTTCTCTTTACAAAAATTCTGAACAAATATTTTTAGACATGGTTTACTTTGAACCTCTTCTGCCCCATTTGTTAATTAACAAAAATGACCATTTGAAAGCTCCATACTGAGCATGTGCAATAGAAAATGTTCTTAAATCTACAGGTGTACGTTTAACAATGGAGGCATTGCACATAAAAGAAAAAAAAGAACTCAAAACTCTAGTGTTAGTGTAACATTAAGACTGCAAGGTCAAGAGCTCTAAAGTCAGGAAATTAAAAATTATGTTTTTTCCAGCAACATCAATGTAGCCACACTACATAAAGGTAAAATGTTCATATCACCCTTAACATATTGGTTATTAATGTATATAATAACCTATAAATATTTCTTCAGTACATTTGTGAAATATGTACATGTGATTTTTGGACTTTTCTGTAAGTGAGTTAAATGAAAGTTCTGGAATAATATTTATAATTAAACCAGCAATACTTTCATCCAAATAAGGTATTATTTGTAACTTGTGTATATGTGAAAAGAGCCAAATTATCTGCCTCTAATAAACTTCCAACCTATCTAATTACATTCACACTGTCACAATTTGTTTATAATTTGCAAACTCCTGCCTTCAGCAGAATCATTTCAATAGGAAAAAAAGGCTCAATGGGAAATTACAAACAAAAACAGAAATGTAAGACAGCTTGAGCATGTTTGAGCCTTAAAGAAAGAGAGGGAAAGCAAGGAATGAACATGAGAAGAAATATGGAGAATGGATTTGGATCATAATTTGAAAGCAATGATGTCTTGTTACTCTTGCTGTACAAAATAAAATTAGGAATGCATTACAACACTGTTTTGGCATATGAAGGTTACTATTTAATAATACTACCAACAAAAATATTTAATTTCCTATATATCAAAAAATTCAATCTGAGTCCATTCTAATTGCTAAAACACATACAAGAACTCATTCTCTAATCAGCCATTTAACTCCTTCACTGCTTTTGCTCATGCTTGCTTCCAGCAAACTATCCAATTTTTAATCTCTGTGAATGTTTGCTGTTTGTCAGATATGCTGGCTTGAGTGTGCTTACAGGTTGTGTGTTTGCTATTTACATAGAAGCACCACCAGTTTGTCAGGTGCTTTATAGACAACAGCATGGATCTTATTTACCAACAGAACAGATACATCTCAAGCAGATGGTAGTGCAAGCTTCCCTGTTCCCATTCAGGGGTGTGCGATAAAAGAATTTCCCCTACCTATTCAGTTCTTGGCTTCTCCCAGGAAGGCCAGTTGCAATGCCAATCAATGCATGCTATGGTGTTTTATTACAAGTGGACACCTTTCAAGCATCCACTGAATACCAAATTAATTTTATGCAGGCCACTGAGCAGCCAGTGGTAAGAGCTTTACACTATCACTACTTTCAGCTGGATTTGAGCCAGTGACCCTGAGGTAAAAGGTTTTCTCTCTCCTGTTAGAAATCTCAACTAAAAAATCCCCACCACAAACATTCCATTGAAATAAATGGAGCATTAAAATATTTGTCAGCACCCGAGGTCCTTAGCACAGCAGATAAATGAAGGCATTTAAAAAATGCATTTAGATTCTTTTATAGAAAGCTCAGCTTTCTGAGGGTTGGTGCTCACAGCAGAGTTGTTTGACAGTAATATCATCAGCAACATTAAGCCCCAGAATAAGGGCCAGATCATTTAGTGCAGTGCAGCCACTTTGTACCACGCCACAGGCAGAATCTGACAGTAGAACCAGCATATTTTGCCTCAGGATTATCCTAATTCCAGGGGATCCTCTAGTGGCATAGAGATGCCATATATCCTATGGATTCCTATACCATTGCCCTCCTTGCTGCTGTAATGGGTGTAACTAGAGGAAATTGCATGCCTGAAGAGGGATGGCCAGGGTGTCCATATGTTGTGCCGTTTTGGCCTGTCATGCAGAGTAACCCCCTAAAGAGGATCTCCATATCAGATCCGTCTGCTGATCAAAATAGGTGCTTTTGAAAAGATAAGGCCCTACCTATTCCATAAAAGGAATAAAAGGTCTTCATCAAGGAAAATGGTGGATTCCCCACGTCTTGATAGCTTCAAATCAAGAATGGTTGCCATTCTGGAAGATATGCTTTAGTGAAACACAAGTCATTGGGCTCCATATATACGTATCTGGGTGAAATTCTATTACTTGCGTTATATGGGACGTCAGACTAGATGAAATAATGGTCCCTTCTGGCTTTAAAATCTATAAACCTACAAATGAATCGCTGAACTAGTATTTTATGATAGATTGTCTAACACATGGTCTAATGACCTGAACACAGGCTTGCCAGCCAGGAACTCATGAGTTCTAACCCCAGCTTTGCTACTGATTCTCTGTGACCTTGACCACATCCCTTTACTTCTCTGTGCCTCAGTTTCCTTATCTGAATGGAGAGTAATACAACCTACCTGCCTTACAGAGACTTGTGAGAATTAACTAGTTGTTGTTTATAAGATGCCATGTAGTATCCTGATGATTCAGGTCTCTTACCTATAAACATGTTGGGTCAAATGCTCTGCTGATATAAATCCACTGGAATCAATGGAGTTATGCCAGCCAAGAATGGCAAAATTCACATTGATTTTAATGGGGCCAGGATTTTCACCCATACATTATAAAATGTGGTTTGTCTGAAACATGTTAAGACTCTGTGTCTGAAGTTTCAGAATATAAAAAGTGGAATATATCTGATTAAGGAGATTCTACTATGGAACTATAACAAAGGAGGAGCAGAACTCAGCTCTTAT
The DNA here is from genome assembly GCF_965140285.1 of Lepidochelys kempii. Taxonomy (NCBI): domain Eukaryota; kingdom Metazoa; phylum Chordata; order Testudines; family Cheloniidae; genus Lepidochelys; species Lepidochelys kempii. The sequence goes on along the minus strand of NC_136385.1, from coordinate 45,749,816 downwards.
TTACATAGATATACATCCACTGTAACTCTAGGGTGAATTTAGGCTTTATATTAATCAATGGAGAGAATTTGGCCATTTAATAGCTAAGTGATCTTTTAGTTTACTTACTAAGCTTTATGTATTTCCAACAGTGTAGGTATCTGCCTTTACTAACATGTCTCCCTAATAACTGTGGTTCTTGTCTTTTTAAGACAAAGCAAAATGTTAAACTACCACTCTTGCAATTAACTACCTAATTATAACTGCACATTTCTTTTCTTTGTATTATTATTTAAAACCTCTTTATTTCACTTTTTAAAACAGACAAGTTTATTTGTTTTGCTCTGCACCTTTTTCACACCACTTCAAAATCTGTACATTATGTTTTCAACCAACTCCACCTAAGCACATCTGCTTTAGGTCCAGCCACAGCTGCACAAAGATACCACTAATGGAGCCACAGCATCCCATCAGTTTCTTAGCCAAAGTATCAGTTGTAATTGACAAATATTCTTCCTCATCAGTTGTTAGGATTGGGTTTGCCTGCAGGGCAGAAAGAACTTCTAGTTTCAATATGAGTGCCTGACAGGGCGGTATATAGAGCTCGGGTTTCAGGATTACCTAATGAAAGAACATTATGAAATTAGGGATTTACTTTCAGTGGGTGACAGTCGCATATGCAGTGCTCTAGGGAAGTACATGCTGGGGTGGGGAGGCAGTATTGGCATATTTCAGAGTAGCAGCCTTGTTAGTCTGTATTCGCAAAAAGAAAAGGAGTACTTGTGGCACCTTAGAGACTAACCAATTTATTTGAGCATAAGTGAGCTGTAGCTCATGAAAGTTTATGCTCAAATAAATTGGTTAGTCTCTAAGGTGCCACAAGTTCTCCTTTTCTTTTTTAGTATTGGCATAGTTTGCCAGAAGCCAGGGTGCTGAAACAAGTTGTATGGGGCGGGGTGCTGAGAGCCTTTGAACTAAACTGTAAACCCTTGGCTGTACATAATGGAAACCACTTCCAGCCAGGGGGTGCAGTAGCACCCCTAGTTCCAGCACTATGGTCAGAAGGGCTGTGCCGCCTCAGCTCCCATTGGGTTGGGGTGCTGAGCCCGCCAGGGTCCGGATTAACAACTGATTAGCGCACTGAAGCGGCCCCCGGCCCGGCTGGGTGCCCTGCCCCGGGGCTGCCAGCAGCGCCTGCCCCACGCCCCGCAGCTGGCCTCCCCGCGCTGGCCGGTGGCTCCTCCCTTCCGGCGGCGGCAGTGGTGGCCTTTCCACTACTTGGCCCGGCTCCCCAGGCCGCAGGTCCCGTCCTCCCCCGCCATCTGTTGCAGGGCACGGCGGCGGCGCCGCAGGATCAGGCCCCTTGGCCGGCGCTGGGGATTGCAGGTAAGCGCAGCCCGCTCCCCGCGCTCCGATCGCAGCCCCGGCGCCGCGGGAGCAGCTGGCTCTGGCCGCCGAGCGTGGTGGGGGAGGGACAACTTCGCAGCGTCTCCTGTCCCCAGGCCCTGCCGGGGGAGCGAGCCCAGGGCGCCCTACAACAGGGGGCGGGGCACCAGAACACTGGGGCTTACAGGGCGCCAGGGGGGCACCCCAGCCTGAGGGCCGCTGCGGGGAGCAGGTGGGGAGGGGGGGTCAGGTGTGAGAACGAATGTGGGGGATGCTTCAGAGTGGGACACCCTGTGTTTAGGGAAGGATACGACAGAGGGGTCAGGAAGGGGACACTGGCTTTGGAGAAGGAGCTGCGGGGGGGGGGGGGGGGGAGGTTGCCATACATTTGGATGGTGCTTCTTTAGCACAGGTCATGGATGTGCTCATCAGCTCACCTGCTAGGACTTTGAGGGGTGTTTTCTTGGGAGGGGGTAGTTACAAATGTCCCCCATGTTTGTGGCCCTTAAAGCAGATGATAACCACCATGAAATGCAGCCACCTCTGGGGTGAAGAGCAGCAGCTCACTAGCATTCAGTGGTGATGGGAGAGCAGGGACATGGTTTTGGCCAAGGGCACCAAGGCAACGTGCTGTCCTTAGGAAGTGTGCCATGTGTCTTTAATGGCCAGGCAAACACTCAGGAGCTCCTTGATTTTTCAGATCTCACCTTCTGTATGGTATATTTAGAAGGATTAAGTACTAAATAAACTGTGGACATCTATGCTCCAGTGAGTCTCCATGTTTCAAATCTGAGGTTCAGACTACTAAACCATTCCTTCAGATTGTTAATTTATTACATGTTTAAATTAGATGTTGGGTTTTAGAGATGGATTTCTTGTGGACTTTGAGTTTTTATTTGGGGTCAAGAGGCTGCATGGAGTAAGGTCTCTACAAACTGGCCCTGGAAAAAAGTACGCTTCTCAGATTATTAGAAACATAAGATTTGCCTTACGCTTCAACTAGCAGTTTATTAAATCTGGTAGCTTGCCTTTGGCAGTGAGTAATGGCTGATGCCTCAAAGAATATGAAGAGAAAAATACTTAATGCATCTGGCCAATTGTACACTGCTCTATACTTGGGAAATTTTTCTTTCCTGACCCTGGCAGTAATCAGTTTATGGTGTGAAATGTGAAATTCAATGAGCCCATTTTAACATGTGTAATTAAAAATATTGGTCATAAAATCATCCAGCCCTTTTAAAAAAAAATCCAGTTACAGTAATTGACTTTCTGACCTCCTGTGGGAGGGAGTTCTACAGTGTATTAGTCCAGGGTGTGTTCGGGCTGATGTTTGTAGTGTTTCTACATATGCCAGTTATAGGTGGTCTTGTTGGCCCCTGTGGTCTCAGTGTGGTTTTACGCAGAGTTGGAGTATGAAGTACACCTTGCCAAGTATCACTTTTTAAAGGCCCTCAGTCCTAAGGCAATTTGTAACTAGTGCAAAAAGGAATATTTGCAGCATGTTTCAATAAGACACAAAATCTTTCCTCATCTATTTGTAACTCTCACTTACTGAAATGGTCATACCTTTGCAGCCTAGCAGTGGAGGCATGAAAAATCTGAGCACTTAACAGGCCTCATTTGCTTCACTTATGCATGTAACAGTAGTGATTTTTAATTCTTATTTTACTTTTCAGATAAGTGTCTTATGGTAGATTTGCTAGCATACTGTTTTACTTCCAGGCTGTAAATAACATGTATAAATCAGGAAAGGTAACTGTTTATTGTTTACTGTATTGATTATATTGATTTGGAAGGTTATGCAGAGTTGAAATAGAACAGAATCCAGACACTGGACTGGCAATTAACCCTGTAGGGAACACATGTTTCTATGGTGCTGCATATATATGTACTCAAATAATATAAACATTACAGACTTTAGATAATACAGTGAAATATGATCATACATAAAATAGCTTTCCTTGCTTCCTTTATTGTAAATGCTTTTCCTCTGCCTTTTGTCATAGTTTTGGAGGTACATTCACCTATATTATACAAATGTTGCTTTGCAGAGTCTTTCTGGTATTAAGATATGCTTTGTAAACAGGTGCAATTCCCATCCTGCACCAAAGAGGGTGCACACACTTTGGGTTAGATCAGAGGTGGCCAGTATGTGGCTCCGGAGCCACATGAGGGTCTTCAGAAGGTAATATGCAGATCCTTGTATAGGCACGGGCTGGAGCTACAGGTGCTAACCATTCAGTGTGCCGGAGGGTGCTCACTGCTCAACCCCTGGCTCTGCCACAGGCCCTGCCCCCACTCCACCCCTTCCTGTCCCCTCCCCTGAGTCTGCCATGCCCTTGATCCTCCCCCCCAGAGCCTCGTGCATGCCACAAAACAGCTGATTGGAAGCTGATTGGGGGTGGCTGGGAGGCTGCTGATATATTACTGTGGCTCTTTGGAAATGTACATTGGTAAATTCTGGCTCCTTCTCAGGCTCAGGCTGGCCACCCCTGGGTTAGATCCTCAATGAGATGCCCTAACCACTTGGATATAGAGTCATTCTGTCTCACGCTCACCCAATGACTATAATCATTTCCATAGTCAGCTGTTCTCATGTCAGGAATGAGAGCACAGACTCTTAAGAAACAAAGACCCTAGGCTCGATTCTGCTCTTATACCACTGTAAATCAACAGGTTTCAGAGTAGCAGCCGTGTTAGTCTGTATTCGCCATGCATCTGATGAAGTGAGCTGTAGCTCACGAAAGCTTAAGCTCAAATAAATTTGTTAATCTCTGAGGTGCCACAAGTACTCCTTTTTTCTGGTAAATCAACAGTAACTCTATTGAAGTCGTTGGACTTATGCTGGTGTAAAACCAGTGTGTAAGTGAGAGCAGAATCAGGCAGGCCCCTTCCTGCATTTATGAAAATCTTTAGTTACAAAATAGGGTGTGTGTCTATATGGGGACTCAGGAATATTAAGGCAAATCAACTAAAGGTGTGAAGTCAATGTGCAGAAACCCCCATGTGGATTTCTTCATTCAGGAGTAAAGTGGCCTTAGTTTGCTGTAACTAAAAGGCTCACTTTAATTTATATATTCAATACATTGTTATAAAATAACAACTTTGTTGTTAATTTTCTTTACAGATAATGAGCGAAATCGTCAGTTGGGGTTAATTGCTGTAGCTCCATTTAAGTCAGTAAAATGTTGCCAATTTAGCTAAGGATTTGGCCCAGAGCTTCTGATTTTCCTCACCCTTATGCTGTTGAAAATTGAAAAATTCTGCTGAAATCAGTGGTGTTACACTGAAGTAAGTGAGAGGAGAATCATAGAGGTTTTTGTAAATGTATCTAGGGAAGAATAGTATCACGGGGACTTACTTTGCCAGCTGTGTCTAAGCTGAACTCATTGGTCACAACTGGGATTTGTTTTGAAAATGGACAACATGATATGACTTGAGGAAAACAATAAACAGCCTTTTTATTCATTACACAATAGCTCCAGCCCAGGCAATCACTCCACATTGAATCGATAAGCAGAGGGATTTGGCAACAGGAACTCCTGTATATTCAAAGAAGGAAATGGCTAACTTCACCACAAAGGAAATATCTTTGTCTTTCTCAGCTGTTCCAGAGATTCTTCACAGATTGTTAGCGAATTGAATCGTACTAGAATTGAAGGCAGTTGTTTTATGCTTGTGTAACTCCATTGACTTCAGTAGTTACTCTAGATATACACCAGTGAGGGATCAGAATTAGGCCCTGTAGTGGGGTGCGTGCCCCACTCCTGCAGAAAAGGGGTTAAAAGCAGCCTTGCTAAGCTGATTGGGGAAGCAGCCACAGCTGGGGCCATGCTCAATCAGGGCCCAGCTGGCCCTGAGAAGAGGGTTGTGGGCCAGGAGCTGTGAGGAGTCTCACTCCAGCCCTAGAGGGAGAAGGGCTAGCTGCCTGAGAGGAAGGTACCTGAACTGGAGCAATACTGGGGAATAGGGCAAAGGATCTGGGGAGTCCCAGCCTGGTGAAGGCCCCAGCCTGCTCCTCTCCCCTGGCTCCCAGCCGTGCTGCTGGTGAATGCTGGGGGTGGTGGTTCCCCTTGCCTGGGAGCTAGGGGAGCGGAGCGGAGTGCGCTGGGGCTGGGTCACTCCACTTCCTGCAGGAAGTGGCCAGGCCCCCCTGTCCCTTGTGGAGACCAGGGGCTGGGGCCCCATTGGGGTGGGGCTGGTAGGGCACGAAAATAGCTAGGGATGGCTCTGCTCCTGGGGAGGGGAGACCCACAGGGTGGGGGTACTACTGGGGCAGAACCCTGAAGTAAAGGGCACCAGGGTCTGGGAGGGACACAGGGGCCTGAGGCAGGTGAGCCACCGGCCTGCAGAGGGCGTTCCAGGCTGGAATTGAGCTAATTCCAAAGACGACCAGCAGGAGGTTCCGCGCCAGTGAGTCTTTGACTTTGCTGCAGGCCCAAATATTGGGGAAAGTAGCAATGACACACAGTGTTTGTACACCTTTTAAAAAAGCATGCTGGAATATTTTCATCACTGAAGAAAATTAGTATGATAGTTTCAACAGAATTGTTTTTTACCCAAAACATGCTCTAAGACATAAGTGCAACATGCTGATGTTAGATTTTGCTGAAATTTTTGAAACAGTCCTTCCCTTTTGAGAGAGTACTAAGGCTGTTTTAATTGCACCCACAGTAAGAAACTAAAGTGAATGTAGAAATCTCAGCTGGTTTCAAAATGGAATAGGCTTTTGCTGCCTCCTTCAAAGAATGACACTGGACTGCTCTCGTATTTCCTGATTAGGGAAAGACCTATGTGGAGAGAATGACCTTTTATCACTTTCTGAAAGTGTCTAGATTCTGGATATGTATTTTAAATTTAGAGTTTGAGAAAGGGTCAGATTGATGGTATTAGAAACTAAAGTCCTCTGTGCACAGAACAAATATAACATTTCCAGTAGTGCAAGCTTTCCCACTTGTAATGGAGCTCATAGTTACTTCCCGTCCAAGATTCTCACAACAATAGGTTATGTAGGGAAGAGTGTAGTACTATGCATCTGATATAGCAACATTTCTGTGTGAACAAGAGTATTGGCTATTTTTAAAAAACAAATTCCCTTAGCATGAAAGGAAAAACAAACAAACAGCTGTAGTAATGGTTATCTGATCTCACTTCTCAAATCCAATGACAATTCTATTTTTAAATTTGTTTTTGGGTTGTAGATGTCCTCTTTATAACATAAATTATGCCCAATGGATAGTTCCCACAGTCTTTATTATCCCTTTTTCCAGAGCCCATTCATGACCTGGTTGGTGGCTTCTCTTATTTTGCATGCTGGCCTTCCTTTCCAAACCACTTGAGAGGTTTACTGCCATCTATTTTGGAACTGATTTTGCTTGCCATGCATTTTGAGTGACTCTGTTATCCATCACTGCAAACAGACACCAGTTAAGCAATACACATCAAAGGAGAACATGAAGCTGGTCAGAGGCTCTAGCTGGACAAATTCCAGCTGTAATTTTCCCTGTGGTTAATTAGTCAGTTGTGAAACTCACATCCTTTCAGCATACACACTTGTTTCCATACAGTGGAGCATAAAAACAGTGCAAAGCAGAAGTCTTGACCTGAGACTGATAAGTATCAAATAAATATTTGTAATATATCTATAAACATTAAAAATGAAAATACAGGACAATTGCTTCCTTATTAATGTACCACATTTCTAGTCCTTCTCTCTTTAAAAAGGGCGATGTTTATTTCTATACATTATTCACACAATTATAACTTCTGCACCTAATAGCTAAAGCATAAGGGCAAGAAGCTTGCTCATGAGTGAAACAGAGACTGAAGGCTTTTTGAGAGCCAAATTCTGATCATGCTTCTCTCTGAAGAACTAGAGGCAAGTGTGGAGCTGAATTGTCTGCAAGATATTCTTCCTAAGCAAGCTATGGGGAGATTAAGCTGGGAAAAGGAGCAAGACCAGCTGGCAGAAAGAAAGGGTAGATTGCCCTGGAAGGAAGTTGGACTCAAGTCTCTCTTAGGTTGGCTGACTGGGGAAGCAGCTAACCCCATCACCCTCTCCAAAAGCAGCACTGAGCAAACTGGCCAGCTAAGCGTTGAAGGCCAAAAGAGGTGTCAAATTACTGTGCCGCCTCTGTGGAAACAAGAAGCTCCTGCTCCCTGAGGCAAAATGCCCCAGGGGAAGGTTAGGAAGCAGTTTATCTCCACACCTTTACAATGGACTGGGCTTTAAAGGCACTGCCCAGCCTTTAGCCATCCTGAGTTATCCTTTTACAAGAACTTCTTGAAATACAGGATTTTATGTAGGACAGCTGATTGTTCCCGCCCCCGCCCCCCAAATAACTTGAACCTTAGAGAATATACAAGGGACTAGAATATCAGCTCGTGTAGCTCCATAGTATTCAGGGAAGGTATGATGATTTACACCAGCTGAGGAACTCTGCCCAAGGTTTGCAATACACTAAAATAGCCATCTTAATCATGTTGCTATTTTCACCTTAGTTTGGCATCCAGATCTTCTAGGATTTCAATATTGCAGAAATCCTAATTGTTTCCCAATATTTGCTGAGTAAATCTGTCCTTTAAAGAGTTTAGAATAAGTATCCAATTATTCCATGTTAAAAACAGATTAAAACATTCAAAGTTCTTCCCAAGCGCACACCCTAAAGGTTTGTCTAAAAAATCCCTGTTATATTTGTTAAAGAGATTGCAGGCCATTTTGGTGGTGATAATATTTTTATAGTTAGTAGGAATTGGGATTAATGTTTTGAAAAAAGTGATGAATAAATGCATATAGCAGAAATGATCATTCTGGATATGAACCATTGCTTTAGAAGAGAGAGAGATACCTACAAAGTGTAAATGTGTGCATGTGTGTATAGTTTAGCTGTAATTATGCCTTGCTTGTATGTATTGTTATACAGACTTATTAAAAATGGAGCAAGGTTGATAGACAATAAATGCATCATTGGGATCCTTGAATTAATATGTCCAGAGGGGAAAAAGTAGAAATATTTTATTTTTTCATTCAGTTAAACTAAATAGAAACCAGAAGAAGCGCGAGGATCCCATACTACGCAGGTCTTGCTCATAAACAGTGGGGAAAAATGTAAAACCCTGGACCAAATCCTGCAGTCCTTACTAAGGCAGAACACCTATTGAATCCGTGGGAATGTCTCCTGTGTAAAGACTAAGGGTGAAGCATTAGCCCCATTGAAATCAATGCCAGTTTGCCATTGACTTTAATGGGGGCAGGATTCTGAGCTCGGATATCAAGATTTGCCCACTGGCATCAAAAAAACAAAAAAACGGGACAAACCAGAAACAAACACAAAAGCTTTGAAGTGGTGCGAAGTTTTATTTAAAAAAAACTTGGGATTGATTTATTAATTTGGGAAGAGGAGTAATCATATTTCTGAATAAGGTAAATATTCAGTCACAGATTCTGTTCTTAGTTTAATATTTGATGCATCCTGTGTCCACAGATTTCCCTTGCAGGGGGATTGTTCAATCTTCTAACTGATATCATCATTAACTATATAAGTTGAGATAGGATATGGTACATTAAAGCCTACATTTTCGAAAGCAACTAGTGATTTTGAGTACCTCAAGTTTTGGGTGCCCATTTTGAGATCCTGATTTTCAGAAAGTTTTCAGCTCACTGAAAATCAGGCCCCTATAAGGTATATCAAGTTGAGGAGAAGTTGAGGCACCACCCAAATTCACTAGTCGCCGTAGAAAATTTAGGCCTAAATATACATTTGTCTTTGGGCAAAACTTCTACACTATGGGGAACGTGTATTCTCAGGAGTTCAGGGGGAAGGAAGAAAGAGAAGGGGAAATTAGCTTTTTTTTTTGTACATTATCTTTTTATCTCTGTTCTTTCTATAATTAATTTTGTTCTTATTTATAGTACTCGGAGGAACTTGCACTGGTAAAAAGGCATTCTTGCTTTGACGATTTTGTAATCGTCAAAATGTGGAATGCTGTGGCTAAAAACCTATTAAGGACTAAAGTCCACCAAGACTGTTCACGCACTCTGCTGCTAGTGCAAAAGGGCAGGAGTATTCTTATAAGACCGCCTTCCTCTAGGAATCATTGGCAGCATACAGCTGGAGCAGTTCAGCCTTTCAGCATGAGTACAAGTATCCAGAAGGTGGAAGCTTTGGACGTGAATAATTTTGTCCGTATTCAGTGGGAAGATGGGAGTAAGAGCCTTTACCCTGCTGTATGGCTAAGAGACAACTGCCAGTGCCCTGACTGCTTCCTGCATTCTGCTAAAGCACGCAAACTGCTTTTGGAAGACCTGGATGTTAACATTGGGGTGAAGGAGGTCACTTTGACAGATAGACAAAAGGTATTTTTTAAAAGAAATTTCGCTTTCATGTGTACATTTGTATAATAATTCTTGCCAAACCTTTCATCAGCAACCTGAATAGAGAGAATAGTACTGCAGCTGGAATATCAGAATATGCCATAATCATGGATCCGCAAATCATACTGTGTATTTGCAGGATTTCTAGGTATAACTGTCATTTGAGGAATCCAAATCCTTTCATTTTATGTCATTCTTATGGTAAAATCCACTTCAAAAATGTTAAGCATAAGGTATAGGAACCCCCAAATGTTCTTATTTAGTTTTTTCTTAATTAACTTTAGATAGATAAAACATTTTTACCATAGCCTTCACTTCTTAATCTCTAGGAGCTGGTGTGAGGATAAAATTGCAGACTCTTAATACCTTAGTCTTTCACTCCCTCAGACTTCTTTCCCTCTGTGTGTCTAACTCCTTTATGGAGGAAGGATAGTATGACTCCCCCACAAAGAAAGTAACTGTCTCATACCTCCTACGCTGTCTTTCTTCCTGCAGGAGACTTCTGTTTGTGATGTCACAGTAAAGCATGGAGTCCTTAAAGGCCAGAGCAGGGAAATTCTTTACTTGATTTAATAAATAGTTTCTAATTTGTTTTATAAAAGAGCATTTTTAAATTTATTTTACCTGACATTTACAAATATATAAAGTAAAATTTGAGGAGAGAACCCTCCTTTGAGTCAGATCTGCCCTCAGTCTCCACTGTGGAATCTCAGTGAAATCAGTGAGATTGCATGGATGTAACTAAGGGCGGGACTTGACCCTTTATATTCTTGCCAGCAAATAGTAAATGTTATAAAACAGATATGCAAACTCGATTCCCTTTATTTATTTTATTATTAATAATGTCCCTTAGCACTGGTATCTTCAACATGCTTGGGCAACAAAATGGCAAATGAAATTAATGAGGATAAATGCAAAGTAATGCACACTGGAAAAAATAACCCCAACTATACATACAATATGATGGGGGATAATTTAGCTACAACTAATCAGGAGAAAGATCTTGAAGTCATCGTGGATAGTTCTCTGAAGACGTCCACGCAGTGTGCAGCGACAGTCAAAAAAGCACACGGGATGTTAGGAATCATTAAAAAAGGGATAAGAGAATAAGATGGAGAATATCTTATTGCCCTTATATAAATCCATGGTACACCCACATCTTGAATACTGCGTACAGATATGGTCCCCTCATCTCAAAAAAGATATACTAGCATTAGAAAAGGTTCAGAAAAGGGCAATTAAAATTATTAGGGGTTTGGAACGGATCCCATATGAGGAGAGATTAAAGAGGCTAGGACTTTTCAGCTTGGAAAAGGGGGGATATGATAGAGGTATATAAAATCATGAGTGGTGTGGAGAAAGTGAATAAGGAAAAGTTATTTACTTCTTCCCATAATATAAGAACTAGGGGCCACCAAATTAAATTAATGGGTAGCAGGTTTAAAACAAAGGAAATTCGTCTTCACTCAGCGCACAGTCAACCTGTGGAACTCCTTGCCTGAGGAGGTTGTGAAGGCTAGGATTATAACAGGGTTTAAAAGAGAACTGGATAAATTCGTGGAGGTTAAGTCCATTAATGGCTATTAGCCAGAATGGGTAAGGAATGGTGTCCCTAGCCTTTGTTTGTCAGAGGGTGGACATGGATGGCAGGAGAGAGATCACTAGCTCATTACCTGCTAGGTTCACTCCCTCTGGGGCACCTGGCATTGGCAAATGGTCGGTAGACAGGATACTGAGCTGGATGGACTTTTGGTCTGACCCAGTATGGCCATTCTTATGCTTTACAAACGTAGGAGGGAAATAAGGGTTATTATCCCCATTTTGCAGTTGAGGAAGCTCAGATGCAGAGTTGACATGATTTGCTCAAGGCTACACAGTGAGTGGGTGGCAGAGCCAGGACTAATACTCAGGAGTTCCTGGCTTCCAGTCCCGTGCTCTGTCTGTTAGCATGCATTGTTTCTCTGAATTGTCTGAATTCAAGGTAAACGCCTACTTTACCCATACATATGAATTATAATTATTAATTAAACTGTAAGCTCTTTAGAGAAGAGCACCTAGCACAGGGGGACACTAATTCATAACTAACAGAAATAGATTTTAAAGGTATTCCCATCCACTCCTCTTGTGTCTTTCTCCTTCAGTCCTTCCAAGTGGTCATCCCCTTCACTCCCAAACTATTGTCACTTCCTCTACCCTTTTCCTCCTTGTCACTCCCTGCAATGAAGTGCTGCCCTTCACAATCTATTCATGTCCTGCTTTATTTTACTGCTGGGACCCATACAGAACATCCCACTGCTAAGTGCAGCATGGATAAAGAATGAAAGCATCCAGCACCAGTCAGGAAGCCGGGTCCCTTCTTCATTGTGAAACTGACCTCTTGTAAAAGGAGGGAATGTAGGTAATGCTTAAATGGATTTTTGAAAGTGTTTGCAGTTATATAAATAACAAGAGGTTGCCCACAAGAGACATTTTATTGCAAAGTAGCAAGTAATATATTTCAATTATATTTCTAGTAAGGAGATTGAATTTTCCTGGTCCCTTTGGTAGCTGTTTCAGGAAGGCAGATTTAATTGAATCGCTCATTGTTAATTGTCTTTTTTTATTTTATGATATAAGGTGTATATTACATGGCCAGACAAACACACCAGTGAATTTGAGGCTGAATGGCTGAAGAAAAGGTGCTTTTCTGAACAAGCAAGAGCAGAAATGCAAGAAGAATTATTTTTACCAGGTAAAAAGAAAAGGAGTACTTGTGGCACCTTAGAGACTAACAAATTTATTTGAGCATAAGCTTTCGTGAGCTAAAGCTCACTTCATTGGATTCACCAGGTAGGGACTAAAATCTAATCTGTTATGCATTTCTTAAAACTATATAGACTATCACATATCTATAGGTCCACAGGACAGCATATATTTATATAATATAGCCCTTGTTTTGTTTTATGAAGTTTTGGACAGAATTTTAAAGGCATTGTAGCTGAAATGAAAAGGGCTCATTTATTTTTCTTGTCTCTATGTTAATAAGTAGCTAAGTGACACACCAAGGATCCTGTGCTAAAGTTTTTCGAGTTTCCTTTACATCATGATATCTAGAGTTTTATTGTCATTCTCCAATAATGTGGTGGTTATGTTCTCTAGAAAATGAATTTCCCTGGCTGGGATGATGTAGTTGGAGATTGGTCCTGCTCTGAGCAGGGGGTTGGACTAGATGACCTCCTGAGGTCCCTTCCAACCCTGATACTCTGTGATTCTATGAATTAACTTGTACACCATGCTATATAATGCTGTTCACATTTCTGTTGACATAATATGATATTGGTGCACAAACAGGAAGCACTGTTAAAAAGCTGGCTTTTACTCTTGAGTGACCCACCATCACCAACCCCAGACCACTGGGTTTGCTGCAGTGTGTGGATGCTTATAGCTTTAGCCCCTCTCTCCTTGCTTGCTGTAGTACTGTGAGCAGGTAAAGTACTGAAGCTGACAAAATTTCTGCTCTCATCCTTGACAGGGTCTCTTTATGTCAGTTCTGCTCTGCAAGAAAAGTGATTCATTCTGGATTAAGAGTTATGATTTTATCTGTTAAAACAGGAATGTAGTTTTTATGAAAAGTGACTGGAGACGGGCTGCAAAAATCCAATCTGAAATATGCATTTCCCAAAAGTTCAGCAGTGTGCAGGTTAGGGGTTTGGGTTGGGCTCATTTCTAAGCACAACAAAAGGACTGTAACCCTCCTGCCCGTCAGAGTTGGCAGCAACAAGGGCCGGGTTCAATATCTAGGGGTTCCATTCCAATAACACAATGCAAACCGGCTCGAGCCCCCACCCAGTGACCTGGGACAAATATATACCACCCCCGCTGGGCGCCTCCAAGAGGCAATACTTCCCCTCTCGCAAGCACATAGTCTGAGTGTAGCAAAAGTCTTTTAATAACAGAGAGAAACAATGTGGCATTATGTTGGGGAAACACCACCAACAGGATTCATAACACAACCCATGAGCAAAAACAACCCCACCCCAGGCAAATTGCGGCATGCCCTTTTCCCTTTGGTTCTTGAGTCCAGCAACCCCAAATCACCCAAAGTCCCAAAAGTCCAATGCCCCAAAAGTCTCTGTCCCTGGTCAGGGCAGCCCCAGAGTTCGAAAGTTTATCGGCGGAGCTTTACCTCCCAACCTGGGTGGAAATGGGACGGGGGTAAGAGGCACCTTACGTGATCTGAAGCTGACCGCCCCATAGCTCCATAGCGGCGCTCCGCTCCGCCAGCCGCCCCACGAACTCCTTCGCGCAGCTGCGCTCCGCTCCGCCAGCCGCCCCACGAACTCCTTCGCGCAGCTGCGCTCCGCTCCGCCAGCCGCCCCACGAACTCCTTCGCTCAGCTGCGCTCCGCTCCGCCAGCCGCCCCACGAACTCCTTCACTCAGCTCCACGGCCCACAAGCAGCTCCTGCCATCCACACACTGCTCCGCGTCGAACTGCTTCACCAGCCGTCCCGCAAACTGCTCCACAATATATCTTCAGGCTCCCCCACTACTTAACACAACACTCAGTGATTTCAGCTCTTAGGTGAATTCAGCTTATAGTAGGGGAGCCCCAGTGCTGGTGCACTGTCAGCCCAAAGTGAGCTCAGCAGCCTATAACTAGACTTCTAATGAAATCAAAATTAGCTCTGATATTCCACAGTGGAGAGAGGAGGAAGTGCAATCAGCATGTAAGGCCCTCACCAAGGGGCCCATGCCACCAAGTATTAATACTTGTCCCCAGCCTCTCTCCATTCACACAGTTTTGGAACCCATGACCCTTGCCTAGCGAGTGCTACTTAGTTGATGGTGAATCCCTCCATCATAACAAAAGGCCACGTACAGTTCCAAGCACAGTTCCCATAATCAGGGTAATAACAATTTATTCTTTCTGCCCCAATAACAGAGACACTGGGGATCCCACAGCAGCCAAAGTGACCATTTGGGCAGCTATGGTCTCATTCTAGGCGTGGTGGGTGTGCCTATGCAAATGAGATCGGCCCCTGAAGTTCTTTTCCACAACTTGCCACACCTCACCACCAGATGTCAGGGTGGAGCTCATCCTGACACTGCTTACAGGACAATTGCTGGAAGTTTGCAAATAATCATGGGGATGTAGGGGGGAGGGGGGAGGCACAGCAGGAGGTAGTTACTGTTGTTTCATTTTTAACTTTATTTTAGGGAGCTACAGGTGAAAAAAGAAAATTCCAAGACACATGGGGCTTGAAACTCTCCTGTGTCTGGGCTATGCTCAGTACGGAAGGGGAATGAGTATCGGGGAACCAGTTACAGCTTCCTGATTTGTAGCTGGCATGAGTTAGAGCATCCTAACAGAGTTCTGTTCCCTCCCTTCAACCTTCCCTGCCCCTGCCATGGCTCCTATAATGGGGTCAGTTGGAGCATCTGATGCAGGAGCCAGCTGTACACCAGCTGACAGCTTTCCCCTTCACTCACCCCCACCCCCAACAATGGGACTCTCAGCTGGCCCGGTATGGCCAGAATCCAGCTCATTGTACCTCCTGAATGGCACAAGGCGTCTGGTTTAGAATTGAGATCCTGGCACCTGATGCAAAGTTGCACAGAAACAACCAGTCAATACAGGTAAGGGTATTGTTTGCAATCATATAACAACTAAAATTGTTGCAAGTAGGTGGCAGAGTCTGGGAAGACAAAATACTTCATTTGGTTCAGTGGTTCTCGGCCTGCGGGCTATGGGCCGTTTGCGGCCCAATCAGCACACAGCTGCAGCCCATGTGACATCCTTAGGCCATACACGTAGTATATAGTGTGGATGCAATCCACTTAACACAAAGAAAGCTGCACATGCGGCCCACAATGGTAAATAGGTTGAGAACCACCGATTGGATTAGTAAATTTTTGCCATGTGGCAGAATAATCTGTGGTTGTCTGCCTGTTTGTCTGTTCAATAGTATGGGTTTTATTCATAATAAGACAAACATACATTCTGGGCCAGATTCACCTCCAGTAGCTCCAAGGAAGTTTTCAAATTATAGTTTCTTGCTCAGAAATCTCAGGCATACTGTAATATTGCACCTTGGCATGGTCTGAGTTTTTGTTGGCTTCATTTTTAATTACCAGTTCAAAGGTATACACTTCTAATCTTGGGGCATTTTGTGAAGTCTTCAAATGATATCAGGCCCAAACTCTCAGTCTCATGTTTAAATCAATTAAAACCCTGAATAATTCCATATATTAACTACTCAGGAGAGATTGAATATAATTTATGCTCATGCTTAGCAGTTTCTTATCTTTCTCAAAATCCCTTGTTCTTTTTTTACAGTATCTGACACTAGCTCAAATAGCCTTGAAACATCTGTTCCCCTGAGAGAGATGCTTCCCTGGGTTCCCCGTTACTGCCTGATTCAAAGCCTATTGAAGTTAATGGGAGTCTTTCCATTCACTTAATGGAACTTTGGATCAGGCCGTTGAAATTTCAGAATGGGAACATTTATTGTATAGAGGCAGAAAGTTAGTCTCCTGTCTTTCCGCAGAAAACAACTCTAGTTTCTCTTCTCCTTTTTTCTGGGGAGGGTTGGCGGAAGGTGGCTTGAGTTTCTCCCTGGGATCCACATGCAGAAAGGACCCATATTTGTTGAGTGTACCTGTCATATGCGGAAGTGTTGGCAGCCATCTCTGTGGCACTTTTTCCCCTGCAAAGGGAAGGTGCTGAGCTGGCTGAGTTGTGGGTAAGGATTGGGCAGTCAGACTTTAATAACTAAGGAAGGGGATACTTTGTTGTTTGGTCAATAGTTTTCAGAAACTTGGTGTTCCATGATAAAGATGAGACAATTGTTTATATATATTGTAATACAGCAATGATATTGATAATTGAGCTGGCTTTATGTTCTTGTGTGTCTTTCTGCTCTTCACCATGTTCCAGGAAAAGAAATGGTTGGATACAGTGAACAGCTTCTTTTAATTTTCCTCAGATTTCATTTACAAATGGAAGCTTTCATTATGTAAATTGAGTGTTTGCTTTCTAGACACACATGGCCTGATTCTCCTCTTACACTGGTATAAATAAGGAGTAACTCTCTTGAAGTCATTTACTCTGGTGCAAAACGCATGTAAATTAAGATGAGAATCGGGTCCCAGTGGTATGATGTTACCAGTCTATCATACCAAGCCAATACTCTTTCTGAACAATTGTAATAGCTAGTCTAATCCCTAACCATCATGCCTTAGGTTAGAGGTTAACCTCTACTGTTGATATTGTCACAGTGGTGGCATTTCTTTTACAAGCAGTTATTTGTTTTTGCTATTGGGTAATTTCGCCTTTTTATGATAGCTGTTGCTAAAGAACAACATTTCTGGTTTCAAAAAGCAGGTGTCAAAAGTATGTCAAAATCATAGAGAGGAGGAACAAACACATCTGATTTATTGAATGCTCCCTGTCCCCATGTGTGTACCAGTATCTGAGGGTCCTGGCCCCAGGTGAGCCAGGCACTAGAGGGTTTTTGCCTTTCTGGGTGTGCTTGAGTACCACTTCCTAATGCTTTCATGTGATCTAAGGTGTCACTGTCCCCTGGCGGTGTCTGAGACCCACTCCCTGCCCCGCCTTGGGTGTGCTGGGATTTGGCGGCCTTTGACTATCTATGAGGCTCTGTCCGCGGCGGCGAGTTGTATGGGCCCATGGTGCCTGGGCTCCAGCAAATTCAGGGCCCTGAAGGCCCAGCTCCACCAACGTTCGGGTCCGGGTCTCTCCCCGGCCCCTCCTGCTGCCCTGTTCACCTCCCCAAGAGTGTCTCTTGGCCCCTCTAGTGCCACATTACATACAAATGTTAAATAATATTAAGTGATATTTGTGACGGTGGACACCTGTCCTTCAGAAACAGGCCTGAGACCATTTCCCGCCAAAATGCCGTCAGATGGTAACTTCCGGTTACTCCTGATGTAGGCTGACTTTGGGTTTCTTGTACCTTCAGCTGAAACAACTGGTTCCTGGCAGACAGGATATTGGACTAGAAGACAACTGATCAGTTGAGTTTGGTAATTCCTCAATTCCAGTGAACTGACAACCTAGCAAAGGCTGGCTCTCCAGTTCATTAATAAGCGCATGAGCCATGCAGTCCTCCAGGTTTTTTTTTAAGCACATAAGTCTGTTTTGTATCAGCCTGTCATAAATATAAAGGGAAGGGTAAACCCCTTTGAAATCCCTCCTGGCCAGGGGAAAGCTCCTCTCACCTGTAAAGGGTTAAGAAGCTAAAGGTAACCTCGCTGGCACCTGACCAAAATGACCAATGAGGAGACAAGATACTTTCAAAAGCTGGGAGGAGGGAGAGAAACAAAGGGTCTGCGTGTCTGTCTATATGCTGGTCTTTACCGGGGATAGACCAGGAATGGAGTCTTAGAACTTTTAGTAAGTAATCTAGCTAGGTATGTGTTAGATTATGATTTCTTTAAATGGCTGAGAAAAGAATTGTGTTGAATAGAATAACTGTTTCTGTCTGTGTATCTTCTTTGTAACTTAAGGTTTTGCCTAGAGGGGTTCTCTATGTTTTTGAATCTAATTACCCTGCAAGATATCTACCATCCTGATTTTACAGGGGGGATTTCTTTATTTCTATTTACTTCTATTTTTATTAAAAGTCTTCTTGTAAGAAAACTGAATGCTTTTTCATTGTTCTCAGGTCCAAGGATTTGGGTCTGTGGTCACCTATGCAAATTGGTGAGGCTTTTTATCCAACATTTCCCAGGAAAGGGGGGGTGCAAGTGTTGGGAGGATTGTTCATTGTTCTTAAGATCCAAGGGTCTGGGTCTGTAGTCACCTAGGCAAATTGGTGAGGCTTTTTACCAAACCTTGTCCAGGAAGTGGGGTGCAAGGTTTTGGGAAGTATTTTGGGGGGAAGGACGTGTCCAAACAGCTCTTCCCCAGTAACCAGTATTAGTTTGGTGGTGGTAGCGGCCAGTCCAAGGACAACGGGTGGAATATTTTGTACCTTGGGGAAGTTTTGACCTAAGCTGGTAAAGATAAGCTTAGGAGGTTTTTCATGCAGGTCCCCACATCTGTACCCTAGAGTTCAGAGTGGGGGAGGAACCTTGACACAGCCATACCATAATTGGGTTTGAAAGTCATGAATGAGCTCCACTGGACTTGCATTTCATTCCTTGTGAAATGCTCAGCTATTAAGTTTTCCTGTAAAGGTTTTGAAAAATAAACAGTTTTCAATGGAGCGATTTCAGCTCTGCCATGAAAGTGAGGATGAAGACTGCCAAACTGCTGATGGTTCATCTTTAATGTTTCTTAACTGCTCAGCTTTTTATAACTTGTATCCTTGAATCCTATCCTATGGTAGCAAAATGGAAATTATATTGACTATACTTAAAGAAAGAAAGAATATACAATGCTGACATGATAGAATAATGAAAAATGTGAGTGGGACTGGGTACCACCAGGAAACACTGGCAAAGAACACAATCCTTGTTGAGAACAGCTTTTTAATAGATTCTCAAGCTGTAGATTTTCTTGGATAAAAGAAAAATAATGTTCCCTGTTGTTCCGCATATGGGAAAATAATATATTTTGTGTGACGTAGAATTTTACAATACATTTTATTATGCAGTCATTTAAATAATTTAGATGGAAGAATTTAAGTATTTTAAAAGCACAGCTTCTTTTCAATTTTATAATTTGGAAAATATACTTAAATCTAGATACCCCCAACCCCTACAATCCGTTCCAAAATTATAAGAGTTTGTAGAGCAACTAATTGCACTAAATGTGAAGGTATGGTCCTGTATTGCCCCTGGCTTTGGGAGCTGAGGCGGAAATATCTGCAAAGATACCTTTGCATTTTTTCCCCTGTTGTTTGTCTCCCCGCTCCCCTGCCCCCATTGGAACCACTCTACTTACAATTCCTCTGGCTCTGGTGGTTCCTGGGACTTCAGAAGTAGCTCCAAGGGGCAGGAAAAGGGAGTTCTGCTGAAAAGATAGTACAGCCAGGTTGTAGTTTCAGCTCCGTGGGGCAAAAGAGGTGGAATGATGTGTGTGTTCATCCCAGTTCATTCACTATTTCCCTCAGCCTGCCTATTCTCTGTCCCTCCCTCTCCATGGACTCAGACCATGGTCAAGGCACAGAGTTGGGGGGGGATCAATGCCTTCCAAGAGTGAGTGGGAAGAATCACATGCTGAAGGTCCTCTCTGCTCAGGCATTAGGATACACAGTCTAAGCCATCGCAGTGAATCAGTAGAGAAGCCTTTCACTTATATTAATGCAAATGTACTTAAACTAAAAGTGATGCACACTCATATCAGAAATATATGCTGGAAACTGTGGGTCTGATCCAAAGCACTTTGAAATCAATGGAAAGATACTTTTGATACCAGCAGAGTTGGATCAAGCCCTAAAAGATCATTGTTAAAAAACAAAAACTAACAAGTCAAGCATAACAGTTTTTAAAGCTGTAGGATATGCTATGTTAATATTGTGAATGACTATCAGTCCAATTTAATCTGAGGTATTTGTAAAGTGTTTATCATTACTTCTGTTATAACCAGTAGTCCAACTATAGAAAACATATAGGACTGTCAGCCAGTTTCTTCTTTTTTAATGGTAAAAAAAAAACAGCCTTCAACTAGTACTTAAGTACACTGAGTTACTGCCAATTTTTGGATATGTTTATTACAGCAGATATTGTTTGCACTGTTGTTGTTGCTGCCAAATTGGTCCCAGGATATTGGAGAGATAAGGTGGGTGACTTAATATCTTTTATTGGACCTACTTCTGTTGGTGAAAGACGAGCTTTGTAAGATTGTCATATTCTGGGGTGCAATTCAGACCAGTGAGAGGTTGTTACTGGTTGTCTGGTAACACTGAGTGACTTTAAAATGCTCTGCTGCTGTAGCTCCTTGTGGGTATGTCTACACAGCAAAGAAAAATCTGTGACTGGCCCATGCCAGCCGACTTGGGCTCGTGGAGCTCTGGCTGTGGGGCTGTTGAATTGCTGTGCAGGCTTCTGAGCTTGGGCTAGCGTCCAGGCTTTAGAACCCTGAGGGGTGGGAAGTTCCCAGAGCTTGGGCTCTAGCCCGAGTCCAGAAGTCTACACAGCAATGAAAGAGCTCCACAGTCCAAGCCTTGTGAGCCCGAGTCAGCTGGCATGGGCCAGGTGTGGGTTTTTCTTTGCTGTGTAGAAATACACATACCCTGTGTGGATGCTCCCAGCCAGCATACAAGCATGCACTTGGTGTCTGTGTGTTGAGCAGCCCTGGTTCAGCAACTCTGACTCTAGCAGCCTGCTTGTTATACCACAATCACACTCTGGTCTACGCCAGCCTTGGTTACTACTAGCCAAGTGACCCCCAACACATCCCCAGTCCCAAATTTCCCCCAAACTGGCCGCCCTGAAATGTCCAACTCTCTCCTGGAACATCCAGAGGAGCAATAAGGTCTGTTGCTCCTTTAAAGAGACAAAATCACAGCAGCTTTCTGCTTTAACTGGAGTTAATAATCACTTCAAGACAA
The DNA here is from genome assembly GCF_965140285.1 of Lepidochelys kempii. NCBI lineage: Eukaryota > Metazoa > Chordata > Testudines > Cheloniidae > Lepidochelys > Lepidochelys kempii. Next base: position 45,728,578 of record NC_136385.1, on the reverse strand, counting down.
ACACAATACTGGGTTAATTTAAAGTAAACCATAAATAAATTATTTAATCCGAAAAAGAGAGGTTTTAAGTCAGTTCAGGTATAAGGGATAAAGACAGAGGTGGCTATGGCAAATAAAAGTGAAAAATGCTTTCTTAACAAAACTACAGTCTTGGTTCAAGGTAAGATTCTTCCCACACTTCCTTCCAGTAAGATGGTCAGGATATCCCACAAAGTGCTCAGTTCCTTTGTCATCTTAGGTTAAAAACCTGAAGAAGAGCTCTGTAAGATCGAAAGCTTGTCTCTTTCACCAACAGAAGTTGGAACAATAAAATATATTACCTCACACACCTTGTCTAACTGCAGATGTGTCATTTTATGGTGGTAGTTATTTTAAGGAACATTTCCCCCTTCTTTCTGTCCATGCAGATGATGCCTTTTTGATATTCAGAAAGCTTTATTCTGAATTATACAGACTATGATCTTGTCTTTAGAATCAATATGAGAGTTGTCACTCTTGTTTGATTTTCATAGCTTTATTTTGGCAGTTGGAAATAGTTGGGAGGGGATGCTACTGCACCCCCTGGCTTGAAGTGGTTTCCATTATATGCAGGGTTTACAGTTTGGATCAATAGCTCTTAGCACCCCCACTATAAAAATTGTTCCAGCACCTCTGTTTGGCAGATTAAACATTAAATGCAAACAGCTATATTATTACAATGCTAAAGTTTCAGATTTAGCGCCTTACTCCTCAATGTCCCTCTCATTGATTAGCAGTATCCAGCTCCTAAATGTAAAGGTTCCAATTCAGCAGAACATTTAAACGCTGAAATGCATGCACAAATGCTTTGCTAAATACAGATGAGATTTCTCATGTGTTTAAAACTAAGCACACATTTAAGTTCTTTGTTGGGTTGGGACCAAAGTCAGGAAAAGTCAGCACAGAAACCCTTTCCAGTGTTGCCAACTCTCATTATTTTATCATGAGTTCCATGATATTTGCTGTTTTTATTTCCTTAAAGCCCAGCTTGTTGTTCAAGTGATTATGTGAGAATTCCAACTTTAATTTTTAAAAAATTGTTTTTGCCCTTATGGTTGTGCAAAAGAGTTTTAAAACATGACCCTAGTGTATTCTAAAGACTCAGAAACCAGAGTGGGAAAAAGAAAACACCACATTTATTAATAAGCCATAAGTTTTCGAGAGCTGATAGTTTTTGAATGCTTTGGGTTGACAATACTATGTATATATGAGAAGTACAGACACTCCTGTGTGGCTGAATTTCAATGGTTTCTTCTCACCTCTTCCTGAAGCACCTATCTGGGGAGAGTTTTACATGTGGGAACAAAAATGTGAGTCTGGTTATTGTGGACCCACAATTATAGGGCAAAAATAAAGGCTCTCTCAAAATCAGGCCATTTAGCGTTCAGCCATTTTGGATTATTTCTGCACAAAAAATCGGATACATTTTTGAATGCAAATATATATACATGATATGCACACAGAGAGATAATTAGAGAAATTGTAGGTTTTCCTAAAACTATTTTGAAAAATTAATCTTTGAGCTTAGACAAAGCTTACAAGTATGTCTACTCGAGGAGAGAATATTTGAAAAAGTCATAAACAAGTGATGCTAAGTGTATATCAGCAGTGGGTTTGCAGTCTACACATGACTAGACTCATAGACTTTAAAGCCAGAAAGAAGCATCATGATCATCTAGTCAGACCTCCTGCACAATGTAGGCCACATAACCTCATTGACCCACTGCTGCAATAGTCTAACAACCACTGGCTGAGTTACTGAAGTCCTCAAATCTTGAATTAAAGGCTTCAGGTTACATAGAATGCACCGTTTCCTCTAGTTCAAACCAGCAAGTGACTCGTATCCTATGCTTCAGAGGAAGGCAAAAACAGAAAACAAAAAAACTAGGCCTCTGCCGAATATAGCAGTCAGTTAGACCCACCAGCCAGACACCTGGAAAAGAATTATCTGTAGGAACTCAGAGCCCTCCCCATCTAATGACCCATCTCCAGCCACTGGAGATATTTGCTAATAGCGGTCACAAATGGGCAGTATGCCATCATAGACAATCTCATCAGACTATCCCCTTATCAATCTCTGTCATAAACTTATCAAGCTCTATCTTAAAACAAGTTAGGTTGTTTGTCCCCACTACTCCCTTTGGAAGGTTGCTTCAGAACTTCACTCCTCTGATGGTTAGAAATCTTTGTCTAATTTCAAGCCTAAACTTATTGACCACCAGTTTATATCCATTTATTCTCTTGCCAGCATTGGCTCTTAACTTAAATAACTCCTCTCCTTCCCTGGTGTTCATCCCTCTGATGTTTTCATAGAGAGCAATCGTATCTTCTCTCATCCTTTGTTTTGTTAGGCTAAACAAGCCAAGCTCCTTAAGTCTCCTCTCGTAAGTTAGGTTCTCCATTCCTCCGATAATCCTAATAACACTTTCCTATTTCTGCTGGAAACACCTTGCCTGATGCTTATGAGGATTGCATTAACCTTTTTCATGGCTGCATCGCATTGGTGACAATCGACCAAGATACCCAGGTCTTTCTCCTCCTCTGTCACTTTCAAGGGCTTCTAGCAAAAATTCTTGTTAGTCCCTAAGTACATGACCTTGTACTTTGCATGGTTACATTTCATCCCATTTCTGTTGCTCCGATTTTCAAGGTCATCCAAATCTTGTACGATCCTCCTCTATATCGGCAATACCTCCCAACTTAGTATCATCCACAGATTTCATTAGCCCACTCCCACTTTTTGTGCAAGCTCATTAATGAAAAATATTAAATAAAATTAGTCCCAAGACTAGTCTTTGAGGAATTCCACTCGTAACCTCCCTCCAATCTGGCAATTCATCTCTCAGCGTGACCTGTTGTAATCTCCCCTTTAACCAGTTCCTTACCCACCTTTCAATTCTTGGAATAATCCCCATCTTCTACAATTTAATAATTTCCCATGTGAAACTGTATCAGATGCTTTACTGAAATCCAGGTAGCTTAGATCTCTTGCATTTCTTTATCTAGAAAATCAATTATCTTCTCAAAGAGGGAAATCAGGTTCGTCTGGCAAGATCTACCCTTCGTAAAAGGTATTGTTATATTTTATCCTATTTACCTCCAAGTTCTTAACTACTCTCTCTTTCAAAATTTGTTCTAAGATCTTGTATGCAGTTGAGGTCAAATAATGGGTCTGTAGTTTCCCAGATCACTTTTTACCTCTTTCTTATATATAGTTACTATATTTGTAATTCTCCAGTCATTGAGTACAACCCTGAGTTTGCAGATTCATGGAAAACCCTTGCTATTGGGCTTGCAATTTCATGTCCCAGTTCCTTTAATATTCTTGGATGGAGATAATCCTGAGCCCCCGATTTGGTCCCATTAAGCTGTTTGAGTTTGGCTTTCACCTTGGATGTGGTCATTTCAACTTCCATATCCTCGTTTTCATTAGGCCACCAAACTCCTCATTGCCTCAGTTTTTAATAAGAGTGAAGTATTCATTTAGGTGTTGGGCCATACCTAGATTGTCTTGAATCTCCACCCCATCCTCAGCGCTTAGCAGTCCCACTTCTTTCCTTGTTTTCTTTTTATTTATATGGCTAATTAACCCTTTACAGTTGGTTTTAATTTCTTTTGCAAGGTTCAAATCTGCTTGGCTTTGGGCAGTTCTCACTTTTTTACCCTAAAGTTTCTGTTCTCCAAGAGGTAGCTTTTCTTGCTGATCCATCCCTTTTTTCCATTCTGTGTAGGCTTTTTGCTTTCTCTTAATAACCTGTTGAAGATGCTTGTTCATCCAGTTTGGTCTGCAATACTTCCCTACGAATTTATTCCCCTTGCTTGGGATGCAGGCTTCAGATAGTTTCTACAACTGTGACTTAAAGTGATTCTAAGCCTCCTCCATATTCAGATCCTTGAGTTCTTCAGTCCAGTCCACTTCCCTAACTAATTCCCTTAAATTTTTTAAAGTTTGCCATTTTGAAATTAGGGACCCGAATTGCACACCTGTTTGTTTATCCTTTCATTTATTTTAAACTGAATTAACTTATGATCATTTGAATCAAGGTTTTCCTTTACAACCAGTTCTTTTATGAAGTCCCCAAATTCTCACCATCTCACCACTGTCTGTTCAGCTCCACTGGTGGAAGCAATGATGGGAACTCCACTATAGACAAAGGGCTCTTAGCCACCAACATATTTACCACTGTATCATCTGTACCTTCTCTGAGCAAAGTCGGACAACATGATGGTAAGATCCCCGTGGCCAAAGGAACTACCACTGGAGATGAGTCAGTTGTAGGAACACTGGGAAATTTTAAGGTAGAAAAGCTAATGTAAAAGCAGCATAAGGGCTAAACTCTTGCCTGCATGGATGTGTTAGTGAGGGAATTGGGAAGTAGGGGCCTCTTTCCCCCTACATTAGCAGGGAGGGATTCATAAGATGCACTTGATGCTGCTGACCCAGTAGAGCTTATCTTTCAAAATAATAGCAGTGTGGGCACGTTACACATCTCCCTGGAATCGTGTCCTGGATGACAGGATCAGTGAATACGCTGGACAGTATTCCTGCTCCCCCTACCAGCATTGGCCAGGGCAGGAGTTACTGTGTTTGACAGTGTCAGTAAAAGTCGTTTTTTTTTTTTTAACACATATAGTAAATAAGAACTGAAAAATCAAAGTGTACCATTTCCAAGGATCAACAAGTGGTGCTTGGTTGAGAATAAGAGTGCTTTCCAGCTCTAGTAAAGTGTTTATAATATCCGAGAGCATTACTGTTTTCTTGGAGTTATGCTCTTTCCACTGCTTCAGAGATCTCACCTAACTCCTGGAGGTATTGAGAAGATCAATGCATTAAGGTCTATTCAGCCCTTGGAAGATTTTGAGCCATACATAAGTGCTAAGAAACAAAGGTTGTATAGTGCTGGAAAGGGTAGATGTCCTGCTTCCCAGTAGGATACACAGCACTTGACATTTTTTGCATACAGAAGAACTCTTTCAGTTTATTTGTAAAAGTGATTTAAATATTTGGTTTTTCTGTCCCTTTGAGCTTTGTACATTTGGACTCATGAGATCAGAATGCCCTCTCCAGCAGTAGATCCCATGGGAAAGTCTACTGAGGAGAAAAAAATTACAAGGTTCCACTCCTGGAGTTGTGGGGTGGAATTCACCCTGCAGAGTGAACTTGGGGATCCACGGAGGCCAGGACCTGTGCACTCAGAGGCTCTGTGCATCTGCAGCAGCTTAGGAACCCATCACATTAGCCAGCAGGATCTCTCCCCGATCATTTTTGTACTCTGAGACCTTCCTTAAAAGAGAGTTGCCCATCATGTTGGAGGCTGCAAGATAAGGGAATACATTTTCAGGCTGCCTCAACGGGAAAGGGGAGCCAGGGCAAACTTCCTTAGCTTGGAGCTAGGATTAAAATCCAGATGTATCTTTTCTGACATTGGGAAGGACCAATGACCTATCAAATAGTCCTTGGAATGCTAATATTTATGAATATTTTATTTGGTATAAGAGAGGTTCAGGAAGTTTTTATTAATGAGACCATAAAAAAGATTAAGAAGGAAAAGCATCTTACTTAAATATTCCATCATTTTTTCTCATAATTATATACTTGCACTGATGTATAAAACTTAAATCTGTCTTTTACAGGACACTTTTGACAGGTCACTCAGTGCAGTCCAAAGAGATTTTAATTTTGAGGCCAAGGCAACTTTTTTCCAGAGAAAAGGAAAACATTTGCATTTTAATTACTTTTTTAAAATTTTTCAAACTGGTGAAGGGACATATATTGAGTTAAACACACTAGAGCAGTGAGTAGAAGGCACTGGAATGGCCTCACGAAGGAATTTAATGACGTGAGATTATATTTCTCCTCAAGGATTGCACTGTTTTTCATTTTGTGAATATTTTGAGATATTCAGCAAGTTGTCAGTGAAACCCTTGGTTGCTTTGAAAGAAAGGGTAGACTATAAAAGATGGTCTGTGTGGATGGCTTATATTAGGATATGTGTGTTGTATTTCTTGGACTCTCTCTCTAATGTAGCTTAAGCCAGAGGAATCAGAAATGCTACTTGTGGTTGGAAATTTGCAAACCTTGCAAATGTTGAAAATTGTTGTAATTACACTCTGTAGTCCGTCAGCTCAGTGCAGCTTTTACTAACTTGTATGGCAGTTTATATCTGCCACCAATATATACATATGATCAAAATTTTCAAACTTGGGTGCCTGACTTTAGCACCCAAAACCTGTATTTAGGCACGTTGGTTCTCTTTGCCAGCATTTTCTAGAGAACTAAAGAGAAACCTGTCTTTTTAAATCCACTTCCGCTCCAGATTGTCCCATGCAGCACGGGATAGGATTCCACCCACAGGTCTGATTCTGCAAGCTGCTCAGTGTCAGTACAGAAGTATGCACATGTAGAGCTCATCACAAGCTTAGGGCCAAGATTTGCAAAGGGCTTTTGGGTCTGTGAGAAGGGGGATGCTAAATATATTTGTTATAGTCATCCTTTGAAGGGAATAGGGAACAAAAAGTTCGGCTTTGCAAATGATGTAACTTGCGTTTTCAGCCATTGTGAGGTCTATTTTTTATAGTTTATCACTAGATTCATACAGATTAGCCCCAGGTTAGATAAAATGTTGAGTTAAAATATGCACAAGTTAAACACAACTATTAGCCTATGAAACGTTTTTAAACTTTTTATACTTTGTTTATCAAAGAACATATAATAATCAGGTTCTGACATAAATACGTGTGGGGAAAAAGAGAAGTTAGTTATTGCTGGAATTTCATGCTTAATTCTTATATGGGCTCTAATTCAGCAAAGCAATTAAAGCACACTTTTAGCATTAGAAGTGCCTAAATGCCATGGAAGTTTAGATACTGGTACACTAAGGTTATGTGTACACTAGCACTTTTGTCCGTATAACTTATGTTGGTCAGGGGTGTGGGAAAAAAAAAACCCACTCCTCTGAGTGACATAAGTTACACCGACCGAAGTCTGGTGTGGATAGTGCTATGATGGTGGAAGATGCTCTCCCTCCAACGTGGCTACCACTGCTCATTGGAAGTGGTTTCATTATGTCAACAGGGGAGCTCTCTTCCGTCACCATAGAGTGGCTACACGAGAGCTCTTACAGCAACTCAGCTGCATCGGTACAGCTGTGCCCCATAAGGTCTTCAGTGTAGCCGTATTTGAAAATTCAACATTCACCACCCCAAGTACCTGTAGTGACCATGCTGTCTTCCTATTCTTAGAAGATACCACAGTACCACAATCCCTGCATAATGACAAATGCTATTTCTTGTATGATGCCTATAACATAACACGTATGTTAAGATTATCCACTGGTTTGAAGACTCTCTGGGCTGGTCTACACTGTACAGTTAGGTTGTCTTAACCCTATTGCTGTGAAAAATGTTATGCTGCATGTGATGAAATTAAGCCAATTTAAACCCCAGTGGAGGCATCACAAGGTCAATGGAAGAATTCTTCCGTCAGTTTAGCTACTGCCTTTCAGAGACGTGGATTTACTACTGTGATAGAAGAGCCCATTCTGTATTAAGCATCTGTATACTACAGTGCAACAGCTGCAGCTGTGTTGCTGTAGCATTTCTAATGTAGCTACACCTTTTAATGATTAGGGTGACCAGATCGCAAGAATAAAATATTGGGACACATGTTGGGGACAGCCATAGGCTCACAGCCCCCACCGGAGCCATGGGGGTGGGAGGCACACAGTCCTAGGAAGCCACGGGTTGAGGGTGCGTGGCTCTGGCCCCAGCTGCAAGCCGCTGATGTGGGGAGGACGTCTCCAGCCCTGCCTCAAGCCACAGGTGAATCAGGGGCCCCGCTGCAACTCCGGCTCCCGCCGTAAGCTGCTGGTGGGGGGATACATGGCCCCAGCCCCTGCTGCAAGCCGCGGATTGGTGGCGCTCAGCTCTCGCTGCAGCCCCCAGCAGCAGTCCCGCCACAAGCCACCCGCCACAAGCCACCCACCACAAGCCGCAGGTCTGTCAGGGGGACACAGCTCTGGCGCCCGCTGCAAGCCGTGGGTTGGGGGCGCATGGCCCCGGCTCCTGCCACAAGCTGGGGTCACACAGCCCTGGCTCTGGTCCCCACTGCAAGGGCAGGGGGTTGGGGCATGGGAGGAGGTTCGGGGTGCTGACTCCGGGAGGGAGTTTGGGTGTGAAAGGGAGTTCAGGGCTAGGGCAGGGGGTTGAGGTGCTGGAGGGGGTGCAGCGTGGCGCTTACCTTGGGCGGCTCTCTGGAAGTGTGACAGCTCCCTCTGGGTCCTAGGTGGAGGCGAAGCCAGGCAGCTGTGCACGCTGCCTCACCCACAGACGCCACCCCTGCAGTTCCCATTGGCCATAGTTCCCAGCCAATGGGAGCTGCAGAGCAGGTGCTCATGGCAGGGGCAGCACGCAGCGCCCCCCTGGCCATCCCTGTGCCTAGGACCCAGAGGGCGCTGTCACCCTCTTCCAGGGAGCTGCATGGAGCTGGGTAGGGAGCCTGCCAGCCCTGTGCCAACAGATGCCTGGCAAGGAACCCTACAGTATCGGGACAAATGGCGTCCTGATTGTATATCAGCCTAGACGCAGGACAAAGAGTTAAATATCGGGATGTCTGTATTAATGATACTAAGTGCAGGCATGAGAGTTAAGGTTAGAGATGTAGCCTTAGCTATGAATTTCCTAGCTTTTCTTTGTTAATCAGGAATGCTCTGCATTAGAAATAGCATTGTTTCCCATCTGGAAAGGGGAATGAAAGCTTCCCCACCCATCCCCCCATTGAGAAGCGTAATGAAAGGATCCCCATGGTTTAAATATTTCAGATATCAAATTTCTCCACTGTTTTCTATTTTAATTTAATTATTCTTTAGTTAAAAACAGAATGTTGAAGAAAGGAAGCAACAGCAAAATTCTGATGACCAATATGACATGGGCATCATCTCGAATTTGGCATAGTTGTGTGCAAATCATTAGTCTAAAAGCAAACTTACAAGGCACTACAAATAAAACTCCTGTGAAAAGAATGAGGAGGAATATAGTCTTGTATTTGGGGAGTACATCTTACATCTGAAGAATGTCTGTCTTGTACAAGTGAAAAGAAGTTTCCCCTAAAGTCCTTAGTCTTTCTACAGATATCCCCTGAAATAGAAAACATATGGTCAGTTGTCAGTATTAGTCACAGTCATTTCTTAAAAAAACCAAGGGTCCAGATCAGAACATATTATGAAAATTATTATGAAAATTAATGTGGAAAATATTTAGCACTAAAAAAGCCAATGTGTGAGCCTTCTAAGAACCAGGGGCCAGCTCCTTAGCTTGTATAAATTGTTATAATGTCATCACCTTTGAAATCAATGGCACTACGACAAATTATGCCAGCTGAAGATCTGCCCCTAGATTTGGTGATTATGCTTTGAAATATGCTAGGGGATGAAATCCTGACTGCCATTCTCTTTCAAATAGTCCCATTTACTTCAGTGAGACTACGTGTGTGAGTAAAATGAACAGAATATTGTCAAGCATAATTTTTAAAAATATCTAATGTTCATTGGCTCTTTAATTATATAAATAATGACATTTTACTATTGTATTATACATAGGAAATAAATATTATTCCCAGTACCATCTTTTAACCATTTAGAATAATACAGAATCAGTTACAGCATTCAAGATGTAAGAAGTACCACACTCAGCCAGGCCAATGGTCCATCTAGTGGTCAATAAGAGATACATCAGAGGAAATTGCAAGGAAATCCTGAATTTGACAGTTATATGATTCCAGATGATTCATGTGTTTAATAGGTTCTTCTCCAGTCACTTGCATGTTAGGTAGCTCATAAAACAAATTCATTTTTTTTCTGTATAGCACATATATGATTCTCTGTTTCTACCTGGTACGGCATCTGTATTAACCACTGAGCATATGTAAGGTATGGAGAGAAAGTGTTGAGAAACTGTGTTTGGGGTTCCATGCTCATATTATAATGTATTTTATTGCAAAAAGGAGACTGTGCACCAATAGTTTCTCTTCATCCTCTTTCCACACACTATATTCTAAGCTTGAGGTGTTCATTTCTGTATGGATTGCATTACTTGGGCCCGAATTATGCAATCAGATGAACCATAACACTTATATGGAGCCCCACCAACTTCATTGCGGCTTGGTATAGCTATCTGTGACAGATCCAGTCACAAGAGAAGATCTTTAACAGCAGTGTGTAGTGATAGGAGACTGCCAAAGTTACTGCTTCTCATCAGATCTGTTTCTCTTCCCTCCTCCCCCCGACATCACTTTTTTCAGGGCCCTCTATTCCTACTCCCAGTTTCCTTGCCCAGCCAGTCACAGTATCCCCTGCTAGCTCTTTGTCCGATTTCAGTGTCGTCCTCCCTCAACTCTTAGTCCCCTCCAACCAACCATTTCTTCAATTCACTCCAACTCCAAGTACCAGTTTCAGCATGGAAAGTTTCAGCCCAAATGGCTTATCTGGCAATCTTAATAACAATCTCCCCCAAAAACAGAACAAAACATTATAATATATGTATATATATGTATGTGTATATGTATATATGCAGATAGCTGCTGTGCACATCAAATGTGGACCCCTAAGTTTATTTACACTGTTAAAACAATTATTTCAATTTACTATATATGAATGGAGATAGTTGCAAAAATAATTTATTACAATAAAACCATGTATTAAATGTATGTAGCAGCATTCTGTAAGGTGCACTTGCACCAGATTTTAAACATAAAATTTAAAAACCAAACCAAAATGGGTCCAGGATTCTAAACAGTGTGTACAATATTTTAAAACATGGGTTTTTTTTGTAATTGTGCCTACTTTACAATTACTGGTTATAGTATAAAATGAAGTCTGACCCATAATTCTAAATTTAAGCTTGCATATACCAGTAGCGCAGGCAAACTCCTAAATTAAAGTAACATTTAACATCAGCAGTTCCCAGACTCCTGAAAGTGGCCTGTTGAGAAACTGTGTTTTGGGATCCATGATTAATTTCCTGTCTTTTCACTTTCTCTTTGCATTACCATTCCCCTGAGTTCTTGGCTGAACGCTCCAGATAGAAGGCTACAGTGCAATTAAAACCTAGATGATATCCATTTCAGTTTTGTCTAGTAGAGCTGGCCCTTGTGGGATAAGCTTTAAAATAAACAACTCTTGATTATTTTAACAAGGTAATCTTGGCAAAGGGATAATTATGTTAAAAAGCAGATTAAAATCCCAGCATTTGTTGCTTACAAGGTGTTTGTGCATGCAGTAGTGAACAGCTACAACAGTGCTTTTTATCCAAGAAAATTAATGGGATGATGAAAATGGCTCTACAAATCTTAAGTAGAGCAATTTTGAACAGATGGGTCCCAAAGAGATTCTTTCCCTTGTTGTGCCATGTGGCAGAGCACAGTAAGTATGTAGAAAGTGACAACAGTAACGGTTATAGCAGCTTGCTGGTATGAGTCATTTCAGTTTGTTACAAAATTAAATGTAGACCAACAAGTATAAATATTGATCCTCAGCTGGAGTAAATCATTTTAGCTCCATTAAAGGCAGTAGAGCTGTGCACATTTATATCAGCTGAAGATAAGGTCCAATAATTATTATATTATTTATGAACTGTTACTTTTAACTCTTAGAAGTTTGATACATTTCAGACTCCCAGCCAAATAAATGTTTGAGGATATATTTATATCTGTGCATACATTCATGTCAGTATACGTGGACCTGATTCTCCTCTGACTTCACTAATTATACACTATTGTAACTTAATTGACTTCACTGGAGTTACACCTGACTTACACTAATGTAGATAAGAGGAAAAGTTTTGCTCAGCCCCTGTGTCCTATGGCTGAAGTATGCTCAGTGCAGACAGAATCTTTGGAGAATTTAGCCACCAAACGCTAAGAAGTCTCTACTGAGCATATACAGACACATTTTTCAAAGGTTTATAACTTTGTCACATTTGAGTATTTTTTAACAGGAGTAGCAAAAGTTACATCCCGAACATCAAGATGCCTCCCCTGTCAAATTTCAAGCCCTTGCTCCAGAGAATGGAGGCGCTACAATTTCCCAACTAAAAAAATTGTAACAATTTTTTAACATGACAAAGCTATATATTACTCACAAAGTTCATTCTTAGAAACATCCGAGCCATTTGTGCTAAAAGTTTCCAGAAAATTGAGCATTAGACAGACACCTGGCATTGGAAATGGTTAAAGTTTGGCAAAGTTTTAAGCAACTGAAAACAGGTTCTTACAATGGAAAGTGTTGAGCAACCTTAATGATAGCTCTGCCTATAGTGAGTAAATTGTACTGCATGTGGACAGGAGAAACTGATGGTACAGCCACAGTACACGGAAGCAGTGTGCAAGCTTCCTCAGAGAGCTCTGCCAGAAGTTTTAACCAAAGAACTATTTGATCTAACACAGGTTTCCCTATGTTTGAAGAATATTTGTTTGGCATTTTTAGTTTTGTAGTCTGTAAATCTCACAGTCTGCATATGGATAAAAGGAGGGAAAAATCCAGCAAGATCAGTGTTATCTAGGGTTTCCTACATGTCCGTCTTATCTGCAACCTCCGAGATGACCCTTTGGCATATATCCCTGGATAGTGTCGTCATAATTATTTTCTTTTCTCTAAATTTTTTCCTTCCCCCATTATATTAAAATTGGCCTTAGTTTCAAAAGGCACCATCTTTTAGAAGGAGATACAAATCAGTTCCTTCATTGTGAAGATTTTGCCCTTCTCTGGCACAATTTCACAGTTCTTTGTGGAAGTTATTTTAAATGTGACTGTGTTCTTTGTACTGCATGGAAGGGATTTTCAAAAGACCTTAGGATTGACTTAACTCTGCTCCCATCTAAACAGGAAATTTATCAATAGGACCAGAGTTAGGTCAACACTAAGCACTTCTGAAAACCCCACCCTATATGTTGTGGACAGAATTTGAACCATAAGTCATATGGAACTGATCTGTTTCTGTTTGTTAGTGCTATTATATATTCATGGAGCAGCTTTCCAAGGAAGAAGGCACAAATAATAAAGCTCTTCAAGAGTCAGTTAGAAGAATTCCATTGCTAGCAGATGAATGAGTGAAATTTTCTCTCAGTAAATATAATCAATACCACCTCCAAAGGGTTCGGGAAGAGGAACGGCCATGGCTTCCCATTCCACACCAGCTCAGAGTGAGCGTACTATACTGAAAGGGAGAAGACAGCAGTATCTGCAGCCCCTGCACAGTGGGCGACTTGGGAACAGATTGTGCCTCTGTGACCAGGTGTCAGGTTGGGATACCCAGAGAATGTCACACTCAGGGCAGACTGCAAGAAATAGATTCACCAAGCCAGTAACAAAAGAACTTCTGTATTACCACACTGGTTACAATATGCCAAACCCAGCCCCTTTTAGGCATTCTAGCCCTTGGTTCCCATCCAACTAAGTCTAATATAGTGAGGGGTTATTGAAAACCCTATTCACCGTACTTAAAGTTCTACCAATCCCAAAGGGTCAGACACTTACCCTCAGATCTTTCCCAGATAACACACTGTCAGCCATCCTTAGTAAACTAGCTACAAATTTATTAATAAAAGAAAAGAGTTATTAATGGTTAAGGAATCATATACATACATACAAGTGATTTGTCAGTGTTCACAGATCAGGATCATAGCAGTGATGTTATATCTGTTGGTTTGCAAAAGTTTATTTGAAATTATCTCAACAGGGCAAAATCCAGGGCAGCTTAGATGTAAAGTTTGTTAAAGTCTTTCTATACATTTTCCAGGGTATTCCAAATGACTGTTTGGAAGATCTCAGTCCCACGGTTTAAACTTTCCCCGTTCAAAGTTCAGCAGCCTAGAGATGAAAGTATCAGGCCAGAGGTTTCACTTTTATAGTTGAAATGGGCTGTTAAATGTTTTGAGCACAGCATGTGACTGAGGATTCTTCTTTGTTGAGCACACACTGTCCCATCACTTTGAAGTTAACATTCTATTTACTATGCATGCACAGATAATCCAGTTACACTGATTAACATAAGGCAATTAGCTTGTCCTCCCTTATAACAGAAAAAAGAAAAGGAGTACTTGTGGCACCTTAGAGACTAATAAATCTATTTGAGCATAAGAGTTTCAGAGGGGTAGCTGTGTTAGTCTATTTCAACAAAAACAATGAGGAGTCTTGTGACACCTTAAAGACTAACAAATTTATTAGAACATAAACTTTTGAGGGCTATGACCCACTTCATCAGATGTATGGAGTGAAAATTACAGTAGGCAGGCATAAATATACAGCACAAGAAAAGATGGGAGCTGCTTTACCAAGCAGGAGAGTCAATGATTCAATCAGGGTGTATGTGTCCCATTCCCAACTGTTGACAAGAAGATGCGAATGTCAACAGAGTAGTACTACAAAAAGTAATTTTTAACTATGCCAATTCCATCAGGGTGAATGGCCCATAGTCAACAGTTGATGGGAGATTATTACTTGTAGTGACCCAGTCATTCCCAGTCTTTATTCAGGCCTAATTTGTTGGTGTCAAGTTTGCAAATGAATTCCAGTTCTGCAGTTTCTTGTTGAAGTCTGTTTTTGAAGTTTTTTTGTTGAAGAATGGCCACTTTTAAGTCTGAAATTGAGTGGCCAGGGAGGTTAAAATGCTCTCCCACTGGTTTTTGAATGTTATAATTCTTCATGTCCACTTTGTGTCCATTTATTCATTTGTGTAGAGACTGTCCAGTTTGGCCAATGTACATGGCAGAGGGTCATTGCTGGCAAATGATTGTATATATCATATTAGTGGATGTGCAAGTGAACGGGCCCCTTATGGTGTGGCTGATGTGGTTATGTCCTGTGATGGTGTCACTTGAGTAGATATGTGGACAGAGTTGGCAGTGGGGTTTGTTGCAGGGGATGGTTCCTGGGTTGGTGTTGCTGTTGTGTGGTGTGTGGTTGTTGGTGAATATTTGTCTGACATTGGGGGGCTGCCAATTCCTTGTGGGGTTCAGGAAAATTAAATACAGTAGGAGACTTTACAGTAGCAAAGTTTGATTTTAAATATTTTACAAGATTGATCTCTTGTTTCTTTGGAAATCTGGGTTAAAGGAAGGAAGAGTGAATGATACACACTTACAACATAACAAGTGTCTCAAAGGAAAATGAATTGCAGTGCCGTTCACAGATGTTACCAAATTTCTAAACAACAAAAAATTAAAGCGCCACTGAGTTAGAAATCATACTTCTATCTGGAAATTTTCCATTTTGTGTAGTTACAAGGAACATCTAAAATTAGTGTAACTGACAGAAATAAAGTTAAAATGATATTATCTATTTTCTGTTTATTTTGTATATTTGACAGCACTTTGTACAGTCTCTTTCGCTGTTTCCACTATATAGTCAGAAAGTCCGCTTTTCCTGTAGCTTTTGTGGGTCTTTCACTCAGAAGCAGGGGAAAGCAAACACCAACACCATCCCCATAAAACCACAGATATAGGCAAGTGCACTTAGGGTCAGGGGTAGTAAGCTTTTTTTAAAGTGACTAGATTTTAAGTTGATGGTTTCCCTTTAAATCCTATGAAACTGGGACCTCACCTTGGTGACCGTAATGGAGTGTTTCCAAAACTCTCTCTAGTTATATTAACAGCAAAGTGCCAAACCTAAATTTAGGCTTGGAAATCTCGAAACCATTTCTAGTACTTCACCTACATTTATGAATATATTCCATTGATTGTAACTGCTGGAACAAGTAAATTGGTGATTTGTTATGTACATAATTGCCTAGAGTTTTTGCCCAGAGTATTTTCTTTCTAGCTCAAATGACTATTCCACATCAGATTAATTTATATGATTGCTGTCAGTCATCATGGTACTAATATATATAAATTATTGACTGTTTAAAAAATAAATCTGAGATACAGTATGAACTATTGATGTAGTTTAAGATTGGGAACACTGCCTCAATGATCAGCCTTTTTACAAGATTGCTTTCACATCCCAATAAAACTTGAATAAGCTTTCAGAGGGACTGGATCAGACGTGGGGCTCACGAGAGGAAAATCTTGGCAAGATCTATGGAATATGTAGAGATATATAATAAAGTACTACTCAGTCACAGCCCGCAATCTACTGCCAGTGCTGTCCAATCTGCGCTGCTGAATTTAGATAAGAACTTGTAGACTGTTGGGAAATAGTTTTTCAGCCCTCCAATAACAACTTTTCAGCTAATGCAAAAACTGCTTGAGGCTCAGATCTGAAGATGTTTTTCCTGTATATTCTCTTGGTGAGCTTTCTGCTATTACCTAGGTCTTTCATCTCCTTTTGGAGGCCGCCTTGTCAGGCTACTGTGGCTTTCCACATTGTGGCTAGTTTGGGATACAGTTATAGTGCACTGTTGTATGGTTTATAGTTTGCTGTGGCTGTTGACAGCCCCCAATGGCTGCTCTCCCACTTCCTAAGATTGAGTAACATCTTCTTGGCCAGGAACATAGTGTAACCTGGGAATTCCCTTGAGAGAGAGAGATTGCAAAAGTGTTCCCAGCTATTTCTCGCAGAGGGTCTTGTTCATTTTAGGATGGACCCCATAAATCTGACATTGAGGTGAACATTGAAGCACAGAGAGATGAAGTGATTTGTTTAAGATTAACTGCTGTGTGAGTAGTAGATTTCTGAGCAGAACCCAGGTTTGCTGAACCTATCTATTAGAAGACCGTAAACATTTTTGATTGTAGAAAATTTACATTTCAAGTAACTCATCAAAAAATCCAGTCAGTCTCTCAGCTGGCAGAGTCAGGAACACATGATATTACATGCATAACAACAAAATAACCTACATGACTCTTCAGCCTGGCAATTTGGCTAATTAAGACAACATTTCCTATGTAACTCTGTTTTCGTGGTAAGGATGTAAGAAATTAAAATCAAAACAGTGAAGAAGTAAGACAACTGAAACACTTATTACGTCAAATTGTCTTTTCTTTGGGCGGGATCAACACCCTGGTGCACCATTCCATGCACAGAAGAGACCAGTTGCGTGTGTCAATCTCCCCTCTCCTACATGAAAGGAAAATGGTATTAGTCACCTCCACAGAGCTGGGTAGGACGGAAGAAAAGTGGGGGTGGTTAGGATGAGCTGCATTATACCCCATCCAGCCCTGTTAGGAAATCACTGTTTGCCTCCTGGTTTCTGATACTTTAGGATACACTCAGGTCACATTTTCAAGCTTTTCTCCGCAACCATGAGGCTTAGAAACTTCCCTTATTTATGGAAGTTTGAGATCTCTCAGAGGCACTTCTCTCCAGGAGTTGGAGCTTAAAGTAAAACATCAAGTGCCACAAAACTCATGAAAAAAATCACGAGAACTGGCAAGACTTTAACTAAGAGCTTGTCTTCGCTGTGTTGTTAGCTCAAGCTATAACTTGAGTTTTGCTACTACACTGAGTCCTGTCCACACACACAAGTCTCTACCTCAAGTTACGTGGTGCTCTAAGCTCGAGCTAGCTGACCCAAGGAAGGTTGTCAAAGCTCCAGTGCTGCTGATGCTGGAGCTAATAATGCAGTGGGAATATAGGAGTCTGAGTTGCAACAATTCATCTGCTGCTAATCCAGTAACACAGTGCTGCTAACCGAATCACGCTGTGTAGCTCTGGTGTTTCGTACAGCGGTCTGGTCAGTCACTCGAGCTAAACTAGCTGAAGTGGAATGACTCAAATGTACTAATTCAAACTGACTGTTGCAATGAAGACAAGCCCTAATCATCTAGAAGATAAATACCAGACTTGGAGCATATCAGTATTCTTTTTTTTTTTTTCAGCTAGATCAAGGGATAGATTGAGGCTCAACCTGGGGTTGTTCATGACTTCTCTACCTCAGCAGCATCCCTGGGAAGATCCTCCAAGAGTCACAGTTCCCCACTGCTTTCCTCTTGGTTATTGCAGCCCTTTAAAGGGTGTACCTTACTCTCCTCTCATTCTAGGGCAGCAAATGGAGGGAAGTGAGCCAATGCTCAGTCCACACCCCAGCTACTTGCTTGCAGGAGGTTGTATCCACAGAGCAGAACCCAGGATTCATGTAGGCTAGAAAGGGTGGGAGGAGAGAGAGGAGCCTGACTCCTTTTTATTTCCCTGCTCAGCTGAATAAAATAAGGACTCGGATAACTAGGAAAGCATCAACGGTATCATTCCCTTCTGTACTCTGTGGTGGCTGTTATGTAACCAAAGATGTGGATGTCTGCTTTAGATTCAGTTTATTACAACAGTCAATGTTATAACCTCACTCATCACAGAACGAAATTCTTGGGAGGGTTCCCAAGGGTTACTTTTGAAATTAACTTTCTTCATACATAAATAATTGGAAAGGTTTTCCCTCAGCACATGTAATAATCTCCTTTCATGGGTCGCAAGAAACAGAGAACAGCTGCATTCTTTTACTCAGCACTTGTCTGACAGGGAGTACTTTCACAGCCACGCAAGGCAACTGTCTGCTCTAGCTCAGTTGTTCTGCTTTACATGTTCATTTGTGAATCAGTGTGCCTAGGATAGGCAGGGGCAAGAGAAGAGTGCACATAGTCTCCTCCTTTGCATACCTTGTGTAACATCCTGTCACAGAAATGGTTCCTGCACTCAGGAGAACACAGAAACTTCTCCCTTGGAGGTCCCTGGGATTCACATCACCCCAAAAGGGGCTGGTAGGTGGTATGGCCGTGGCAGATTCACATCTGCATGCCAGTCCACAAATTGAAATGGCTATAATGTGTGGGAGTTGGAAAAAGCTGTAGCGTGTTCAAGGATTGTGAACTGTGCACAATTCCCTGCATGCTGAGCTGTTTGCAGGCACGATCTCTCAAGGGAGCCAGAAGCCACAGTCTGTCCATGTGTTCCCCATGGGCCCATACAATGGCACGCTGTCCCTTACTCAGGTTGACAGCTAAATGACACCATTCTGTCCTATTCTTTACAGATATTACATCACCATTATACCTGGTACATTTTAAGAGAAATAGAATTTTGTACCTGGATCTTTATGGTATTTCATACCATCAGAACTACCAGAAAGAAACTATGAAATGTGAGAGAGGCTCACTAAATTTCTTGCTTCACTGTGTCTACATGCTATAGGCCGAGGGAGATGAGTATTGCCGAAAATGAGAGGACTGGGCTTGATGGTGAAGGGAATGGCATGAACAGAGCTTCCACACTGAGCTGGGAAGGGACAATAAATCAGGAAGAGGAAGAAGGTGGAAGGCCAGCTGTAGCATGTGTCAAGCCTGTGGTTGCACAGAGGTCTGCATTTTAGTGGAACTCCCTCAGTCACCTCTCAGGCCTGGACTATATGCTGACTCATAGTTCCCCTCAATACTGGAGCACAGGGAAATGTCTGGCTAGAACAAAAAGACCCTGTATGAGTTAAAAATCCATCACTGGACACAAGTGAGAAGCCCCATGTTCAGGATTCTGGGACAAGGAGAAATCCCATACAGTATTTGGGACCCATACCAGGCATGTCTCTCTTGAAAAAGTATCAAGCTGTCTGAAGTGGCTCACAAACAGGAGTGTCAACCTTGGGGCAGGAAGAAGAAGCAGTGCATAAACCCCAAATTCGTTGTGAGTTCTATACTTAGGTTTTCACTAACCAAGTAACAGGTATGAACTCCAAGCACTACAGCAGCTTAACCATGGAGTCACAGACAGCCCCCCTGAGTACCCCAGTCTATCTTGCCACCAAGGCAAACTTGCCTTTGTGATAAATGATGCCTTACACCAGAAATCACAATAATATGTAGGTTACTCCCATTCCCAAAGGACGAGTCATTTACCCAGGTCAATTGTACCTTTAGATCTCTCACCAAAGACAATGCTTGTAGCCCAGGGGTGGCCAACCTGAGCCTGAGAAGGAGCCAGAATTTACTAATGTACATTGCCAAAGAGCTACAGTAATACGTCAGCAGCTCTCCCACCCACTGGCAGCACCTCCGCACCTCCCAGTCAGCTGTTTTCTTGCGTGCAGGAGGCTCGGGGGAGAAGGGGGAGGAGTGAGTGCATGGCAGGCTTAGGGGAGGGGATGGGAAGGGAGGGGGTGGAGTGGGGGCAGGGCCTCTGGCAGAGCCAGGGGGTTGAGCAGCGAGCACGCTCCGGCACATTGGAAAGTTGGGGCCTGTAGCTCCAACCACAGAGTCGGTGCCTATACAAGGAGCCGCATATTAACTTCTGAAGAGCCGCATGTGGCTTTGGAGCCACAGGTTGGCCACTCCTGTTGTAGCCAATCCTGTGATAACCTGACTACAGATATTAACTAGGAAAAAGAAATGAGAGTTCTTTACAAGGTTAAAGCAGGTAAACATACACACACAAATGATTTAATCTTAGGTTTCAAAAAGTAATAGAAGCTACTGTGATGTGCTTTTTGCTATTTGCCTTTTTGGGCTAACCCAAGCTAAGCAGCTTGGGGATCCCTTGCTTATACTTAGAAATATTGCCCTCTGCAAGTTCCAAGCAGCATAGTGATACAGATCCCACTGGTCAGGGATTTTTGTTCCCTTCCCCCCAGAGTTCAGGCTGTGATGGGATGAGTGTTTGTGCACATCTCCTCTTCATGGGTGTAGAGGGAGCAATCAACAGAGTCTTTTGTCCACTGATGTTCCACATTGGTTCGTCTGGTGTCTATTGGCCTTCTTTTGTTGGGCAGGAGATGACACCTCTTGGGGTAAACTAGTATTTCACAGTTGGTAATGTTTCTCTGACTGAGAACATTTTCAGTTTCATAGCAACCGCTTTTTGTAGTTACAAAGAAAACACTTAAATATTACCTTATAATGCGGGATACAGATATAATAAGTGAGATTAATGCATGCAGCAACTCACAAGCATTTTATAAAGTCTGAAACACCTCTGTAAATCTAATACATATTTTAACAATACTAACACACAGGTGAGCCAGATTGGTTTCCAGCTGTGCATTTGTCAGTGTTCAGTGAGACTTAGGGCTGCCCTCATCACACACACGGTCTCCCTAAATGTAAGAATGCCCCTTGGAGGGAAAGGACAAGAGGAGACAGGAATAGGAAGGAGTATAAGAGTTAAAAGAAGAGGAAAAATAAGAGGGAGAAAGGCTTTGCCACATTTTTGTCCTAAATAATGGTCCAGATTCTGGCTGCACTTGCAAGAGGAGAGAGGGTGCAGGGGCAGCCAGAATTTAGATTCTCACACTGCCTGACCCCCAGGCAGTGGAGAGGCATAGGCAGCTGTGGAGCAAGACACCCCAAAAGCTAGTCTGCCATTGCCATGTCCTCGTCTGTCTTCTGCACTGGCTGGCTGTCCAAGGTCAATGGCGGAGGGATTCTATGTTGCATTATTTTGGGGACTGATTTTGCAAGCACTGAAGTCAGTAGCACAGCTTGCACTGACATTAATGGGTGTGAGACCATGGCTTTAAGTGCTGTAGTAACCACCATTTCTGAATGTTCTCCCAAAGCCCTCCTGGAGGCTTGCTGTCTGTCTTTGTCCCCTGTAAGCAGAATGACTCCAGGAACTGCTGCTCAGAGTATCCCCCACTATTTAGCTCTGTCTTTGAACGCCAGAGTCTAGCCCAAAATTTGCAGTATGACTTACAGTGATCTTTTATTGAAAATAACTGTAGTCAAACTTTATAACGTTTCCTATGGTGAGAAGATGACCTAAATATTATATCTCATGGAAAGCCTCGTCTCTTGTGAATTATGTATTTCTTCGTCACTTGTGAAAAATCTACCCTAATACAACGGTACTATATAATTTGTACTTTCTTTTCCAACTATAAATTTCTGTCTGGCTTTTTGTAAATCTTTTTTTTTCCCCTGAACTGGCATCAGAACATATTGTCTGAATGCAGAAAACATTCCTCCTCAGGAAAACCCGAACAAAAGAAAGAACCCAGGAGTGTTTTCTTCTAGTGACAGTCCATTTAATTTACTTTTAATTCATATTGAGTGCAGCATTCCCCTGGAACCCATATATCTCTCTGTATTAGGAAGCTTTTCTGTTCCTGAACTCTCCAACTCAAATAAAATGTGGTTGCTTTAAGACTCAGTAAGGGGTAAAGAAAACCATATTGTTAAAAATGGAAATCAGTAACTCTTACCCAGTTGCTGGCTCAGACTGTAGGCTTAAGGCATCCTTAGAATAGCCATGCTAGATTTAGGGCATTTGGGCAGCTGAAACTATATAAAAGCATATGAGCAGATAACCCTTAGTTTTCAGGGGTACATAGCATTTGATCATATTTGTCCCATTGGATGAGTAAAACCTAGGTATCCCTTTGAAACATTGGGAAGTTATGGGTTTACTTTCTTCTGAAATATGGAATAGCATAACACATATATGATATGATTATCCTGCTCTCCCTGACGTAAGCAAAAACTTCCCCTTAGACTTCAGAGCTCCTGTGTGTGTGGCTCCGCTACTGGGGTAATATCAATGACAGGTACATCTGAGTTCTGTATGTGGAGCAAAACAGAATCCCCCTCTCATGGTTTATAGCCTGTATAAATATGCAAGGACTGATTGTGTCTTTAAGCCACCACAGCTCTGGGATGGACATGATGCAGAGTCTGACCAACCCAGTGGAGTTCCAGGCAAGCAAATTGCCTAGGCACAGTGGCCCTCAGAGCACAGGGAGAGAGTGGCTGCTGAGCCAACGTTTTTCAGCATGTGCTGTGCACCCTCCCACGCCCTCCAATGTTGTTGATGCAAAGGGGGCAGTGTGGCAATGGCTCATCCCTTCCTGAGCCCACTTTGAAGAGGCCAGTGTAGTAGCTACCCTCCCTCCACACAAGGATTAAATTGTGCTTGGCCTTGCACCAGGATGGAAATGGAGATGTGCCTGTTTTCTATTTGCACTATGGTAAGGTGATTTTCAGATTATAGAAAGGTTATTTATCTGAATCAAATAGAAATATATGAGAAACAAGCAGGGGGGTTGGGGCGGGAGCTTTGATTTGTTGTTGTGGGCCTTCTGTTTTTCTTTGGCGAGGAGGAGCTAGGTTGGATCAGAGCTGCATTTAGTCTTAATCCACCAGTGATGGAATTGTAGTTCCAGAGTGATAATGACTGGAGATTTTCTGCAGAATGTTTATGTGAGTACTCTCAGAAGTGGCATGTACTCCGCCTTGAAAAAAGCATTGCCCACGCCCCCTCCAGCCACCTCACCTGATCGTGTTACTTTTGGAGTGCACGGCGCTGCAGTCAACAGTAGTCTCCCACTCAGGAGCACATACTTCAGCATGCTGACTGCCTTCTGCTTGGAGACAGAGGGGAAACAACTCCCTGTGTTCTCTGCCCCCACTAATGCACTCAAGGGGGGATAGCCGCAATTTGGCTCTTTAATAAAAGCTCTTTGAGGCAAGGAGCATGTCTTTTTTCTGTGTTTGTAAAATGCAGGGTACATTTATGGTGCTATATTAATAATATATTTGTACTTTTATTAGTAAAAATATAATATGCATACATTTTCTGCAGTCTTGTGGCACACACATATATACACACACACAGTTCACGTATATATAGTTCACAAATATATATTGTTTGTTTGTATTATAGGCCAAACGTGAACGAACATCTTTTAGAAATCATTTTTGATGACAGTGGCCAGAATGTAAATTCTTTTTCTTCACTGAATCGTTGATAAGTATGGAGCATTCTCCATATTCTAATTATGTTAAGGTTTCTTAACTTCTTGGGCCTCAATTACCAAAATAACATCTGTGTGAAATAGTGTTAAATATCTACAACAAATACACATAGGAAAAGACACTGAAAGCAAGGTAGTGTTTGTCCTGTAACTACACACTACAGAGCATTCTGTATTGTCGATTTTAACTCTAACTGGGAATTGTAACTTTTTTATATGTTGAGTGAATTTTCTTTTCTTTTTTGTTGATGTGTTTTAGATGAAACCATTTTAATTATTCTGTTTTTAAAATCATACATTAACACATTCATCTGGCCTATCTTGGTATGTTGATTGTTAGCTCTTCAAGGAAGGGATTCTCTATTACTCTGTGTCCATACAGTACCAATCACAATGGGACATCAGTCCTGACTGGAGTCTCTAGGTGCTACTCTAATACAAACAATGAATAAAAATAACAGCATAGCATGAAACAAAACATTAAAGAAACTGAGTATTGACAGTTTTCACTCTTTTAGTCCATATATTCAGAGAGAGGGAGGCACTTCTGCTTTGGTTTGCAATATAATATTCCTTTCAGATTATACATGGTTTAAAATGTTATTTATATGTTTGTTTGATGTATTTTACTTCTAGAAAACTGTTTGTTTGTGATATGTATGTACCAAAGGCTCCACATGGGTCCCGTCGTGCAAATCTAATTGCAGGACTGGGACCATATTCAGAAATACACAAAAGCAAAGCATTACTTTAAAATAGTTTAATATTGTGAATATGTCCTAACCTTGAACATGGAAATAACTACAGTGATACAAATAAGAAATAATAAAGATAATAACTAAAAGTTTGCTTCAATATTTTTTGTCTTACAGAATGTAAATATTGGGGCTCAGATCTGCAGCTCCTAAATATGTCTTTTGAAGAAGTCTTACACAGTGACGAAAGTGCCTACAAGTGGCTTTCCACCCTTAAAAAAGTAGGAATTGTGCTGTTAACAGGAGCTGCCACTAGACAGGGAGAGTTGGTTAAACTTGGCAAAAGGATTGGTTTCCTGCGTCTCACATTTTATGGGTGAGCTAGTTTTTCAAATGTCCTAGTTCTGCCAGCAATGTAATCACCTTTGATATGTTACGCTTCAAGATGTAGGACCCTTCTTGGGGATTAATTTATTGTAGCTGGATCAGAATTATTCTTGGCTTCACATTAGAAAATGTAATCACTCATAACACTCTGTGGATGTGGATTGCTTTGCCATGCCAGATGGGATATATGACAAATAGCATGGTAGCCAGGAGCAAACTATAATGACAATCGTGATTGTAAAAGAGAATAACAGAATTGAAAACAAATATAAGATGATAATCAACAAGATCTCAAGCCGTGGATAGAGATGTGCCTGATCAAATACCCTGGATCCAAACACCTTAACTTTGGATCAGCATTTGCATTCAAACTTTGTGTCAAACCCATTTCTAGTCATGGAAATAGAGGAGGTTCAAGTGAGAGACTGTCTTTCATATCAGTTTTAAGTACCCACTTCACCACCTTTAAATGAAAGCTCTGCTCAGAAGAGTCAGTCAGCTCAGAAGGTGCTGAAATGAGGGTTACAATGTAAATATTTAAAATACATTTTCAAAGCTGACTAGGCCATGGTGGTTCTGAACCCTTTCCATACCAGGATATACACCAGTTCTCCCCTCCCACCTAGCCAGGATCTCCCTCCCATTTAGCAATATGGGAAGAGTAGTGTGACACCTGTTTGCAACCACCCAGGTGAGAACTCATGAACTAGACTCTAGAGGATATAGACATCACATTAATGTTCATGTAAGCACAGACCCAGTGGTCACATCCCGGTCTGTCCCCAACCCCTTTTCCACGGTGGGCCATGCAGGACCAGTGCAGAGCTCAATTCCACCATGCACATAGGGTGCAGATCATCTTGTATATCCATTTCAGAGCCACCCTCTCTCAACAAAGCAGAACCCCTGTATTGATGGATCCCACAGTATTCTTGATTGATCCCACAGTATTTTTGTCAGCAAGTTAAAGAAGTATGGGCTGGATGAATGCACTATAAGGTGGGTAGAAAGTTGGCTAGATTGTCGGGCTCAACGGGTAGCGATCAATGGCTCCATGTCTAGTTGGCAGCCGGTGTCAAGTGGAGTGCCCCAAGGGTCGGTCCTGGGGCCAGTTTTGTTCAATATCTTCATTAATGATCTGGAGGATGGTGTGGATTGCACTCTCAGCAAATTTGCGGATGATACTAAACTGGGAGGAGTGGTAGATACACTGGAGGGCAGGGATAGGATACAGAGGGACCTAGACAAATTGGAGGATTGGGCCAAAAGAAATCTGATGAGGTTCAATAAGGATAAGTGCAGGGTCCTGCACTTAGGACGGAAGAACCCAATGCACAGCTACAGACTAGGGACCGAATGGCTAGGCAGCAGTTCTGCGGAAAAGGACCTAGGGGTGACAGTGGACGAGAAGCTGGATATGAGTCAGCAGTGTGCCTTTGTTGCCAAGAAGGACGATGGCATTTTGGGATGTGTAAGTAGGGGCATAGCAAGCAGATCGAGGGATGTGATCGTCCCCCTCTATTCGACATTGGTGAGGCCTCATCTGGAGTACTGTGTCCAGTTTTGGGCCCCACACTTCAAGAAGGATGTGAATAAATTGGAGAGAGTCCAGCGAAGGGCAACAAAAATGATTAGGGGTCTGGAACACATGACTTATGAGGAGAGGCTGAGGGAACTGGGATTGTTTAGTCTGCAGAAGAGAAGAATGAGGGGGGATTTGATAGCTGCTTTCAACTACTTGAGAGGTGGTTCCAGAGAGGATGGTTCTAGACTATTCTCAGTGGTAGAAGAGGACAGGACAAGGAGTAATGGTCTCAAGTTGCAGTGGGGGAGGTTTAGGTTGGATATTAGGAAAAACTTTTTCACTAGGAGGGTGGTGAAACACTGGAATGCATTACCTAGCGAGGTGGTGGAATCTCCTTCCTTAGAAGTTTTTAAGGTCAGGCTTGACAAAGCCCTGGCTGGGATGATTTAATTGAGGATTGGTCCTGCTTTGAGCAGGGGGTTGGACTAGATGACCTCCTGAGGTCCCTTCCAGCCCTGATATTCTATGATTCTATGGCTTTCCACGGCTTTTTCCAAATGTTTCACTTGCAGACTTTCTTCTTCTAAAGGGTTCATTTCAAAATGTCACAAAGAGTAAGACACATAAGTATGTGCTGACCTTTAAGAAGTCCCATTGACTTCATGAATTAGGGCCCTAAATCTCCAACTCCCTAATGATCTGCTAGAGGGGTGAACAATCATAGAATCGTAGTACTGGAGGGGGCCTTGAGAGGTCTTCTAGTGCAGTCCCCTGCTCTCAAGGCTCAACTAACTATTATCTAGACCATCCTTGACAAGTGTTTGTCTAACCTGCTCTTTAAAATCTCTGCAACCTCCCTAGGCAATTTATTCCAGTGCTTAACCACTCTGACAGGAAGTTTTTCCTAATGTCCAACCTAAACTGCCCTTGTTGCTATTTAAGCCCGTTGCTTCTGGTCCTGTCCTCAGAGGTTAAAGAGAACATTTTTTCTCTGTCTTCCTTTTAACAACCTTTTATCTACTTGAAAACTGTTATCATGTCCTCCTCAATCTTCTCTTCTGCAGACTAAACTAACCCAATTTTTTCAATCTCTCCTCATAGGTCATGTTTTCTAGACCTTTAATCATTTTTATTGTTCTCCTCTGAACTTTCTCCAATTTGTCCACGTCTTTCCTGAAATGTGACACCCAAAATTGGACACAATACTCAGATGAGGCCTAATCAGCGTGGAGTAGTGGAAGAATTACTTCTCATGTCTTGCTTACAACATTCCTGCTAATACATCTCAAAATGATGTTTGGTTTTTTTGCAACAATGTTACACTGTTGACCCATATTTAGCTTCTGATCCACTCTGAACCCCAGATCCCTTTCCACAGTAGGCAGAACTCCTTCCTAGGCAATCATTTCCCATGTTGTGTGTGTGTGTGTGTGTGTGTGTGTACAGCTGATTGTTTGTTCCTAAGTGGAGTACTTTGTATTTGTCCTTAATGAATTTCATCCTGTTTACTTCAGACCATTTCTCCAGTTTGCCCAGATCATTTTGAATTTTAATCCTGTCCTCCAAAGCACTTGCAACTCCTCCCAGCGTGGTATTGTCCGCAAACTTTATAAATGCACTCTGTCTGCTATTATCTAAATCACTGATGAAGATACTGAACAGAACCAGACCCAGAATTGATCCCTGTTGGACTTCATTTGAATGCTATTAGCTAATGTCTTGCTGAGCTCAATAGTCTTGTTCTGTCACCCATCCATCTTTGGAGAATAATTTTCAGAATTCTGATTTGCACATATTCTTCAATGACTTATGAAAAAAATAACAAACCCATAACATTTAAATGTTACCATCTGTGTTTCTGTCCTGTTTTGCCAATTGTATCTTATACGTTGGGGTCTGCATAGCCACTAAAACCGGGACATCCAGGGGCTCCTAGCCAGGCTTTTTTCCCTGATCAGATAATACAAATTCCAGCTAAACATGTATTTGAGCACCTCAGTTCAAAAGTTAACAATATGGGTGCAACAGTGAATGTCTCCCTTTTTTGTCTGAAAAGATTTAAAATAAATAGGAGAAGACAAAATCCAAACCTTGGCTGGAAAGCCCACATTCCTTCCATATTAGAACAGAGAAGCAAAGATTTACTTCCCTCGTATAACGTTTTTGTATGAGGCCACATTCAAGTCATGTTGGCATATGCAGGGCTGGCAAGATTGATAAGCACAGCACAGTGATAATGGGAAAAATATGTTTATCTGAAATGTTAATTTGGGAGGGAGGGAAGGGAAGAAAAGATCCTTTTTTCTCATTATGTTGCTTCTTGTTAATGAAGAGATGCAGTGAAAGTCTCAGCAAAGTAAAGAAATGCTTGAATAATGCCAATGAAGTGTTCATTTTATTGGGCTAAAATAGCTCAATCACTAATTGTCATAGAAAAATAAATTATTTGGGATGCTACCATCATTCAAGTTTACTGAAAAAGTTCTGAAAGCCGGAAAAATCGCCTTCATGATCCCGTAGCTTATTTCTGGCACTGGACAAGTTCCTTCTGATTTAATTTCCATTCTGTCATTTTTTTTGTGTCCACCCAGCTACTGAGCTCCATTTCTGGGGCAACTTCTGATCTCAGTCACATGGATGCAACAGCACTGAAATCAGCAGGGTTGCATGAATGCAATAGGAAAGAATTTAACTCTCTATATAAAGCACCAGTACCTGGGATAAATATACTTAATGTAGTTTTATTTGCCTTTTAAAAGTTTTAAAGCAACCTAAAGTGATTAACATTGCAATCTTTCTGAAACAGGAACTGTATTTAAAATCTATGGCCCATCCAAATGTTACTGTATTTCAAAAAGATGCCTGTGAGCCAAGCTAGGCATCATTGTATTATGGCTAGTCTGGCTGAGAAAATGCCCTTATTACTTGGCCTTTGGCCCAATAAGAGCATATGAATTACTCCAGCCATCAGCACTTACTGGTGGTCAACCAGAAAAGAGTATTTTCTCTGAAACAGCTACTGGTCCGCTTTTATTGGATTGGCAAAGGAAAATGTGCTAACGGATAAAATGGAAGCAAAATAATGAGAACTATATGTTTACCTAAGGTTTTTATCCAATATGTTGGTCTCCTTCAAAAACTTGCCAGTTTCCTTAGATAACTAAATAATGTGACTACAGTAGGCAACCACTGTAGGCATGTAAAAAGATGTTATTTCCTCTGTCAAATATAATATTTACAGTGGCCGAACTTAAAAAGTTTCTTTTATTTTGAAAGACTCCACCAGTTTGAGAGCGGTTCCCTGCACTTAAAATGGGGAATAATGCTGGAACAAGAAATTTCCGTCAAGCCAACAGAAACTTCTTAAGTGAACGGAGTGTGTGTGTAATGCTGAACATCGGTCTAGCTGAAAGTCAGACATAACATCTTTTTAAAGTGTTTTACCTATTGAGTCAATACAAAAAAAAAAAAAGAATATTTTTGGTGCAATACACTGAGATTGGTATCCTGTGATAGGATAGGAGCTACACTGAAGCTTTTAAAAAAAAGCTTTACTGGGTGATTTTTGGATTTAAGGTGATGTGTTTTCAGCAGGAATTTGTTGTTTTTCTTTTTGCTCACCAGCCCAGTAGGAACAGTGGTTGAGATTTTCAAAGCTCACTAGGAGAGTGAGCCTTTAATGAATTATTTAATGGGAGTTGTGTAGCTGAATCCTCTACTCAGCTTTGAAAACCACACTTAGTACTTGTAAATATTTTCTTCCCTTAAAAGCTTTTGTACTGGCAAGTGTTTCTATTCTTGACCATTCACAAGATATCAGACTTTAAAAAAGGGGGGCAAACTCCAGCCATTTTAATCCAGCTCTCAAGCTCCTGCTGCAGAGCAGGGTCTGGGGCTTGCCCCGCTCCAGCCAGGGAGCAGGGTCAGGGGCTGCTCTACACAGCTCCCGGAAGCAGCGGCATGGTGCCCCTCCAGCTCCTATGCAAAGGGATAGCCAGGGGGCTCTGCTCTGCACACTGCCCACGCCCCAAGAGCCGCCCCCACATCTCCCATTGGCCATGCTTTCCAGCCAATGGGAGTTGCAGAGGCTGTGCCTGCAGACAGGGCAGCATGCAGAGCTGCCTGGCTGCGCCTCCGCATAGGAGCCAGAGAAGGGACATGCCGTTGCTTCCGGGAGCCACTTGAGGTAAGCGTGGTTCCAGTCAAGCTAAATTGTCTGGATAGGGAATGAGGCTAGAACAGGGGTGGGCAAACTCTGGCCCACGGGACATGTCCGGCCTGTCAGACCTTTTAATCTGTCCAGGGAGCGGGGTTGGGGGCTTGCCCCGCTCTGCGCATGCCGTAGCTCAGAACAGCTCCTGGAAGCAGCAGCATGTCCCCTCTCTGGCTCCAACATGTAGGGGCAGCCAGGGGGCTCCATGTGCTGCCCCCACCCCAAGCTCCACACCTGCAGCTCCCATTGGCCGGGAACCATGGCCAATGGGAGCTGCAGGGGCAGCGCCTGCAGATGAGGCAGCGCACAGAGCCACCTGACTGGCACTGGGCCTCCGCATAGGAGCCAGAGAGGGGACATGCCACTACTTCCAGGAGCTGCTTGAGGTAAGCGCCGCCTGGAGCCTGCACCCCGATCCCACTGCTGCCCTTCAAACCCCTCAGTCCCAGCCTGGAGCACCCTCCTGCAGCCCAAATCCCTCATCCCCAGAGCAGCCCGCACCCCCCAGTCTCCCACATACCAACCTCTGCCCCAACCTGGAGTCCCCTCCCACACTCTGAACCCCTCAGCCCCTGTCCAAAGCTCCCTCCCCTGCACCCCACCACCCTTCCCCAGCCCAGAGCCCCCTCCTGCACCCTGAACTCCTCATTTCTGGCTCCGTCACAGAGCCCGCACCCCCAGCTGGAGCCCTCACCCCCTCCCACAACCCACCCCCTAATTTTGTGAGCATTCATGGTCCGCCATACAATTTCCATACCTTGATGTGGCCCTCAGGCCAAAAAGTTTGCCCACCCCTGGGCTAGAACATGTTTTAAATATAATTTTAACACAGATTTAGTTTCTGTAGATGGCTTTATGCCCACGCAGCTCCCATTACAGGATCAGGGCCACAGTGTGGCCCAGTGCACAACAGCTGACAAGATCATGTTAGGAACCACTTTATCCTTAACAGTAGTTAAAGCAAGCTTATAGCTCAGTGTTGACTAAAACCTTTGTCTTGTGTGTATCCTTATGTATCAGGTTTCTCAGTAATTAACATTTCAGGGAAAGGGAAAAGGTTTGTAAATTACCTCACTTCTCCAAAACTCATTTTGTTAGCAGGATATAGCAAGACAATTTCAACTGTGCCACGTTTCCAACTTGACTAGTCGTTCAACGTTTAAAAGAAAGTACGGGAATATTTTTTATTGTTTAAAATCTTAGTCAAAGCATTTGAAAATTGGCATGTTCACTATAGGATATTCGCTACATAAATGAAAATGTAAAGTTGGTGTACAGCTTAGCATCTCAGAGTGAAATCTCATGAGCTTTCTAGGTATGAAAGGCAAATTTTAAATCAGGAGACTAGCTTTTCATAGTATTTGGCCTTTGGGTGCAAATAAAAACAAATCAATAACATGATGGAATCAAAAGCCTGTGTACAGAATGGCACTGAGAAAATATTATTTTACTCTCTCGTGCCAAAGGAGAGCAGCTTATTATAAAAGGGAACATGTGCATAAAAGGGTATGTACACTAATAGAGCTGTGAGCGCTTGTGGAAAAAATCTGTTGAACAGATATTCTTTTTTTTAAACAGATTGCCAAACTTGCAAGCATAGAAACTAATAATATACACTACAGACAGCTTGTTATGATAGATAGATTGAGCTTCTTTAGACTCTCACTATAAGGCAAGTTTCCCAATCCTTTAATCATTTTCATGGCTCTTCTCTGAACCCTCTCTCTGAACATGGCCTAATTGTTTTAGTATAGAGTTCAGAGCCAGAAACCCTTTGGTCAAGTGTACTCATCCTCTCTAAATCTCTGTTTTCTCATCTCTGAATCAGAGATAATAATACAGTAGTTAACTATCTCACAGAGATGTGAGAACTCATTTGTTAATATTGTCCAGTGCTCTGAAAAGGTAAAACGTGAATATGTACTAAATGTTACTGTTATGAAAATAAGGAATACATTTACAGTTTAATTGCACCTGCAAACAACGTGTTCACACAGAGGTAATTACCTGCATACATGAAGTCTGATGCAAAGCACGCTGACGTCATTAGAAAGACTCCTGTTGATTTCACGTGGCTTTGGATCGGGTAATGGTTACCATTTTCTGCATGCATCTTCACAGTTTGCAGACATAGTGGAGCCACTGTGTTTTGAACGTTTATCCCTGTATGAATACATTCTTTTGTCTTGTTTAGGAGATACTTTAGCCTCAGATACTGAAAACTGAAATTTGGGCAGATGTTGGCTGAACCTCATTTCCTCTCTCAACTGATCCTCTTCATTTCTGACATTCAAGTAACTGCACTCTCTCGCTCTCACCCACCCACACATATTATATTTAAGGTGACACCATCTTCCTGAGTGTCACTCAGCTGCCCTCTTGTTGTAGTTAGCTATTAGTGGTTTCATCCCTAACTGAATGTCCAGTAATTTTGAGGGTGTAACTAGCCAGATCTTTAAAAAAGAGGTTTTGCTAATGGATTTTGTCATAAATCATGGATGAAATCCACCCTGCGCAGAGAAGGGCCAGCACAAAGCTTATGCACCACTTAATTCCCACTAAAACCCTAAACTTAATGTTTAAGTAAGACTTAAGAGGTGCATAAGCTTTGGCACTGGTGTAACTGCTGCTGGAATACTGTCCAGTTTGGTATCCACAGTTAAAAAAGGTTGATAAACAACAGGGTTCAGAGAAGAGCCACCAGAATGATTAAAGGATTAGAAAACATGCCTTGTAGTGATAGACCAAAGAAGCTCAATCTATTTAGCTTAACAAAGAGAAGGTTAAGGGATAACTTGATCACAGTCTATAACAGTGGTGGGCAACCTGCGGCCCATGGGCCACATATGGCCCATCAGGGTAATTCGCTGGCAGGCCGTAAGACAGTTTGTTTACATTGACTGTCTGCAGGCATGGCTGCCCACAGCTCCCAGTAGCCACGGTTCGCCATTCCCAGCCAATTGGTGCTGTGGGAAGCGGCATGGGCCACAGGGACACGCTGGCTGCCACTTCACGCAGCTCCAATTGGCCGGGAACGGCGAACCATGGCCACTGGGAGCTGTGGGCAGCCATGCCTGCGGATGGTCAATGTAAAAAAACTGTCTCACGGCCTGCGAGCGATTACTCTGACAGGCTGCGTTCAGCCCACACGCCGCAGATTGCCCACCACTGGTCTATAAGTACCTAGTAGGGGAACAAATATTTGTTAATGGGCTCTACAATCTAGAAGAGAAAGATATAACATGATCCAGCATATGGAGGTTGAAGCTAGACAAATTCAGACTGGAAATAAGGTGTAAATTTTTTAACCATGGGCATAATTAACCATTAGAACAATTTACCCAGGGTTCTGGTGGATTGTCCATCACTGGCAATTTTTAAATCAAGATTGGGTGGTTTTATAAAAGAACTTCTGTAGTTCATAAGGAGTTATTTTGCAGAAGTTTTATGGCCTTTGTTATACAGAAGGTCAGACTAGATCGGAGTAGGCAACCTATGGCACGCGTGCCAAAGGCAGCACGCGAGCTGATTTTCAATGGCACTCACACTGCCCGGGTCCGGGGGGCTCTGCATTTTAATTTAATTTTAAATGAAGCTTCTTAAACATTTAAAAAACCTGATTTACTTTACATACAACAATAGTTTAGTTATATATTATAGACTTATAGAAAGAGACCTTCTAAAAACATTCAAATGTATTACTGGCACATGAAACCTTAAATTAGAGTGAATAAATGAAGACTCGGCACACCACTTCTGAAAGCTTACCAACCCCTGGACTAGATGATCACAATGATCCCTGCTGTCCTTGGAATCTATGAATATATGCATAGGTCTTGCACTGGCCCTCTGCACAGTGGCGAAATTCACCCATAAGAAATTATCATCATCATTTGTAAAATCTGAAAAATAGCTTTAAGTGTTTTAATACGGGTTCGTATGAAGTAAATGCATAGTAAATATTTAAGGAAACAGGTTAATGCATATGAATACAGTTATGTAGCTATTATGTTCAAGATTTTTATAACAATTTTTGCCTGTTTTCAGATTTTTGTATTCATTGTTATGTCAAAGCTAACAACATTTTCAAAAGTGTTTATAGGTTGACCAGACAGTAAATGTGAAAAATCGGTGTGGGGGTAATAGGAGCCTATATAAGAAAAAGACCCAAAAATCGTGACTGTCCCTATAAAGTCGGGACATCTGGTCACCCTAAGTGTTTATAAGGGAAAAGTCTCATTGTTTTGATGTCATTTGTAGTTGGAATTCATTTAAAAGATCATAGAATAGAGGGAGACTTAATATTCAATTACACTTACTCATTTCTCCCCTGATGATTTTTTGGCTACATTTAGCATCTTTCCCCCCAGTTTTAATGCGTTTCACTTTGAGACACGAATTATTAGGAAATTTCAGCATCTGGTGGTGGCATTTCCATATGCAGACCAAGTAAACATTTTTTTAGTAAGAACCTATTGAACCTGCAGTTCTTAGTAAAAGACTTTAGACCCTAACAAAGAAGTTTGATTAGTGCTTATGTGCAGTGTTGAGGGTTTTTTTAAAAAAAACTATAATACAATAATAATTCATAATAATTCCTTGTTATTTTAATAGCACTCAAATCCAAAGGTCTAACAAACACTGTAAACCAAACTATAAATTTCAGATTGGCAGCCTTGCTAAATTAATATGCCAGCCAGTTTGCAGATTCTCCCAATAACAGAACAACGGTAAATGAAGCTCTCACAAATGGAAAAAAGAAGCACAAGTCTTTAATCTTGCACAGATGCCCTTTCGGAGCACAGAAATCATGTACATTTACTTTTATTTATTATCACTCATTTTTAAAGGTGTCCCTACCAAAATATTTAGGGTTACTGTATGTTTTATGTCTGCATGGCAGCCACGGGCACACAGACTGGCTTTCTGGTGCATCTTCCAAACTGTTCTTTTTCTCTTCCACCTGTGCTGCTCCCTCCAAG
This sequence comes from Lepidochelys kempii, assembly GCF_965140285.1. NCBI lineage: Eukaryota > Metazoa > Chordata > Testudines > Cheloniidae > Lepidochelys > Lepidochelys kempii. The sequence goes on along the minus strand of NC_136385.1, from coordinate 45,693,097 downwards.
TTCTGTGTATGTTGCTATACTATACAAGGTTTCCATTCAGTCACTGATGTTCTGGATGAGTGGATCAGACAAACTGCACTTCCCAGATACTGCAGCTGTAAGGCAGAAGACGATTGGCTAAGAATGGGGGTTTCCTGCTTCAGTCAGTTGAGAAAGCTTGGACAAATAGATACGTAAGAGATTCCTGGTGTAGCTGAAACGGGACCACACCAATGCGCTGTAGGTACTTTTCAGAGTGTGCCAACATGGGGAATTAGAGCACAACACATTAGAGCACTTCACAAATTATGCCCCTTTTTGTGGTTTGCCATCATTTAGACAAGCCCATGGTCTCTCTAGTACCTCTTATAAAGCCAGAAACTCACACTGTTGTTTTCCTCTAAGTCAAATATTTTTAAAGATGTATTTGATTATGCTTTTCAATGGCCAGAGAACCCCTGCTTCATGCTGAGTTTTCCCATTTCTGATCCAAAAATATGGTATATTTTTTGCTAAACTGGGCTTGGGTTCCAGAACCTTTTAATTATTGCGGCCTGAGTTTCAGTGTGGTTTCAGATTTCAGTGCCAGTGATTCCCAGTCACAGCTAAGAGGCTAGCTTCTCAGCTCAGGTGGGCTGTATGTATTGCTAGGTAACACACATGATAGTTGTACCTGCACAGTGCTTGATTTTCTGCCATGCAGGCTGTGCAACTGAAGTTGGTATCTGACCTTTGTTACTGATCCATAGACCATGCCCAGCCCGTTTTGTTCTCTGTCGAGGGATCAGAGTCCTCTGCGATTACCCACTTTTTCCTCCTTTACCTCTTGCACCAGCACTCTCATCTGACAGCAACTCTCCCTGTGACTGAGTTTTAGTTTTAGCAATGTTAAGGTTTGAATTTCCTAACTTCTGTGCATTACATTTTCAAGCTGGACATTGCATTAATGTAGCTTTTTGCATTTAATCGATATTTGGCTGTAAATTAGTAACGTGATCTTTGATAGAATCTCCTTACATGAAACAAATGTTCCAGTGGATTAACTCCCATAGCACTACGTGGTTTAACAGAATGAACGTGCCTTTTTGTAAAATGTCACCGTAATTCTATCATGTATTTTTAATTCACCAGAGAGAGAGATTTTCTCAGAAGCAAGAGCATTACAGTAAATTAAAGTGCTTTGGAGCCATTAAATTGCTCTGGAGCCTGCCATGACAAAGCTACCCTCAACACTAATGACAAAGGATGACATAACACTTTTTTCTTTTCTTTTTTCTTAAAATTAGTAACTATGCAAATGTGGTTGAGGTCTTCATATTTTAGAACTGAAGTCACACGTGATGAATACTTACTATACCATATAATTAAATGAATTTCCCCATGACAGTTGAACACATTTGTTAATATTATTCTGGGGTTTCTTCCCAGCAATTTTATAAATCTGCCTTTAGCATTGTTTGGCATTCCTATACTTTAAAAATCCTTGTCCCAAAGCAAAAGTTTTTGTATCCAATATATAAATCATTTTGAACTGTGTTTTCGAGTTTAACCTGGGCATTTTATAAAAAATAAGCATTATCTCTATATTTCAAATGGCTTGTGTTTTGTATAGTTAGTCTGCAGTAATTCACAAGGGGAAATGGATTTTCATATTTTTCTTTTTAAATCATGTCTTCTTCAGTGATTACATGGACTGCATATGTTGACTTACACTTCCCAGACAAGTGTCTGGATCTATATTACACGTTTGCCATGAACTGTATTTAATTGTATGAACTTTGTGCAAACCAGAACATGTGGTTTTTGGCCTTAGACTTTTGCTGCATGGTGTGTCATTTGAAACATATTTTGACTGCATTGCAATGTGGTGTCTGCATGTCTTTGTACTCAACCACCTTACAATATATAATTTGTTGCTGTTGTCAGCAAGACTCATGCTGATTTTAGTTCATCCATCTTGAAATTTAATAAAAATGTAGAGGTAAAATAATGGGACTAGCTCTCAGAAAGTACGAAGGGAAAGGCAAAATATTATATCTTGACGTCTTTCATCCAGAGATTTTTCTTTGAAGGGAATATGGGAAAGGCCATGTCGTAAAGGGTACTCTGTATTTGACATTTTCCCTGTCATTTAAAGGCTTAAAATTCATTGAAAAAGAAATGCAACTTACAGTGCTTCTTTGTAACACAGACCAACTTGGGGAATGGAAATGGCAAAATTGAACAAAACATATGCCAAAAATTCTGTCTTCCCTTACACCTGTGCAACCCCAGTAGGTGCTAAGCTGATTTACACCAGCTGAGGTTCTGGCCTGTCCTTCCGCTGAATGTTGGCACAATACAGCCCTCAGAGCTTTTATGAGAAAAGTAAAGGCAATAGCCTCAGAGGTACAGCATTGGGGGCAACTTGTCTGGCCTACTCTACACAGACTAGCATCATTTTTGAAGTGATTGCTTCTGTTGCACAGTTGCTGAAATGGCCAGTTCAGTGCTGTGAGGGGCACTGGTGACTCATTGTTCCCTTTCTCAGTATAACAATAATTCTATATTCAGAATTTTTTAATAGCTCTTTTGTATTGAGATTTCATAGTTTCATTGTACTTCGCTGGCTTAAATGGCAGACGGCTTTAACATGTTTCCTCTTTTTTTTTTCTTCTTTCCTTTCATTGTAAAGTCCTACTTGGCAAGTGGAAGACAAATTCGATGCTAATAATGTGGCTTACACATCTGGGAAGCTCAGTTTTCACACTGATTATCCTGTTCTGTATCATCCACCTGGGGTAAGGGGAACCTACTGACTTTTCCACACAGCAAGGTGGGGAATCTCATGGTTTCTTTCGTTTGGAAAAGCGACAGGTCATGTGTATGTTGAGCAAAAAATAGATATATGTAAAATTGATGAATTTCCTGTTTTTTAAAGTTCATCAATCCGTAGGAAGAATTATGATTATCTAGTCTGAATTCCCATATAACAGGCCATAGAATTACACAGTAATTCCCACAGTGGAGGGAATTATTCTTTCCTGCTATATGAGTGAACACTATCAAACCCAATAACTTGTGGCTGAATTAGAAGCTATCTTTTTAGGAAGACATCTGGTCTTGATTTAAATATTCCAAATGATGGGGAATTCACCACTTCCTTTAGGTAGATGCTCTGACGCTTAGTCAACCTCACTGAAATTAAAAATTGCATCTTATATCCAATTTGAATTTAATTGCAGCTTCCAGCCATTGGATTTATTTAGGCAGTTGTCTGCTAAATGAAAAGGTTCCCTCATACCAGATACTTTCTCTGTCGTATGTATGGGCTGAGATCAAGTCACCTCATCACTTTCTCTAGAAGTTGAAAACAACTTAAAACAATATTTAAGGAAAACTTGTTCCTAACTGGTACTGAATGAGATGGCACAGGGAGGATCAAGTAAAATCAGTAGCAGTGATGTTTACTTCCATACATTGTAAGTCATTAATTTTGTTTCAACTTCTGATGTTTATAATGGGAAAAATTGCTGCTCCAGTCTGCTGGAATTCTTTGAGTCAACAAACTAGTAGATGTGGGAGAACTGGTAGATACAATTTTTTTGTACTTTCCTAAAACCTTGACAAAGTCTCTTACAAGAAGCTATTAAGCAAATTAACTAATCAGGGTGAAGGTGAAGTTCTGTGTCCTGAATTAGGAGTTGGTTAAGAGACAGAAAAGAGCAGGGATAAATAGTCAGTTTTCCATGTAGCAAAAGGTGAGCCATCGAGCTATTATAGTGCTAATGTTTTGTAAAATATTCATTAATGGTCTAGAAAAGACAGTGAACAGTAAGAAGATACAACATGATTGAAGTAAATCAAGATTATGGAAAAATGTGGGGTACTCCAGAGTGGCCTAACAAAACCAGCTGAATGGGCAGCAAGGATAGCAACTGAAATTCACTTTTGACAAATGAGAGGTAGTGCACATTGGAAGGAAACATTTTAAAATACTCATACTAGCGGGGACTAAATGAAAAAACTTTTTACTTAGGAAAAAGGTCAGGAAGCCACTGTAGATGGCTAAGTGAAAACCTCTGTGTAATGTGCAAGTCAAAAAGAGCAAACTGCATATTAGGATGCAGTATGTTGCACAAAAATCATATTGACTATATTACAGTGCCATTATTCAGTTCAATAGGGTCCCTCGCTTTGAATGCTGTGTCCATTTCTGACCACCGTATCTGAAAAATAATGTAACAAAAACAGAAGTTCAGAGATGGGGAGAAAAAATCATTAGAGGCCTGAGAATACTTCCACGTGAAGAGAGATTGAAAAGATTAAAACTAATGGGAACTGGGCATACCTTAGGCAGCTTTGAAAACTTTATTCTAGGTGTGTGTAATTCAGAGGAGACAAACAGGAGAGATGATCAAGATATAAACCTAACGAGTGAGAGAAGGTAAATCGCCACTTCTGTTTACTTAAGCATAATACAAGAAACAGGGGATATCCTGTGAAACTGGATGGCAACAACTTTAAACTAATAACAGGAAATGCATTTTTACCCAGTTAACCTGTGGAACTCTGAGTCACCATGACAGTACAACATGATTCACATAATTCACAACAGACCTGAAAGAGAGTACCACAAAGAATGTATAACTAACAAAGATACTACGGCAAACATTTGTATCTTCAAATTTCATACTTGCAATCATCCCTCCCAACCCCACCCCACCCCAAGGCTTGAAGTAATGATTTTGTGATGAAATGAACAGGCCAGTAAGATCTATTTCTGAAGAGGTGCCAAATCTTTCACATTAATGTGCTACTTGCTGAAAATTCATTTAGATGCTGTTGGTTAATGTGGAATAGGAATAGAGTGGTAATTCATTAATAGGAAACAGATGTGCCTTAGCTCACTATCTTATCTGTGCCAAAACCACAAAATCACGTACTGCCATAAAACATTTTAAAAAAAAAGAAAAGCACAACCTGTTCAATTCTAAAACCCTACTTTAAAATAAAAATTGTTTTTTAGCACATTAGAAACATATTTACCACCTAGGCTCACAATGCATGATTGTCCTAATTTCCTAATTATTATATAGTATCTGGGTACTTTAATGTATCTAAAACAGACTATCAGAAAGTATAGCCCTAAATGGGTGGTGGTTAAGTTTTAGAGGCCACCTATAAAAATATCTGAGGATTTTTCAAAAGTTTTGATTTCATTCACATGATATCCTGTTAAAGATGAGTGCTAGTTTTGGTTGGAGTTTCCATCTCTCTTGACTGGAAAGCTAATGTCTCATTTTGCATCCCTTGGAGTTTTGTCATAGGGCCATTATCACTGTGGGCTAAACTGTCACAGCCCTTCCCTAGCCATGTATGCCCCTGTTTGCTCATGCACAGATTGCAGTTCTCGCCACGGTGGTGAGAGAAGAAGCTGCTTACCTAGTACTCCCTGCTGTAAGCAAATGGGTGTTCTGTCTCCTGTGCACCTCTACATTCTGTCCAGAATAGCTGGTGTGAGATATAGAGTAGGAGCAAGCTCCTCTGTGAAAAAGCTGAAGTAATGTACTCCCTCCCCAGCGCACGGAAGGAACAGGGAATGAATTGTGAGTCCCTGAATCACCTTTGTGCCTGGGCCAGTGCAGCCATACACCATCCCTTAACTAGGGCAGGTTGTAATTAGAATCTAAACTTCATTTCATTAATGGTTATGTTGATTGATTCTTCTTCTGCCTCAACAGTTACCCCTGTTTTTCTGTATAATCACTGCCATATTACATCACCCCATACTACAGGGGCAGCTAACAATACCTGAATCTGTTCCTTTCCCTCGCTTCTTTGCCTTACTTCCCATTTTCTTCAGATCTAACTCAGTTCCATTACATGGGTGCAGTCCTCTATGACTTCAGTGAAAGTTGCATGGTCCAATTCTGTGTTTAGTTACACTGGTGTAAGCTGCAGTAAGTGGACCTGATGCTGCTCTCCTGGATGTCAATGGGAGTTTGTCATTAACTGGGAGCAACACTGAGCCCACTAGAGTTATCCCGGATTTACATTCGTGCAACTGAGAGCAGAATTTGGCCCTTCAGCTCCATCTTGTCCAGTTTTTTGAGAACTCTGAACACACCATAAACAGAAGTGTATGTTTCCTGAGGGTCCATTATTGCTGTAGATATCTTAGACCTGTTGTCCTCAATAAGCCAGTGACATACACTGACATCCTTGGTGAGCACATTTTTCACACCTAATTATGTCATTTCTGCAAGTGGAAAATAATCCCCTATATTTAGAGAGGATGTAATGACCACAGTGTGTTTTTAAAATTATATGGCAACAATAACCAGTTATACCAACCTGACTCAGGCCAGAAGAAAATTATGGAACCAGAGCTTTGTGATTTAGGCCTAATTCACCACCCTGTTACTTAAGTTTTACCCCATTGTGACGGTAGATCCAGACTGGTGTAAAACTGGGGTAATACAATGGGGCTACAGGTCCTTTTAGGATATTTTTAAATGACAGGGCAGATGAGTGAACTGATGATAATGAATTATTAAATATCCAGGCTGTTTCTTCCTGTAATGAGGTGTTAATTTGTTACAGATTCAGTTTCTTCATTGTATAAAACAAGCAGCTACTGGAGGTGAAAGTGAAGTTGTGGATGGATTTCACATATCCAACAAGCTGAAGGAGCAAAATCCCCAAGCCTTTCAAATCCTCTCCTCCACCCTTGTAGACTTCACGGATGTTGGGATCGACTACTGTGATTTCACTATGCAGTCTAAACAGAGGATTATAGAGTGAGTAATAGTCAAGGGTCTGATTATAGCTAGCAAAATCCCAGTAGTAGCTCATACCATATTGCTGGTTCACCAGGAATTACAGAGTTGCACACAGTGCTTAATTTGTGCCTAGGTTTGCCAGGGCTGAGCCCCAGTACCTCTAGGCTTGGCAGTTCATAGCCCAGGCACATCTGGGCTTGCTGCATTAGTTATGAATGTAAAAAAATTGTTTGAGTCCCAGCAACGCTTTCATTACAAATTTAGTACTGGTTGCATAGCAACAATTTGTTTGAATGAAAAAGTTCTATTTGCATCTTTCATTGTTTCTCTTGCAGAAAGATGTTAGAGGGTCTGTGCCTGCCACCTTGTGGGAAAACAGTGTTTCAATTTTGTCTTTAAGTATTATGTCTTGTCAACTGAATTATGTTGTACTATAATGTGTCAGTTATTCTTTATTATTTTTATTATTAAATGTATCATGTCTCAACTTTCCCTACTCATTCTTTCCACCCTCCAGGAACTCACAGCAACCATAATAACCTTCAGTTGATATCCTTCACAGCTGCAAATAGAATTTAGGAGCAGTTGGTCTTCTATCTAAATTCTATATGAAATGTTCACCAATGCTGGGGCACTGCCATGTTTTGAAGCTCCTAGATAGAAAAATCTCTGATGTTACATAGAGGCTGTCTTGTTGTATTATCATCATCTTTTAATCTTGTTACATGACAAGGAGGTCAGGTTAGATGTCAGAATGGTCCCTTCTGGCTGTAAAAATCTATTAATCAAAACACACACACATACAGATATATAAATTGTGTGTGTGTGTGTTTTGATTTTTTATATAGACAGAATAAGGGTGGGATTTTCAAAAATACCAAAATATTTAGGAGCTCAAGTCCCTTTGATTATTAATCTTCCTAAACCCTGACCCATTGATAAACTTGGAATCAGCAGCCTGATATGCAATAATGTACAATACTTTGTCATAGCACTGCACTTCACTGTTGAACTGTACTGTAACAACCAACAACTGAAAGGGGGAAGTGAACCTGACCCCACCAAAACAAAAATATGCTAAAAGGTTTGAGTGGCATGATAATACATTTTTCTCTCTCTCTCTCTGTCTCTCAGTGTAGATTACAGAGGCCAAGTGGTTCGTATCAATTATAATAATGCAACAAGAGACACTGTTTTTGACATACCTGCTGAAAAAGTGCAGCCATTTTATGCAGCTCTGAAGGAGTTCATTGATCTATTGAACAGCCCGGAACATAAGTTTACCTACAAGATGAAACCAGGTCAGTGAATAAGTTGCTTTTGCTTATGGTAATTGGAAGATTTTTTTCATGCCTTTGCCTAAGAACAAAATCCTAACCATTTGAATATGTTAGTACAATGCTGGTATGAAAAGACAACCTTGGTCCTCTCTGAGTACCCAGCATGAAACACTTGGGGCCAGATTTGGAGAAGTCCAGAGCACTCATGACCACAGCTGAAATCAATTGGAGCTGTGCTTTGAACACGTAAAGTGCTATACAAATGCTAAATATTCTGGAAAATGAGGTCTGAGGTTGGGCATCAAAATCAGTGGACACCTTAGACAGTTTTACCCTTAATTTCTCTGTGCCTCAGTTCCCCATTTGTAAAATGGGGATAATAGCACTGCATTACCTTACAGGGTGTTATGAAGACGCATTCACTATTAGGTATGAAGCAATCAGATACTATGATGAGAGCATCATAGAAACCATGATGGAGGAAATTAATTACTCTGTCTTTGGAGTTGTGTTTAAATAGTGTGCAGTAAATAATTCATGGGGCCCAGGCTGAGTGATGAGGATAACACAGACCGTTGAATAGCTGCCCATTAAGTGAGCACGTTCCTGTTGTGCACTGTGTGAGCAGGGGTCTTGTGGAAAAAAGTAGCATGTGATCACTTAATGAAGGACTGTTGCTGTGTCTACACTTGGAGCTGAGAGTGTGAATCCCAGTTCCCATACACCCTGAATATAATAGTGTAGCTGTGGTAGAATGGGCAGCAGCAAGCAGTGGCACTGACTAGCCACCCTAAGCATGTACCCAGGGGGTTCCAGTCGGGTTTGTACTCAAGGTGACTAATCTGTTCCTGCCGCTCCCTTCAGTCTTTGCTACCGTGATTACCCTACTATTTTCAGTACACAAATGCAATGAGGGCTAGTACAAGTACGGCTACATGAGTTGAGAATCCCACCCGTAGTTCCAAGTATAGACGTAACCTGTATCATAATCCATACACACAAGAGGACTGAATTAAGGCTGCATGGGTTAGCTACATTCTGGCATTTCTTAACTCTTAAACACTTGACTTTGTAACCTGAATGTTTTTATAATGTAGTTAGATATGTTACACACAAAAAATACAGGCTGTTCTGAGCCTGTTGGCTGAAAATTACCCTGGTGCACAGTGCTTGGGCAAAGACATGCCATGCTAATATGTCGCGGTCGGGTTGTGCAGCAGGGCTACACATGAAGGCATCTGCCGTCCTGTGTGCTGCAGAGGGCAGCAACGTAGATGGACCAGGGGATCCATTGTTATATGTCTCTAGTGGCACTGTTGCCCCACACACGCAGGGCGGAGGTGATGGAGCACATGCTTTTCCAGCCCATAGGCTGCAGTAATAGCTGCCAGGGGTGTGCACTGCAGACCCACACCTTGCCTCTGGGTTATGGGTGGATTTTACTTGCTAGCACCCATGCTCATCACCTGCACAAAGCCTCTGGCTTTGTGTATGTGAAGTGACTTCACCCACTAAAACCTTTTGTCCAGATTATCATATGTGGAGCCTTGATCGAGGTCGGGGGGGAGCCTCTGGGTTATGGGTGGATTTTACTTGCTAGCACCCATGCTCATCACCTGCACAAAGCCTCTGGCTTTGTGTATGTGAAGTGACTTCACCCACTTAAACCTTTTGTCCAGATTATCATATGTGGAGCCTTGATCGAGGTCGGGGGGGAGCCTCTGGGTTATGGGTGGATTTTACTTGCTAGCACCCATGCTCATCACCTGCACAAAGCCTCTGGCTTTGTGTATGTGAAGTGACTTCACCCACTTAAACCTTTTGTCCAGATTATTGTATGTGGAGCCTTGATCGAGGTCGGTGGGGAGCCATGAGTGCTATCTATTTCAGCCACTTTCCCAAGGTTGCTCCCCCGGCTGGAGACAGCCCCACACACGAGAACTTTATTAGCCCCTCCCCTGTGCTGGCTGTAACAGGGAATAAGGCTCTGCCCTAGCTCACTGCACCAGAGGGAATAAAGATTCACACATCTCCTGGGAGGTTGCTGTGGGCGACTCTTATCTGTGGAGCTGTCTCTTTCCTCAACCTAGTTGTTTTTTTACTCATCACTCATTGTTTAAGGCACCTGCATTTGTTTCTTCCCAACAGTTCTTCATCCTTGCATGATACTTCATGCGGCTTCCTCCTCCTGCTTCTCTGAGCAAACCTTTGTGGTCCCTCTTCCTCCAGTGATCCCTTGTTGGCCCCTGAGCATCATCCCTCGTGATCTTTTGTTGTCCTTCCTCTGCACGATCCCTTGTTGTACTTGCTCCCCTTGCTCCGCCTTGGCATGGTCCCTTGTGGTCCCTCTTTCTGCTCCACATGATCCACATGGTCCCGTCTCCTCCTCCCCCGGCATGTGATACCTCGTGGTTCTTCCTCTTTTGCCACGGATCCCCCGTGGTCCTTCCACTTCCTCTGCATGATCCCTCATGGTCCGTCTTTCTCATCCTCCATGCAGTCCTTCACAGTTCCTCCTCCTCTGCACAATCTCTCATGCAGCCGCCCTCCCCTCACATAGCCCTACCTGGTTACCCAGAGTCTAGGAAACTGGTTACAGTCTCTTTCACTGCAGATCCTACCTCTCTTCCTCAGTCTGCTCTATTTAACAGCTTCCTAATCCTTTGTCTAACATTTCCCATCTAGGTCCTCCTCTCCCACCACACCTATGGAATCAGCCAGACTCCTGACTCCACAACAGCGGTGTAAACTTCAAAGGAATTAACATCTGCTTTATCCATTTGAGAACAGGCAGTTTTGTTTCTCTTTCTCCAGTTTCCTGCCTTATTCACTACATACCTTCCAACGTGCGGCAGGAGTCCTAGAGATAACACCCTCCTTGACTATATAAACCTGATTAATTCCCAAAGCACTGAATGAGGCAGGAGTGCCTTTGGGTGGAAAAGTAGTAGGTATCAGAAGCCATATGCACAAGGAGGCTGAATTAAGGCTGTATGGGCAAACTTAATTCTGACATTTCCTAACTTTTTAGTGCTCGACTTTGCAACCTTAGTAATGTTCTTTTAATGTGGTCTTTTGGGATGTCATTTTCTCATGTTAAAAAAAAAAAAATCTGAAAACACAGAAATTCCATCATGTAGCATCATATTGACACCTGCCTGGGTCATCAAGCAGGTTTGGAAACTTTAGATCCTCTCAGACCTCTGCCACTTGAGCTAACAGAGCTATTGATAGCAGCAGCAGGCAGAGTACGTGGATTGGGCATAGAGGGAGATAAAACACAGTTTGCAAGTAGGTTTCGTACATATTTGCTGACAGCAGAGGAATGTAGAGTCTCAGGACTCCTGGCTTCAGGTCTGCATTCTGGAGGGGATTTTGCATGGAAGGTGCTCAGACGTTGCAATGGTGGGCAGCAGTGCAAAAGCCCAAAGATAGTATGCGCTAAGTGCTTATTGACCCTTTTGCCCCATCCCCCACCAAGTCTGGCTCACCCTCTCTAGCCCCTTCCCCCAGTTCCTGCCTCCATTCCCTCTAATCCTATCCAGACCCAGGCTCCTACCTCTGTTCCCCCTGAATCACACCTGTATACCACCCAGACACCTGCACCTCTCCTCCCTAACTCCCTCTGCTGCCCCTTCCCCCAGCTCCTGTTGGCTACTGCTTCCCTGTCTGCTTCTCCCCACCCTTTGGCTCTTTCATTCCCCTCTCTTCATGTTCCCCCACACCCAAACACACGCACACCCCCACCATTCCTCACCTCGGCCTTTTAATCAGGCTGCTTCCCCCTTCTCACTGTTGGGCACCATCAGCAAGAGCATTGAGTCTACAGGACAGAAAGTCCATTGCTCTCAGTTCTGGTGCCCGCACCACAGCAGCCCAGAGCCACAATCGCTGGGAAGGTCCTGCTTAGCCCCAACTCCCAGAGATGAGGCATGCTGAGTTGTTCTTTGGGGATAGCACATGCGCAGTGCAGTCACACATGGAGCTGTGTATTCAGTGCCAATAGAACCTTTGAAGAATTTAGCTCCCAGACCGTAAGAAGCTGCTTCTGAGCATGTGCAAACCAGACATGCCAAACCCCTGAAAAAAACACAGAAATTGGGCTAGTTTTTGTCCTAATTGGCTTGTGAGTTGCTTGTTGGCTAGTTTTTGGCTTGTTGCTTGTTTAGCTTGTAGCCTGTTGCTTGTTGTAGCTTGTTGCTTCTGTTTTTTGATCGGCTCCTGGCAAGCAAGGACAAGGGGGAGAGAGAGTCAGGGGTGCACAGTGGGACCACCACAGTCCCAGACTGCACACCGAAGGGATCTAGTCACATAGAGTGTTGGGGGACTTAGGGATTGGCTTGTTTTGAAATGGGATTAGCTTGATTTTTGGCTTATTGTGAAAGTCGGGGTGCTTATTACCGCATGAAAGTTGGCATCTGGGGTGCAAACGGCAGTTTTTCAAAGGCTCAGAACTTGGCCAAATGTGAATGGTCCCTGACTGAGGAGTGAGAGCCTCCTAGCTCCATTTTGCACTGTAGTTATCCTCTACAACAATGAATTGGGCACCCTGTACATTTCCCCCCATTCAGGTGACAGAGAAGGGTGGGGTGGGGGAGTAGAGGCTTTGCTGCATTGCCACCATTGGTGAGGTCATTTTATTTCATGTCAAACCCCTTTCTCTGTGCTGGTTGGATCCATGCAAAGTGGTTATTTCAGCCATAGGATTGTAGTACTCCTGCAGCCCCTATAACCCTAGTGATGTGGGAGGGAGTTGCAGTTTGCAGAAGATACAGTGGCTAGGGCTCTAGCCTGAGACTTGAGAGACCTGAATTCAATTCCCAGCCATAGACTTCCTGGGTGACTGGGGGAAGTTACTTAGACCCTCTGTGTCTCAGTTCCCCATCTGTAACATGGTGATAATAGCGCGCCTCAATGCCACTGGGATGTTGAGCATCAGTATATTGATGATTATGAGGTGCTCAGTTACCCCAGGCACAGACAAATGTAAGTGATGGAATGTTGTGCTTTCTCAGAATGTTTACATTTCTCAATTGTGGGGAATGGGTTTTTTGGGGCTGCGGGTTTTAAGAGACACTCAGACAAATGCATTTAAATCACGTCAATGTGTTATATATTTGAAATGATGGAAAACATGACAAAGTTGTGAAGTACATTGTTTAATATCTTCATAGGGGACATAGTAACATTTGACAACTGGCGTTTACTGCATGGTCGCCGGAGCTACCAATCAGGAGCAGAAACATCCCGTCACCTTGAAGGTGCTTATGCAGACTGGGATGTGGTAATGTCAAGACTCCGACTCCTGAGGAAGATCATTCAGAATAGCAATTAAACTTTCTTCTGGTTTAGCAATTAGCAATGCCTCGGACGGTTCATCTTTGTTTTAAAAAATACAAATGTATTGGATTTCCAACACCAAGCATACATTTTACAACCTTCGCTAATGTAACCTTTGAAAGACTGACCATATTTTTTGAAAGTATGCTTTGTTGAAAACAATATCTCTCATAGTATGTCTTTATTCTGCTGTCATTGTAAGTGGTATTACAACTTACTGTATTAGATTGAAACTGGTTAGTACCAATACATCACAAATAGGCCTTTCCTTCTCAGAAATCAGTCTCTCCAGGTGAGGCATCAAGAAAAGCCTTTCATGTGTCACCCATTAAGTGTTTATAATGGACAGCAGCTTTCTGAGAATTTTATATCTATTTTCAGAGAGATAAAACCATTTTATATATAATGACTCATTTTCTTTACCCCACCCCCAAAAAACCAACAATAGCTTTAGAATCTCCAGTGAGGTTAACAAGCAATTCTACTCTGAAAAGTGACTATTCAAAAATAGCATCTTCTTACTCAACAGATCTGCTCTTTGTGTATGGTTCAGAGCCACTCCTGCTTAATTTCACACTACCAGTTTTTTGAGTGTTTTTAGTACTTTTTATTCCAGTTAGCTCTAAAGAGTCCATACAGCTATAAGAGAGGAGATGGACTCATACCCCTCCTTATCCGTAGTAGTATTACAATACTACCTAAAGTCCAGAGATCAGACCCCTACTGTGGTGCTTAGCATATACTTAGTAGAAGACTCTCCCTGTCCTGAAGAGCTTTCAGTCTGTACAGATGAAAGATGTTTTTGGCCCCATTTTACAGCTAGGAACTGAGGCATTGAGAGATTCAGCATGAGAGTCACATGGGGGACTAGGCTCAGCATTGCAAAGGCTAACTTTTAGGCACCTTGCCACTGAGTGGAATTCACAGCCCTGAGCTAGGCACCTAGGCTCCCTATACAATAGAAGGAGAGACTTAGTTGCCTAAAGATAGGATTCACAAAAAGCAGCAGATTGAGCTAGGAGCTGCCTAAGATAGCCAGTAGGAAATGCCAACGAGAGAGATGTGGCCTAAACTCCACTCTTCAGTAGGTGCCTAACTCCAGGCCGAAGGGAATCCCTCCACTTGGGAGTCACAGCCATAAGCCTTTCCTGGAATTCATTGCCTAAGCCAGGTCAGCCCTTTCCCAAGAAAAACAGAGGAGGGGCCCCCTCCCACCAACACTGGTAGTCACCCGGAACATGGGAGGCTCTGGTTCAGTTCCCCCTTCTGTCTCAGATATCCATAGTGACCAACATTTCCAAAATAATTTCAGGGAAATTTGTGGTGGTGTTTAATTTGCTAATAACCCCTATCTGACTAGACACACTATATAAGTTCCCTTATATTACTTTGCTAAATAATACCATAAAAACATGTATTTTAACTTATTAATGATCTTGTTGAAGTACTGTGAACATAGCACTCTTGCTTTCTTCAGCCTCTCATTGCTCAGGTAGAGCTGGTAACAGTACTGTTTGCAAAACAAATTCATTCTGGTGGCAAGTACACCCCTTAGTGTCTTAGTTTTGATTTCACTTCTCTGATGGGTGCAAATTTTTACACATATGCTGAAAATCCTTTCACACCCAGCACTGCTATGAGACAAACTCAGATAGCTTTGGAAAGCAGTGGAAACTGTGGTGTCCCTGACACTGGACTTTTTAGTTCACCCGTCACAAAAAAAATCACTAGCATTGATTCTGTTTCAAATTCAAACTTCCTTGTTAAATGGGAGGTACCAAATTCATTATTGAGGCTCTCCATTTCTTCTGTGGGAATTACTGGAAAGGTCGTCAGTGTCTTCACTAGAATAGAAAACTCATGTCTGCTTCTCTTCCTGAAATCTAACACAAAGACTGTAAAATGTCTGTCTTCTCTGGGAGATTTTCCAGAAGAGCTTTCCTAGCTTCACTTTCATTCACTTCACATCAGAGTAAAAACTTTTGCTGATAGTGTCACAATGAGCACTGCATTGCATTTCTTCAGATTTCAGGAATGGTGAGGCACAAAATCCAACAATTTGTTATCCTCCACTTAGTTTTCTGGATTTAAGAAATCTACCTTTGACAATTCTTTTGTTTCTTTGAGACAGGATGGCTTTATGTATCTTCCAAAGATCTTTTGAAACAGCTGCATAATGCGCAAAAACAGGTAGTACAGTTCAGTTTGTAGATTTTCAAAAATTACTTTGAGATTTTACACCAGGATTTTTATTACCTTGGGGGAAAAAATATGCCTTCAAAGCTGGATATTGCTGAAGTAGTCTGGTTAAACAGTGCTGCAAACTTAGCCATCGACTTAGCACATGGTTCAAAAATTTTCTGCTTTCTACACTGCAAAAATCATCAAATTCTTTCAGTATTTCTTTTCTTTTAGAGCTTCTTGAAAAGTGACCGTATACTCTAGTTATTGTATCTTCAACATCTACTACTAACATCTGTCTTCTCAAATACAGATACATTGGTCCCTATATTATACTCATTTAAATCTAGAAATCTCTCTAATACCAGTTCTTTTCTCCATTAAATACTACACTAGTAACACCAATTCTTTGCAAGCTTCATCATGGATTGCATCGATACATACCATGAAAGGCATGGAACAGATTGCATCGCCAGTTCCCTTTAAAGCATTCTCAGCAAAGGCTTGATCAATATTGTGTATTCATCTTCGAGTGCTGATCCGTCTGTGTATTCCACAGTGGGTACACATGTGTTCCAAGCGCCTGGAGCCGGAGAATTATGAAATCAGAATTCGTTGGTCCACACATGTGCCCTAGCTCACCTCATAACTCTGACCGAGGCTTTCTCTTCCTCGAAAGATTCTGAACTACCCAATGAACCATTAATTCCTCCTCCAAAACATGCCTTCCCAGACAGGAGGCCTGGACCAGCTTGGGATTAACCTCCACCTCATCACCTGCCTCACAGCTGTTGGTACCCCATGCCATGGGGACCTCTGCCACCCTCATCCAATTCATTTTATTGGCCTTATTGGGAGCCATGTGACCCATACCATGCTGCCGTGTGCTGGGGAACCATCTCATCCACCTGTCTGAGAGGGCAATCAGAGCTTCCTCCTAATCCAGTTGAGGAGGAGTAGGAAGACATGCTGGACCCAGCAGTTCCACTAGAACCAACAAGATTGTCATCTTCATCCCCAGATGAGGTGGTGGCTCTGATGTCTCCATCCTTCTGATCACTATAAGCAGTTCCAAGAACTACTTTGCAGAATTGCAGAGGAGCTGCAGATTCCTCTTAAGGAAGTTCAGGATCCTCAGCATAAGCTCCTGGACATCCTGCTATCCTCTGGTTCCAGTCAGATAGCGCTCCCTGTTAACAAAGCCATACTGGAGTAAGCTAGAGTGCTCTGGCATACCCCAGTTACTTGTGCCCCTACTCCTAAGAGGGCAGAGAAATATTACCATGTCCCAGCAAAGTGGTGGAATTTCTGTTCTCTCATCTTTCCCCAAACTCTTTAGTGGTCCATGGAGAAATCTAGGCAGCAACACCCATGATCTACTCTAACTGATAAGGGAGGCAAACATCTTGACTTATTGGAAAGGAAGGTCTTTTCTTTTTCTAGCCTTCAGTTCAGGATAGCCAATTACCAAGCACTGATGGCTAAGTACGATTTTCTGAACTATTCAGAATCTGTGGACTTTGCTGACAAGTTTCCGCAGCAGGACAGAGCTTGTTTCCAGGCTTTTATAGAGGAAGGCAAGATTGTTGCCAGGACCACTCTTCCAGCAGTGGTAGATGCAGTTGAGACATCTTCAGGGGTGATGGCTACAGCCATTTCAATGTGCAGGGAATCAGGGGTTCATGCTTCAGGGTTTCCCAGGGAGCTTCAGAAACCGTGGAGGATCTGCCCTTCAATGACGTTCATCTGTTTAACAAAAAGACAGGTGAGTCTTTGCATATCCTGAAGGACTCCAGTGCCACCTTCCGCTCCCTGGGTGTATATATTCCTGCCCCACAAAGAAATTTCATAGGCAGTCAGACAACCCTAGACTGACGGCTCAACAGTTCTAATGTGCCTAAATGTTGAACTAAGGAGCCTTCCACCTCAGTGGCTTGCCCAGCATCACACAGTCAGTCTGTGGCAGAGCTGGGAATTTAACCCAGATCTCCTAGAACCCAGCCCACAAGGACATCCTTCCTCTCATGCACCCTTCTTGCATGATAAAATACCCTCCCCAGCTGTACTGCAGACTCACTGTAGGGTCCAGAATATGGGACACACGATGGTGTACAACAGCAAAGTACTGTCAGGTTGCTTGGGTACTATCCTTCACAGAAATGAATTTCCTTTATTCAGATTTCAATTTGGAAAAGGGAGGTTTAAAAAATATATTCTGCTAACCAGAACATATTTTGTCTGTTAGTTTCTCCCCCCGCCCCCAACAACTCAGGATTACAGAAACAGGTTATTTTCACACTCCTGATATGAGAATGTGAGAAACTGAGCGAGTTCTTTAGAACACTAAAGAGTGAATTTTGACATCTCAGAGTTTGGGCATCACATTATAGTCTGAAGTGACAGCATAAGCTCGTGGTATGTCACAAAACCTAGCTTTTAGTAGCTATTTGATCCCTCAACATTTCCTTCAAAAAATATGCAGGCAGTCTGTTTGTACATCTCTATTAAAACCAAAACCCCACAGCACTGTGTTTTAATTGTACATTAGTTTTCTTATATATCATTTGCCACATAGTGGTGTTAAAGTGAATTAAACTGTAAAGCAAGACACCTGGCTTTATACAAATGCTTATAGGGGAGTGTCATTTTGTGCATTACTTTTCCGAGAGCCATTTTAGTCATATGCTTATGTATTATTAAAAGTTGCTTTGGACATTGGATTTTGCTCATATGCTGGAGAATGGTGGCCAGGAGATATTTTTCCAAAGATAGCAATTTGATTGGTTGTGTATATGCCCAGTGCAGCCAAATTTGTCTTACCTCTATAGTTACCAATCAGCTACAGAAGCTAAATTCTGACTCAGGTGGTTGCACTGAGCAGTGCATCCTCTCCTACAGCAATGCAGGTGCAGTATTCATCCAGGTGAGCCTGGGGAATCTGCAGTAACATGCACTTGTTTGCTGCCTAGTGTGTGCAGTTTGGTTAGCATGTACCAGTGACTGCACCCCACCTATCTGGAAGACTATGCTTGTGCCGCTATGCTTCAACACAGTGGAACCTATCTCCTGGGCATGAGAGAAATAGACTGTGCATGGAGAGAAGTGTCCCATGCCCTCCTGTCACGCTGAATGTGGCCTTTAGCAGGTAGGACCATAAAATCTGAGCTAGTGTCCAGAGAGGTAAATGGCAAAACTCCCAGTGGTGCAGGATCAGGAGTACAGACAGCATGAATTCAGTCCTTTGGCAGTTGTAAGCCATGGATTTGCTTGTGTGTACGTTTTGCATACATCTGTGACACCAAATGTAAAAAGAAAAGGAGTACTTGTGGCACTTTAGAGACTAACACATTTATTTGAGCATGAGCTTTCGTGAGCTACAGCTCACGAAAAGCTTATCCCTGAGGTGCCACAAGTCCTCCTTTTCTTTTTGCGAATACAGACTAACACAGCTACTACTCTGAGACCAAATGTAAAGTGGAAGGTAAATAAAAACAGACTACCTCTCCGGTTCATATGTCACTGCTTTGTGTACATTTGTATTCGTGTAATATTCATGTTATCCCAAAACATTAAATGCGCTGTGCTGCTTAGTTGGCACGTTCCATTTATGAAAGGCATGTCCTGTGTGCTAGAGTGACTAGTTTTATATTCAGAGTCATGAAATGTGCTGTACACGTGAAGCCTTTGAATGCTGGTTGTCAGAGTCTTGATTTCCGTGGTAAGAAAAGCTGCTTTTAGTGCTTTAACTCCCTGCTCCTTTTCTGCCGATTCCAAGGACACTTTTCACTGATGATCTATGTGCCTGTTACAAACATAAGATTATTCATGAATCTGCAAACTCAGGGACAGAGATGGCATTCATTTCCCATAGGTATGTGTGCATGCAGCTATATTTAGTTCATTTCTTTATTAGCAAAGCATGTGGCAGAGTGTTTTGTTTCAAAAAAAGCAGGGTAAGAATCTGAATTAGGCTAGGGAGGATCATATCATCGAAGCAGCAGAAATCAATAGAAGTTAGGCACCTACCTATGTGAGGGTCTGGACACCAGTTCCCAGTGGTGTTGGGAAGTAGGCGGTACCATGGCCAGCCATGGGTGGGGGCGGCTGTATGCTACACTCTGAGAATGAGTATAACAGTGTACACACTCCCACTGCACAATGGGGAGCTCCAGGAGGTATTCTGAATGCTTTGTGGTGTTCCCACAGGCTGCAGTTGAGTTAAAGCACGCTTTACAATGAGCTGCAGGCAGTTGACACAGCCTAGCCATAAAGGTCTGTGGCCACAGTAGTATGTAGAGGTATAATTCTGTGCAAGACAAAGTCCATAATACTTACACTGCTCTACTAGAGCACAAACAAGATCTAATTAATCCATGCGACACCTCTACCCTGATATAACGTGACCTGATATAATACGAATTCAGATTTACTGCTGTTAAGTGTTATAAAGGTAAAGGAGGCGGATGGGCAAGCAGGGCGAGGAGGTGAATGGGGAGGCAGGTGGGTGGGAAGATGGCGAGCAGGAGAGCGGCGGATGGGGGGAGGCACGCTGGACAGACGGTGAGGAGACTAGCGGGGAGGCGAGCAGTGCAAAAATTAAAGTGATGAGAGAAGAGCAGGAAAGGAGGAGGAAGAGAGAGAACAAAGGGAAGCCAGGCGAGAGAAGGAGACAGTGAAGGAAAATGCCTGGGAAAGCAGAAAGATTGCAATTCTCTGGAGTTGCCTTACCCTGCTCTACATAAGAGGGAAGCTACAAGGGCCTATTTTAGGGACCTCATGAGGCAGTGGGGAGGGAACCCTGAGTCCAGGGAGGCTTTGCTTACTAATGGGGTGGCAGGGTCCCCAATGGGACTAATGGGGTGGCAGTGATGGTGCAAGTGAGATTAGGGACCCCCTCTGGAGCCTGTATTCTGGCCTCGTGTTTAGCAGCGCCCTGACAGCCGTTATCGGAGACACTGGTGCCAAGGGAAACCTCTTTGTGTTCGGGTTCTTCTGAATGCTCCTTCACATTGAGCAGCATCCTGGCACAAGGTCTAGGGAAGCTTTTGGTTTCAAGCTGGTTTGTGGGGCTCCCTGCATCATATAGCTCCAATGGGATTATAGGAAGAGGGGCTTGAGAGTCAGCATCTCCCTGCCCCACCTGCTTCTCCTGCTAGGCACAGACCCTTCTCCCTCAGTGAGTCCGCCCCAAGCTTCCCAGCCTGGCGCTGAGCTGTGAGTCACAGGATAGTAAGTGCTCCATGCTGTATGGGTCCCAACTCCCATCAGTCCCCTCAGGCTTTCGCTGCACCACTACACCAAGGGGGCCTGCGCTGCACCTCTAGGGAGCCCCCCAGCTCTCCACCAGGACCGTCTCCAGAGCTGTGGAACTTCTCGTCCCGCTAGCTGCCCTGGCACCTCCCCTCCAGACACTCCTCGCCTTGCTGGTCCCAGCATGTCTCCTGCAGCGCCCCTGGCACCCAGAGCTTACCCCCGTGCCACAAGTGTCTGTCCTTCCCCTTCCCGTGCTCACACAGCCACCAGGAGATACTGATTTCCCATCCCCCGCTCGCTCCTCAGTGCTCCACCAGGACTGCCCGGATCGCCCACTGGCCCACCATTGAGCGCATAAACAGCCCCCCACTGACCCTTCCACTGCTAACCTGCCAGCCCTCCCCACTGCTCCATCAGAAACCTCCCTCGGTGCCGCATTACTTCACCCCCTGCCATGTCACCGACCCCCCCCCCCCCCCCGATATAACACAATTTGACCTAAAACGCTGTAAGATATTTTGGCTCCCAAGGCCCGCGTTATATCAGGGTAGAGGTGTATTATCACAGCTTTACAAATGGGGAAAGTGAGGCATGGGGGTTAAATGACTCAGTCTGTTGTCAAACTGGGACTACAACACCAGGGTTGCTGACTGATAGCCCTTTTCAGTCACACATGGTTGTTTGATTTCATGGCACAATTGACTGGTGTTCTTTCTCCAAAAGTACTCTTTACTAGAGCAGTGCACAGGGTTACTCTAGCTGCCATAAGCAGGCAGCCAATGCCCCCGCTCAGCACTGAGGTGTCTAAGGGGGGTGTTGGGGCATGCCACCAGTCAGAGATGTAGGGCCAGAGCTCACAGTGAGGTCTTCAGGAATCCTTGGCCAACTGATTGGTCCCTAGGCCACTGCTCTAAAAGATGGCATAGGCATAATTTGACTTCTATATTGGGCCAGGGGGGCTCCAGGCAGGCCAATGTAGCTGTGCGTGGCAGGGACGGAGGCGCAAATTCTGGGCCTGTCCAATGCTTTCAGGGCTGGGCCCTCTGTGGGCTCACCGCTGGCCCATGGGGCTGCATGCCTGCCCTCGTGTTTGTTTGAGTTTTGCACAGGGACCTGGGGGGCGAATTAACAAGGGACATGGGTTGGCCAATGTGCAGGAGGCCCCAGCCCAGAAGGTCGAGGGGGAAAGGGGGGCACCTTGGAAGCCACATCTGGAAACCACCCAGCCTCGCCTCCTTGCACAGCAGCTGGCCAGAGCTGAGCCAGGCAAGTGACCTTTGAGGCCAGGCGAGCATAAGGAGGGGATCCCTGCACTATGGGGAGAGGGGTGATTCAAGCAGTTTGAGGGACAGCCAAACCTTTACATTGTGCCCCCCCATCAACTTATACAGTTAAATAGTACCTCCTCCCACCCGGCAGGACGCCACATATCTGTCAGGGAGAGGGGCACCGTGGCGCGTGCATGGCCCCATGCGTCAATAGGGACCAGGGCCAGCAAGATAGGGTTGCCAAGTTTCTAATATCAGAAAACTTAACACCCTTGACCTGCTCCATGCCCCCCCACACTTCCCAAAGTCCTGCCCTCCACTAACTCAATTTCCTCGCTTGCTCACCCCCACATTTGCTCACTACCTCATTTTCACCAGGCTGAGGCAGGGGGTTGGTGTGTGGGCTAGAGGGCTCTGGGGTGGGGCTGGGAATGAAGGGTTTGGGGTGCAGGAGGGGGCTTGGGCCAAGGGATTTGGAGGGGGGCTCAGGGATGGGGTGCAGGAGGTGGGGACTGAGGGTGTGGGCTCATGTTGGGAATGAGGATGGGGGGTTGGGGTGCGGAAGGGGGAGTGTGAACACTGGGGGTGGGGGCCAGCAATGAGGAGGTTCAGAGTGTGGGAGGGGGCTCTGGGCTGGGCCCAAGGGGCTTGGAGTGTTGAGATGGGGGGGCTCAGAGTGGTGTTGGGGAGGAGGGGGTTGTGGGGGTGCAGAGAGGCATGTGGGAGGGGGGTTGGGATGCAGGAGTGGGTGAGGGTGCAAGTTCCGGGGTGTGTCTAGCGAGGAGGGGGTTCAGGGTGCGGAAGGGGGCTCTGGGCTGGGCCTGATGGGTTCAGCACGGGGGTGGGAGCTCAGGGCTTGGGGTTGGGGATGAGGAGTTTGCGGTGCAGAACAGGGCTCCGGGCTGGGACTGAGCAGTGTGGGGTGTGGGCGGGGGCTCAGGTAGGAGTTGGGGGGGTGCGGAAGGGGGTAAAGGAGCCATCAGTGAGGGTTTCAGGGTATGGGAGAGGGCTCAGGGCTGGCAATGAGGGATTTGGGGTGCAGGAGGGGGCTGGGACAGGGGATGGGGGGGTGTGGGTGCCAAGAGGGAGTCTGGGTGTGGGAGGGGACTCCAGGCTGGGAAAGGGGTTTGGGGTGCGGGAGGGGGTTCAGACTCCCAGTGGCACTTACCACAGTTCCCACTGGCTGGCCAATGGGAACTGCTGACCTGGCCCGCAGGGAGGGGGCAGCGCAAAGAGCCTGCCTGGCCACCCATGAATCTAGAGGCCTCAGGGACCTGGCGGCCACTTCCAGGAGCCGTGCGGAGCCAGGGCAGGCAGGGAGCCTGCCTTAGCCCCGGGCCTCCGCTACGCCACTGACTGGACTTGGCGCCCAGGGTCCCTTTTCAACCGGGCATTCCGGTTGGAAACCAGACACCTGGCAACCTTATGTCCTCTGCCCACCAGGGGTGCTGGACTCCGCCAGCCATCGCTGGCTGCCACTCTACCACTGTATACAGTTGTCCCCTTTCCCCCACCACCCCTGCCCATTCTAGCTGGCACAACGTAGGGCTACTCTCAGCTTACTCTGAGTTACAAAGGGTTGATTTTAGGGCCCAGTCATGCCTAGGAATCCTAACGGTTGCTTAGGGCCACCTTTGTTTTCCCCCACCCCACAATCTGCATGGTAGAACCAAAGCTCTTGCGCACAGGAGGTCTGGCTGCAGTAGTGGTATATGCACATTACTTGACTTGGGCTCCCACCCCTGCAAACACTGCCACATATACTGCTTCCTATGGTCTCCTTAACTTCTTTGGAACTAGTCATGGTAGTAAGTCGAATGCCCTGTAGTAAGTGTTTGCAGGACTGGGGATCTGAGCGAGAGGCCACACTCAGTATAGAATGTGTTTGGTTTTATTCCATGCAAATAAAGCCCTGTTGGCTTGTCTGCATATGATTTTGTAAATGAGCAATGATAAATGTTTTGGTCCCATCCCAAGTCGTCGTTTTTATGTACTGTAATCAGTTTCAATACTAGTTTCCAGCTGGCATTTTCATGATTGCTGGAGGAAAGCAAGTGGCTTGAGCATTTCAATACATGCCCTTCCTGAGGGGGGTTACTTTTTACTACATTTTCAAATATATTAATTTCAATTACAGTGTATAATGCTCGCTTTATATTTATTTTTGATTACAAATATTTGCCCTGTAAAAAACAAAAAAATAATTATTTTTCAGTTCACCTCAGACACTTACTGTAGTGCAATCTCTTTATCATGAAAGTTGATCTTACAAATGTAGAATTATGTACAAAAAAAACTGCATTCAAAATTAAAACAATGTAAAACTTTAAAGCCTACAAGTCCACTCAGTCCTACTTCTTGGCCAGCCAATCACTCAGACAAACAAGGTTGGTTACCATTTGCAGGAGCTAATGCTACCTGCTTCTTGTTTACAATGTCACCTGAAAGTGAGAACAGGCGTTTGCATGGCACTCTTATAGCTAGCATTGCAAGATATGAATCTTTAGCTCATCTGGCAAGTAAATATGTCCCTTCATGCTTCAACCACCATTACAGAGGATATGCTTCCATGCTGATGATGGGGTCTGCTTGATAACAATCCAAAGCAGTATGGACTGATGCATGTTCATTTTCATCATCCGAGTCAGATGCCACCACTAGAAGATTGATTTTCTTTTTTGGTGGTTTGGGTTCTGTAGTTTCCGCATCAGAGTGTTGCTCTTTTAAGACAGCTAAAAGCATGCTCCACACGTCATCCCTCTCAGATGTTGGAAGGCACTTCAGATTCTTAAACCTTGGGTCGAGTGCTGTAGCTATTTTTAGAAATCTCACATCGGTACCTTCTTTGCATTTTGTCAAATCTGCTGTGAAAGTGTTCTTAAAACAAACATGTGCTGGGTCATCATCCAAGACTGCTAAAACATGAAATATATGCAGAATGCAGGTAAAATAGAGCAGGAAACATACAATTCTCCCCCAAAGGAGTTCAGTCACAAATGTAATTAACTCATTTTTTAACGAGCACTATCAGCATGGAAGCATGTCCTCTGAAATGGTGGCCGAAGCATGAAGGGGCATACGAATGTTTTGCATATCTGGCTGTAAATACCTTGCAATGCCAGCTACAAAAGTGCCATGCAAATGCCTGTTTTCACTTTCAGGTGACATTGTAAATAAGAAGCAGGCAGCAGTATCTCCTGTCAAACTTGTTTGTCTTAGCGATTTGCAGAATAAGAAGTAGGACTGAGTGGACTTGTAGTCTCTAAAGTTTTACACTGTTTTGTCTTTGAGTGCAGTTATGTAACCAAAAAAAATCTGCATTTGTAAGTTACACTTTCACGATAAAGAGATTGCACTTCAATACTTGTACAAGATGAATTGAAAAATACTATTTCTTTTGTTTATCATTTTTACAGTGCATATATTTGTAATCAAAACTAATAATATAAAGTGAGCACTGTGTACTTTGTATTCTGTGTTGTAATTGAAATCAATATAGAAAATGTAGAAAAACATCCAAAAATATTTAATAAATTTCAGGTGGTATTCCATTGTTATAAGTATGATTAATTGTGATTACCTTTTTTTAGTTAGTCGCATGAGTTAACTTCAATTAATTGACAGCCCTAATTTTATAGCATGCATCACACTCTATTTCTGGAGTCCTCTGCTTTTGTTAAAAGACAAACAAGGTTGTTGTTTACAAGGAGAAAAGTGTGTTATAGCCCCTCTAACTGTCTTTTCATGGAAATCAGTGCAAAAGCCCATATCTGCAAAAGGTTCCATTGAAAAGTGATGCACTGAGTTCAGCGTCATGCTGTTGAAGTGTTGCTTGATACAGGGGGTTGGCTACAACACTGAAAGAACACTGGCCAAATCTGCAAGCAGCCAGTCTGGTAAGAACAGGACTGTGCTCTCCGCCAAATATCTACTGAAAATGGTGGGCTCCATTAAATACATAGTTCACTGTCTCCAGCTCCTTGGTATACAAGATATATGTGATGTGAAAGTGACACAATATTGCTCCCTCCACAATTACATCTTTACCTTGCTCCATAGGGACCACTGTGGGTTGGAGGAAAGTCACAATATCCATGCACATTCCTGCTCTTGGCTTCTCTACTGAAATTGCAGAAGTGGTCTGATCCACACAGGGACTTACACATTGCAACACCTAACTTTTAGGCACCTAGAAAAAAAAAAAATCACTGGAACAACAATGGGATCCACAGAACTACATTAGGCACCAAGGGTCCCTATACAGTGAATGGGCAGAGATATGCATCTGAGAATGAGATCCACAAAAGCTAGTATGTTAGGCCAGGAGCTAGTCAGTAGAAGATGCCAATGAGAGGGGTGTGGCTTGTTGCCTAAACTATGGATTTTGTATTAGTTCTACTGATTACTTAAGAATTCCCTGTCATCACTCTGAGGTTTGACAGGTACCAAGATCAGGCCAAGTATTATTAAAATGACTGTTCATGTGGGAACCCCAATGTGCACAATTACAACACTCACACTTTAGGAACCCTTCTGCATCTGTAATAGTTTTATTAATACATTTAGCAAAGTTACAAACACTCTAACCCAGAAAGATAGAGAGAGAGAATACAGAACATATATCTGAACATCCATGTACTCCCACCATCTCTTGCAGAACAACCTGAAATGTTAGCCATGATCTTCCTCATCACTATCACCTTCCTCTACATCTCCAGTAGCCATCATCCTGACACCTCCCAAGAACTACATCTCTCTCTCCTCCAGCACACAGGCTGGGATACAACTTTTACAATATGACAGGTTTCAGAGTAACAGCCGTGTTAGTCTATATTCGCAAAAAGAAAAGGAGTACTTGTGGCACCTTAGCGACTAACCAATTTATTTGAGCATATGCTTTCGTGAGCTACAGCTCACTTCATCAGATGCATACTGTGGAAAATACAGAAGATGTTTTTATACACATAAACCATGAAAAAATGGGTGTTTATCACTACAAAAGGTTTTCTCTCCCCCCCACCCCACTCTGCTGCTGGTAACTTTTACGATATGTTATGCTGATGACATGATGCCTAATGCATGTACAGTAGAGATTTTTCCTTATTTGTATTTCCTCACACTACTTATATTGAGTATCCTTCTCCTATAGGTTAGTATATTAATGATCTCAACTTATTATCATTATGTCAGTTGGTTACCATGGCACTCTGCTGGTCAGATACCTGCAGATGTTCCTATCCTAAAATATCCAAAAGTTGGTGTTAGCTCATATTCCTGTGGTTGCCTGGTGTCATTGCGTACAAACTTCTCCCTTAAACACTCTATCCCCAGTTCCCCAAAACTCAGGGATGACTGTTGGGCCATTTATCTATGCCAAAGTTCATAGGCCTCAAGCCTTGTGCTAACTGCTGAAGCCAATGTCTTACAGGATACAGGCCTGTAGGTTCCTTGCATTACTGCTGAATAAAATAAATGTTAAAGCTAGCTCTATGGGATACCCAGGCCCTCGCCCTGCCCTCCTCACTGAGTTTTTGGGTTTCAAGTACTTTTGTGGCTCTGGGCCAATATGCCTAGCATGGTGAGAGTCTCATCATTCATTATATCCCCTGACCCCTCCTACTTTCCCAAACCATCATAGTGAAATGGCTGTGCAGTAAAATTATTGCAGTAGTGCATCAATCATGTTTCATTTTCTGCTTGGCTTTACCAGGTTCTTTTTCTACTCACTTGCTTTGCTGTTCTTTGCACTGTGATGAGCAAGCTGCAGGAGCAGATGATCTTTAAGCTGTGGTTATTTGTACATAATGTGCTTGGCATGGAGCTCACATTTGTCCATTGTCAATCTCCTATCACTACTAATGGGACAGAAAAAACATGATTTAGTCTGTTTGCATGAATAGCTCTCAAGGCTAGACATATCCTTAAGGATGCAGAGGTCAGTAAAGAACTTGCCTTCAACAATAGGTAAAGCTTTCCTCCATTCTCTGCTTACTGGCAGTTAAACATTATCTAACTAGGAACCTCAGAACGCTGAGGACAAGAAAGGAGGTTTATTGTACATATGTAACATGCCAACTTTGTTGACATTCTATATTCTCATGGAGATAGCAAGCACAAATCAGGACAGATGTAGGTATGGGGCACTTTATTATCCAAATGTCTGGGAATTATCAGTACCAAGAATGTGACACAGTATTACTGCACCAGTGATTAGCAGGTAGGCTGTACTTCAGCTAGAGATTAAAAGACCAATTGTATAACTTAATACAAATGAACATTAGTTTATAGACTGATCAGACAAATATTCTTCTAAAGAAGTTCGCGATGAGATTGAATCCTAATTTCCAGCACACCCGCTGTCTCAGTTTAAACCTGAACCGAGTGCCAATTGTATTAGCAATAGTGTTGGTTCTATGTCAAAAATATCCACTAGGGATTACATTGATTCCACCACACTCATCTGATTAATAACCAGCTAAGTAGTCCTCTGTTTTATAAATCATGCTGTATCGTGGGACAAGAATAAATTGGCATATATTGCAGACATACATGTTATAATATTTTGAAAACATTCAGTCCCGAGGCAGGCTAAATCTTGTATGATATCAATACAGGGTATGGTTGTTAAGTAAATCAATGCATTCTTTATATAAAAAAGTATAAGTGCGGTCTGAGCATATGACCCTCATTATTCATACTAAATTAGATCGAAGTCTGCAACCAGTTGATCTCACTGATGATTGCACAGGTGTAACTGAGGGCAGAAATTGCCCCATTTAATTTAATTTCACTGGCATAAGATCAGCCTTTGCATCCCCCATCCCAACAGCTGTGCTGAGCTCAGCTTCAACATAGATGAGGCTATTTAACCCATTCACATGGAAGTTAATTCCACGTGACTAACAAAGTGCCAGAGCTGACTCAGTTGTTTAATGATTTCCCCAGAGCCTGCAGAAATTAGATGCAAAATTAAATTTGCCTTTAGTAGTAACCACTGTTTATTGCTTAATAGTTTGTGGGCCAAATTCTACTCTTAATTATACCAACACACATCTGGGATAATTGCACTGATTTCAGAGTCTGGCTCTATATGTTCTGGTTTTAGCAACTTATGCTACAAGATGTCACTCTTACAGTCTGTGGAAGTTAATGAGACCAGCAGAGGTTCAAGCAGAGCATGTTTCTGCAGTATTGTTTTGCAAGTGATTTTGTGCCTCAGTTTCACACAGTGGTATGCAGTTTCAGCTACACAAATACAAGTTGAAGCAGTGGGCAAATTACTAGCAAACTGTACAAAGCCCTCTTCTTCATTTGGGATCTAGATATGCACCTAAAAGGTGCTGAGACCCTGAGCTGCATCTCACTACATTTCATGGACCACTTTCCTTTTTATACATAAGTTTCATGTTGTTATTATTCTATTAGGTTAGTTTATTATTTAAATATATAGTTTTGTGCTGTAGTACTACTGGAATGCCTCTGCCCATGTGATCTCTCACAGACTGTGCGTGCAAGGTCATGCTGAGCAGAGGACACCGTTTCGAGAACATGGAGTCACATGGTGAACCCTCATGTCTGTTTGTGTCTCTGTTGCTGCTCCCAAGAACCAGCAGTAATGGTGTTAATCCATCTACCCAGGAGCACTAGCATTAAAGCACCAGCTGGGACAAAGGATTCCTACCCAGAGCCCTGCTGAGCTTTAACCCTTTTGCATATGACCAAAGCCCAGTTGCTCAGGCTTCTCTCACTGTTGCAGGACCGGGGCCAAGAAGAATAACGTAATTCCAGAACGTGCCAGGCATCACTCTGGGGTAATTAATGACGACCAGGAAATTCAAGACAATTGGCAGAAATAGAAGCATGTTGCCTTTAGACTTCCTTATTGCATTAAAGGAGAGCTGATAGTAAACAAAAATGGACTAATTTAATTGTAACACTCCTGGGTATTAAGCATATTGACATACCTGGCTCTTCATAGAACCATTTTGGTACAAAAACATGCCAATAGACTGGAATGCTGGGAAGAGTGACACTGACGGTAGCTCCATTTTAGGGACTGGAACAGTCTCTTCCTGTCTACATGCAGCACTGAGCACAATGGAGATCCAGTCTCGGGTGGGGCCACTAGTATTGGCTGTAATAGAAATAGTAGGAGTTCCTGAGCAACTCACAAGAAAAAACAAACACAAACCAGACATGCCAAACCCATGGGGGGGAAAAACAGAAATTGGGCTTGGTTTTGGCTTAATTGGCTTGTGAGTTGCTTGTTGGCTAGTTTTTGGCTTGTAGCTTGTTGGGCTTGTAGCTTGTTGCTGCTGCTTTTTTTTTGATCGGCTCCTGGCAAGCAGAGGCAAAGGGGGGAGAGAGTCAGGGGTGCACAGTGGGCCCACCACAGTCCCAGACTGCACACCAAGAGGATCTAGTCACATAGAGTGATGGAGGTCTTAGGGATTGGCTTGTTCTGGCCTTGTTTTAAAATGGGATTAGCTTGATTTTTATCTTATTGTGAAAGTCAGAGTGCTTATTTACCGCATGAAAGTTGGCAACTGTGCCACAAACATTTTAAAGGAGTTTAATTTTCATTTTCTATGCTGAAAACTATCCTCTAAATTATGCTTCATCTGAAGGACTTCCTCTAGAATCGAAGGTGCTTTGCTTCACTAATAATTGAGGGATTTAACAGACATGCAGAAATTTGAAGCTGAAGCTAGCAATTATCTTTCAAATTAGAAATCAAAACAAAATCAGTGCCCACAGAGTTTCTCAATACAAGGTCTAATCCAAAACCCAGTGGTGCCAATGAAGACTCCTATTAACCTGAATGGGTTTTGGATGAGACCCACAGTCCACAAAAAATGTTTCTTACCCAGTAAAATAGGCTTGACTGGCTTCTGTGTCCCTTGGTTATGAACTGTGCATGATGGGACAGGGCTTCCATCTAGTGGCTTATTGCGGGATATCTGTTTTTCAGGCAGCTCCATTGCCCTGCTTTATAGAATATGAAATTCTGGTATTTTGAGAGCGCTGTGGTTGTGGTGCTACTGATTACACAAAATAACCAAAACCAAATAACACAATAAAAGGCACATTGTCCACTGCAGAGCAAAGAAATGGCTGCTAAACTACGCATTCTGCTTTGATCGTACGAGTTGCATTAATGGCAAAGTTATCCATCTGAGTCTGGAAGCAATTTGGCCTCCTCACTGAGTTTAAGCTTAAAATATGCACCACCTTTGGTTTAAGCAAATCATCAGTTTCACTAAGCTACAATCACTTATATGGTAACTTGCATAGATTTGCTCACCCTGGGACAGAAGTGGGTTTATATTTCTTATGTTTAATAGCAACTTGGAATGTTTTTTGAATATTTATGGTTTGTATCTTTGCTATTTATAATCAAGGAAATAGGAACTGCCCCTCTAAAGTAGGGTAGGAGCATTTGAAGTGGGCCCTTATGGGGACCTCTCAGTTGTATCATGTTGAGAAATCTGCATCAGTTTGGGGGCGGAAGGGACTCAGCCTGCAGAAAATTCCCTTTAAAAAGGGGCCTAACATTAATAATAAAGTTGTCCTTTAAGAAACTAAAGCCTGTACATTGCACTGTTACAGACATTTCATACACATGGAAGTGGAGGTCCAAATACATCATAGTGCTCAATATTCATAAGGCATATCATCAATGACTCTGGGCTAGTGGAAAGATGGGTCACTGGTTAGGGCGCTTGCCTGGGTCTCAGAAAACTAGCGTTCAATTCTCTGCTTTCCCACCAGTTTGGCTAAACCTTCCTGTCCTTCATTTGTGAAATGGGGATAGTACTTTACCTGCTACCTCAAAGGGATGTTGTGGGGATAGAGATGATGGGGTACTCGGACACTATGTAATGGGGGTCAAATAATATTTAAGTTAGATCACTGCCCAAAGCAGTGACGCACAGCATTTCCCCTTGGCAAAACTCCTTGACAAACCACCTCCTAACCAAACAAAGATACAACTCCTGGCCCTCATGGGCCTGAACTTTCCAAACCTCTTTCACTTCCCCCTCAAGTTTGCCACCTTTTTTCAGAACAATAACTCCCAGGGCTGCCTCCCTCGAGTCTCCCCTCCTGCTGGGGAAACAAAAAGCTAACCCTCCTTATCGCAACTTCTTCCTGGTTCCTGATACCTCTCTCTCACCTACAGTCTCCCTCCTAACTGCCCTGAACACCTTCCTTTAAGTCCTCCCTGAGCCTGGCACACCCTGTCCAGGTGCACCTAGGTGACAGTAATAGAGCCCCCACTTGCCCGTTAACTCATTAACCCCTTTCTCAGCCCAGAATTCCCTACCATGCCCCTCCTGGAGCAATCACACAGGACAGTGGACGAGTCAGCCTATGACAGAAGAGTAGTCTAATAAAGAGACTACAGCTCAGTGATTAGAACACAGGACAGGCAGGCATATTTGTGACTTTGTCACTGACACCCTACATGACCTTGGGCATGTCACTTGACATCTCAAGCTCCTTTTCCGCATCTATTAAACAATGCTTTGAGGAGTCAAGTGTTTTTTGATTCTTGGACAAAAGGCATTATATACATGTAAAATATTATGTGCTGTTACGGTCTTCTCTTACCTTTTAATTTTAGCACAGACCATGGATACATATGAAGATGGTCCATTTGGCATGATCAATAGCCCAGTTCTCCTGGGCAGATGAAATAACACACAAGACAAAACAGTTGCCAAATCCTGTTTAGGTAGCTGATCTTTTGTATTTGTCTAAAAAATACCATCTTAGCAAACATGCTGCCAGTTTTGCTTTCATTACCAGGTCTGCTTTGCCAGGACATGATGAAGCGTCTATGATCCTCAAAAGCTGACCTATTGTCTTCATGCATTTTCATTTAGTCCATGAAAGATGCCACCAATAAATCTATGGTTCCAGTTACCTTTGATGTGGTTGAGGAGCATGGTATTCTATGTTTTCCAGCAAGCAATTTTGGCACCAGTCATCTCTTGTTTAGGACAGGGAAAGAATGACCTCAGAGTTCCTGCTGCCATGCATGACCATCCTTGCTCATAAACACATTCTGCTCTGCTCTGCTCTTCCTGGAGGGAAAAAAGAGCTGTCTTGAAAAATGTTATACATCTAAGTAGCATGAGTTCATAGATTCTAAGACCAGAAGGGACCGTTGTGATCATCTAGTCTGACCTCCTGTATAGCACAGGACATAGAACTTCCCCCAAAATAATTCCTAGATGATCTCTTTTAGAAAAACATCCAATCTTGATTTTAAAATTGACGGTGATCCACCATGACCGTTGGTAAATTGTTCCAATGATTAACTACGTTCAGCATTAAAATTACACCTTATTTCCAGGCTGAATTTGTCTAGCTCTAACTTCCAGCCATTGGATTGTGTTATACCTTTCTATGCTAGACTGCAGAACCCATTATTAAATATTTTTTCCAAGGGTAAGTACTTATCCGCTGTAATGAAGTCACCTTAACCTTCTCTTCGTTAAGCTAAATAGATTGAGCTCCCCGATTCTGTCACTACAAGGCATGTTTTCTAAACTTTTAATCATTCTTGTGGCTCTTCTCTGAACCCTCTCCAATTTAGCAACCTTCTTGTAGGCACCAGAACTGAACACAGTATTCCAGCAGTGGTCTCACCAGTGCCAAACACAGAGGTAAAATATTCTCACTACTCCTACTCGAGATTCCCCTGTTTATGTATCCCAAGATTGCATTAAATCTTGTAGCCTTTTATTTGATTTAAAAGTTAAAATGTGTATTGTTTGCTTGTGTCCAGTTTTCAAAGTGATCTAGATCACTCTGAATCTGTGACCCTTTATTATTTACCACTTCCCCGATTTTTGTGTTATCTGGAAACTTCAGTGATCAGTGATGGTTTTCTTCCAGGTCATTAATAAAGATGTTAAATAGTGTAGGGTCAAGAAACGGTCCC
The DNA here is from genome assembly GCF_965140285.1 of Lepidochelys kempii. Classification (NCBI taxonomy): domain Eukaryota; kingdom Metazoa; phylum Chordata; order Testudines; family Cheloniidae; genus Lepidochelys; species Lepidochelys kempii. Next base: position 45,659,082 of record NC_136385.1, on the reverse strand, counting down.
TGCGGGACCTTATTGGAAACAGACCCAGTCAGTGATGATTCTCTGTTTACAGTTACATTTTGAGAATTATCAGTCAGCCAGTTTTTAATCCATTTTACATCATTCTAATTTTTTAATCAAAAATGTCATGTAAAATGAGAGGTGGCTGATCTTATGCTGAGCCACTGAACCGAGGCTCAGGAAGCCAGGGTTCAATGTGCGGTCCACCACAGATTTCCTTGTGTGGGCAAGTCACTGAAGCCGCATTGGTGAGATGTGATGGGATTCTGATTCCTCACCCAGTCAGCATAACTCTCGGAAATCAGCTTTCCAGCACGAGTTTTAAATTGGCTGAGCACACGTATTCTCTAATATTTGCTTCAAATTAACCTATTTCAGTGAACATCCCTGCCAGCGAGCACATTTGCTAGGATATTTGTGGACAACCAAAGCAAAAGGAGCTGAAGCAAAGTCCATTTTTTTATCTGAGTGATAAATATACCATAGTTTAAAAAACAACCCATGCAAAATGGAGAGGACTAGGTATCCTAATAAATGAAAGTGTTACATGCGTGTCCTCTCTGTAAACTTTTTAATTATGTTTTACTCATAATAATATAATGGAGGAGTTGTATTTTGGTTGCAGCAAACACATAGTCAGTTGGAGTACATCAGATTCTTTAAACTGATTCACAAATGTAACATTCCCACCTTCTAGCCATCATTAATTCCCGTGACTTTCTCACCTATGCGCCCTCTTGTGTTTTCAGGCATGTTTAGCAAGTAGCTCTTTTGCCTTATCATCACTAGCTAGGACAGGAAGACAGACTTTCATTGCAGGAGACTGAGCTTTTTGAGTGTTAAATAATAATAATAAACAAGGCAAAAGGTCCCACCAAACAAGGAGTAGTAGCACACTTTACTGCAGCTTCAAAACAATTACCACTTGCATGGTGTTGTGCAATCATTAACTGACTGATCTTCACAATACTTCTGTCAGGTAGATAATCATCATTACATCCTTTGTACAGTTAGAAAAACAGAGATACAGGGAGGTTACAAAAATCAGGATTAGGATTAAAATTCAGGTGTATATAGCACACAGTCCTGTGCTCAGACTTCCAGACTATATGTGCTTGAAGTAAGTAGGAAGAGACAGAGGCAGCAGCGCAAATGAGCCATACCAGTGGAAAGAAAAATACAGTCACTGGATATCCCAAGATTTACATGGTTCAGTTTTATATCTGCAGTGCAGGCATAATTTCAGACAGTGCTTACTGGGACCTGGATATGGCAATAATCTTGTTGTACTTTTTAACCCAGTCCATCTAGATTCAGTCTAATAGCACTTGAGCCCAGTGCTTCACAGGAGGTTACTGATCTTCTGTTTGAACAAATTAATTGTGGTACTTTGTTTTGAGTGATTAACAATGTTTGATGTCATTTTCCTTGTTAAATATGGTTATCCCTGCAGGTATGTACTTTTTCCTATAAGTGAAACTGTATCAACACAAACTCATCTTTTTGTCTCTTAAGCTAAGACGCACACAACACGCACACACAAAATGTTGACCACTGAAGTTTGAGAATGTGAGTTTTGAGCTGAAAGGGCAACAGAAATTACCTTTTAATGTCCTTAACATTATTTGAATTGCATAGAATGAACAACCTGATTTAACTTAGGTGTAAAAAAGTTAGTATTTCACATACAGTTATAAGCCATAAACATAAGGACAACCTGGGGAATTACAGAAAAGTCACCGTAACTCCAGTACCCCGAAAGATAATGGAGAAAATAATTAAGCAATCAATTTGCAAACATCTAGAAAACAATAAGTTGATAAATAACCATCAGCATGGATTTGTCGAGAACAAATCATGCCAAACCAACCAAATAGCTTTCTTTGATAGGATAACAAAACCTTGTAGATAGGGGCAAAGATGTAGATGTGGTATATAACTTGACTTTAATAAGGCTTTTGATATTGTCTCACATGGCCTTCTCATAAACTAACTAGGGAAATACAACCTACATGGAGCTCCTATATGGTGGGTGCATGATTGGTTGGAAAACTGTTCCCAGAGAGTAGTTATCAATGGCTCACAGTCAAACTGGAAGGGCATAATGAGTGTGGTCCTACAGGGATCAGTTCTGGGTCCAGTTCTGTTCAATATCTTCGTCAATGAATTAGATAAAGGTCTGGCCAAACTGGAGAAATGTTCTAAAGTAAATAGGATGAAATTCAATAAGGACAAATGCAAATCCCTCCACTTAGGAAGGAACAGTCAGTTGCACACATAGAAAATGGGAAATGACTGTCTAGGAAGGAGTACTGTGGAAAGGGATCTGGGGGGTCATAGTGGATCACACAGTAAATATGAGTTGATGGACACCATTGCAAAAAAAGCAAACATCATTCTGTGATGTATTAGCAGGAGTGTTGTAAGCAAGACACGAGAAGTAATTCTTCCGCTCTACTCCGTGCTGATTAGGCCTCAGCTGAAGTATTGTGTCCAGTGGTGGGTGCCACATTTCAGGAAGGATGTGGACAAATTGGAGAAAGTCCAGAGAAGAGCAGCAAAAATTATTAAAGGTCTAGAAAACATAACCTAAGAGGGAAGATTGAGAAAAAATGGATTTGTTTAGTCTGGAGAAGAGAAGACTGAGAGGGGACATGATAACAGTTTTCAAGTATATAAAAGGTTATTACAAGGAGGAGGGAGAAAAATTGTTCTCCTTAGCCACTGGGCATAGGACAAGAAGCAATGAGCTTAAAAATTGCAGCAAAGGCAGTTTTGGTTGGACATTAGGAAAAAACTTCCTAACTGTCAGTAATCATTTAAATTGATGGGGTAAATAGCTACTGGAAACAAACCTGGCAAGAAGAGAAAAATCAGCCTTTGCATGAGAAATTCTTCTGTTACTAAATCGTTGTACTTCATAGTTCATAATATTATTCTGTATATATGCATTATTGAAGAAAGTTGCAATCATTCATTTTCTCCAAAAACTGCATTGCTGTTCACTAGATCTGAGCAACTTTTGGTATCTTTCCCAACTTTTGTTTGTTCTTCTTTAGCTTAAACAATTCATTTAACAGTTCTGTTTATTTAATAGGATGATTTGCTATTATATTTTACTATTTAGTGCACTGGACACATAGTCTTTGAAGAGAATGATTAAAATTTCTAAGTGTACATCTAAAAGGTCACTGTCTTGATACCTGGGCTGAGGACAGTGACTGAAGAGTGAAAGCAATGTTCTGGAACAATCAGATAAGTGAAGCAGTTTGACGTCCGAACTTACATCAAAACAATTTCTCTGATACTAGCATTTTGTACTTCAACAATATCAGTCACGGTCAGATTTCAAAATTAAACCTCACAGTACCTTAATGAGGGTGGCACATTTAAGTATTATGCATATAATGCAGACAGTTATACTGTGGCAGTCAGTGGAATTTGGAGGTGTTTAGGCTCAGATACTCAAAGGTATTTAGGCACCTACCTCCCACTGAAGTCTGGACCCCAGTAATTTGCACCAGATACACACAGAATGTCAGTGGTAGAGTTTAAAATAGAACTCAGCCCTCTGGTGCCTGGTCACCTGCACTAACCCCTAAATCACACTCCCACCCTGTGGCACAACACTGAATAATGTGAGTCCAGAAAGCACTCTTGTATAGAAGCAATATTTCCAGAGGTGACATTATAGTATCAGTTGCTGATGAGTGATCATGGGTGTAACGCCATTCCCATAGTACAGCCATTCTGTGGGGATTCCCTTTTAAAAAAAAAATCTTTAAAGTCTTTAAAAGATTTTTCCTTAGAAAAATGGTTTTACCTCAGTAATTTACAGTATATACTTTAGATATAAGACAGTATTTACAGTATATACTTTAGATATAAGACTTAGTAGGGAATTATGCTAGTGCCGCAAATGCCGAGGCAGTGTTATTTGCTTATCTAAGAGAATTAGGAAGAGTTTAAGTGAGGCCACTGTATCTCCATGAAAGATAGAACATGTGCTGTGATGAAGCAATTAAGCTAGTGAGAAAGCGAGCTGGGAGTGCCAGAGGGCAGTTGGGTGGGTTAGGTACATTAATGTCAATGCTCACGGAGGCGAACGTTCTTAGAACGTTGGCTGGCGCTGTTGCATCCTGGACTGGAAAAATGTGCTCTTGTGTTTCATTTTTAGAGACTCTTGTACAAGACTTCCAGATGTTTCAACTCTGGCCCCTCAGAGCGAAAACATGCTGGGCAGGAATCAGTCCTTGGACTTGATTTCCAGCTTCCAGGCAATCAGATTATATTGATGAATAATGCGCCAGATGATTTGCTGTCAAGTCAAATTAAGAATGCAAAAAAACCCAACAAAGCAGTGCATTGGCCTATCAATTTATTCAGTCACTGATCACATTCATATCCCATAAGCCAGAAATGAGCAGCTGTGTTTACATCCTCATAGTCTGTTGTCCCCATTCTAATTAATTCATGGCCTGTTGATCACCCTCTGAATACAGTACAGTACCATTGAGAGGAGCATTGATACATGTCATTATATTTCAGATCCAGAATCCAGCACACAATGGACAATGAAAGAGTCCATGGGTCAAATTCTGCCCTCACTTTGGGCACAATGTTTCAATGGGAGTTAAGGGTTACTCACTGCCTCCTGGGGTTCTCAACAGCTTGCAACATCAAGCCCTCTCACTCCATGAAAATCCACTGAAATCAATGGGGTTGCACAGTGACGCAGTTGGCGTAGAATTTGGCTCAAGGACTTGTTTGGATTGGAACGGATTACATTTATGCAGTACCCATCACCCTCCTATCTAGGTAGCTAATAGCAACCAAAATTAAGCAAGGGGAGTTACCCAGTTCCACAGCCTAGCACATCATCCCATCAGCACTATGTCTACAATAGCTCTTGCAAAAATCACTCTATTTTTCTAAATTCAGAACAATTTTTGCCCCTTACAATGACCCTTTATTAGATAACCAAATCTTCTTATGCTGAAAGCAAGCTTCTATCTGATGTGTGCTGAATTCTCCATGATGTTTTTAAATTAGAAAGCTGATATGGAGGATACTGCACTATGCTTATCAGTCAGGAAAAATAATGCCTGTGATTCTCTCATCTGGCCACAGCATGGTGCTGCTGTTCATAAAAATTGCCCTGAATAAAAATTCATCCAACAATTAGATGACCTTTGGAGATGGAAGGTTGTTCATGAGAGTTCTGGGTAGTTCTTGAGAGCTCTCATGTGATTGATAATTACTATTTCCTACATTTTAGACTGCGAGTCTGATCTCAGCTGTGCGTTAGGGTTTGTGATAAAGTGTAAGAATGGAGACAACGGTCCTGGCTAATGTCACATAATAGTATTTTAGGTGAGATTATTAACAAACTAAACAACTGATCTATGCTGTGGATGTGATTTTGGAATAATTATTGATAATAAGCAGGGTCAATTCAATTCCCTCTTCACCACTTGAGGGCATTCATTTCAATATTGCAGTTACTATTGCAGTTCAGTATCAGCTTAATTACGCCACAAAGGAATATTGTGGGTCTAATGTTGCACTGCATTACAGCTGTGTACACACACACCTTGGAATTCCTCCCTGAGGAATTAGGGCCCCAATTCAGCAAGGCATTTAAGCACATGCCTAACTGTAAATACATGAGTAGTCTCATGGAAATCAGCAGCATTACTCACTTGTTTACAGTTGGGCATGTGGTTAAGTAAATTGCTGAAGGTGCCCTAGGAAGAAAAGCAACATTTTCCTTCATCTTCCTCAAGATGATTACATGTCAGCTTTCAAGCACATATTGTTTCTGAACTCTCATTTGAAAGATTATGTAATCCAAATATTCTGCTGAGCTTTTTCTTACTTTGGCAAAACCAAGACATGCAGGAAACTGTTGCACTGGATCAGAAAAATGGAAGTTCAATTAAAAATAGTTTATGGAAAGCAGAAGCTAGAGAGTTTATTTTTTTCAGCTAGGAAAGGCAAGTTATATAGTTGTAGGCATTTCTATGGTGCTCACCACTGTGGCAGATGAGCGCATGGTATATCTCATACACTCTAGTATAAATCTAAAATGAGCAGATACCATGAGAGGAAAAATTGATTTGACTCAAATATTCAGAATCAGAGCAGCTTTGTGCTAAGTTGCTTATTGCTAGACAGGCTTTTCTGATGTGAAAGCAGACCAGCTGATCACACAGTCCTATTTCTTTGTTACCTTTTCAGTATTCATTGTTACTATTATTTGTGTTGTGGGAGAGCCGGGGGATCCCAATGAGAGATGGTGCTAAGCGCTGCACTCAGAAAAAACAAAAAGGCAGTCCCTGCCCTGAGGAGCTTACAGTCTGAGTAACTAATCTAATCAATAACCTTTTCAGTGTAACAACTGTGCCCTACCACAGGCTGGGAGGAAGAGCAATGATGTCTATAAATCAGGGCTGGCACCTTAAATTTTCCTGTTAGTTTCTCAGGCCGTTGTCACACTGCAGCAGACAATTCTGCTAAGTGCCTTCTTTGCTGGGAACAGCTAATAGCATTTAGTTCATTTTAACAATTATTTCATGAAGCCATTGGGTCTGCTCCTGCTTCCTTTGAAATCAGTGGTAAATCTCTCTTTAGTCTAAATTCTCTCCTGCACCAGGATACACGTGGCACAGGATAGGGAGGGGGAGACATCTAGGAGCAAGCTACACCTCCCTGACATTCATGGTGCACGAGCATCACTCCTGTCCCATCTTTGTGTTAGAGCAGCTTAGGAGAGGCTGTTCTAATTTACACTAAGTAGCTATGGTCTCTTTGGGGTCACATGCCAAATGAGAACTGGTGTAGCAGTGGTGCACTGTGCCCTGTCACCTCCAAGGTCCAAGGGCTTTTTAAAAATCTTTCAGTTCCCAAAATGATATTGGTTCTTTAAGGCCATAAAGCTGGTGGGGGGGGGGGGGGGGAAGAACAGCTATAAATAAATCTAGCTATATGCACCTTTTGCATAACTAAAAGGAATATAGTTTTATAGCCATAATTGATATGTGAATATGTGAACCTTAGGCAGCCTGGCACAAAATTTAACTTCTGCAGTTAAGCACAAGACAGGGAAGGTGAAATAAACTACAGTAAAAGCAGTGTTATCCAGCACTTTACCAACCAGAAACTTCTAGAAAACAGCATTTCTGATATCCATTAAAAGTCAGGTTGGTGCAGGACTGGCAGGCTCTCCCTACCTGGTTCCGCATGGCTCCCTGGAAGTGGCGACATGTCCCAGCTGCTCCTAGGTGGAGGAACGGCCCTTGGGGGCTCTGTGAGCTGCCCCCGCCTCACCCCAAGCCCTGGCTTCGCCGCTTGCAGGGAGCTGCCCAAGGTGAATGCTGTCCAGATCTGGCACAGCAAAACCCTTCCCATGCCCCAACCCTGAGCCCTCTCCCACACCCAAATGCCCTCCCAGAGACCACACCCTGCAACCACTCCCACGCCTCATCCCCAGCCCTGAGCCCCCTCCCACACCCAAACTCCCTCCCTCCATTGGTAAGTATAACTCTTCACAGGTGCCGATTTTCCAAAGTGCTGGGGGGTGCTCAACCCCGAGCTCTGCCTGAGGCCCCCCTCCCACTCTACCCCTCCTCCAAGTCCCCACCCCACCTCGCATCTTCCCACCCCAATTCCACCGCCCCCATCTCTTCCCGCTCCCAAGTGTGCTGCGTCTTCGCTCCTCACCCCTCCCCCTCAGAGCCTCCTGAATCCCATGAAGCAGCTGATCGCGGCGGGCAGGAGGTGTGCCGGCGGGGAGAGCGTGCTGATCTGCAGAGCCTGCCAGCAGGTGGGAGGCACTGGGAGGGGTGGGTGGGGGAGCTAATAGAGGGGCTGCCGGTGGATGCTCAGCCCCAGAGCACCCACGGAGTGAGTGCCTATGTAACACTTCGTTAACTGCAATTTTTGACTTACCGGCAAAACCTCCACCCCCCCCCCATTCTCCCAACATGCTGGATAAAAAAGCTTTTACTGTATATAGCTTTACATTGCTTCAGCGGGTTTGGCAGTCTGGCCTTTATAAGACTTTGCATCTCCTGAAAATAATGTGTAGGTACAATGATCATGCATCAACCTATTTGTTTTGTTTTATCCATCCATACGTGAACTTTTATCACGCCCATCACTATGGTATCTGAGTGTCCTTTGGGACAAACTTAGACTATATGGGGAGAGGAGATATGGCATAAGATTCTGTACTGTCTTTATAGAGCAAGACTCCAAAAGCAAAACTTTTCAGAACTTTCAAAGTCACATGGCCAGCCTCCTGCCCTCAGTTAATGTGGGTACATGGAGGAGTGGAGTGGCACTGGTGTCACTGTAGTCCCCAAACCCATCCTTCCGGCATAGGTCAGGATGACTCAGGGCAAGCTACAAGGAATATATGGTAGAATGCATCTTGTGCTGCTCCAAAATAGAACAGTAGGCACCATGTTCTAACATTCAGAGCTGCAAAGCCAAAAGGGACCATTGTGATCACCTAGTCTGACCTCCTATAAAACACAGGCCATAAAACTTCCCCGAGAATAATTCCTACAGCAGATCTTTTAGAAAAAAACCATTCAGTCTTGATTTAAAAATTTCCATTGATGGGGAATCCACCACAACCCTTAGTAAATTGTTCCAGTGGTTAATTACTCTCAGCATGAAAAACATATCCCTTAGTTCCTGTCTAAACTTGTCTAGCTTCAATTTCCAGCTATTGGTTCATGTTATGACTTTCTCGACTAGATTGAAGAGCCCATTATTAAATATTTATTCCCCATGTAGATACTTACAGATTGTAATCAGGTCACCCCTTAACCTTCTCTTTGTTAAGGTCAATAGATAGAGCTCCCTGAATCTATTACTATAAGGCAGGTTTTCTAATCCTTTAATCATTCTTGTGGCTCTTCTCTGAACCCTCTCCAGTTTATTGACAACCCTATTGAACTGTGGGCACCAAAACTAGACACAGTGGTTACACCAGTGCCAGATAAAATGTAAAATAACCTCTCTAGTCCTACATGAGATTTCCAAAATATGTACCACCTACTGAAGCAAACACACTGTAGAGCTGGGGTCCAGGACACAGCACGTAATTAGCCAGGCACAGCATCTCAAGGATATTGAGCACTGGTGGGCATGATGTCCACACTTCCCATGAGTATCCTTCCTTTCTACTTCTGCCCCCAGCACCCCATGGAACACAGGACAGATTTGGATTCTCTGGCCCTGTTCTGTTCCCATTGCATGACTTGGGTGGGACAAACAGAACAGAGACTGGCCACAAAATCCTAGTGACTAAACACAAATTTTCATACCTAGGCACATATAGGGTGACCAGATAGCAAGGGTGAAAAATCGGGATGGGGGTGGGGGGTAATAGGCACCTATATAAGACAAAGCCCCAAATATTGGGACTGTCCCTATAAAATCAGGACAGCTGGTCACCCTAGGCACATATAGGCCAAGATCCTAGTTTAAGAACACCTTAAGGCAGAGCAATATAAACCCCTCCCATCCCTAGCCATCCGGGAAACTTAGGGAATGACAAACTCTCTAACTCTCATAGCTTTCCTTGAAGCCTATCTCCAGGATCATCAACCAGAAAAACATACACTGATGAGGACTAACTTGTAGTCAAAACATCTTTTCAGCTAATCACCTAGGGCTGTGTGAATAGAATGAGCTTTTGACTTAGAGAAAAAAAAATTATTTCATGATTGCTTGTTGAGTCATTCCACCATCCAATGTTCCCCGACTCTTTGTTTTCAGGATCACAGTGGGAAATCATGCTGGCATCAAATGATAGAATTCTGTAAGAGTATTCATCCTCTGTTTTTTACAGACTTTTCTGCCTGATATGTTGTGTAGTGTAAACTTACTTCACTAGTCAAGCTTAAGGGGCTCAGCAAACATTACCATCTTTTAGTGCTTCATCTGATAAGAAAGCAAAACTGTAAGACTCAGTCTGTATTTTAGCTTTCTGTCTTTTCCCTTCAATTAAAGCAATGTGTCAAAGCATGTTAGAGAATTATTTATTCTCTTTTTGTAGGAATATTGATTAAGTGGTTTGAATGTTTTTTGCATTTTCTGAAAGGTCAAGAGACTGAAACACAATATTGTAAGTCTTTGCATTAGTCTGAATCTTGCTCTGTAAAACGAAGAGTGGCAGTTTGCAAATTCCAACCTAATTTGGAAGTCAGTGAGCACAAAACTGGGCCCATATTCTCAGCACAGAGAACTCAGTATGTGCCTTGTTCTGTGCTTAGTTTGCTAGTTTTATGCCTTCTCCCGCTCCACTGACTGATAACTATGCCAATTGATAGTGAATTGTGTGTAAAAAGAAAAGGGGTACTTGTGGCACCTTAGAGACTAACCAATTTATTTGAGCATGAGCTTTCGTGAGCTACAGCTCACTTCATCGGATGAATACCGTGGAAACTGCAGCAGACATTATATACACACAGAGATCATGAAACAATACCTCCTCCCACCTCACTGTCCTGCTGGTAATAGCTTATCTAAAGCGATCATCAAGTTGGGCCATTTCCAGCACAAATCCAGGTTTTCTCACCCTCCACCCCGCACACACACAAACTCACTCTCCTGCTGGTAATAGCCCATCCAAAGTGACAACTCTCTTCACAATGTGCATGATAATCAAGGTGGGCCATTTCCTGCACAAATCCAGGTTCTCTCACCCCCCTCCAAAAACCACACACACAAACTCAGTCTCCTGCTGGTAATAGCTCATCCAAAGTGACCACTCTCCCTACAATGTGCATGGTAATCAAGGTGGGCCATGTCCAGCACAAATCCAGGCTTTCTCACCCCCCCCCTTTTTTTCCCGGGGACACACACACACACAAACTCACCCTCCTGCTGGCAATAGCTCATCCAAACTGACCACTCTCCAAGTTTAAATCCAAGTTTAACCAGAACGTCTGGGGGGGGGGGGGTAGGAAAAAACAAGAGGAAAAAGGCTACCTTGCATAATGACTTAGCCACTCCCAGTCTCTATTTAAGCCTAAATTAATAGTATCCAATTTGCAAATGAATTCCAATTCAGCAGTTTCTCGCTGGAGTCTGGATTTGAAGTTTTTTTGTTTTAAGATAGCGACCTTCATGTCTGTGATTGCGTGACCAGAGAGATTGAAGTGTTCTCCGACTGGTTTATGAATGTTATAATTCTTGACATCTGATTTGTGTCCATTTATTCTTTTACGTAGAGACTGTCCAGTTTGACCAATGTAAATGGCAGAGAGGCATTGATGGTACATGATGGCATATATCACATTGGTGGATGTGCAGGTGAATGATCACCAATCACCAATGTGATATATGCCATCATGTGCCAGCAATGCCCCTCTGCCATTTACAGTGCCTTAACAGTTGGGGCCTACATCTGGATCCAAAATTGTGATGGTGTTAGGCTCTGGGATTTTGAATAACTGTACTCAGTATAAATATTAGGGTCTGCAAAGGGATTTGTGTACACTGAATATGCAATCATTATGTATATACATGCGTGTACACACACAATATATCATTGCAACCAAGGTGCAAAATTCTGTTGTAGTTCATCTTTTCAGACATAAAATGGCATGTACATAAGGTTTTAATAATGTTTGTTACATTTTGTGTGGCTTGTGAATAATTATATATGTTCTCTATCAAATGCTAATTACATTATTAAAATTCTTTTATTAAATTCAATTATATATATGTGTGTGTGCGTGCCAAACATAATTAAGTTAAATTAAACGTTATTAAAATGTATTATAATTTCTCGTTGGCTATATTTAGTTTTAACTAAACTGGCAGCTGTTGTAATAATGAAGAATTTCTATTAACTTAAAATGTAATAACTTGTTCCTTCTTCCCATTTCTCTGCAACTTAGTTACGACCTAGATTATATGACCTGGACAATAGCAACGTGTTCTTCTGTGTTAAGATAATTGTATCTGCCACAACATGTTTATTTCATCTTTTCTAAAGCACTGCTACCTTACTGGCACAGTTACAATGTATTGTAGGGGTGGATTGGTAGAGGCATTTAAATACATGTTTTAACTTAGATTTAATTGCTAATTTCAGGGAGGGTGCTTGATTTTTTTTCCCAAAGACTATATTTCATATGGTTTTCAAGCTGTTATGTTTTCTGAGGTTTTCATCCTTTTGCATCTAAGTGACTCTTTCCAATACATGATGATGACACCCTAAAATATGGAGGCTAATAAATAGTAATAATGTTATGTATATCAGTGATGGTCATACAGGACCCAGGCTCAATAAGAGCAAGGCCACAGAAAGACCTTGCCCTGTGACCTTGACAAAGTAATTTGACTGCTTTGTGCCTCAGTTTCCCTATCTATAAATTGAAGATAATATTATTTACTATACCTTACACATAGGGAGGTTTAACTAGACCCTGTCTCAGCAAAGCATTTATGTGTGTATATATATATATACACACACAAAGCTACCCTCCTTCTAGTACATCATTACCACAGTATATAGTCACACAATATCAGATAAAGACATAATTTACAGCAGTACCTCATATGTTAAATGACATTGTATGACAACAACAAAATATACAGAAGTGCCTGAACAATGTACCTGAACACAGTATGGCTAAATGTTAGTTAGAAGTAGCATCAAACATGAACTTTTCATAGTATTACTTTTCCATCCAGTACAGACTCAGCATGGGGCAATGTACTTACATAAAGGAAAATAACTCATTACAGGACTACAACTAAGGCTTTGTCTACACTGGAACTTTGTCAACAAAACTTTTGTTGTTCAGGAGTGTTAAAAAAAAAAACACGCACACCCCCGAATGACAAAAGTTTTATGACGTAAAGCACAGATGTGAACAGCGCTTTGTCAGTAGGAGCGCTCTCCTGCCGACAAAGCTGCTGCTGTTGGGGATGGAAGTCTTTTGTCAGCAGGAGAGCTCTCTCCGACAAACAGTAGCTAGCTACACTGTGCGCCTTTTAGTGGCATGGCTATAGTGGCACAGCTGCATCGCCAAAAGGTGGGTAGTGTAGACAAAGCCTAAATGTAGTGAAACAAGAAGCTGGGCTCCTGGCCCCATGGCAGAGTCAGGGTTGCCGAGATGTGAACTAGGAACTAGTGACTGCTATAATTATTTTGCTCATTCTGACTGAAATATCTGATTTAAACCCCTTATAGTTTATTGTGAGTTGCAGGGTAGACTATACGTTATTGGAATGGCAATTTTCCCTAGGCCTTCTGTTTGACTTCTAAGACACATGGCATGAATGATCTCCATGAAGCTAAATATACATGCAAATAATGCTAAAGTGTTTGAATAAATTTGCTAGGATATTATTAATTTTAAAGGCTAAATTAAAACAGTAGGAGCAGACTCATTTGATTTATACAATGAGATATATTTATTTTGAATATCCTGTGTTCACGTCTTTACTAGTTAAGCATTAATGTAAAACATGTTTTTAACTGCACACAGTATAAGAAACTTTGAGTCAAAAACAACTTGAAGGTGAATTTTTCCTTCAGTTAGGAGCTGGATGGAATTCACACCTTGAGGTTTACTTTGAGTTTTGGTTTCCAAACACTCAAGTCTATCACAACCACCCTGCTTTCAGGCACTGGCAAATCCCCACAACAAACTAAGGGTCAAGAGTGCAGCCAAAATATGAGCCAGACTAGTAGAGCTGACAACTGACACAATGACACATGAGGGAAAAATAGATAAGATAAGGTGCAAGATACTAGGGCTCTCATTCCTCTGGGTGGATGAGACTGAATGCATGACAAAGATGACATACTATTCATTCCAGGGCCAGGCCAAGCATTGTACTGGGAATTCAGCACTCTTATATCTACAGGGCAAGGCTGACCCCAATCCCATTGACTTCAACTGAAGCTGCATCCAGTGTGCCTGGTTTACCCTGGTCTCTCACAAGGTCTACCCTTGTGCTTGTTGTTTTTAATCTTGATTTAAGAACTGCAAGCTGCATATGCATGGACAGATCACTTCACACAACACCAAAATTCAGCTCTCTCTGATGGACCATCATTTTTAGCAGTGCTAGTGATACTGAGCAACCGTTTAAGAACAGAAAGTAAAGACTACTACCAATAAAGTAAGGGGAGAATTTTGATACACAGAATATACTGGTCAGAATACTGAAGAACCAACCCTGCTTTGGAGTAAAAGTGGCAAGAAGTGTTCAGGACTGCCATTTTCCATCTCATCTCAGGGGCATAGGTTCCAGCACTACAGTGCCCGCTGTGGGGCCTGGGTTCAGTTCTAGTTATCCATGAAAAGACTCAGCAAATGGATTAGCTGCAGCCCCTCAATTACTGAGGTGTGAATTTGAAAAGTAAAGGAGAAAATAGGACCAAATAAAATAAAGAGGAATAATTTAATTCAATAATATTTCATCACTCAAATCATCACTCTTAGATGAAAGGACTGGGAAGAACTTCCAAGATAGAGGTGTCTTCTACATATATGAATGCTAAATATAAATGATTAGAAAACCATTTGTAACTTCCAAGTGCTTTCTTAGTGATCTTTAGTCTTTTTGTAATGTTAAACTTTTGCATTAAATTCAAGATTTTATGCCTTGGGACACCTTGCTAGGATGAAAACGACAAGCTATTTTAAAGTTTGATCAATTACTTTGGAAGGAAACTCATAAAACCAGATAAGTAGGTGTGCCCCAAAGCCACAAATAGCTTAGATTCCAAGCTAGGTTGGCTACAGTCCACATCTGTGATTGCCAAATTTTGGGCAGCCAGGGATGGGTCCAGTGCCTGTAAATTAGAAGAGCCCAGAGACTGTTCTACCTTACACCAGGCTGCCAATAGCCCAAGGGACTACACTGGCAGCCAGAAACTGCTAGGGCACCACTCAGCTACATCTTTTTTTCCCTAGCCTTGGGGCCAAAAGGAGTATTTACAGGGGGTGCAACTCTGCTCTTCTCTGTGCTTCCCCTTACACAAGAGAATATCTTACATTGCTTCACTGACAATCTCTATAGCTGCTTTGTGCTACCAAAGTGGTGTAGAGCTGAAGAGATGCCAGAACCTGCCTGGAAAGAGACATGCAAGAGACTCAGATTTTCAGAGCTGAAGGTTAAAATAAACGTGCTGTGTATTTGAGTTCAGAAGCGATACCACAGAAATTGCTCTACAAAAGTTGAAAATTACAATACAGATGCAATAATTTTGCTGGCTAGCCATATTGGTAAATTCAGTTTTTATGGATTCACTGACAGAAAAATCTATTAGGTTTGACCATATGAAATTTTAATAATGTCGTAGGTCAGAATGTAGCAAATCTGGTAAGATGTTCCCTTGGGTAGTTGAGAGATTAAAGGGCTGACTATCCTTTAATATTCTCCACTTCAACGTCCTCTCCCTCCCAGAAATGCACACCCAGAAACACAATCCTGTGCTACATCATTTAATTAAAGCTGGATTTTATCAGTTTTCTCAGCCACTTTACTGAAGAGCTCAGCTTCATTTTCAAAGACCACATCAAACAGCTCAAGGTTTAAAACGTTGGTTTTAAAGTAAAAAGAAAAGGAGTACTTGTGGCACCTTAGAGACTAACCAATTTATTTGAGCATAAGCTTTCGTGAGCTACAGCTCACTTCATCGGATGCACCGATGAGCTGTAGCTCACGAAAGCTCATGCTCAAATAAATTGGTTAGTCTCTAAGGTGCCACAAGTACTCCTTTTCTTTTTGCAAATACAGACTAACACGGCTGTTACTCTGAAACCTGGTTTTAAAGTAATTTGTCAAAAGGAAAATCGCTGTCTAAAACATATTTTTAAACAAATAAAAAAAAGGGCAAACACAAAATGAAATGACACATGCTGGACAATTTCAACACAAAGACAACTGGAAATTCCATTTTAGGGCACTGGTTAACAGCGTAGCACTGAAGCTAGAGACATTCCATGGTTTAAATTAAAGCTCTCTATGCCAAATGCTGTTCTCTGTTACATCAGGGTACGTACAAAGTAACACCATTGACTTCAGCAGAGTTACTCCACTTTTACACCAGTTGAATTGGCCCTTACCCTTTCAAGAGAATGGGGATGCTATCACTGCAGAATCTAAGGTTTCAGAGTAACAGCCGTGTTAGTCTGTATTCGCAAAAAGAAAAGGAGTACTTGTGGCACCTTAGAGACTGAGCTGTAGCTCACGAAAGCTCATGCTCAAATAAATTGGTTAGTCTCTAAGGTGCCACAAGTACTCCTTTTCTTTTTGCAGAATCTAAATATACCTAGCAACAACTGTGTCTTTACACAGTGAACAACTGATGGCTAGGAGTAATGGCTCAACTTCTGAACATAAATAGGAATTAGTGAGGTGGGAAAGAATAAATAAACATATCACATCAGTAGAGTCCATGCCCACATGGGCAGCCACTGTCAGAGACCCGTAGGTAAAGACAAAGAACCTCAGGTATGCATGACTTCTCAGAGATGCAGTTTAGCACGATGGCCCTAAACTGACAAAAAACTGTATTGAAGGTAAGTTCTGTAACACAACAAACTAAGTATCTATAATTTGCCCTTTTCTTCTTAAAAAAAACAAAAAACAAACAAACACTCTTTCAGGCACTCTGAGTTTTCATTTTGTTTCACAATTTTTCAGCATCCACTTTCCCCTGATTGGTTGGGTTTTCCTTGGGGATCTGGGAAAGTTCCTTTATGTCTTTCTTATCAATGCCTGATCCTAGATCATCAATATGCACCTAATACAAACTAGATGGCAACAACTGCATGTGGTTTTTCACTTCCCTCATCCCTTCTTTTGTTATCAAGCAATGTGACAGTTCCTCATTGGAACTTGAAACTCAGGCATTAGATTGCAGTGGGATAATTGACTAAGCAGAAATTCGGTAAGTACATTAGTGAACATCTCACTAACTTGAGCCCACCCCAGAGAATCAGCTACCTTATAGATACAGCAGGGTTACATTTTTCAATCAAAACTATTTTATGGAGAAAAATGGAGATTCAGCAATGTTGAAACCTCATATAAATTTGTGTCAATTTTGTTAGTGTTCATTTGGGGGGGGAAACAACTGCAAAAAATTCTGAAAAAAAATCAAAATGTTTCATTTTGACATTTGCTAAACAAAATATTTTGATTTTTAGTTCAAAATAACTTTTGTATAAAGGGTTTCTTTGATTTTATTTTTAAAAATTCAAAAACTTTAAAAATACTCAACATCAAACAAAACATTTCAGACCAAAACAATTTTTTTGACTTGTTAGTTTTCTGAAAATGTTGAAAATTTTCATTTTTGGTTCAGCCTGAAATGAAAATATCTATTATTTACCCAGCTCTACTCTGGGTTCTTCTCAATGGAAATTATAGTTGGGGGTCTCCTTATGTCTCCTCTGCTATTCTGAGACTGTTTTGTATAAACTAAGATTCTTTATTAAGATAAAGAAATAGTAGCTTTACTGAGTGCCTCCAGTTTGGTAACTATCTACTACTAAGATTCCCCAGGAATAATTCTGCATGGCTTGAAGCCACTGAGAGTACATGATGCATAAACCAGAGCAGAACGTGGAGTCTGGAAGGATAAACCTTTCTATCTCACCTGTTGAGCAGTATAACAGTTCAGGGCAACTGTACCTGTACCTCCCCTTAATAGTCCACCAAGGGCATCCACTCCCAAGCTTCTGGTTCCTCTGGCCGTGGCCTCTCTTGAGTGGAGATGCATGTCTCTGCCTCCTGACAAAGGTGAACAATTCTTTGCCTTCACTTTGGTATTCCCAGCAAAAGACAGACATCCCTGCTTGCTTTCTCTTCAGAGACTGGTAACAGTGTAATTGCCCATAGTTCTAAGTTACCATACAGTTCTTTCTAAAAGTAAGTCATCCTTAGGGTAAAAGCATGATAGAGAAAACACTAAAAACAAGAAAAGAACCTATGCACATGCTAATTAGTTTTTCCAGAGATCTCCCCAACTCCAACATGGGCTCTAGCAGGTGATTAGTCCTTCAAACCCCACAAAGGGGTCTCTTCTGTGGTCACAAATTCATAAACGCCTCAGCTCAGAACCAGCACACTCATGAAAAGTTTATTCCCTCCTCCATACATTTCAAGGGTCTTGGAGCTGAAGTCTCCAGGAGCAGGTAATCAGTAGTTTTTCTCCCCAGGGTGTAGTTTCAAAAGACCTCCCAAGTACCTCTCAGGAAACCCATTTCACACCTATTGTCTCAAAAAGTTAATTGAAGTTCCTAACATTTCACCAAGGTTTACATCAGTCAGTCTCCTAGACAAGTTACATACAATAACACACAAACATTTGCATTTTAATACAATGGATGCCCAAAGGTTCTAACTTTAGTTCAATAAAATTTAATTTAATTCAGTACGGTTTATCAAGGATATTACAGGAAATTGCCTTATGTCACAAGCACCTTTTCTGAATCTACAGGGACTGAAACAGGCTCTGATCATCTCACCTCAGTTTTTCAGCTTTACAATCCAAACCTTCAGCTGATATAGCCTGTCACACTTTATTTGTAATAGCTACCCAGATGTACACCTGTGGAAGGTCTAGTTCTACAATTCAAAGTCCTCTTGGAAGCTTTAATCTCATCACCCCACACAACCCCCTGCTCCGTCAAGTGGAAAAAGTGAGTGAGGTGGGAGAGATCTAGCAGAATGAATAAGGAGGCAGTTTACAATATAACATTTATTCTGTTGAGCTATAGAAATCTCAGATTTCTGTTGTAAAGCCTCAGATTTTTGCTAGCTTGAACCCATGAAAGAGAGAAAACAAGGGAAATCTCATGCTAGTTTCAGTGAAAGTTCCCTGTGGGACTTGAGTCTGTTATTAGGAGTTTAGGAATGAGTTCAAATACGCCGCTGGGGAGTTCAGGCTTCCAGTCTCCCAGTTCTTTGGCTGTCCAGGCTCCAGGCAACTCACCAGGCAGACTCCTGGGAGTAGAGATTCCAGGACTTCCAGGGTCCACAGCTTGGAGGTTCCCTTCCCCTGACAGAAAATTTCAAAACTTTTGGTTTTCATTCTAAATTGGAATGAAACCAAATTTTGAAATATTGAAATCCTCCACATAATGGAATTACCTTTCTCTGCTCAGCTCAAGTGGCAGTCATCTGTTACTGGTCCACACCAGCAGCAAATGATTGCCACACCGGTTCAGCTGCGTTGGCTAGCCCATTGCTCAGTACCTGATTCAAAGGGAAGGGGAAGGCAGAACTAAGGCATACTTGCCTCTACACACAAAGATCCACAGTCCAGCAGATCAGGTTGTCTTACTCTTTCTTATGCCTACTTACCTGTGCATCTCACAACTGTTTCAACAGTTCTTTTAGGACCAAACCCTGAGATCCTTAGGCAAACTGATAACTAATGGCAGAGTTAAGAGAGAGGATTAGGCCCAAATGCATTCGCTCATATGTCTGTGTGATGCTGTTGTACAGATCAGTTAGCAATTATAGAAATGATCCTGTCTGTCATTCCAGACTCTGTAAGTTATTTACACAAATACACCAATGCCTAATGATAACTCAAAAGTGACCATACAAAATGAGCCACAGTCTAAGTGGTTCTTTATAAACATGATTGGCTTGTAAGGTGTCATGGGAAATCATTCCAGCTGGTTGGGAAATTAACATGATCCTAAACATATGTAGCCATTATTGATAACTGATATATCTGATGACCAGCTTTAAACACAGCTATTGATTTTAGCTGAAGGCTCCTCACAATGAAATTTTCCCTATGGATGGTCTTCACAGGGTTGTCTGAGATGCTGTTCTCTGTGTACAGCAGGGTTAATGTTCACATTATCAGTTCAGACTGTTCATTTTAATTGTTGTTTGCAGTGTTGTTGTAGCCCTGTTGGCCTCAGGGTATAAGTCATGGTCTGAATAGAGACACTGGAATTATGGTTAATTACAATAAGCATTAACCCCCCTTTTTTGTCCTGTATCTGCAGAGGTGTTAATGGGCCACTTCACCTTGAATGGTCTCTTAGAATATATGCTAACTATTTATGCTAACCAATCTATTCTGTCTTGTATTTAGCCAGGACACTCAGAGTACCTTTCCCAGAACTGAAGAACTCTGTGTAGGTCAAAAGCTTGTCTCTTTAACCAACAGAAGCTGGTGCAATAAAAGATACTACCTCACCCACCTTGTTCATTGTAATGGCAGTATAAGTAAATCCTAAAAATTCAACTTTTGCACGCAGTTACCACATTGTACCATACGAGTTAATGCAATTATTTCCCATTCTACATTCACTTACATCCCAAAAAATTACATTAGAAAAACATTAGGGCTGTAAAATCAAGCACTCAAAAATTAGGAAATGTGAGAATTAAGTTTTCCTCTGCAATCTTAATTTGTCTCATTAAATTATGACAGAATCTTTAATCACATGATCACATACTATTTTTCCCCAGGACCTCTGCCTCATTCAGTGCACAGGATGGTCAGTGCTCTGAATGGGTAACTATTCAATATTACTTTTTCATCCTCATCATTCAATATGTGGCCCCAGGCCTTATTTACTGCACACCATCCAAACTATGCACTGAATACAGAATTACTAAGTTCCTCTGGGCCACTTCTGTGATGCTCTCACTATAGTATCTCAGTGATTTACAAACATTAATGAATTTATGTTCACAACACCCCACATGTGAAGTAGCATCATCTCCATTTTACTCATGAGGGACTGAGGTATAGAGATTAAGGCCAAAATTACCAACATTTTGTGTGCCCAATTTGAGATATTTAGGGCCTGATTTTTCACAGTGCTTAATGTTACACTGCACTTCAAATGTTCCGAGCACAGATCCTATTGACTTCAGTGCAGTGGGGAACGCTCAATACTTCTATAAGTCAGATCTCAGGGTCTCAAGGTGGGTGCCCAGAAAATGAGGGGCACACAATTATTGACCACCTCTGAAAACTCTGGTTTACATGACTTGCCCAGCATCACATAGGAGTTCTGTGGCAGAGGCAGGGTTAAAGTTTATTTCTCCAGGATGACTCAACTGCCTTAACCATTGGACAGTCCTTGCACTTCCTGCACTTCCCTACCTGATTCAATTCATACTCCAACTTCTGCAACAAACTAGGCAGGGGTCTGTCACAGACTGGCTGGCCCTTTAAGGGAAGTTGGACTCAGCCCAGCCTGTGATGTACCACTTAACCCCCCAAGCTGTCCCTGATCCAGTGACTTAATTACAATTAGTGATCCCAGCTGTGAAAGGGGGTCAGAGAAGACTACATTGGCAGGAAAGAAAACTCAGGGAGGAGGGAGAGAGGAGCAAGGGGAGTTCTTGCTTTCTGGGAAAGGCCTGGTGAAAGCAGGCTAGAAAGAGCCATAGGGAGCTGGTCAGGCACAAGTGGGACAACAAGAGACAGAGCCTGTAGAAAGGAGGAAGGTTCCTGACAGTATATCTACACTGCAATTAAACACTCCTGGCTGGCCTGTGCTAGCTGACTCGGGTTCATGGGGCTCAGGTGAGGGGCTGTTTAATTGCAGTCTAGATGTTCAGGCTTGGGCTAGAGCCCAGGTTCTAGGACCCTGTGAGGTAGGGAAGAGTCCCGGAGCTTAGGCTGCAGTCCAAACCTGAATATCTGCACCACGGT
Organism: Lepidochelys kempii; assembly: GCF_965140285.1. Classification (NCBI taxonomy): domain Eukaryota; kingdom Metazoa; phylum Chordata; order Testudines; family Cheloniidae; genus Lepidochelys; species Lepidochelys kempii. The sequence goes on along the minus strand of NC_136385.1, from coordinate 45,637,394 downwards.
TAAACAGCTCCCAAGCCTGAAGCCCAGGTGCTCAAGTCAGCTCATGCAGGCCAGCAATGGGTGTTTAATGGCACTGTAGAGATACCCTGAGAGAAGTTGCCAGAGTCCTGGAGGAGAGGAGGCAGTGAGGAATCCTGCTAGGAGATGAGTCTTCAGGGAAGTGGCCATGAGAGGTAGCGCTCAGCCAAAGGAGCAAAGAAGAGGTCTGCAGTCCCCAGAAGTAAGGGTGAGGAGCAGAGACCTTTAGCATAGACCAAGACGGGAAGAAGGATTTTCTGTTTGGAGGTTGGTGTGGATTCTTTTTGTTACCCTGGAAGGAGATAGAACTGGAAAGAAGTGCCCTGACTAGGGGGCTAAGCCATGGAAGAAGTAGACAGCAGGCCACCGTGGGGCCAAGAAAGAGGTCAACAGGGGGCACTAAAGATGAAGACACATGCCATGCCCCCTTCTGATGCCATGGGGTGCTACAGCAGTGAGTGGAACCACTTATGGTTCCTACACAATAGCCTCCTTCATGACACAACCTTGGTCCATTCCCTGAGCACCATCCACCCTGTGCCGCACTGAATAAAATAGGGACCCTGTGGAATAAATAGTATGTGATATTGTAATTAAAGTCTGTAACAAGAATGCTTACCCCAAGGGGAGTAAATTACAATTGCAAAGGCAACTTTAATTCTGACCTGTCCTAACTTCTGAGTGCAATGATAATGTTTTTTTAACACAGTTGGGGGGAAGTCGTTTCCTGTTTCTTTTAAAAAGGAAATCATGCTGACTCCTCACATTGGTCATCACTAGTGCTGGAATCCTTAGATTCACAACACAGTCCTCTACCATGCAGATGGAATCTTCAGAGAATTTCTCTCTCAAATCTAACACATCTCTATAAAGCCATGCAAACTCAGATTTTTCACAGGCTTATAAATTGGACAACAGCAGGCACATGCTTGGAACCAGGATGACCTCCCTGACAAATTTCAAGTTCCTTCTCCAAAACATGAAGATGCTAGAGCTTCTCAGTTGGAAGAAAGAAAAGGAGTACTTGTGGCACCTTAGAGACTAAACAAATTATTTGAGCATGAGCTTTCGTGAGCTACAGCTCACTTCATCGGATGCCGATGAAGTGAGCTGTAGCTCACGAAAGCTCATGCTCAAATAAATTGGTTAGTCTCTAAGGTGCCACAAGTACTCCTTTTCTTTTTGCAAATACAGACTAACACGGCTGTTACTCTGAAACCTGTCAGTTGGAAGAATATTTTTAACATGGGCAAAACAACATCCTAAACTAATTCTTGGAAATTACTGAAACTTTTTAGCAGAATTTTTTTTTAAAAAAAGTTTAGCCCCAGGCAAACACCCAGCATGGAAAATTGCAGTCCAAATAGCTAAAGTCTGGCAAAATTATAAGTAACTAAACACAGGGTAGGACAATGGAACATGTCAGGCAACCTTAACTATAGGAGTTGCTACCTGCCTCACTTATAGTTTCTATAGAAATAATTCAGAATATCAGATTGAAAGTGTGTGAAGTGTAGGCAAATGTTGACTTTGCAGTGGTGATCACTTGTCCAATATTTGTCCTTCAGCTTTAATTTAAGTATTTATCTTCCTCTTTACTTAATTATTGTGATCTCTTAAACAGCCGATGATCTTTAAAACTGATGTTTATTTACAATGATTCTAATGTTAGGAAAAAATGTTTTCTTTTTTTAAGTAGTATTGTTGCTGATATAAAAGATGAAATCTGCAGATGAATTCAAAAGTGATATTGGGAAATTAATTATGACTTACAATAAAGAGTTGTCTTGTAATGTTTTAAATAGAGCACTCTTGTTGTTTTGTTCTCAATTTTGTTTCACATCTCGCAAACTTTTACAATCAGCCTAAGCATTTGTGGTTGATTTAATAAATTTTAGGATTGATGCTGGTGAGAAAAGTGTTTAAACTCACATTGTGTAAGCTATATTGTCAAGTGTAAATCACAAATGGAATTTGTGGTTAAAAGGACAGAAAAACTAAAAACAAGCTGCCACTTTCCCTTTTGGAGGTGGCAGCTCTGCAGTGGTGGATAAAATGAGTCAGCTAATATATTACATATGCAAACTAAATATATACCAAATAGCACTCCTGATTACCTGAGATACTCCCTGTATTCCCCTCTACTGAGCATACAAAATAGCTGTCCAATCAAATACAATATATAGCAAGCATTGACTTCTTAAGGGGAATTACTGTATAATTCGTAAAGCTTGTTAGGATGCTGCAGACTGAAAGGGGCTATAGAAATTTAATATATTGTTATGGTAAAATGAAAAATAAACAAAAACGGAAGCTTTCGAAACAATGGCTATCCTAAACAAATGAGCCACTGATACACCCAGAGACCCTTCACCATGGCGGTCAGGTAAGACACGCACAGAGTATTTGCACTGCACTAATATTGGTATATTCGTTCAAGAATTTCAGTCATGAAGGAATTCCTGCTTTGGTCACCTTGCATTTTTAAAACAACTTGGTTTTGGGTAATTTAAGGTTCTTTATCTGATTTGGTTGCGTGTACGTACACACACACGCACGCACCCCACCCCGTGCGTGCACAATTTTATGCACAATTTGAAAAACACCTTCTTGGCACAGCTCATCAAAGATGCACTCCATTTTATCATAACAGGGCATGTTCTAGCATAAATTAGGAGGGCTTGAGTTTAGGTGAGCTTTGATTTACATACAATTTGAAAGGACAGAGTAAAAAGCATATACCTATTTTCTATATCTATGCATGTGTATATATGTTTTTGATTTAATTTGATGCTCAAAAAAAGTGGAAGCCTTCTGCCAGTCAGGGTGTATGCAGTCTGTATACAAACTCCTATGCATAGTTTTACCAATGTACCTCAGTCCTGATCTGCAAACCACTACTCCTGCTATTGCAGTCATGGGCTTGTCATGAACAGAAACTGCAAATCATGATGAACTATGTCAAGTTGTATGGTGGCCTAAATACCTGTGGGGATCTGGGCCCTAGTGCATTTGTCCCTCTTTTCTGTAATCATACAAGGTTTTTGCTGCTCTACCAGCCTTTTCAGCATGAGTAACACAAGGCTTGCATGGAACTGGTATTTCCTGCTTGGATTAGAGCATGGGTGGATTGGGTTGCTCTTGCAGTTCTCAAAGAATTAAGGAAGCCTTTAGTGAGTGCTTTAAGGAGGCCTTTACTGAGCCTCTTCCAGAAGGTATGTGCTTTCATTCTTAACAGCATCTGCTATGCAGGATCAGGTAACATGCAAAACATAGCAAGTGTGAATCAGCCATCTCACCCGGTTCTATTATCAGTGACCCTAAGGCCTTGCCTACATTAGAAAGGATAGGCTGGTATTGCTAGACTGTTGAATTCCCCTAGCAGAGACACACTTTATACTGGCAAAAGTATTATTTTCACAATATAGCTTAAAGCAGTTCCCTGAACATAGTAAGCTATAGCTGCAAAAGGACTCTTTTGCGGGTACAGCTGCACATACACAACAGCTTTTGCTGGCATAGCATGTCAGTCAGGGGGAGGGAAAAATCACCCCCGTGGCTGACATAGCTACGCCAACAAAACTCAAGCGTAGAGCAGGTCTAACCGAACCAAAGCTATGGGAATGAGTTTGGGAGGAAATCTACCTAATTATCTGTTCTTCACGCTGCAACAGCATGTTGGATATTATTTGAGATTTGCCAGTACCTGCTTTGGAAAGTCACTACTAGTGACTGGATCATAGATCATAGAATATCTGGGTTGGAAGGGACCTCAGGAGGTCATCTAGTCCAACCCGCTGCTCAAAGCAGGACCAATCCCCAATTTCTGCCCCAGATCCCTAAATGGCCCCCTCAAGGACTGAACTCACAAGCCTGCATTTAGCAGGCCAATGCTCAAACCATTGAGCTATCCCTTTATTCTGCCCTGTCTTTATGCGATTATATTTAAATGCACTCTTTTGAGCCTCGCTCTCAGATCCGTGAACCACTCTAGCCAGCTTCTGTGGGAGCGGTAGACATGTATGTGAGGTCTGAACATGGACTACTGCCTTGAAGCTGCTTTTTTTACAGTATTCAACAAAGGTATCAATGGCTGACCGTGAGCTGTCAAAATCCAGCTATCACAATTATAATGCCTCAAGAACCTGTTGTTCATTTTGCCCCTGATTGTCTATCTCAGAGTCATGTCTTTCACTTGGTGAAGGTGTTAAACTGACCTTGGCAGAGGGAAGATATAGAGAAAGAGAGTCACCTCCCTTCTATATAATCCCCCCTATATAGAATTTTTGGTTTCTTTGATATTTATGACAGGTTTCAGAGTAGCAGCCGAGTTAGTCTGTATTCGCAAAAAGAAAAGGAGGACTTGTGGCACTTTAGAGACTAACCAATTTATTTGCGCATAAGCTTTCGCGAGATACAGCTCACTTCATTGGATGCATGCAGTGGAAAATACAGTGGGGAGATTTATATACACAGAGAACATGAAACAGTGGGTGTTATCATACACACTGTAAGGAGAGTGATCAGTTATGATGAGCTAATACCAGCAGGAGAGGGGGCGGGGAAAGAAAACCTTTTGTAGTGATAATCAAGGTGGGCCATTTCCAGCAGTTCGTATTAGCTCATCTTAAGTGATCACTGTCCTTACAGTGTTTCATGTTCTCTGTGTATATAAATCTCCCCACTGTATTTTCCACTGAATGCATCCAATGAAGTGAGCTGTAGCTCATGAAAGCTTATGCTCAAATAAATTTGTTAGTCTCTGAGGTGCCACAAGTACTCCTTTTCTTTTTGGTATTTATACGGCCTCCACTCCCACACCATATGAGCACCTCACAATGGTCCCTGAATAGTATGGAAGTGCAGTTCTCCTCTTGAGGCTTTTGCCCAGGGTCACACAGAAAGTCTATAGCTGAGGATAGAACTGAGGCCTGGTCTCCTGAGACCCAGGCTAGCACCCTCAATAGTGACCAATCCTTCATTTCTAATCTTTCTTTTTCATCTAACCAGCCATTTCCTCCCTCTCTTCTGTTACTACAGACTAAGGCCTGGTCTACACTTGGGCTGGGGGGAGGGAAATCGATCTAAGTTATGCAACTTCAGCTATATGCGGTAAGTTGACGGCTGATGCTCCCCCGTCGACTCCGCCTATGCCTCTCGCTCTGGTGGAGTACCAGAGTCGACGGGAGAGCGCTCAGCAGTTGATTTATCAAGTCTAGACTAGATGCGATAAACCGACCCCCACTGGATCGATCACTGCCCCTCGATACAGCAGATAATGTAGACAAGCCCTAAGCTATACTGCATTGCTGTGGGGAGAGAGTCACAACAGTAACTATATTTCACAACTTCTGTGGCATGGCATATCACATGCACATTTTCACTAATTTGCCATGCACTATTATGTTCCCTCACCCATTATATTGGTAATTTAAAAAATTGAAAATATGAATTTTTGCATGGTTTCCATGCAAAAGCCATCTTTGCTTAAAACAAGGGTAAAGGGTACTGCTTGCAGTTAATTTCAACCCTGGTTTTGCTCAAAAACTTGCCCATTCTCATTGGAAAATGCGTCCCTTTCTTTGAAAAATGTGTGGGCCTAATGAACTCATTTTTGAGCCTAATTAACTGTGAAAAACCTTGAATTTTAAGTAGTTTGCTTTTTCATCATATATATTTTTCATTCAGACACAGGTCCCAGACATTCATGGACCACAAGTAGTTTTCACCAGACCTTTTATGTTATGGTGAAAAATGTTCTACACATCAGATCTTTTAGATTTAGATTTTAGAGGACTTTTATTTACCACTAGGAGGTGCAGATGGTCTTTCCACCAGCCTGACAGCACCACTACTCTGCCTTAATTCTCCATTCTCTTCCCCACAGCCACGTTGCTCTTAGGTGGGAATGTTTTTCTTTTTCATTCACTGGCATTTATCTACTTATTTCCTTATTTCCACCCCCAAATCCCCCTTTGAATTTTATTTGTTTCAAAGCCATTTCCCAGCATACTCCTACCCCAACATGTGTTCCAGCTTCTAATCCTTGGATTTAGGTTTCTTAGAATCAGTGGTTGTGATATTTGCTGGGAGCTGACTCTGACCTGTTTCTTGCCTTTCTGCTGATGTCAGAGACAGATGGTATTACTTATAGATCTGAAAACTGCATGCATAATGCTATGCAAGTTGTGCTCTGAAACAGACTCACCCTCCATTGTATTTTTCTGGAAACGTTATCTTGCGGTCGGAGTTCTTCACTATCTCTTTTTGTACAGCTTGACCAAACCATAGCATCACTGTTGATGAGAGATGTGGCCAAGGCACAAAAATCAGATCTAAACATCCCTGGAATGCCTGGAACCTGTTTCTTAGAGGCATGAGCAACATTAAGGGTGTTCAGATCCAGAGTTTTGGATCACATCCATCTCTGTTAGCAACAGAGTTCTGTTTTCTCTCTGTGTTGTACAGATACTGTTATGTTTCTTCTTTGGCTCTGGTAGCTCCATCTTTTGGTTTAAAACTTCACACTTTTTCCTACCATAAAAGACTGATGGGCAGGTAAGAAGAAACTTGTTTGGCACAAAGAAGCATCCTCCTCCTCACTCAACCCCCTACTTGTTCACTCAGATCCAGGACTAAACCTTTTGGAAGGTTCTGAACTTTTTTTTTTTTTTAAATGTTGTGCGGTGTGTCAGGATGACAGGTTGTAAGAGATGCAAAGTTATTCCGCCTGCCTGTGCTACCCACCAGACAGAGTGGGACTTATTAGCTCCACCTCAGGGGAATAAAACACTGCAGCAAAACACTACGACTGCTGTGGGCGATGCTGAGCTATAGGTGGCTACATGTCCACTTAGGCAACAAAGTCAGTTGGCCCCGGTTCCTCAACAGTGGACTGCTACAAGGCTCAGTGCTGACGCTTTTCAATGTTTACACGAGCAACATGCCTCCAATGAAATTGTGAAAATTTGCATACGCAGATGACCTTGCCCTGGTAACGCAAGCAGCCACCTTCAGCAACATCAAATCTACCTGGGAGGAATATTTTCAGAAATGGAGGCTGAAGGCAAATTCTAACAAAACAACAGTGACTGCCTTCCATCTTGATAACCGGAACTCTAAGTGCACCCTGAAAGTGACCTTCTGTGGGAACACTGTGCGACGTGACCCCACTCCCATCTATCTTGGAGTGAAGCTGGATCCCACGCTAACCATCCACGACCATCTGAAGAAGGTAGCTGCTGAGATGAAGACAACAGTCAACCTAGTCCAGAAACTGGCAAGCACAAGCTGGGGAGCATCAACATCAGTGTTACGGACCTCAGAGATGGCCCTTGTGTACTCCATAGCTAAGTACTGTGCACCCGTAAGGACCAGAAGTAGCCATACTTGACTTGTTGATGTCCAGCTAAACACTGCAATGCACTGGAACACTGGAACTCTCAAGTTGACCCCCCACAACTTGGCTCCCCCATCCATTAGCCTTCAGGAACTCCAGAGAATCGTGGAAAATGAACGTCTTTCCATGTACCAGGACCTTAACAATGTCCTTCACCACCGCTTGAAGTCACGTGAGCCCTATTGGACCCTGATGAAGTTCATCAACCCTGATGAAGTTTGGAAAGCCGAATGGAGTTCACAAGAAATCACAAACAAACACCTTGTGAAAGACCTAGTGCTTCGGTTGATCCCTGGCTTTGGTCTCCCATGAAGCTCATGGGCAACCCTAAACCATATCAGCGCAAACCATGGTAGATGTGGCTACTTGCTGCACAATTAAAATTAAAGACTCTCCATTGTATGACTGTGGTAATCCAGAACAGATCATGGAACACATAACTATTCAGTGCCCAATTCACAAATACGAAGGAGTCATCATAGCAATACACTCTGCTACTCCAGGCAATTATCTGCCTTAACCATCTAAATGTAAAATTAGAGTTATAGCTCTATATTTACATCAGCCATACAAAAAAGAAGAATGTAAATAAAAGATGGACAATCTCGAAACAGCAATAAAAACTAAGAAGGGAGATCTTGCTCAAAACCTTAATAAGCATCAGCTCAGGGGTACGTTGAGGCAAAAGGTCAGTGTGTTGGAATAATCTCTGGACACTAACACTGTGTGTGTTCACAGAGGAATGGGGACTCAAACCATTTATATGCTGTATCTACACTTCTGGGGTTTAACTAGCAATGAAACTGGCCACGCTGAGACTCCACAGGAAAGTGAAGTGAGCTGTAGCTCACGAAAGCTTATGCTCAAATAAATTTGTTAGTCTCTAAGATGCCACAAGCACTCCTTTTCTTTTTACAAAAACAGGCGATTTAGAATCATAGACTATCAGGGTTGGAAGGGACCTTGGGAGGTCATCTAGTCCAACCCCTGCTCAAAGCATGGTCAATCCCCAATTTTTGCCCTAGATCCCTAAATGGCCCCCTCAAGGATTGAACTCACAACCCTGACTTCCACCCAAGATGGCAGAATTCTGAATTGATCAAGCAAGCTGTTCACCAGAGCAGCTCACAAGGTCTCAGTGCTGTCAAATTTAAATTTGAACCACCTCCTAGTCTTAATCTGGATCCAAACATTGCCTCTACCTTCTTCTACCCATCACACACACACACACACACACACACACACACAGTTTTGCTTTTAACATATAAATACAAACACAGAGAGAGCTTTTACTGATTATGTTGGAACAACTTTAAACATTTGTTTTAGGCTTGATCTACATCTGAGCCTAAGTGCATTCTGGCTTGCAATGCAGCTACTGTGTTGATTTCATAAGTTTTAATTGTGCTTAGTTATATGCCAGTATGTGGGTGTGTGATGGAAGATTAGGGAGGTGAAATATTGCTTCAGTTCTATATTTTCCTAGACTAGCACAAGGTTAGTCTGCCCCAAAAGAACTGTAGTCCTTTCCCCCTCTCACCCCGCTATTATGAAACTTAGACATACATTTTCTTTAATGTATATTAATTGGCTGAGCAAAATAAGGTCTAACACTCAACTCAATGGCATTTCTCTGTTTTGTCAGTCTGTAATGCATCCAATCAATTGCAACATTTCTAGGAACATTCTAGGCATCAATGGGCAAGAACCCGATAGATTTTGGTGCCAGCTGGAAAACCAGAACACTGAAAAACACTTATTTCCACACAGTGCCCATTTGGTGCTGCAGACAACATTGGGACATCAGAAGTAAATCAGCCAGTCATCACTCACTCACTCCAGGTCATTTGCATACTTCAATCCCATTGGTTAAAATGAGTCAGCAAATGAAACTATGAGTCAGGACTGAGGTGATTTGACAGAGTTCGGAGGATATGGGGGTTCAATACTGGAATAGCAGAGACTGCTTCAGATCAAGAGCTGCTTCAGATCAAGGCTAAGTAGGGGTGAGGTTACAGATTTTCACTGTGGCTCCCTCCACATTATGCCTGGCTCAGGCAAGATCATTTACCTTTGCCCAGTCAAAACTAATTTAGTTAATCTAAACAGTGCCCACTTGGTACTTCAGGCAGAAAGAGTGAAGAGGAGAGACAGCCAAAGCAGACATCGGGTTAGGGTGAGGGTTGCTGGAGGGACGTAGTGATGATGACTGATTTACCTGTGATGTCACTGTGCTTCTGTTTATCTCACAGACAGAAAGAAAAGAAATAAGAATGGGGGAGGGTCAAGGGAATAGGGGTGCACAAAGGAGCATGGGGGAGCAGATGGGGACCATAAAGAGCTCTTGGCATGGGGGTGAGAAGGGCACCTTGGTATGGGGTGGGGGGGTGCACACAAAATTCTTAGCATGGGGGACGGTGAATGGGGGAGACAGAGCCTCTGGTTTGATGGAGGGAGTGTGCAATTGCGGAGAGTCCCCAAAATAGAGGGCAATGGGAGGGTTGCACACAGGGAGCTTGTGGAGAAGAATGGAGGAATGCTTGTGTAAATGGAGCAACACTGTTGTAAAGCCAAGCCTGCTGTTACTACCACAGTTATTTTTAATAGGGAACTTGAATTACCAAAAGAACAACAGTCAAGCAGCTACATGTTAAATGCAATCGTTCACACCACGGAGTGATTGGAAACACAATGTTAGAGAACTTTTTTTTAAATGTTTCCCTTTAAGTAAAAGAACCAAGAACAATTACTTTATGGTGTTCCACTTGGAGGAAGCAAGGAAGGATTTGGAAAGCTGCTAGACTAGCAGGTTAACAAATGTCCTGGTGCCTTGTAACCTGGTTATACAGCATCATTACTAGTCAGGAGCTAGTAGAATTGCTAAGGATTTAAATCTGGAGCATCTTTTGTTATATCCCACCAATAGACTATGGGCAAGTCCTGGTGCCATTGAAGTCAAGGGGAGTTTTGCCATTCACTCCAATGAAGAAACCACACAGAAAGTTGGATGCCAAACAACCATATTTACTAAATATATGCAAACACTCCAGGGCAAGGCACGTACATACTGTTTCTCTGACAGGGTTCTGGCAGCTACTGCATAGAACCACTATACCGCCCCTGCAGTGGGGGACTTCTTGAGTGGAGCAGACCTGGTTCTATTAGCCCTAAGCCACCTTCTCCCTCCTTTCATCTAGGGGTACATCAGTGGGAGGAAGGAACAAATGAGATATGAGGGGGGGGCATGGTTAGAGCACATGGCTTTCCAGCCCATCCTCATTCAACACTGCAGTCCCAATGAACCTGCTGCAGCTGGTGTAACTGATTCTAAGGCTTTGTCCAAGCTGGAAATTCTTCTTTTGTCGTTCAGGGGTGTTAAAACACACACACACACACACTCCCCGAACAACAAAAGTTTTACCAACGAAAAGCACCATTGTGAGCAACGCTTTGTCAGCAGGAGCACTCTCCTGCCAGCAAAGCTGCTGCCACTCGTGAGGGGAGGGAGGGAGTTTTTTGTTGGCAGGAAAGCTTTCTCCTGCCAACAGACAGCAGCTACACTGCACGCCTTTTAGCGGCACAGCCGTGTTGCTAAAAGTGAGGTAGTGTAGACAAAGCCTAAGTTACTCTAGAGGCCAATTTGGTTCCCCACTGTCCGGACAGATAGGGAATGCTTGGCACAGCTCAGGATTCACGCCTCTCTGTTAGTGTAACAATGTCTCAATGACAAAGTCAAAATGCTTTTAGCTAAAGAGTTTCCAGATCTGTGTTTAGGTTACAAATATGGAATTCCTAACGAAGTATGCATGTGTATACTTAACCAACCCATCTGAGTGTGAGTGTATGTAACGGGGACCAGGGTGAGTAGAACAGAATGGATGCTTTTTAGCCAGAGCCACTTTGTTAAATGGAGCCAATTAGGAGAAACCCAGCACAAATCCCCATTTCTTCTCATAAAGTGGAAACAGTGTTGACATTTATCCTCCTTATCATGGTATAGTGATGTGCTCAGTTATCTGATTACATTGTCTTTACTTTGGGGGGAAAGAGGAGGAGTTAAAGATTGGTTGGAAAAATCTATTTGTTCTAGTGGTCTACCTGCTACGGGTGCTCCATTCCAAACCAGAAACCACAAAGTCTAGGGAGCAACACACGCATGTTCTCTGGAAGAAGACTGCAACAGCCAGAAAGAAGAGGGGTGATGCATAACCTGAAACAGACCTAGTTTTACAGAGAAATTCCAAGTTAGAAAGTTAATCCTTAGAAAAATATTGTACCAAATCCAAATATTAAAAGTGCTCAGAGACCACAAGGATGGGTGCAGTTTAAGAACCTGAATAGAATACAGTACAATGTATTTGGTTCTTTTCATAACAAACAACATGTCTTTAATCACCAGCAGCTGATCAGTCAGTCTAAATAATTTAAACCACAAGACCAAAGATGATAAAACAGCACATACTGCTGAGTCTTACATAGCAGAAAATGGCAATGCTGTATGCCCTGATTAGACTCTGGGGCTCAGAGTCTCGCTCGTGATCAGGCTCATTTGCTCCTTCACACTATTGGGTTCCATAGGCCAGATTTTCAAAATAGCTCAGCACTCAATCATTCCCATTTCGGCCCCTCAATGAAGGGGTCAGATATTAGAAGTGCTCAGCACCTAGCAGCTCCCATTGAGTTAGTCAGCAGTTCTGAATAGTGGGTGCTGATCTCTTTTGAACAATCTGGCCCTAAGAGTGTATTTCCTATACAGGGATAATTTGGCCTCTTGGTTTTATTCTCATGATTTCTTTTCTTTTGATAAATTTTGATGGAAATGAGCATGCTGTAATATCAGTAACTGACTGCCATGCATGTTTAGGGGAATAAATACAGTTAAATGGTTACTAATCAACACAGAACAAAATACAGGGCCTTCTTGTAGGCTGGCAGCCTGTCTGAATTAACGCAGAATTAACATGTGACAATGTTAACAATTTTTTACAGGTAATGTGCAGCTATTGTAAACAATGTCATACATGGAATTAAAGTACAGTAAATTCAGGTGGCTGGCTGAAGAAGACTCATCCTATTGAGTCATGTTAATGAGGGCTTTTAAGAAAAAGAAGCAGAGAGCAACACAAGTGAAACTAACACTCCCATACACACACTTATTTTGCAATAAATTGGTAGTTAAGAGAGGAGGGATAGCCCTGTGGTTAAGGCACAGGACTGAGGCTCAGGAAAGTGAGGATCATGGCCAGGGCTTTCTTTCTATGTGATCTTGTGAAAGCCATTTCATCTCTCTGTGCCTCATTTCTCTATCTATGGGATAGTAATACTTCAACCTTCTATCTGTCCTGACTGTTTAGGTGGTAAGCTCTTTATGGCAGAGCCTGTCTCATACCACATGATTGTACAGCACCTCGCACAATGAAGCTGTGACTTTGTTGGGGGCTCCAGGAGCTACTGTAATACAAGTCATAATAATTATAACTGGTTTGTTAGTGTCATTAAATTTCAAATCATACATTTTTACCTAATTTCTGTATTACACAAACACATAATTTTACTTTCAAAACAGGCACAGTAGGAGATTTGCTTATTGAATTTGGCAAAGGCTAAAGGCACTCTCTTTTATCTTTTACGCCACACTTATAAAATCAACGCACACTCCCTTAGTTGATGTTGGGGGAGGAAAGTTCATAGCTACTTTGGGGATAAAATATTTTTCCTCCTAAAATGAATAGATATAATGAAGCCTGGAAAAAAGGCAGCTCCATCCAGAACCCCTAAAAATATCTGGCCTACTTTTTAAATAAAACATATATTTGCAAGATTTATAACTCAATAGTTGGTGGTGTTCTTGTTTTGCCTCAGGTTGAATAAACTGCAGGATCTATTTCTGGATTAATACTGAAGAGAATGCAACTGTTTTGTTATCTGAAAGCTACAACAAAAAAAAGAAATAGAAAATCAGTTCATTCCCATATATATCAAACCACGGCCTCTAGCCTTATCTTGTGTATACAAGTGATGTCATCATCAAAACTGGTCACAGGACAAGCCTCTGCCAAACATCACATTCTTTGTTCATAGCTACACAGTGTCTAGTCTCTTGACAGCCTCACTTAGGCAACATGTACAGACAAGGTCCATGATTGGAGCACAAATGGTTCAACGGGAGTCAAGACTAAGGTAGCTGTTAAAAGGAGACTCATTCCTTTGGGTGTGCCATTTTCTCCACACAGACGTTATTTTCCCTGTAGATCTTTGTTTACCTAGAGACCAAATCACTTCAGGCTGATCAAAAAAAATGTGGCTGATTTTCAAATGATGGTAACCTGAGAAAGGTCTTCAAAAATCTCTTAGTTAAAAAAAATCATCTGTTCTGTTGCTGAGAATTAGAAATCAAAAGAAATAAAACTAAATGAATAGTCACCTGTTAATAGCCAGCAGGGGCAAAACATGTCACACCTGAGCAGGGCAGCCTGTGGCTCCTCGCACCAGGTGTGTGTGGGGGGGGGGCGGTGCCATTTCCAGTGTGCACAGAGCCCCAGAACTCTTTAATTCAGCACTGCAGCCTCTGGGCATCCACTGAAGTCCATGGGATCACAAACTACTTTGGTCAGCTTCCATTTAAAACTGGTGTGAGTGAGAGCAGAATCAGATCCATAAGATTTCAAGGTAGACCTGCCATACACACAATGTCACCACTTGACTAACTGGTGCATTTATATACAGAGTTCTAAGCAGTGTGTTTAAAGGAGGCCTGATAAAAAGCAATAAGCAAACACTTTTCTGGTTATATTAGAAATGTTGTCCTACCAAAACCAGCATATACATGGTGTACATAGTGTTGCTAACCCTCTCCATTTTATTGTGAGTCTTGAGGTGCCTTTTTTAAAGCCCCAGCTACTGGATTCATGAGACAGCAGCTTTCATTTTTTTAAAAAGTAAGTTTCTAGTCCTCATGGTTGCAGAGAAAAGTTTGAAAACTGGACCCCAAAGTAACAAAGGTTCAAACACCAGAAGGTAAAGAAAAACCATTTTAAAATTTTCATTTAGGATTTTTGAATGCTTAGGCTTAGCAATAGTATGTATGGCTGGCTACTGCACCACGGATGTGCAAACAGGGACGTGAACAAAACAGAGTTATGTTAGTTTCTGCTCCATAAGAAGCATAGAGAAAGGGGGAGATCAAACCTTAGCAAAAGGAAAGGATACAATTGGTAAGGAAAAACACAAAGCCAGCTCTGTAGCTGGTGCAATTCACAGGAGCTATGTGAGTTCAGGGGTGCTAGAACAATTTTTATAGTGGGGGTGCTGATATACAGAGTTTAAAGTCTGGTTCAATGGCTATGATGGAAATCACTTGAAGCGGGGGATGTGGCAGCATCCTCAGCACCTCTAGTTCCAGCACCTATGTACCAGTTTACACCAGCTGACAATATGGCTTTGTTTTCAACTTTCTAAGGAAAGAACAGTGAGTAAAATTTACCCAACATTAAGCAATATCAAATGGACTTGATAGTGTCCAGTTGAATTGACAGATGCAACAAGTAACAGCACTGGAAAACACCACAAGAATTCAGCTGAAGATAGGGGCTGATGGGCTGTTTAGATCCTGAGCTTTTTTAGCACAACTTTTACTTCCCTCTATTAGTTAAATGCTCACAAGCAAAGAATGTTGAACACAAGAGCGGAGTCCTTAATTCATTCTCAGGTTAGCAGAAGGTCAGCTTCAGCAATTCACTTCAAATCTTGACTAGTGAAAAGCTAGTCTTGAAATCTGGTGGGTGGGGACATCAGGGCAGAGGGTTGATGTATAGTCAGAGAAATTACATTTTATGGCCTTGTGGAGTAAGATTTATTATTTGCTCTTTCAAAGATGTGTTCTTGTCAGTGTCTTTTCGTGCTGCTGGTTTGGAACATGACCAATATAAATAACACAGGGCCAAATATAGGTCAAGGAGAAGTCATTGTTATACAAACATGTATTGCACTTTTTAGGGTGGTGGGATCACTAAAAGGCTCCTTCCTCACCCACCATTTCAGGCAGAGTACTTTCATTCTAATAGCCTTAGTTTCCCCCAGGTCCTTTTGACACTCTATTACCACAGTATCTGAATGCCTCACAATCTGCAGTGTATTTATCTACCCATGTACTTAGGTAGGGAAGCACTATTATCTCTTTTTACAGACAAGGAACTAAGACACAGAAAGACTAAGTGACTTGGCCAAGGTCACAGAGGAAGCCTGTGGCAGTAAAAAGAATTGAACCAAGGCCTTCCAAGTGCCAAATTCATATCCTAACCACCAATCAGCTTCTTTTGAGAGCCTCCAGCCATGGGGCTATCCTTGGGCCATACAGCCTTTTATGGCTGACTGCCAGCTAGGGTGGCCACTCTTTGGGACACAGGAAAGACACTAAGAATGCTCAGTACCTCCCTGAGATCATCCCCAGCAGCCAGATTATCAACTATGCAGGTGGGCTATGCTAAGTCTCAGGCTCTGGCCCTGGAAAGGTGCAGGATTTGGATAGTCTCATGCTGCTTATGCAACCACCTCTTGGAGCAGCGGCATGGAAAACTTCTCTCCTTCCAGATATGACCTGTCCATCAAGGCTACAGCACTAGACACTGTGGAGAATATCATGGCTGGAATTGGGCCCTATGTCTATTATTGCAGCACTACATACAGCAAGAGCAATAATCACTCACGCTTTCAGGTAGCTGGTCTGAAAGAAAGGCAGAGGGGGACAGCAAGCCTGAGGACAATAAGACAAACAGCCTGGAGAGCAAGAAACAACAAGGGAAGAATGGCAGCAAGGTAACAAAAAGAAGGGCTCTCTGCTAAAAAGGTAAATGGTAAGATAATCACATGTGTTTTCACTAAAGCTGCTAATTCACTCTTCACGTCTCCCATTCAAGTCATCAATCACAACATAACCTAAATAAAGCTCAAAGCACAGCTGCCTGCATGCCACTGTAAATGAACCTTCTGCCAATGGAACACTGCCCCGGCAAGCTGGCGTCACAGGAGGAAAAAACGTTGGCTGTCAAAATAAACTAATCAGGTACCACAAATCCTTTAAAAAAAAAAAAAAAGTATATGCTACTAAGTTTTAACTCACTCATTGCTAGTTAGCTGAGCTCAGTGTTTTTCTTTACTTAAAAGCACCAGAACAGGTACCAGTCTGAGCTAGATGGAGCTCTAGTGCTCTGCATAATTTGGTCAGAAATCTCATGAGAAGTCCAGCATTTCTTTAAGGGCCATGTAGGGAGAATAGTTTCTTTCTAGGTATGTCAGTACTCATGCAGGAAAACCAACAGAGGATGAGGGAAAATGTTATATGACTTTTCAATCAAACCTCAGAATAGGGTCAGCTCAGGTCTCCAAACCATTCTGCCCACACCTTAGGATGATTTTTACAGATCTAATGCAAGATCTTCTTAATACCACAGTTAAGAGGCTACATAGCCTGGTGGGCTAAGCACAGGACTGGGAGCCAGGATGTTTTGATTTGTGACCCTAACTCTGCCACTGACTTGTTCCGTAACCTCAGGAAATTTGCTTAACCTGCATCATAGAGCTAAAATTCTGACCTGGATTTTCCTTACAAACAAACGAATAAGACTTCCCTTTACATATATACATGGGCTATCAGGCCCTTGGTGCATAGGAACAATTCTCCCACTTACTCCCTCCCCAGAACTGATGGGGCATGGATTGGTTGGGATATAGTCAGAGTGTCGCCTCCAACTCAATAAGCAAGCATAGAGGGGAACAGTAATTAGCTGCTGACATAGGCAAACAGTAAACTACCCTCACAGGAAGAACCAGAGGAGGGATAGTGACACAGAGGTGTGTGTAAAAACAGCGAGGAGTCCTTGTGGCACCTTAGAAACTAACACATTTATTTGGGCGTAAGCTTTCGTGGACTAAAACCCACTTCATCAGATGCATGGAGTGGAAAATACAGTAGAGAGATATAAATACACAGCATATGAAAAGATGGGAGTTGCCTTACCAAGTTGGGGGTCAGTGCTAATGAGCCAATTCAATTAAGGTGGAAGTGGGCTATTTTCAACAGTTGATAAGAAGGGAGGAAAAATTACTTTTGTAGTGCTAATAAGTTCAATGTAATCTAGGTGGCCCATTTCAAACAGTTGACAAGAAGGTGTGAGTTACAGCAGGGAGAAAAGTTAGTTATTGTAGTGACCCATCCACTCCCAGTCTTTATTCAGGCCTAATTTGATGGTGTCCAGTTTGCAAATTAATTCCAGTTCTGCAGTTTCTCATTGGAATCTGTTTTTGAAAGTTTTTTTGTTGATGAATGTCCACTTTTAAGTCTGTTTTTGAGTGTACAGGGATATTGAAGTGCTCTCCTACTACTTTTTGAACGTTATAATTCTTGATATCAGATTTGTGTCCATTTATTCTTTTGCGTAGAGACTGTCTGGTTTGGCCAATGTACATGGCAGAGGGGCATTGTTGGCACATGATGGTATATATCACATTGGTAGATGTGTAGGTGAATGAGCCCCTGATGGTGTAGCTGATGTGGTTAGGTCTTATGATGGTGTCCCTTGACTAGATATGCAGACAGAGGTGGCACTGGAGTTTGTTGCAGGGTTTGGTTCCTGGGTTAGTGTTCTTGTTAACTTCTTGTCAAACTGTTTGAAATGAGCCACCTAGATTACATTGAACTCATTAGCACTATAAAAGTGATTTTTCCTCCCTTCTTGTCAACTGTTGAGAATAGCCCACTTCCACCTTAATTGAATTGGCTCTTTAGGACTGACCCCCCACTTGGTAAGGCAACTCCTATCTTTTCATATAAGCTGTGTATTTATACCTCCCTACTGTATGTTCCACTCCATGCATCTGATGAAGCTTATGTTAGTCTCTAAGGCGCCACAAGGACTCCTTACTGTTTTTGCTGATACAGACTAACACGGCTACCACTCTGAGAGGGGTGTGTGTGATTCACAATGACTCCCAGCATCACCCCTGGGGTGCTACAGTTTAGTTACCAGCCCTTACACAATTTAGCTCTCAGGTGTCAGACAGACATCTACCATTTAGGCAACTAGCCAGAGAATTTTATCTTGTTGTTAACTAAAAATATAAAGTCCTCTGTTAGGACAAGGAAATAGTTTAAACAAAGTAATTCAGTGACCACATATTTCTGGTGGGAGAGCCTGAATTCTGTATCTTATTACCATGTTTTGATTGCTGTCTGTAATGTATTTCAGAAATATGAAAAAATGTGATTCTTTTTAAAAATCAGCTGGTAAACAAAAGAACTTTTACTGTCAACATACTGCTTAGAGAGAGAGATCCTGGAACAGAAAAGAAGTAACCAGCATATAAGTTGGTTCCGACACTAAATAGGAGTGTGGAGGCCAACTAGTCAAACAGTACCATGGGTGAAATTTAGCATTAGTATAAGTAGTGTGATTCCTCCAAAGTTAATGGAGAGTTGCATTCATAGAATCATAGAATCATAGAATATCAGGGTTGGAAGGGACCCCAGAAGGTCATCTAGTCCAACCCCCTGCTCAAAGCAGGACCAATTCCCAGTTAAATCATCCCAGCCAGGGCTTTGTCAAGCCTGACCTTAAAAACCTCTAAGGAAGGAGATTCTACCACCTCCCTAGGTAACGCATTCCAGTGTTTCACCACCCTCTTAGTGAAAAAGTTTTTCCTAATATCCAATCTAAACCTCCCCCACTGCAACTTGAGACCATTACTCCTCGTTCTGTCATCTGCTACCATTGAGAACAGTCTAGAGCCATCCTCTTTGGAACCCCCTTTCAGGTAGTTGAAAGCAGCTATCAAATCCCCCCTCATTCTTCTCTTCTGCAGGCTAAACAATCCCAGCTCCCTCAGCCTCTCCTCATAACTCATGTGTTCCAGTCCCCTAATCATTTTTGTTGCCCTTCGCTGGACTCTCTCCAATTTATCCACATCCTTCTTGAAGTGTGGGGCCCAAAACTGGACACAGTACTCCAGATGAGGCCTCACCAATGTCGAATAGAGGGGAACGATCACGTCCCTCGATCTGCTCGCTATGCCCCTACTTATACATCCCAAAATGCCATTGGCCTTCTTGGCAACAAGGGCACACTGCTGACTCATATCCAGCTTCTCGTCCACTGTCACCCCTAGGTCCTTTTCCGCAGAACTGCTGCCTAGCCATTCGGTCCCTAGTCTGTAGCTGTGCATTGGGTTCTTCCGTCCTAAGTGCAGGACCCTGCACTTATCCTTATTGAACCTCATCAGATTTCTTTTGGCCCAATCCTCCAATTTGTCTAGGTCTTTCTGTATCCTATCCCTCCCCTCCAGCGTATCTACCACTCCTCCCAGTTTAGTATCATCCGCAAATTTGCTGAGAGTGCAATCCACACCATCCTCCAGATCATTTATGAAGATATTGAACAAATCTGGCCCCAGGACCGACCCTTGGGGTACTCCACTTGATACCGGCTGCCAACTAGATATGGAGCCATTGATCACTACCCGTTGAGCCCGACAATCTAGCCAGCTTTCTACCCACCTTGTAGTGCATTCATCCAGCCCATAATTCCTTAACTTGCTGACAAGAATACTGTGGGAGACCGTGTCAAAAGCTTTGCTAAAGTCAAGAAACAATACATCCACTGCTTTCCCTTCATCCACAGAACCAGTAATCTCATCATAAAAGGCAATTAGATTAGTCAGGCATGACCTTCCCTTGGTGAATCCATGCTGGCTGTTCCTGATCACTTTCCTCTCATGCAAGTGCTTCAGGATTGATTCTTTGAGGACCTGCTCCATGATTTTTCCAGGGACTGAAGTGAAGCTGACTGGCCTGTAGTTCCCAGGATCCTCCTTCTTCCCTTTTTTAAAGATTGGCACTACATTAGCCTTTTTCCAGTCATCCGGGACTTCCCCGGTTCGCCACGAGTTTTCAAAGATAATGGCCAATGGCTCTGCAATCACAGCCGCCAATTCCTTCAGCACTCTCGGATGCAACTCGTCCGGCCCCATGGACTTGTGCACGTCCAGCTTTTCTAAATAGTCCCTAACCGCCTCTATCTCCACAGAGGGCTGGCCATCTCTTCCCCATTTTGTGATGCCCAGCGCAGCAGTCTGGGAGCTGACCTTGTTAGTGAAAACAGAGGCAAAAAAAGCATTGAGTACATTAGCTTTTTCCACATCCTCTGTCACTAGGTTGCCTCCCTCATTCAGTAAGGGGCCCACACATTCCTTGGCTTTCTTCTTGTTGCCAACATACCTGAAGAAACCCTTCTTGTTACTCTTGACATCTCTGGCTAGCTGCAGCTCCAGGTGCGATTTGGCCCTCCTGATAACATTCCTACATGCCCGAACAATATTTTTATACTCTTCCCTGGTCATATGTCCAACCTTCCACTTCTTGTAAGCTTCTTTTTTATGTTTAAGATCCGCTAGGATTTCACCATTAAGCCAAGCTGGTCGCCTGCCATATTTACTATTCTTTCGACTCATCGGGATGGTTTGTCCCTGTAACCTCAACAGGGATTCCTTGAAATACAGCCAGCTCTCCTGGACTCCTTTCCCCTTCAAGTTAGTCCCCCAGGGGATCCTGGCCATCCGTTCCCTGCGGGAGTCAAAGTCTGCTTTCCTGAAGTCCAGGGTCCATATCCTGCTGCTTACCTTTCTTCCCTGCGTCAGGATCCTGAACTCAACCAACTCATGGTCACTGCCTCCCAGATTCCCATCCACTTTTGCTTCCCCCACTAATTCTACCCGGTTTGTGAGCAGCAGGTCAAGAAAAGCGCCCCCCCTAGTTGGCTCCTCTAGCACTTGCACCAGGAAATTGTCCCCTACGCTTTCCAAAAACTTCCTGGATTGTCTATGCGCCACTGTATTGCTCTCCCAGCAGATATCAGGAAAATTAAAGTCACCCATGAGAATCAGGGCATGCGATCTAGTAGCTTCCGTGAGCTGCCGGAAGAAAGCCTCATCTACCTCATCCCCCTGGTCCGGTGGTCTATAGCAGACTCCCACCACTACATCACTCTTGTTGCACACACTTCTAAACTTAATCCAGAGACACTCAGGTTTTTCTGCAGTTTCGTACCGGAGCTCTGAGCAGTCATACTGCTCCCTTACATACAGGGCTACTCCCCCACCTTTTCTGCCCTGCCTGTCCTTCCTGAACAGTTTATAACCATCCATGACAGTACTCCAGTCATGTGAGTTATCCCACCAAGTCTCTGTTATTCCGATCACGTCATAGTTCCTTGACATCAACAGGACCTCCAGTTCTCCCTGCTTGTTTCCATTCACTTTACAACCAGGGCTAAAGCTGAGTTGCTACCGCGCTTTCTCTTTTTCCTAGAATGCTGTGGAATGTGTATTAAAATAGCCAAATGCAGAAGCTATGCTTATGTTTATAGCCATATTGCAAATTATGGAAATTCCTCATTTCTGCCCCCCAAATTCCTATTTGGAAGTCAGAATGAGTTCTAGGTACATGAGGAATGCAGACTTTAGAATTATGCATACATTTTCTGCCCAAATTGAGTTACCATAGTTTTGCCCAGTAAGAAGCACTCACTACCACTTAGTATTATATATATTTTATATGCCTTCCCACACTTAACCCTTCATTTAATGGTAATGCTGATCACACCTTACAGGGTTTCAGATATGTTCAGGACTTCACCAACTAACTCTGGCCAGCATGATGAAGTCCTTTGATCCACAGTAGCTCTGGATCTGCAGCTCATGACTGTGGCATAGAACAGAGGGTGCTAAGCGACTCTGCCTTTCACAGAACTTTGGACTGGCACTTTGGGTATTTGAATGCAAAACCAAAACTGGCACACAGTTTTTGCATATCAGTTGAGAGATCGCTGAGATCCAAGAGTCAGAGGAGCAATGTAGTCCAGTGGATAGAGCCTGGGACTAGGGCATGAAAGACCTGGTTTCAATTTTCCAGCTTGACCACTGTCCTGACTCCTGCTCCAGGAAAGCAATCTGGTTTCCTTTCCGCCCTTTGGCTGTCTTGCCTATTCAGATTTCAAGCTATTCAGGGACTGTTTCTTACTATGTGTACTTATGGTGCCTAACCAATGGGGCCTCTATCTCATTTGGGGTCCCTAGGCACTACTGCAATATAAATAATAAAAGACAGCAACAGTTATTGCAATTTAGATAGAAGATGTGTTTCCCCTTGCAAAGTCAACAAACAAAAAGTAAAAGGAATGAGATTCCTAAAATACAGGTTTGGAAGGAATAGCATTTAGATAAGAAGCAAGCCTTATAAACTCTGAGTTACTTGAGCTGTAGATAGTATTAGACAGGTCCCCACGCTCTACAGATGCACAATCTGAGAAGGTGGAAGCATACTTTTTGGAGATGAGTAATTTCCCATATGCACCCATCAGAAACAAGTCCAATAAAAAAATGGGGGAAAACAGGACAACAACAACAACGCTTGCGGCTAAAGGATGCCCCCTAAGTTTATTGTCTTCATGAACAAGATCTCATGTCAAAGGCAATGCTTGTAGCTAATCCTATAGGAAACTAACTAAGGATTTATTAACTCATTTCTTTTTCCTAGTTATTTATAGGTTAAAGCAGGCAACATGTATACACAAAAAAGTAACAGTCTAGGGTTCCAAAAGCTGACACAATTGTAGTAATCTGTCAGCACTGAATGTCTTTTAGGGCTAACCCATGTTGACCCTGGGGATCTCTGCTTTTGTTTCCTAGCTCCAGTCCTGTGAGAGTTCAAACATCAGATTGATGAAGGGCCCCAGGGACACACTGGCTGCCACTTCTCACAGCTCCCATTGGCTGGGAATGGCAAACCGCAGCCACTGGGATCTGCGGGCGGCCATGCCTGAGGATGGTCAACGTAAACAAACTGTCTCATCCACGGCCCACAGGTTGCCCACAACTGCTATAGAGTCTAAACACTAAAAACATCTTTACAAGTTTAACACCTATCTTGAACAATACTAACATACAGGTGATCAGGTCCAGTTTCTAGCTGTGAATTTGTAAGTGCTCAGCTGATGCCTGCAGCCTTGGCAAGATCTGGCATGTGGTCCACCAGTGTCACAGATGGTTCATATCTGGGTTCCAATTTTATACAAAAGGGATGTTCTCATAAATGTTTCAGGTTTGAACCTATCTGTCTTTAAAAAGAAATAAGCTAAAAATTAGGATGATTTTTTACAAAATATCACTAGCTGGAATCTTGTTTTGCAGAATCAAAAGCCATGGCAGTGTGGATCCAGGTTCTCCTCATTTGCCAAAAGGCATTTGGATAAATAGCACGCATAATAGTTTGACACATACCACGGACAATGAACAACAAATATCTAGTGATAACGTCAACCATTGGGGGGGGAAAACTCACTGGTCAACCTTAATAAAAAACCTCTCAAGGGAACAGATTCATTCAAAATGTGAAAAAAGTGTTTCTTTAAACCTTGACACCATCAATGAAAAGACATAATGAAGCTGAAGCATATGCTTCTAAAAAAAGGAACAAAAATCACAGGGAAAGAGTAATGGATTATTGTAGTTGCCTATTTTAGCTATGAATATGGCATAGACTGTCCTAGAAGTTCTATTTTATGACACAGAAGAAGTTAATCATATAGCCATGACTGTACATACTGTCATTAACTATGTGGTGGGTTCTGTGTGGTAGATCTGTGTGGTAAGATACAAAATGTAAATCCCAAAGAAATGTATAAGTTAGCAAAAACAACGCCGAATACCTTTCTGCGCACACACAAAAAAGCAGTATTCCTTTTTTTGTACAATGCATGTTACAATATTTCTGATTCTGCTGTAGCAGGAGACAACATATGATGGGATTGCACAAACTATTATTGTAAAGGATCATCTATGACTTTGTAAAATCATAATGCTATCAAAGGAGAGAAGGGAGGATAAATTTGAGAGGGGTCTGAATCAAAACACTAGATCTAAACAAACAAAATTTGGGGGGAGGAGAGCACGTAGGACAGTGAAGCATCAAAGTCTGGATCTCGATTTTGCACCTCAAGCCCATGTCGAATATAAATTCAAATGCATGTAGTTTAAATATTTTTGTCATGTATTTTTGTCAGTCAAATGATGCCCTACTAAACTTCACAGTTAAACCAAGTTATAAAGGGTGAAATCCTGGCCCTGCTGAAGTCAACAGGAAAGTTCCCATTGACTTCAGTGGAGCCAGGATTTTGCCATTTAAGTCAATGGGACATAAGCTAAATTCCCTCTAAGCTGAGCAGCCACGCAGCAGCCTATTAAGTGCCAGCTGGCGCTCAGGGCTGCGGCAGGAAGAGATGTGTCTCCCTCAGCCCCACACCTGCCACGGCGGGGAGAGGCATCCCGGCCCCAACCCAGCCTGGTCCAGACCTGCTGTGGACAGGGGAGAGCACTCCTCCCCTGGCCCCAGCCCTAGCCCCGGATCTACCGCAGCCAGGGGAGTGGTGCCCCTCCTCCAGCTCCAACCCAGCCGAGCCCTGGATCTGCCATGGACGGGGAAGAGGCGCCCCAACCCAGGCCCGGCCTGGCCCTACCGCAGACGGGGAAGAGGCACCTATCCCGCAGCCCCAGCCCTGGAGCTGCGGCAGGAAGAGAGAGCTGGGGAGAGTCCTCTCTCCCCACCATAGCCCCAGGGCAGCCTGCACCCCGAACCCCTCATCCCTGGCCCCACCCCAGAGCCTGCACCCCCAGCCAGAGCCCTCACCTCCCCACTGCAACCCTCATCCCCAGCCCCACCCCAGAGCCTGCACCCCCAGCTGGAGTCTCACTCCGCCCCAACCCTCTGCCCCAGCCCTGAGCCCCTCATCTCCGGCCCTACGCCAGAGCCCTCACCCCCCCACACACACCAACTCTCTGCCCCAGCCCTGAGCCCCCTCCCACACTCCAAACCCCTTGGCTCCACCCCTGCCACATGAATTTTGTTATGTGCACCTCCATATTGCTGCACATAACAAAATTCATTCCATACATGCGTGGGAAAAATTAGAGGGAATACTGCATGTAAGTACATGCTTAAAGTACCATACCTGTAAAGTACAGTACATGCCCTTATATAAATCCATGGTACGCCCACATCTTGAATACTGCGTACAGATGTGGTCCCCTTATCTCAAAAAAGATCTACTGGCATTAGAAAAGGTTCAGAGAACGGCAACTAAAATGATTAGGGGTTTGGAATGGGTCCCATATGAGGAGAGATTAAAGAGGCTAGGACTTTTCAGTTTGGAAAAGGGGGGATATGATAGAGGTATATAAAATCATAAGTGGTGTGGAAAAAGTGAATAAGGAAAAGTTATTTACTTCTTCCCATAATATAAGAACTAAGGGCCACCATATGAAATTAACAGGCAGCAGGTTTAAAACAAATAAAAGGAAGTTCTTCACTCAACGCACGGTCAACCTGTGGAACTCCTTGCCTGAGGAGGTTGTGAAGGCTAGGACTATAACAGGGTTTAAAAGAGAACTGGATAAATTCATGGAGGTTAAGTCCCTTAATGGCTATTAGCCAGGACGGGTAAGGAATGGTGTCCCTAGCCTCTGTCTGTCAGAGGGTGGAGATGGATGGCAGGAGAGAGCTCACTTGATCATTACCTGTTAGTTCACTCCCTCAGGGGCACCTGGCATTGGCCACTGTCAGTAGACAGGATACTGGGCTGGATGAACCTTTGGTCTGACCCAGTATGACTGTTCTTATGTGCCTTCTTGAATCAAGGCCTTTAGTAGGGGGCTTGCCTGATGAGTAGGGCCCTACCAAATTCACGGTCCATTTTGGTCAATTTCATGGTGATAGGATTTTAAAAATCATAAATTTAATAATTTCAGCTATTTAAATCTGAAATTTCAAGGTGTTGTAATTGTAAGGGTCCTTAACTAAAAATGAGTTGGGGGGGGGTAGCAAGGTTATGTAGAACAGGGGTTGCTACCCTTACTTCTGTGCTGCTACTGATGGCAGCGCTGCCGTCAGAGCTGAGCAGCTGGAAAGCGGTGGCTTCCAGCCAGAAGCCCAGTTCTGAAGGCAGAGCTGCTGCCAGCAGTAGCACAGAAGTAAGGAGGGCATGGTATGGCATTGCCACACTTACTTCTGCGCTGCTGCCTGGGCCCTCAGTCAGCAGCCACCATTCTCCAGCCACCCAGCTCTGAAGGCAGCACAGAAGTAAGGGGGCAATACCATGACACCCCTTTCCCCCCCCCAAATAACCTTGTACCACCCCGCCCCCCGCAACTCCCTTTTGGGTCAGGACTCCCAATTTGAGAATTGCTGGTCTTCCCCATGAAATCTGTAGAGCATAGGGTGGAAGCACACAAAAGACCAGATTTCATAGAATCATAGAATATCAGGGTTGGAAGGGACCTCAGGAGGTCATCTAGTCCAACCCCCTGCTCAAAGCAGGACCGATCCCCAGCTAAATCGTCCCAGCCAGGGATTTCATGGTGGGAAACCAGATTTTCATGGCCATGAATTTGGTAGGGCCCTACTGATGGTTTCCCCTACATTGAAGAACCCTGGAATGCATCACTCACAGTGAGCACATTGAGCCTGTTCTCACTGAGACCCATGGGTGGCGTGTGAGGCCCCTTTGGGGTGGTTAGCCCCACAGCCATGCTCCCTCCCCTCCCCGTGGCCAGAAAAGCCCCGGCCAAACATCCCCGGGCTGCCCACTGGCCCCAGCCACCTGCTGGCCTCCAGCCAGAGCTGAGCTGCTGCCGGCTTAGGGGAGAGGGCCAGTGTGGGTGGGGCCTGGACTTGGTTTAGGGGAGGCTTAGCCTCCCTTGGCCTATTATATCCACCGCCCACGTTGAGACCCCTGTAAATCAGAAATAATGCCCCTGAAATTAATGAAGTTATACCAGTGTAAAACAGATGTAAGTGACAGTAGAATCAGGCCCTTTTATTCCTGTCACACAAATCTATTTTCAATCATACAGCGTGCTGTTTCCAAGGCCAGGGGAAAATTAATCCCATACGCGTATACATTGATGGATGAACTGCAGGAGTCCAACCCTCCTTAAAGTTGCTGAACAGATGTCTGTTCTGACAGATGAAATCTCACAACTACAAGGAATTGGAAAGTGCTCATATTCCACCTTCCTCCATCGTTACAATGCTCCTACATTTCCCTGAATGACAAGCCCCCTCAATTCTCCCTATTGCCAGACGCATCCACCCTCAGAGAGACTATGTGGGTTATGGAAGTCGGCCAAAGGCCTTGCATATCTTACTGAATCCAAGAGCCACATTGGCAAGTGCAAAGCCTCCCCAACATGACATCATATTGCAGTATCCACTGTAATGAGGCATTAAGTGCTTTGCAATGCTCAGGCACTAACTGGAGCCTGCTGCGTCAACCTTGTCCTTTCTTGGGCTCTTTTCTGTCTGCTCCCTTGCTTTGTATGTTTAATTTCCTTTGTTTTGTCAGTGACACGATAATTTCCATTGACAAAGTTTTGCATTGACATTGTAATGAGGTCACCACAATACTGTGTGATGCACAGGGCAGAGAGATCTCGCTAACCTAGAGGATGTCACATTCCAGATAAAAGAGAGCTTTGTGTGAAGTAGTTTTAGCCAGCTGTTTTTAAGGAGTATATATTAGCTGAAAGAAAAGGAGTACTTGTGGCACCTTAGAGACTAACCAATTTATTAGAGCATAAGCTTTCGTGAGCTACAGCTCACTTCCTCAGATGCTGAAGATCATATGCTGCTGGGGTGATGGTGTCTCATGATTAGGAAGCTAACTGTTCTCTTGGCTCATGAGGAATTGCAGGTTCTGGGGGATCTTGTGACACCAAGAGAATGGAATTCTGGCTATCGGAAAGATATTCACCCCAAGATGTCTATGTTCCACTCCTCCCCTACCTTGCATATGCAATATGCTCTGACCCACCATTACCTTCAGGCCAGGATCCAGCACTGAAGAGTTGGCACCTATCTAGAAGTCAAGCCCAAGGCAGGGAGTAGCTTCCACAGAGCCCTCGCTTCAGTAGCTTGGCTTCAGTATCTGTTAGTGAACCACTGTCTTGCACTTTCTTTTTTTAAATTGGGCTCACAGATGACAGATAGTGATTATTCGCTCCTGGGTGTTTCCATCAACTTCCATTTAAATTGCTTCACGTGGAAATAGCATCCTAACAGGAGCTGTACCAACTAACACTGAAATCTTCCTTAGAGTAAAAATGGCAAAGTTAATGCCTATTTCAGTGCATTTGGAACTTAAAAAATTGCTTATGGCAAGTACCTACCGCAATGTATGTGGGAGTTCCTGGTGGTTGTTTTTTAGATCACTTACACACTAGTTCTTTGTCTTGTAGATGCCTTAATTCCATAGCCTAACACACTGTTCCCTCTTCCCATGAGTCAAGCAGTCCACTTCTCTATTACAGGCTATGAAGCTCAATCTTTCTAATTGTCTTATAATTATGGTTATGACTTTGCCATGACCAAAAAAAAAATCATCACAGGAAAGACAAAGTGAAAATAGCAAAAGTTACAGAAATATAGTGAATAAAATAATAATCCCAGGCCCTATTTGGACTTTGGTGGAAATTGTAGGTAATCAGCACCTCGCAAGCCCCAAAGTAAACTTTATTTTTTGCTATTTTTAATGAAAACCGTAGTTAAGAGCTGTCCACCTCTTTACAAATATTGGGTGGGACTTATCTGGATCTAGTGGCAAGAATCACTTATAAAGGAAAGTGTTAGGCAACCTTAATATAAGAGTGACTGCCAGCCCCCCCCCCCCGGTTTCTTATGAAATGTAAGCAATAAAACAGGAGGAAGTTACAATTGGGGCACTGTACCTTTATGAAAACAGGATGGAGGTCTGCTCCAAGAGCCCAACAATGCAAAATAGTGAGCACACCCAACAACTCTTGAAGCCTGTGGGTGTGAGAGTTGTAAGCAATCAGCACCTCACAGGATCAGTCCTCAAGTGAGTACTCTTTATCTTTTGTAACATGCCTTTCTCCCTGCTCCCTGGAGGTGTCAACATAACTAATGTGAGCAACAATAACTCATCTAGAGGGACAGATCAGGTAAACAAAGAAATGAAGCAAAGGGAAAAGAATAAATAGAGCACTGCAGCCCAAAATTGAAATCTTGTAGGTATTTATTTTATACAGATCACCATGCAGAAGTTTGTGACTTTTGGAGTTGGGATAAAACTAAAAATTCATTGCATCTGTTCCCCCTCCCTCCCCCTGGACAAACTCTGAGTCCCACTTGTAACAAACAGGTAAATGCACGTTATGATACAAACCTCTCACCTCCCTAACTTGTATTTCAGATTCCTGGCATATTCCCAGCAAAAACAGTTTCCTTTCATGGTTACAACAAGGGATGGCAATGCTTAAATGGAACTAATTATAGGCAGAGTCTGTAATACTGCTAAAGTTGCCCAACATTTCCCATTGTAAGGGCCTGTGTTCAATTGCTTATAACTTTGCTGAACTTTATCTGTCTGGACTGATATTTCCCATGGCAGGTGTCCACCTCATGCTGAATTTTTTATTTTGTTTTGTTTTTTGTTGAATGATTAAGCTAAAATTGTTCAGCCAATTCTGAGAACAAGCTGAGGGGAAAAATACATTGTTCAGCTCATGTTAAAAAAAATTTTACAATCATTTCATTGAGATGCCCTAGCATCTACTCTTTGGATTTGGAATTTGGCAGAAGGTCACTTTGGTATCAAGGCTAATGACTTGCTATTGCCATGAAAATTTGTCCAAATTTGGCTAAGTAAAAAACTTCTGAATAAAATCAGTTTGCAAAGCTCAGTGGAGACTTGTTCAACCTTTGCAGAAATTCTCCAAAGATTTCATCTGCACTCGGCATGCTCCGGCCCACAGCTGCATGGGGTGAGTGGGGTTTTCCCTGCAATTATTCTTTCTGATAAGCAGGAGCTGCTGTTGGGCTGTTTACAGGCACTGAGAGTAGTGAGAGTCTCTCCCCTGTGCACTCAATGCCTCCCCTCCCGTGAAGCTCAGGCTGCAAGGAAAAAGAAAAAGCAGCCTGATTAATGCAGAGGGATGAGGAGGAAGAAGGGCTGGGGGAGATGTGCCAAGTAGGAGCTGAGTGAGTTACAGGACCCAGAGAGTGGGGAGGAACAAAAGCGGATAAAAGGCAGGTGCTTATGGGGGCTAGGCAAGGACTGGAGCAGAGTGGAGGCTGGGGAGGAAGGCAGTGGGAGCCTATGTAGGCACAGAAGTGAATGAGGTGGATAGAAACAGAGGGGGAAGGGGACAGAAGCCCAGGGGTGGAGGTGGTGGATAGGAAGAGAGGGACACAGGAGATGAGGAGGATTGGATTGGAACAGAAGGACAGGGAGGCCAGAGTTCAGTGGGACATACAGGACTGAATAGTAGCAGGGCAGGAGAGATGGGATCCAAAGTGGGAGGGCTGGATAGAAGCGGGGGTCAGGGGATGAAGGCTGGTTAGACGGGGGTGAGGGCTAGATAGAATCGGGGAAGGAGGCAAGAGCCAGAGGTGAGGGCCGGATAGCAACAGAGGTTGTGGGGGCAGGAACTATGGGGGAGGGCTGGATAGGAGCAGAAGAGGGCAAAAGCCTAGGGGTAAAGGGTGGTTGGGGCAAAGTGGGAGGAGGGCAGAAGTCAGGGACAGGGTGGTGGGCAGAACAAGGTGGCGAAGTGGGCAGGAGCTGGGCCATGAGAGGTTGTATGTTCATTTTGTGGTTCCCAACATGATCTTGAAATACCTGGGACCAGATTTGCAAGAGTGCCGAGCACTATCACTGCAACTGACATTGATTGGAGTTGTTCTTTGAACATATAATACGCTATAAAAATGCTGAGTGCTTTGGAAAATCAGGCATGGGATGTTTAAAGTTACGGATCCAAAATTAGTGGTCACTTTAGGCAATTTCAGCCTTAATTTCTCTGAGCCTCAGTTCCTCATCTGTAAAATGGGGATGAGAATAATAATTTCATTTTACCTCACAGGGGTATTGTGAAGATAGATTAATTCATGTTTGTGAAGCACTCAGTTACTATTGTGATGAGCACCATAAAACTACCTATGAGAATATTAATAATTCTATATTCAGTGAAGGGTTTGAATGGTGTGCTGGAAATAAGGTCTAGAGCCGCATGTTAAATGAGAAGGATAAAGGGAAAGAGTGAATAACTACCCCTTCACTAAATGAGGTAGGGGTCTTGTGGAAAAATAGTATTTGATCAGGTAATGAAAGACTGTATCATAATGCGCACTCACAAGGGAATTGGATTAAAGTTGCAGGGACAGCCTTACTTCTGCCATATGCTAACTGTTGGGTGCTTGGTTTTGCAACCTTAATTAACTGTTTGGACGTAGTAGTGATATAGAGTGTATTCCATATATAGACACATGCACAGTCACACAGATAAAAAGTGTGGGTAGATGTATAAAGTAAAGGATTGCATGTGCACAAGGGTGGCTGTGATTTTTCTGAAAGGGATAATAAGCTTGCTGTGAATAAATACACTAGTCTTTTGAGTGGCATCTCTGAAAACTGCCAAAACCTGGGATACACGTTAAATATATCTCACCTGTCTCAGACATATTGCACTGTAGTCCCAATCTACTGGTTTAGTCAAAGGCACTTTCTAAAACAGTTTTATGCCTCTATATATGAAAACATAGCACATTGCCACAGATGGTCATCAGTAAATACCTGAAATTTGACTTACAAAATGCCATCCACATTCCCTAACGTCCCAATTCTGGGTATGTTGTGCATGAGGGGGATATCTAAATAATCACAACCAAGCTTTCAGTTTTTCCTTCTAACTAAAATTAAGCAAAGTCTTGTTTAAAACTGAGATCACAGTGTCCACAAAGACTCTTGTGTGTGTTCTTTGATTGGCCTATTGATAATTTGCAGGTCCTTAGATATTGGGGGCAACATACATACTCACAACAGAGCTATCCTACTACTTTAATCATTCAGCAATCTCTGTATACGGAGGGCCTTATTCTACCATGGCTATAGATACCTCTCACTCACCTTCTGCCATTCCATGTGCATTGGGGAGCAACCTTGATTACAAATGTCTTGAAAATTATTCTAGACAAAATTAAACTCCACCACTGCGATAAAACATGAGATCATGAACCAGACCAATCTTTCTAATGAACTGACTTAATTCCTTGCTAAACTCTGCTTCTTATAGAGTTGAGAACTGCTGTTTTCCAGTTTAGACTTGAGAGAAGTAGGAACTTGACTTTGTTTTTGGAAGTGAATGCTGTTGGCATGGCATTTCCATCATTATTCTAAAAATAGAATCTACACGTGGGTAGCTAACCAAGATAT
The DNA here is from genome assembly GCF_965140285.1 of Lepidochelys kempii. Classification (NCBI taxonomy): domain Eukaryota; kingdom Metazoa; phylum Chordata; order Testudines; family Cheloniidae; genus Lepidochelys; species Lepidochelys kempii. The sequence continues at coordinate 45,604,646 of NC_136385.1, read as the reverse complement.
TTTTTCCCCCAAAACAAAATAATAATGTTTGGTTTGGACTCAATACACTTTTGAATGCAGAGCATATATTGATTCCAACTCATACCCTAAATTCATCCCAGTATGTTGTTAGCAGAACTGATACATAACTATGCACAAAAGGTGGTAGTATTTGCCCCTTCTCTCAAAATGAAATTAGCAACATAAAAAAAAAGTTGGGTAATTTTAAAAAATTCCTGTCTTATAGGAGAGAGACAGTTTCAGTAATTTCTGGAACTTGCTATGGACAGTTCATGAAACAATGCCAACAGATTTTGCACTGGCTTGGTTGCAATTTGCAGTCACGCTAAATGTGATGGCCCGGGTGCAGATATGCTAATTTTCTGCTTGGCTTTTTACTTGTTTTGAGAGTCCATGTCATCTATTTTTGTCCTCTTTCTTTTTCTTTCTTGATTCCCTTTCCCATTTACGTGGGGTCAGAGGTATCCACAATCCTTCACTACATATTCATAGATCTTGGAGTTCCAGTCCTTTTCTCTTCAAACTTCTATTGACGGAGTTGTTCCATCGTATCCTCAGTCTTCCACAGCCCTTTTTTTGCTATCCTTTTTCCTCCCATGCTTTCTTTGCTGGTCATTGTTCTCCCATTCTTATCACATGTCCAACCTACCTCAAACATGCACTCTTCCTGCCTATTTATCACAGAGAGCCCCAAGTTCATCTTACCCCTAATTTCTTCCATGCACACCCTGTCTACCCTCTGCTTGCCTGTTATTCTCCTCAATATATTATTTTCTAATACCTGTATTTTCTTTTCTTCTATCACCTTAAGACCCACTGTTTCTAAACCACAGAGCAAGTGGGGACAAACATATACAGCATGTATTTTTCCTTTCAGTGTGTTACTTAATTGCCAGTCCCACAGTACTCCTGCCACCATTTTCACTGCTGCCCATGCACACTGGGTTCGTCTTTTCATTTCTCCAAATCTCTCTCTGATGGCACTAAGTATACTTCCCAAGTACACAAATTATTTCTTCTGTTTCAGCTTCTCACCTGAAACTTGAATCAATAGCTCTTCTTCCACCTTTCCTATTTGCATAACTTCAGTTTTCTTTGTTTTTACCTTCAAAGCATGGTCTTTAAACACAGAACCCCATTCTGATACCATATTTACCTGTTCCTCTTTGCTGTCAACCAAAAGGTCCCGATCATCAGCATACCTTAGTTCTCTCTGTGTCTCCACAGGCTTAGTTCTCTTACTAATTAACTCCATAACTAGGATGAAGAGAAGTGGACTCAACACACTGCCTTGTCTCAATCTCACTGTCACCTCAAAACTCTCTGAAATTCCATATATTGTCATCCTCAATACAGATCCTCTATCATCTCCACTTCTTGAAGTCCCCCTCCCATCCATCTCACTACTCCAAACACCAGCTCCCACACAACCAAGTTATATGCTTTCTCAAGATCAGTAAATGCTAAAAGGCAATTATGCTCTCCATTTATCATTCTTTCAAACTTCTGTTTCATTACAATTATTGCATCTATAGTACTCCTCTTCTCAAAGCCATGTTGCTCGTCTCCTATATTTTTGTTCATCTTGCAATTCAGTCTTGCCTCCAAAACTTTCTCAAGGACTTTGAGAGGCTGATTTAACTGGATGATGCTCTGATAGGTGTTTTGGATCATTTGCATCACCCTTATCCTTCCAAAGAAGCACACTCAATCCCACTCTCCAGTCATCTTGTATGTTCACTTGATCCCAGCAAACACACAGTAATCTATGAAGCCACTTTATCCCACTATCTCCAAGTGCCTTGATCATACCAACAGTTATCTCATCTTCACCAGCTACTTTACTATTCTTCATCTTATTTGGTGCTTATTCTGCCTCCTCTACTGAGATTGATACCTTTTGAGGCTTCCCCATAATTGATGGCGGTGCTTATACCCACAACTCTCTTCTCATTTAACAGCACTGGAAAATATTTTTTCCATACTTCCACCACCTCTTAAGGGTTAGTCACCACACTGTTCTCATCCTTCACACAAAGATTTTCTTCATAACTTGTGTTTCATTGCTCCTCTCTTTTGCCAACCCAAAAACCAATTTCCTACCATCTTCTTCCTTCAGTCTTCTGTATAATTCCTCTTCATCCTATCCTCTTGCCTTAGCAACTGTCTTCTGGGCCTTTTTTTTTTTTTTTTTTGGTTTGTTTTGGGTTTTGGTTTTTTTTGGCCTCTTTGTATGAATTTTTGATTGTCTCATTATTATGACATACTTTCTAAAACTCTTTGAATAATTCTCTATTTCTTTTTAACTTCTCTTGTACATCAGACTTTTACCACCAGCAGCTTGTTCTCCAAAAGCATCCCATCTTACCATTCTGTCTGCCACATTTTCTCCACTGCCTTAATAAAACATTCTTTAAACTTCCACCATTCTTCCTCTATTGCCTTCACTGTTGTTGGCAAAGCATGAAAGCCTTCCTTTACTTTTTGGCCGAACTCTTCCTTATTTTCCCCCTTTCATAGCCACCACTGCAATTTCTTCCTCAATTTCATGTTCTTTCCTGTTTTCTCAGGTTGCAGTCAGATTTTAGCTATTAATACCTTATGTAGCTCTCTCATTCACTCGGTACAACCTTTACATCTTTCACCATTTTCATATGTTCTCTTCTTACCAAAATATAATCCACCTGGGCTTTACTTTCCCACCGTAGCATGTCATGAAGTGAGGTTTCTCTTTTTTCAAATACACCACTGGAAACCCATTGAACAAACACCACTCAACCCACATCTCTCTGTCTTGTCTCTTAGCGTAGCCCAGAAGTTATTGGGATGGAGCCAAGGGCTTCTGCACAAATAACCTGAGCCTTCAGTGGGTTCTGCAGCATTCATGAGTTTTAGGGGAATAGCTGCTTTCTGTGTTCTGAATGGCCAGGGCTAACTCTTACAACAAAACTCTATGAAGAAATCCCTGAATATTATTCCTCTGTCCAGAGCCCCCTCCTACAGGTACTTTCATGGAGTGGAGTATAGGAAGGGAGTGATCTGGACCATATTAAATAAAGATTGAAAGGTCTTTCAGATAATATTGTCCATCCCTCTTCTAGAGTAGGGTGATGACTCTAGCCTAAAGTTTTCCTGTGCTTTAGTTTTGTCCCATTGTTTATAGCTGTATCTCAGTAGACTCTCTCAAACAATCACTCTCCCTTTTTGACTTGGAAGTCAAGTTCCTCAGATACTTGGGGAGTGTTCTCAGTAGTCCTTTAGCCAAGCTATTCACACTGAATTCTTTTTTCATAATTAGTCCTATGATACCAGTCCTCCTAGTCATATTTATTGCCCATCTCTGAATTCCCTCCACATTTGCCAACATTTTTCTGAGCTGCACAGAAGTAAAGGCAGCATAAAGGGTGTGGACTCACCAGTCAAAAACAAAGGGAATAGCTCAGTGGCATGGCATGCTTCTGGATTAGCAGCCCAGTTGTGCACTGCAAGCTTGTATCTAATGTGTTGATAGCCATGACATGTTGGTGACTTTCAGCATTACTGCTTTTCAAATCTCTCCCCTACCTAGTGAATATTTCTGCTTCAGGCCATTTTCTCCCCTTCCTCAGATGTATTAAGCTTTCCATTCTTCCATATTTAATCATGCTTTCTTGCTTCTTGCCCATAATTTTTAACCTGTTAGGTAACTTTATATCATTCCTTTGTTTTCACAACTTCCCAGTTTGGTATTAACTGAGAATTTAATTAACGTACCGTTTACCCTCTTTTTCCAGATGAGTAACAAATACAAGAGAGGGCCTAATACAAATCTCTATAGCTCTATATACACCTTCACACAGCTCTATATATTGCTATATAGCATTAGCCTTATTTCACTTTTCTTCAAGTACTCCAATCCATGTGACCACAGTCCTAAGCCAATTTGATTTAGGTTTTCAAGGCGTATTTCATGAGGTCATATATCAAATGCTTAACTAAAATGCAGATATTCTGTATGACTTCTACCACCTTCCTGTAGTCCACGGATAATACCATCCAGTATGGGCTACTGGAATTTCCTGATGCTTTAGTTCCCTGGACAGTTCTAATAGATTGGGCCTGAGCAAAGCAGCATCTATTCAAAGTTAGAGAATTGGAAAAATTCAGTCTCCAGTGTTTTAGAATGAGTATTAAGGGAAAAGTACATCTGATTTTTAAGAATAAGTATTTGCCGCATGCTTCTGAGAACACCAGAGCCATGAGCCACTGTGTTACCTCTCTGCCTCAGTGAGAGTTAGCTTTGCTAGTGATTAGACTGTGTGCCAGCTCCCTACCACACCAGTCTCTCTTCTCCACCAGCAAATTCTTCAGGGGTCTCCCTGAAGGTAACAGTCACTGATCTCCAGCCCCTGAGCTCTTCTGGGATGTTTCTCTGCAATGCACTGCACCTCACCTCTCACTGTTTGTTTACAGAAGATATTATGTGTTACATTACTGTTCATTCACACATCCTTCCCTTCAAACACAGCACTGAATTGGTTTATAGTAAAAGTAAAACAGACTTATTTAACAAAAGACGTAGGTTAAGTAAAACCAAGTAAAAAGAATAAAGATAGAAATGGGTACATGCAAATAAAAGTGAAAATACACATTTAAGAAGAGTAAAACTTAACCTAGCTATATGCAATCTTTGTTCAAGATGGTTTCTCTCACCCACAGTCTCCTCTCCAACTGTCCACTGGCTGGGACCCATCACAGAGATCAAATCACTTGGTTTCTTTATCTCCTTAATGTAAAAGATAAAGATGGAGTGTCTCTCTGTATCTCTTATATTCCCAAAGGAATTGTCTTTGCCTTACCAGTCAGGAAGTCCTCCTGGGGATTCAGTCTCCTGTATCTCTCTGGGGCACAGGAGCCATGTTAATTCTCTGTCTCTCAAGTTCAGGTTTAGGATAACCCCCACTGGTTTAGCTTAATGGCTTTGTTTTCTGCTAATATATAATTTGAGGTAAACCCACATTCCTCTGTCTAGGACAGACCTATTTATTACCTTTACGTAGGCTAGGCTGCCTGGTCTTAAACATGTTCTAGTAACATCATACAGAGGGAATTCATAACTTCATATATAAGGTAAACATTTGCATTTTGCAATTATATTAATAACCAGCATGTTATTAGCTTTCACATGATAGCTCACAGGCATATTATGTACAGATATTATTGCAGTAATGTGTAGGGTGTGAATACAGGGTACCTAGGGTCACAGTATTCTAATAGCAAAGACCATATTAAAAAAAACCAAACCACTGAGGACCCAATTCTGATGTCATACTTTGCCTTTGACAGTTACTCCTGATTTACACAAGACTCTGACATCAGTATCTGATCCAAAATTCCTTAAACTCCTTTCTTAAAGCTTCTGTTTTCAAAATCAGTTATCCTGGTAAACAGGCCTTTCTTTTTTTAAAGCCATGCCTTAGCTACAGTGGTTATTGCTGGTTTGGCATGGAGCCAAACAGCAAACTTTCCTCCTATTGTTCCACCTTATATCCCTCAGGGTGGAGTTACCGTCTCTACCAAACAATTTTTCAGCCATCCATCACTAGGGTGCTGGAGCAAAGCGCCTTTTCAGTTACTGCACCCAACACAAGACCTTGTCTTCATTGTTTGGAAAATTCCAGTTCATGATCTGTACTTTACATAAGTACAAGTTCAACAAAGAACTCTCCGTTTTCTGCTGATCACTGAAAATAGAGATGGAAAGGAAAAAGCCAAGCAAAGGAACCACCAAAATACCATTTTAAAAGACAATATCCATAGGACACAAACATTTCTGATCCCTATATCATTTTATTCATCTCGTTTAACTGGAACAGATGTTTACAAGTTACATCACTGTTCTTTTCTTTTTGAAGGATGATTTTTATTTGGTAAGGTACTTATCTAATATTGTTTGTGTTTTAGTCAGATACTTTTTTTTCAGGGCCATATCTTTAGCTAATGTAAATCTGCATAACTCCATTGACTTAATGGAGCTGTGCGAATTTACACAGCTGAGAATCTAGCCCATTGTTCTTGGCCGGGAAGGTGGGGGAAAAGGAGGGTGTTTAAAATGTTTAGCTTCAAACCATAAAAATAGTGCTGCATGATGTAGGAGTATATTTTAGCATATGATATGGAACAGTTGGAACAACTACAACCAGTGGAGACCCCCTCTTTATTTAATAAATATATTTGGATATTTCCCACGATTCTGCTACTTTTTCAGACTTCCATCTAAACCAAAATGCATTTGACTTTCCAAACATCAGCTGTCTAGTTTGGGCTTGTTCCCATTACTTCATTTTCTTTTGCACATATAATATATCAACTATGTTAAACAATGAAGACATCCAAGGCTAAGAGGCTTGCTTGCAGGTTATTAAATGGCCATTAATCATTTCCTTACTTTTTGTAAGCTCCATAAATATCTCTCCTGCTGGCTTCAGCCTGAGCAATAGCCAGTTACAGATATGGATGTGAGAGCTGCAATGAAGAGAAAGACTGGAATGATAATCAAGAGGGTGTGACACTGGCCAATCAGAAAGATATTCACATAATGCCAGTGGCAGCCCTACATAGCCTGCTGGAATATATATATTAGGGTAACCTAATTATTTTATATTCCTTTGTCTTATATTTAATGGATAGACAATGAAAGAAAGCCAAATAATAGAACGGAAACATGTACACAGAGAAGGATTACAGGCGAAGGAGCGTGTTAAAGAGTGGACAGATAGACCTCTGGGCTAGGTGATCGGATAAGAAGACCACTATAGAGAAAATGTATGTCAGTCCACTGACCTTAAGGACTGAGGATGATCCTATAAATGAGGATGATCTTTCCAACCTCGGAATATAAAAATACACACTACAGAGAAACAAAGATGCTTTATACTCTAAGGACCAGATTCTCCCTGGTGTGAATCAGTGCAGTCCCATTGACTCCAAGGGAAGCTGAGGATCTGATCCTTAATGCTAGGTATGTACAGACTTCACCATGATTAATTACACATCCAGCTATTAATGATATTATGGGTCCAATTCCACAGTCCTTATATTCATGAGGGACGACTGCAAGCTCAGGCCCCAAGTCACAATTTCAGAAAAGAGTTTTTTAGGCTACTATTTAAATGCTCTGCTTTATTCCCCATCTTTAATTTTTACATCTTTATCTCTGTGGGCCTGATCCTGCTTCCACTGAAGTCAATGACAAAACTCCATTAACTCCAAGGAGAGAAAGATTGGACCCTCTTTTTGCATTTGCTTATCCTACCATTAGCTTCTAGCAGTACCTAACAATGGAAGCTCTCAAACACTTACTCCTTTTTGTTTCTAGAACAGTGTCAGGAAGAAGTAATGAGTGTGAAACAAAACTACAAAGAGATAGAGATGAGATGTTGCAAATTAAAAAACCTGTTATTAAAAAAAATAAGTGAGTTTCAACACCACCTAAGCGTTTAGATGCACAAATCCCATGTTCTTCTTCATTTGCTTTGATAAAATGTTGTGTATGTTGTTGTGAGCTGTCAAATAGCTACTGCATTCCATCAGGAGGTGTCTGTATTTCAGTGATGGATAAAGTGATTCCTGTATCTATTTTCTAAAAAGAGAATCTACGGTGAAATCTTGGCTACTCTGAATTCTATGCAAGTTTTGCCACTGACTTAAAAGGGACCAGAATTTTACCCCAGGTTTGTAAAGTGCATTGGCATCCTTTGCAATGAATTATGTTACAAAATTACCACATGAATGCAAGGTATTGTTCATGAAGAGCATTTTCTTCAAATGCACTTTATAACTGAAGTTCATCTTGGCTTGATTTAAAGTACAAGGGCTTGATCCTGCTTTCGTTAATTGCCAATAAACCATGTTGTTTTATTATGATCTCTTGCAGGACACACTATCCCGATCAAGAGTCACATCCATACTGTAGCAGGACCCGGAAAGTTGACCAGATGTAGGAGTGTGATGAAAACAAGTCCAAATAATTTTAAAGCAGAGTGGCTTCCTCCCATTTCAAGCTTTAAGAATATAGTTAATATAGTATTCCTTAAAGGAATTGTTTTGATTTGGGATAGTTAACTCCTTGGAAAGTTGGAGAGACAATGCAGATGAGGTAATATCATTTACTGGACCAACTTCTGTTAATGAGAGAGACAAGCTTTCAAGTTTACACACCACCTCCTGGGGAAAGTTGATGGTTACCACAGGATCAGTCAATTTAGATTCCTGGAAAACTAAAAATATATCTGGTTCAAGAACTTATGGTGGAGAGAGCAATATATGAAAACTAAACATATGGGGTTAGGGACAGGCTGACCAGGTGTAAAAGAATATGGAGCTCCTTTTTAACACAAAACTATAATAAAATCCTTATTTTCCGTATATTAAGTGGACCCATATGTTCAGGGGTCAAGAAGTGCCAGGAAATAATACTGAGCCCTTGGAGTTTAACTATATTTATGAAGATCAGCCAGTGTGTACAGGGAATTTCTTAACATAGCACTCCTCAGCTGCATAGTAAATGTGGACAATATGCATTCCCTTTAATGGGCTTTGTACTCTGCGGCACTTAAGTCAAAAACAAACTGGCCAGCAGAGCTGGTTGAGAACTGAAATTGTTGTGTTGTGGCAAACACAGATGTTTTGACATTTGTTTTTATCCTAAATTGAATTGGAATGTCAAAATATTGAGATTTTTCATCCAACAGAAAGTTTTAGATTTCAAAATTTAGATTTTGAAATGTTGAAATGTTTAATTTTGTGTCAGTTTGACACTGGATGTGTCCACTTGAGCTGCTACAGTGCCTCATGGGAGTTGTAGTCTGGGTGCCTCAGGACCATTATCCTCTAGGGCAGGGCTCCTTGGCCAGACTACATCTCCCATGATGCATCAGAATGCATCATAGTGGTCCAAAAAGTGAGGTAACTGTATTGCATCATGAGAGATGTAGTCTGACCAGGAAGCCCAGCCCACTGAGGCACCCAAACTTAAAACTCCTTTAGGGCACTATAATCTGTGTACACCTGAGCTGTTAATGTCAAACTGAGCTGGAATGAAACATTTTTATTTGATTCACCCCAAAAAGGCACATTGGTGAATATTTTCAACAAAATCAAAATTTGAAAGTTTTCAAAGTTTTTATGAAGTTTTTAAGGTCATATTTCCACATGAAAACTTTGATTTTGTGTAAACTGCACTTTCAGTTTAAAAAAAAAAAGAAAGAAAAAAAGAGTGACAGAAAATTCCTGACCAACCATTTAAAATAATGTAAGAGGCAATATTCTGATCCAGCATCTTCTCAACCATAAAGTGTTTTATGCGATAAACTTGTCAACTTTTAAGTGACAGCTGGAGGTGGGCTAAGCTAGTATTTGAATGGGAGACATCCAAGAATCACTTCAGTGGTGGTGTTCATCAGTAGGTGGTGATTTTCTAAGGTCCCAATCCTGCAAGGAGCTCTGCCCAGTTAGATCTCTGGCTACAAAATGAATCCAAATATTCAGAAATGGAAAAATACTACACAAGCATCTTTTTATGATGCTTTTCACTTGCAGATCATGAAAATATCATTGCTTTGACTTTACTGACGCATGCAGCATCTGCATGTAGTCCCTGGTGTAGTCAGGGAGCAAATCAGTATTGATTATAATGCCATCAGGAGATCACTGATGACTCAGTGTGGTGTTTGGAGTCACTGTGCTGCTGGAGAAGATATGAGTCCATAGTCCATTTTGAAAGAAAATCTTAGGTTAGATGTTCAGGCCAAATTCAAGCTTTGGTAACTACTTTCTTCCAACCTAACTCATCCCTGGAGTTGGATAAAATCTTCTTCACTTGCTTTGGTAAAATGTTGGGTTGGATTGCTGTGAGCTGTTAAACAGCTGCTGCAGTCCATCAGGAGGTGGCTGCATTTCAGTGGTGGATAAAGTGATTCTTGTAAGTGGAAGGAAGGAAGGAAGGAAATCCTGGCTTTATTGCTGTTTATGGAGTCTTGCCATTGACCTCAAAGGGATCAGGATTTCACTCTAGGTTTCTAAAGTGAAACCTTTGCAATAAAAAATTATGTTACAAATTTCCCACATGAATGTAAGGTGTTGTAAATGAAGAGCACTTTCTTCAAAAGCACTTTAGAACTGAAGTTCATCATGGGTTGGTTTACAGTACAAGGGCTTGATCAGTACAGTCTGACAGTTTGACCAAGTGCTTGATTTGTAGTTTAAAAAGTGTGAATTGGGAGTGCTTTGTTCCAGGTGAGCCTTGAGGGGGCCTGACTGTTATAAAAAGCCAGTCAGCTGCGAACAGCTGAGCGGCAAACAGCAGAGAGGCTAACAGAGGGAGTTTGCCTGGGAATTTGCCCAGGGAGAGCCCACCGAGGCTTACATCTTGCCGGCTTCTCTGAGTAGTTACTACAACTCCTGAGGAAGCTCGTAGAAGGAAGGTAATATGGATGGGGAGCGTTCAGCTGTTGTGACCTGCACTGGATGTGCCATGTTTGTCTTTCTTCTACAGGACAGAAGCGACTTTGTCTGTACAAAGTGCAAGCTGGTCTCCATATTGGAAGAGAAGGTTCAAGGTCTGGAGAAACAAGTATCGACCCTGCGTTGCATAAGAGAAACTGAAGATTTCTTGGACTGATGTCAGGATATGCTTCTACGGGCACAATGTTCTGAAGATTCAGAGCAGGCTGCACAGCGGGGACAGGAGGACGGTGAAGAAATTTGGCAGCATGTGACCTCCAGAAGAAGAAAGGGGAGCATCCATGTACCAGCAGCACAGATACAGGTAAGCAACCGTTTTCATATTCTCTCCACAGGTACCATTGCGGAGAGTGGACCAGATGATACATCTGAGGGAAGGGAACAGAAGGAGACTCTGCCGATTGGAAGGCATGAGATGCACTGTCCTAGGGATGGGGGTTCCACGACCACCGCTCCCAAGAGGAGGTGGTGGTGGTTGGGGACTCTCTTCTCAGGGGGACTGAGTCATCTATCTGCCGCCCTGATCAGGAAAACCAAGAAGTCTGCTGCTTGCCAGGAGCTAGGATTCACGATGTGACGGAGAGATTGCCGAGACTCATCAAGCTCTCGGATAGCTACCCCTTCCTGCTTCTCCACGTGGGCACCAATGATTCTGCCAACAATGACCTTGAGCAGATCACTGTGGACTATGTGGCTCTGGAAAGAAGGATAAAGGAGTGTGAGGCACAAGTGGTGTTCTCGTCAATCCTCCCCGTAGAAGGAAAAGGCCTGGGTAGAGACCGTCAAATCGTGAAGTCAACGAATGGCTACACAGGTGGTGTCAGAGAGAAGGCTTTGGATTCTTTGACCATGGGACGGTGTTCCAAGAAGGAGGAGTGCTAGGCAGAGACAGGCTCCACCTAACGAAGAGAGGGAAGAGCATCTTCGCAAGCAGGCTGGCTAACCTAGTGAGGAGGGCTTTAAACTAGGTTCACCGGGGGAAGGAGACCAAAGCCCTGGGGGAAGTGGGATACCAGGAGGAAGCACGAGCAGGAAAGTGCAAGAGGGGAGGGCTCCTGCCTCATACTGAGAAAGAGGGATGATCAGCGAGTTATCTCAAGTGTCTATACACAAATGTAAGAAGCCTGGGAAACAAGCAGGGAGAACTGGAAGACCTGGCACAGTCAAGGAATTATGATGTGATTGGAATAACAGAGACTTGGTGGGATAACTCACATGACTGCAGTACTGTCATGGATGGATATAAACTGTTCAGGAAGGACAGGCAGGGCAGAAAAGGTGGGGGAGTTGCATTGTATGCAAGAGAGCAGTATGACTGCTCAGAGCTCCGATCCCTGCAGAAAACTGCAGAAAAACCTGAGTGTCTCTGGATTAAGTTTAGAAGCATGAGCAACAAGGTTGATGTCGTGGTGGGAGTCTGCTATAGACCACCGGATCGGGGGATGAGGTGGACGAGGCTTTCTTCCGGCAACTAACGGAATTTACTAGATCGCAGACCCTGGTTCTTATGGGAGACTTCAATCACCCTGATATCTGCTGGGAGAGCAATACAGCAGTGCACAGACAATCCAGGAAGTTTTTGGAAAGTGTAGGGGACAATTTCCTGGTGCAAGTGCTGGAGGAACCAACTAGGAGCAGAGCTCTTCTTGACCTGCTGCTCACAAACTGGGAAGAATTAGTAGGGGAAGCAAAAGTGGATGGGAACCTGGGAGGCAGTGACCATGAGATGGTAAAGTTCAGGATCCTGACACAAGGAAAGAAAGGAGAGCAGCAGAATACGGACCCTGGACTTCAGAAAAGCAGACTTTTACAACCTGAGGGAACTGATGGGCAGGATCCCCTGGGAGTATAACATGAGGGGGAAAGGAGTCCAGAAGAGCTGGCTGTATTTTAAAGAATCCTTATTGAGGTTACAGGGACAAACCATCCCGATCTGTAGAAAGAATAGTAAATATGGCAGGTGACCAGCTTGGCTTAACAGTGAAATCCTTGCTGATCTTAAACACAAAAAAGAAGCTTACAAGAAGTGGAAGACTGGACAAATGATCAGGGAAGAGTATAAAAATATTGCTCAGGCATGCAGGAGTGAAATCAGGAAGGCCAAATCACACCTGGAGTTGCAGCTAGCAAGAGATGTTAAGAGTAACAAGAAGGGCTTCTTCAGGTATGTTAGCAATAAGAAGAAAGTCAGGGAAAGTGTGGGCCCCTTACTGAATGAGGGAGGCAACCTAGTGACAGAGGATGTGGAAAAAGCTAATGTACTCAATGCTTTTTTTGCCTCTGTCTTCACGAACAAGGTCAGCTCCCAGACTACTGCACTGGGCAGCACAGCATGGGGAGGAGGTGACCAGCCCTCTGTGAAGAAAGAAGTGGTTCGGGACTATTTAGAAAAGCTGGATGAGCACAAGTCCATGGGGCCAGATGCGCTGCATCCGAGAGTGCTAAAGGAGTTGGCGGATGTGATTGCAGAGCCATTGCCCATTATCTTTGAAAACTCATGGCGATCGGGGGAGGTCCCGGATGACTGGAAAACGGCTAATATAGTGCCCATCTCTAAAAAAGGGAAGGAGGAGGATCCTGGGAACTACAGGCCAGTCAGCCTCACCTCAGTCCCTGAAAAAATCATGGAGCAGGTCCTCAAGGAATCAATTCTGAAGCACTTAGAGGAGAGGAAAGTGATCAGGAACAGTCAGCATGGATTCACCAAGGGCAAGTCATGCCTGACTAATCTAATTGCCTTCTATGATGAGATAACTGGCTCTGTGGTTGAGGGGAAAGCAGTGGACGTGTTGTTCCTTGACTTTAGCAAAGCTTTTGACATGGTCTCCCACAGTATTCTTGCCAGCAAGTTAAAGAAGTATGGGCTGGATGAATGGACTATAAGGTGGATAGAAAGCTGGCTAGATTGTCAGGCTCAACGGGTAGTGATCAATGGCTCCATGTCTAGTTGGCAGCCGGTATTAAGTGGAGTGCCTCAAGGGTTGGTCCTGGGGCCGGTTTTGTTCAATATCTTCATTAATGATCTGGAGGATGGTGTGGATTGCACCCTCAGCAAGTTTGCAGATGACACTAAACTGGGAGGAGAGGTAGATATGCTGGAGGGTAGGGATAGGATATAGATGGCCTGAGACAAATTAGAGGATTGGGCCAAAAGAAATCTGATGAGGATCAACAAGGACAAGTGCAGAGCCCTGCACTTAGGATAGAAGAATCCCATGCACAGCTACAGACTAGGGAGCGAATGGCTAGACAGCAGTTCTGCAGAAAAGGACCTAGGGGTTACAGTGGACGAGAAGCTGGATATGAGTCAGTGTGCCCTTGTTGCCAAGAAGGCCAATGGCATTTTGGGACGTATAAGTAGGGGCAATGCCAGCAGATCGAGGGACATGATCATTCCCCTCTATTCGACATTGGTGAGGCCTCATCTGAAGTACTATGTCCAGTTTTGAGCCCCACACTACAAGAAGGATGTGGAAAAACTGGAAAACGTCCAGCGGAGGGCAACAAAAATGATTAGGGGACTGGAACACATGACTTATGAGGAGAGGCTGAGGGAACTGGGATTGTTTAATCTGTGGAAGAGAAGAATGAGGGGGGATTTGATAGCTGCTTTCAACTACCTGAAAGTGGGTTCCAAAGAGGATGGATCTAGACCATTCTCAGTGGTAGCAGATGACAGAACAAGGAGTAATGGTCTCAAGTTGCGGTGGGGGAGGTTTAGGTTGGATATTAGGAAAAACTTTTTCACTAGGAGAGTGGTGAAACACTGGAATCCGTTACCTAGGGAGGTGGTGGAATCTCCTTCCTTAGAAGTTTTTAAGGTCAGGCTTGACAAAGCCCTCGCTGGGATGATTTAGTTGGGGATTGGTCCTGCTTTGAGCAGAGGGTTGGACTAGATGACCTCCTGTGGTCCCTTCCAACCCTAATATTCTATGATTCTATGATCCTGCTCCCTCTGAAGTCAATGGCAAAATTCCCATAGACTTTAATGGAAACAGAAACTTGTCTTAAATGTGCCCTTTAAAAAAAAATTAACACAAAACTAGCTTCTACTGTATTTAGCTCTGTATTCATAATGCACTCATGGCTATGGTATCATAGTGCCTAAAGCTTTATTTTGAAGGCTTCCACTTAATTTTCAGTATGGGTGAACTAGAATGGTATCTAATATTTACCCCAAAAAAGAGAGTTTGGGAGGCAAATACGTTGCTTTGAGGCAGTTCGGAATTTAACATTTTATACTAGTTGAAGGATAGTTGGTACTGGATTATTTCTCTACCATGTGATATTTAGTAACACAACTGAGAAAAACTAAGTAATTAAACATTTCCTCTGCCTGGAGAAGTGAAGCATACACTGTACATTTAAGCCAAAATTTTCAAATTTGGGTGCCTACATTTAGACTCTTAAGTCTATATTTAAGTGGCTAAAAATAAGTGGTCTGATTTTCAGAAGTGCTGAGAACCTACAAACCCCTCTGACATCAGTGGGAGTGGCAGGTGCCCAACAACATTGAAAATGAGGTCACTTATTTAGATGCCTTTATAGGAACTTAGGAGCCTAACTTTAGCCACCCACATTGGGCAATCTTGGCCTAAATGTACAAAGCTACCTGATACTTCTAGAGTAAGTAAATTTATTTGCTTCTTTGTCTTACTGCAGGCCTGATCCAACACCTACTGAAATCAATGACAATCTTTCTACTGGCAATGAAGGAGACCCTGTGAGTGCATAACACTCATTGACATGGGTGAAAATTATACGTAAGCAACACAGGGAGAATAAACCTCAAAGTGTTTCAGTGAATCATTGTTAAACCCTAAGAGGACGTCATATTAAAACATGGCCTTTGGAAAACAGTGAATAAGAAATCAAACAATGCAACTATCTCCCTTTTAAAATCAAATCTCCAAAGGGTTAATTACAGATCCGGTATAGGACTAACAAAATAAAATAGAAGCATGTGGAAGGCATCAAGCTTACAATTTTCAACATGAGCAGCACTAATAGACCTTTTCTAGTGCCAGGCACAACCCCTGTAATTCTACAAATTAGGCTGAGCCCCGGGGAAATGTGTGCCTGCAGCTGCTACACAGATGTGTGGATGAAAAATGAGGCAGATTCATCCAAATAAAACTGGATGGTTTTGCAGTTAATAAAATTACCACTAATCTAGTGTTAACTGACTTGAGTCCCACATAAAAAAGCCATGCATTTCTTTTTAAGGCAAAACATATACAAGGTTGAAAGGCAATGTAGCATGAATGGGAAGAGAATTCAATTCTTCTAATTTCCATCTTCTAATTACTGATTCGCTGCTTAACTCCTCTCCTTCGGGAAAGTAAGGAAAGCTGCTGCTTATCATGCTCTTTGGGAATCATGTCCACTTTATAGAAATCCAACTCCTAGCCAGGCAGTGCATGTCTAGTAAGATAAATGCAAACACTTTCCTGAAGTAATTTATTCAAGATACAAACACAAACATAGATAGATTAGCACTCTTTATCCATGTGTTCTGAACAGAATGTCCCCTGCCAGCCTATGCTGCTAGCTAAGCATAAAGGCCAGACATTATGCTTTTGATAATGGAAATGATTGCTACACTTTACTGACCACCAGGCAAGGGTTTTGTTTTGTTTTTTCTTATTAATTCTGAGCTTTTCACTGGTACACAAGACAAAGCTTTGATCCTGCAGTGCGTGTGCGCACACACACACACACACAGGCTGGGATTTTCAAAGGAGCCATAGGCATCCGAAACCCATTAAATTTCAATAGAATTTCAGTGTCTTTTAGGCTCTTTTGAAGAACCCAGTCATGAGGACTGCAGCATGTGACTATTACATGTACACATTTTTAGCAGGGATTCAAGATAGTGAGTAATCATAGCATCTTTTATTCAGATGGATCCCAAAACAGCTCTCCACATTCTACCAATTTGAAAGTGTATACAGGTCAGATAAATGTATACACTGCTGAGGTCCAGGCATCACTAAGATAGAACTAAGAGTTTAGGACATCACGTGAAGAAGACTCCAGTATCCAGTTGTATCTGGAATACTTAGCCCATTCAAATAGCTTATGTTTGAAATTCCCAAACTGAATAGAACATCCCCTCTCTGCTGTAAAGAAGGTAGAATCAAACTAAGACAAGGCAGAAAAAAACAAGACCGGACAATAGTTTAGAAGAACCCGGGTGGGGATTAAGTTGAGGATGGAGGGGGTAAAGTGGTGAGTTCAGAGGTAGCAAGGGAGTTGGAGGACAAAGGGAGCTAGACAGGAGATGAAGTAATGTCTTCTCACTCCCTTTGAAGCATCTGGCACTGGTCACTGTCAGAAGACAGGATGCGGGCCAGATGGACTATTGGTCTGACCAAGTATGGCTGTTCTTATGCTCCTCTTAAGAAAGAGGGTGTGGGTATGAGAGATGACCTTGGCAAGCAATAATTATTTCAATTTTGTTTTCACCTTCACTGAATATACTGATCTATTCTGTTGAATCAAATCTGATCTTATTTGCATTCCTTGGAGCTTCATCAACATGACTGGTCAAAACAAGCCTCACATGTGTACATCTACACAGCCCAGGACAGTGACTCTCAGTGCCCAGGGCAGCAGACTCAGGTTCACGCTACTGTCCTAAAAATAGCTTTGAAGACATTGTTTTGAGCCCTGAAGCCCACTTCCCTCCCTAGGTGTCAGAGCCCAAGCTGCAATGTCTACACAGCTATTTTTTTAACTCAGTAGTGTGAGCCCAAGTCTGTCCACCCAGGCTCTGAGATTCACTGCCACTCACTGAATGGACATATCCTTAAAGCTCAAAAGCTATTACCTAGAAGGCTCACTCTTGGTCTTGAAATAATTCTAATGGCCTGCGGACTTATGTTAGGTTGGGATCTTATTAGCTGTCATGAATTAAGCAGTGCCTTGCCTGGTATATAGCTGGATGGAAACCTCCAAGAATACCCCAGGGGCTGCAGGGAGAGAGATGGGTGTTTCTGTAGTTGGCACTCCTCCCTGTGAGTTGGTACTGAGTTAATGCTCCTTCAAGCAGTTGGGGGACACTTCTTCTTCTTTCGTATGGCTTGGGTAGGTAGCAATAACTACAAATTTATATCTAAGTTTGATAGCCAGCACATTGCTGCAGCGGTGAGCTGGTGAATGTCCTTCAGGCCCCCGGCAAAAGAACAAAGGGAACATTCAGATATGATGTGCTCTATCGTTTGTGACTGGTGACCACAGTTGCATACAGGTGTTTTCCTCATTTTCCATTTAAAGAGGTTGTGACAGATTCGTCACAGAGACCCCCTTGGGACTGTCACCTGACGTGCTGAAACTACCTCTGAGCCTGTTTTCCTTATCTGCTTGGGACTCCAGAACCCTGTCTTATTGAGCCAGACACACAAGCCTGCTGCAACACAGACCCAAGGTCTAAACTATGTCCCCAAAGCTTCAGGCTTTAACTGAAAACAGCTTAGCAGGTACTCCTGTCTCCAGCATCCAGACACCCAGCTCCCAATGGGATCCAAACCCCAGATAAATCCTTTTCAGTCTGTATAAAGCTTCTACAAGGGAAACTCATAAATTGTCTGCCCTTTATAACACTGATAGAGAGTTATGCGCAACTGTTTGTTCCCCCTGGTATTAATTACTTACTCTGGGATAATTAATACGAAAAGTGATTTTAATAAATATAAAAAGTAGGATTGAAGTGGTTCCAAGTAATAGACAGAACAAAGTAAGTTATTTAGATTATTAAGATAATCAAAATCAAACAAAACACGCAAGTCTAAGCCGAATACATTAAGAAACTGAATACAGGTAAATCACACACTCTGAGATGTTCCAATAAGCTTATTTCACAGACTGGACTCCTTCCTAGTGTGGACCCAATCCTTTTCAGACCAAAGTTATAGTTTATGGCCTGGGTCCAGCAATCATTCACACCTCCATAGTTACTGTCCTTTGTTCCAGTTCCTTTCAGGCATCTCTTTGGGGTGGAGAGGCCATCTCTTGAGCCAGCTGAAGACAAAAAGGAGACGCTTCCAGGGCCTTTTAATTCTCTCTCTTGTGGGAGGAAACCCCTTTGTTCTTCTGTGAAAAATCACAGCAACAGGATGGAGTTTGTAGCCACCTGGGCAAGTCACATGTCCGTGAATGATTCAGCTTTTTGCAGGCCGACACGATTGTTTACATGTTAGTTTGAATGTTCCCAGGAAAGCTCAGATGTGGATTGGCGTCTCCCAAAGTCCATTGTCAGCTGTTTTCTTGATTGGGCACTTACTCAGAATAGTCCTTTCTCAAGAAGCTGACCAAATGCTTCACTGATGCTACTTAGAATCAAACACACTGAGATACAAGTACATAGCCAATATTCATAACTTAAAATACAAAAATGATACACACATACAGACAGCATAATCATAACCAGCAAACTACAACCTTTCCATATACACCTTACTTGACCTCCTTTGTACAAGATTTGGTGCAACTATAGAACCTTCATTGCAACAATGATCTATACGGTCACAGTTCATGCCAATAACATCATAGAGGGTTTGTACACATCTCCCATGAGGTGTCCTGATGTGATTCAATCTGCACCAGTCTTTCCAACATAAATCAAAACCCAGTAGTTCCTCAACGGGATCAACAACGAGCTGCTTGTTTTGAGCAGTCAGAGTGCTCCATGTGACTCTCCATTGAGCCTCAGCATCAAAGTTGGGTGTAAGGATCTTCATATGGTTCCATAGAGGGTTGCGGGATTTTAATCTCGTCTTTGGCAGGTTCTACAGGTCATGGTTCAGTGGGATCCTCGTATTTGCATTGACATGTTTAAGAAAGCGAGATGTCTGAGCAGCATTTCTTATCTGTGGAGGCCGGATGTGTGGTAGGACCAGGAGCCAGTCATCTGGAGTAGATTTGAGCATTCCCGACACTATGCACATAGCATTATTGAGTTGAATGTCAAGGAGTTCAGCGTGACTGCTATAAGACCACATTGGTGCAAAATATTCAGTTGAGGAATATACCAAGGCAATTGTTGTGGTTCGTAAGGTCGGTAGACTGGAGCCCCAAGATGTTCCGATTTTCTGATAAGTGCGACACAAGACCTGACCTTATGACAGGTGTTCTCGAGGTGTTGTCTAAAGGTCAAACTCCAGTCCAGTGTAACACCAAGATACTTTGGAGTAGCTTCATGGCTGAAGTTCTCACCACAGAACTGCTCATCAAGTTTGGTATTAGCCATTTTATTGTTCAGATGCAAAGCAGTTACCACGTTTGTTTGATTTTTTTACTAAGCCTAAGTTTCCAGCATTGGAAATAATCAGCCATTGTGCTAGGATCTCAGGTTCGGGTGCAGCTGATGGTATGGAGGTTTGTAAGCTGAACAGCTAGGGCAATATCATCCGCATAGATGAATTTCCTTGACTCTGTTGCTGGTATATCCGTGATGTATAAATTAAAAAGTATTGGGGCCAGGACAGACCCCTGAGGGATGCCTGAGTTAAGAGTTCTTGGTCTACTGATCTGGCCATGAAGATATACCTTAAAGTGGTAGTCCCCAGTCATCTCCACCAAGAGGCGGATCTTTGCCGGCACTGAATGATGCGGAAGACCTTGAAGTGGAGGCCCTGTCTCCAGACAGCGTCGTATGCCGAGGACAGATCAACAAGGGTGATTCCTGTCTTCAACTTACATTGGAATCCTGCCTCAATGTGGCTGGTAAGTGAAGCTATTTGGTCACAGTAGTTCCTCTTCAGGCAAATCCTGCCTGCTCCACTGGAAGGATGTCTTCAATAATATCAGACAGATGGTGGAGCAGTGCCCATTCCATAAGCTTGCTAGTGGTTGAGAAGAGAGAGATGGGGTGGTAGCTGGTTGTGTCCTCTGGGGGTTTCCCAGGCTTCAGTAGGGCAACCACTGTTGCCTGTCGCCAGCTTGTTGGCACTTTTCCGGTTCTATGCACGGCAGTAAAAAGCACTGCCAGCCATTCCCGTCCCGATCTCCCCAGATTCTTGAGAAACTCTGGAGGAATGTCATCAACCCCTGCAGCTTTCCGACTTTTGGTTTCCAACAGTGCAACATTGATCTCCTCAACAGAAAATGGGGAAGAGAGTGGGGATTCCTCTGGGCATTGTTGAAGGTTTCTGCGGAGTTCCTGCTGGACCTCTTGGCATGTAATCTTGTCTGTTGGCGTCTTGCTGTTAGAAAGATGATGAGAGGCAACAGCATTTGCTGTCACCTTTGCTTAGCATTGTGTTACTGGTTGGGATAACTCCAAGTTGCCACAAAAGGGCCCATGCCTTACGGCTCGAATGGGTGAAATCAAGGCCTTCAACGGTCTCTTTCCACCTTTCCAGGTGCACTGAATTCAAGGACTCAAGCAGCGCAGTGGCTTTATCTGGGTTGCCGCTCTTTTCATATTCCCTCAGGAGAGGCTCGGATTCTTTTGTCCAGCAGGGGGTGAAAGTCTTGTGGTGACCACGTGGGATGTACTTCTTAGCGGACGATTTTAGTATGTTTGTAAAATGACCAAAGTTTCTAGGTATTGGTTCGAGCCATGGGATCAGAGATTCTGTTTCTGAAGTGTAGGCAGGCCAGTCAGCCTTATGGAAACTCCAACGCGGCTTTGGCACAGACTGCAGAAGAGGCACTTCCAGGGCAATCTGGAGGATGACTGGGCAATGTTGGCTATGCAGGAAGTGGCTTAGGATGGTTCTGGTTGTGGCCAGTGGGACACCTGCACTATTACGGGTCACAAAACACAGGTCAGAGTTGCAATCCATTGTCCACCTCCCAGACCAAAAAGATCCAGATTGCTTCAGATCATAGAGCAGGTGGAGGTCTTCAAGGGAGGCCCATTCTGTGATCTGCCTCCCGGCTGTCTCATTTGAGCAGTATCCCCAGTCTTCATGATGACTGTTAAAGTCACCTATGTAGATGGCCAGTTGAGGAACGGAAGGGAAGATGGGATCAGGCCACACAATGTTAGGTGGCTTGTATATGTTTACTATAATGATGTCTCTAAATCTAACCATGTTGATCTCTCTTCTACTGGTCGAGAATTCTTCCAAAACTTCCACATCCTCTAATCCATTTCGCATGTACTCTGCTAGCCCATGTTTTGGATGGTTGACAGCAGCAATTTTGGTATAGCCATAGATTTTATGTCTGACAGCTTTATCTTCTTCTTTCATGTGTGTTTCTTGGTGGGCCATAATGTCAATGTGATGGTCTTTGAGGGTCCTCGAGAGATCATCCGCTTTTTCCCTGGACATCCCTTCTACATTAAGTTGGTATATTCAGAGGACTGGCCCAACTGTTCTCTTTTGGTCCTGGAAAGGGCGATTTGAGGAAGTATAATCATTGCTACGTTCACTGGGAGGTTGGTAAAATGACATCCAGTGGTCAATTGACAACACTGGTATGTTGGTGGATTTGCACAAAACAAAGCACAAAAAAATCTGCACTTAACAGAAGCAACACGTAAAGATTGTCGCCTTGCTCCCTTGGGGGACACGGGGATGCTAAATGTGACTGCCTTGGGGCTTAGTTGCATGGGTGTAGCTATCCTAACATAGCTACACCACTGCAAGCCCCTAGCATGGTTGCACTGCACCAGAGTGAAATGACCCGCACTAGTACAGGCTTATCCTGGTTTCAGAGATCCCATAGCACCTTTTACTAGTGTAAGATTTTAACTGTGGTGTCCTAGCCACCTCCAAATTTGTATAATTAAATCTTTCCTACCTTCAGTTCCTTGTATTAAGCTGCTGTTGTGCACTGGCATATTCTACCCCAGAGGAGCCACATTCGTTCCATTGATAGGTGAAAGTAAGCCAGCTGGAGCCCCAGGCCCTTTAAATTGCCTCCAGAGCCCCGCTGCTGCAGCCCTGGAGTGCAGGGCTCCGGCAGCTATTTAAAGGGCCTGGGGCTCCCCTGCTTCTACCTCCCGGGCCCTTTAAATAGCCACTGGAGCCCCACCGCGCTACTCCAGCACTCCAGCGGCTATTTAAAGGACCAGGGTGGTAGAAGCAGGGGAGCCATGGGCCCTTTAAATAGTCCCCGGAGATCTGGGGCAGTGGGGGCTCCAGGGGCTATTTAAAGGGCTGGGGCTCCAGCTGCCTGTGCCGCCCCGGTCCTTTAAATAGAAGCTGGAGCCCCGCTGCTTCCCCAGGGCTCCCGCAGCTATTTAAAGGGCCAGGGCGGTAGAAGGGGGAGCCCCGGGCCCTTTAAATAGCCCCTGGAGCCCTGGGCTGCTGCTGCTACCGGGGGGGGAGGGCACTTACCTTACAGGGTGGGCTGTGGCTGGCTCTGACTCCCTCAACTCCACCCCTTCCACCCTAGATCCCGCCCCTTCCAGGGGCCAGAGATGGCCCCAGAGTACCAGTAAGTCACTCGACTTCCTTTCACCCCTGGTGAAAGGATTCATAGATCACATGTTGGTTGTAAAGCTCTCTGGAATAAATAGAAGACGGGATCATTAATTATTAAACTCTCAAGGAAAGCAAGCCTGAAACCAAAACATTACAAATTCTGACACCTAGCTCACGGGAAATGCATGCCCAGCTGAAACCTAAGGCAGTGTTCAGAATGATATTGTAAGAGATGATGCTGTTGCTAACCTGAGCCCTGGAGACCACCACAGACACATGTGTATCTGCTTCTGTATGCACTCCACAGCAGGCTTAGGTTTGAAGGAACCTATTATTGTGCTTGTTACCCTACTTTTTACGGCAGAGCCTTTGGCTTTAAGCTTAGGCCTGGCTGCCACTCCCACTTCTTCTATTTCCTCTCCACAGAAACCACAATCACTAGGCTGACCCAGGCATAAATATGACTCCAAAACACATGGTGCAGCTGTTGATTCTCCACACGCCCAATCCCAGCAGTGCAGGAAGAATGTTGTAGTAGCCACTGCTGGTGTTTCGGCTGTGTCTGCCTCTTTTACAAGAGGAAAGTCTGGAAGGCTAGATGACTCGGGGAAATGGTAATAGGATATAAAACACTGTCTCAAAAGCACTTTTCTACGTGCTTCTAACTGAGCTTCCCACTTCCCTTGACATCAGTCCAGGGCTGCAATAATTGCAGAACAAGGCTGGCTGCTTTATTATTATTTGCTTGTCATGTAGTAACATCTAGAAGCCCCAGCCAAAACCAGGACCCAATTGTGGTGGTCACAGTTTTAATACATACTAAGAGATAGCCTCTGCCACCAAAAACTTATCATCTAAATAGAGAAGACTGATGGTGAGATTAAAAAGAGAGATAATTTCCTATTATGGGAAATAAGAAACTTGCCCAACATCAGACAAGGAGTCTGTGGAAAAGCCAGGATTTGAATCTGTATCTCCTGCATCCCAGTCCCATGCGTTCATCACAAGCCCCTCCTTCCTTTCAAACCTTTGTATTATGACCTCTACCACAGGTGTCCAGTAGGGTTTGAACCCAAGAACTTCAGCACAAAAACATAGGCCTCAAACACTTACACTGAAGAAGTGACTTCATTAGCTTGCAGCAGTAGTGGACTCTTATCCTCTGTGCAGACTAGCCATAGCACAGGGCATATGCTTCATTGGTGCTTCAGCTGAGTGATTTGAGTTAGTTCAATTCCTCAGGTAGAGATATCCACATCACACCTGGCACTCTTATTGGAAGTTTCAGCAAAGACTGAAACTGCACTGGGGCCCAGCCAAAAAATGCAGAGCCAGCAGAGCTCAGGTGCAGTCATGAATCAGGTCCTCTATGTCTATACAAGATCCCTAGGCAGGATAGAAGGTAACAGCTAAAAACATCATGCCATTTTCTGAGCCAATTCCCCATCAGAATACCCAGTACCACCTTACCAGAATACCAGTCCCAGGGAAAACCCACCAATAGGCTCAACTATAACACACCCTGGGCCAAATTCTGAGAGGCGGTGAGTACTTGCAGCCCCTATTGATTTCAATACGGGTGCTCAGCGCAAAGTTAAGAGAAAGCTCCAACAAAGACATTTATTTTTTTACCACTCCCTAAACAAGACAATACTGGCACTCTAAACAGGTCCCTCTCAAGAGTTCATTCCTACGGTCGGTGCCTTCTCTAGAGAACTCACACAACTCTCTTCCTAGCCCATATTAAATCAGAGGACCTAACAGCCACAGGGTCCCATTAATCACAACTCCTATGGTATGTAATCTAAAGCAAATCTACACTCCCTTCATTTTAGAGTTTAAGCAAAATAATTAGATATCTGTGCTTCTTTCTAGAAACTGAGAAGAAAGAATGGAATTCCTCCCCCCCGCTTTTTTTTTTTCTTTTGAAGGTTAAGAAGAGCCCTATCATTTCTTTTGCAGTCAATAGGAAGTGATGTCATTTTGCAACAAATGCTGAAGAAAAACTAGGTTGAGTTCTCAGATCTTTCATATAGTCAAGCAGCTCAGGATCATGGTGCAAATGTTATAAAACGAGGACAGTGCTACTTTTGCATCCCAGTTCCCCCTGGAGCCTTGTACATTCTTTTCAGTTTTGTTGAAGATATACTAAATAATACCTTTCCTCCCATTAGCTACACTGTCTCCCCCCATGTAACTGATTCTGTCCAACAAGTCCGGCCCTTAGTGTACAATAGCTCATTTACTGCCGAGCCCAGGCAGTGGCCTGCTGAAAGCACGTAGCAAAATATTTCTTCTGCTCTCTTCCCGGACTTCTTAAACTTTAGGTGACCCAGAGTAAAATCCATTTTAATGGGGCCTCAGTTAAACTACTCAACTGAGTCCTTGTTGAACTGGGCAACATCATGCAGAAATTAAAAGCACACATCTTTGTTTTCTCCTTAGAGTCTGGATTCTTAACTTTACCTTCCTTAGACAGCTAGGAAAGAGGAAATAATTTTATCACCTCTAATCCTCGCTTCATAATAGAGCTGCCCAAAGATTATTCAAATAATAATGCCGTTATTCATTAAATAGTATTGCCATTAAATAATGGTTAGTTGTCAGCTTGTCTCATATTCAGTATTCAGCCTGTGTCATAGCTGGTCAGATCCTGTTAGTCAACTGACTAAATTATTCAACAAATTCCTGTGATATTGGCTGAATAATTTATTTAATGAATAATTTATTCTGATATTGAACCAAATCCAGGTGGCAGCAACTGGGGTTGAGAGATTATTAAACCCTCTCTTCACTCTCGTTTGAACACCAATCGTAGCATATTTTAATGTTGTTTTATTACAATGGCTTTCATGCAAGCCGTATCCCAACATGCGTCACAGAGGTGAATGATTCAGTCACAAAGTTAAAGAATATCAGGGGGAGAGAGAAATTCAGAAGTACAAGCAAGGGGGAAGAGATGTTTTAAACTGAGATGCAGTTTAGAATCAATGAGGAATCTGGGTGGTTGTTCCCAAGAGCAGGAGCCAAGGGGAAGTCACACCGCTGGTGAGGCTGAGGCCTTGTCTACACTAGAAAGTTTTCCAGCTTTAACTACGCTGGTGTAGTTAAATAAAATTATCCTAATGCATATTCTGTTACATTGCTATAAAAGTGCTTATAGCAGTCTAGCTTATGATGGCCTGAAAAACAACAAACTATTTCAATCTAAGGCACAGTTATACCAGTAAAAAGAAAAGGAGTACTTGTGGCACCCTAGAGACTAGCAAATTTATTTGACCATAAGCTTTCGTGAGCTACAGCTCACTTCATCGGATGCATGCAGTGGAAAATACAGTGGGGAGATTTATATACACAGGGAACATGAAACAATGGGTGTTACCATACACACTGTAACGAGAGTGATCAGGTAAGGTGAGCTATTACCAGCAGGAGAGCTGGGGATGTTGGGGGGGAACCTTTTGTAGTGATAATCAAGGTGGGCCATTTCCAGCAGTTGACAAGAACCTCTGAGGAACAGTGTGTGTGTGTGGTGATGGCATTGTGTTCTGCACGGCTGAGGTTATGGGGTAAGTGATGCTGCTTTTCCACAATTTCAGCCCGTGCACGTCAGCAGAAGCACTCTATGTAGAGGTCCACTCTGTTGTTTCGACCTTCAGGAGGAGTCCACCCAGAATCCTTCTTTTTGTAGTCTTGGTAGGAAGGTCTCTGTGGGTTAGTATGTTGTTCAGAGGTATGTTGGAAATATTCCTTGAGTTGGAGACGTCGAAAATAGGATTCTAGGTCACCACAGGACTGTTTCATGTTCGTGGGGGTGGAGTGGCAGAAGGAGAGGCCCCGAGATAGGACAGATTCTTCTGCTGGGCTAAGAGTATAGTTGGATAGATTAACAATATTGCTGGGTGAGTTAAGGGAACCACTGTTGTGGCCCCTTGTGGCATGTAGTAGTTTAGATAGTTTAGTGTTCTTTTTCTTTTGTAGAGAAGCAAAGTGTGTGTTGTAAATGGCTTGTCTAGTTTTTGTAAAGTCCAGCCATGAGGAAGTTTGTGTGGAAGGTTGGTTTTTTATGAGAGTATCCAGTTTTGAGAGCTCATTCTTAATCTTTCCCTGTTTGCTGTAGAGGATGTTGATCAGGTGGTTCTGCAGTTTCTTTGAGAGAGTGTGGCACAAACTGTCAGCATAGTCTGTGTGATATATAGATTGTAATGGATTTTTTACCTTCAGTCCTTTTGGTATGATGTCCAACTGTTTGCATTTGGAAAGGAAGATGATGTCTGTCTGTATCTGTACGAGTTTTTTCATGAAGTTGATAAATTTCCACTCCATACGGCTAAATTCAGTGCCTTGCATAATGACAGGTTTCAGAGTAGCAGCCGTGTTAGCCTGTATCCACAAAAAGAAAAGGAGGACTTGTGGCACCTTAGAGACTAACACATTTATTTGATCATAAGCTTTTGTGAGCTACAGCTCACTTCATCGGATGCATGCAGTGGAAAATACACATCTACCAATGTGATATATGCCGTCATGTGCCAGCAATGCCCCTCTGCCATGTACATTGGTCAAACTGGACACTCTCTACGTAAAAGAATAAATGGACACAAATCAGACATCAAGAACTATAACATTCAAAAAACAGTCGGAGAACACTTCAGTCTCTTTGGTCACTTGATTACAGACCTAAAAGTGGCAATTCTTCAACAAAAAACCTTCAAAAACAGACTCCAACGAGAGACTGCTGAATTGGAATTAATTTGCAAACTGGATACAATTAACTTAGGCTTGAATAAAGACTGGGAGTGGATGTGTCATTACACAAAGTAAAACTATTTCCCCCCACACACACACACACACTATTCCTCAGAGGTTCTTGTCAACTGCTAGAAATGGCCCACCTTGATTACCACTACAAAAGGTTTCTCCCCCCCCCCCACCCCCTGCTCTCCTGCTGGTAATAGCTCACCTTACCTGATCACTCTTGTTACAATGTGTATGGTAACACCCATTGTTTCATGTTCCCTGTGTATATAAATTTCCCCACTGTATTTTCCACTGCATGCATCCGATGAAGTGAGCTGTAGCTCACGAAAGCTTATGCTCAAATAAATTTGTTAGTCTCTAAGGTGCCACAAGTCCTCCTTTTCTTTTTGGGGATATAGGCTAACACGGCTGCTACTCTGAAACCTGTCATTATGCAAGGCACTGAATTTAGCCGTATGGAGTGGAAATTTATCAACTTCATGAAAAAAAACTTGTACAGATACAGACAGACATCATCTTCCTTTCCAAACGCAAACAGATGGACATCATACCAAAAGGACTGAAGGTAAAAAATCTATTACAATCTACATACCACACAGACTATGCTGACAGTCTGTGCCACACACTCTCAAAGAAACTGCGGAATCACCTGATCAACATCAACTAACTTGAAGGGGAAAGGAGTCCAGGAGAGCTGGCTGTATTTCAAGGAATCCCTGTTGAGGTTACAGGGACAAACCATCCCGATGAGTCGAAAGAATAGTAAATATGGCAGGCGACCAACTTGGCTTAATGGTGAAATCCTAGCGGATCTTAAACATAAAAAAGAAGCTTACAAGAAGTGGAAGGTTGGACATATGACCAGGGAAGAGTATAAAAATATTGCTCGGGCATGTAGGAATGTTATCAGGAGGGCCAAATCGCACCTGGAGCTGCAGCTAGCCAGAGATGTCAAGAGTAACAAGAAGGGTTTCTTCAGGTATGTTGGCAACAAGAAGAAAGCCAAGGAATGTGTGGGCCCCTTACTGAATGAGGGAGGCAACCTAGTGACAGAGGATGTGGAAAAAGCTAATGTACTCAATGCTTTTTTTGCCTCTGTTTTCACTAACAAGGTCAGCTCCCAGACTGCTGCGCTGGGCATCACAAAATGCCGAAGAGATGGCCAGCCCTCTGTGGAGATAGAGGCGGTTAGGGACTATTTAGAAAAGCTGGACGTGCACAAGTCCATGGGGCCGGACGAGTTGCATCCGAGAGTGCTGAAGGAATTGGCGGCTGTGATTGCAGAGCCACTGGCCATTATCTTTGAAAACTCGTGGCGAACCGGGGAAGTCCCGGATGACTGGAAAAAGGCTAATGTAGTGCCAATCTTTAAAAAAGGGAAGAAGGAAGATCCTGGGAACTACAGGCCAGTCAGCCTCACCTCAGTCCCTGGAAAAATCATGGAGCAGGTCCTCAAAGAATCAATCCTGAAGCACTTGCATGAGAGGAAAGTGATCAGGAACAGCCAGCATGGATTCACCAAGGGAAGGTCATGCCTGACTAATCTAATCGCCTTTTATGATGAGATTACTGGTTCTGTGGATGAAGGGAAAGCAGTGGATGTATTGTTTCTTGACTTTAGCAAAGCTTTTGACACGGTCTCCCATAGTATTCTTGTCAGCAAGTTAAGGAAGTATGGGCTGGATGAATGCACTATAAGGTGGGTAGAAAGCTGGCTAAATTGTCGGGCTCAACGGGTAGTGATCAATGGCTCCATGTCTAGTTGGCAGCCGGTATCAAGTGGAGTGCCCCAAGGGTCGGTCCTGGGGCCGGTTTTATTCAATATCTTCATAAATGATCTGGAGGATGGTGTGGATTGCACTCTCAGCAAATTTGCGGATGATACTAAACTGGGAGGAGTGGTAGATACGCTGGAGGGGAGGGATAGGATACAGAAGGACCTAGACCAATTGGAAGATTGGGCCAAAAGGAATCTGATGAGGTTCAATAAGGATAAGTGCAGGGTCCTGCACTTAGGACGGAAGAACCCAATGCACAGCTACAGACTAGGGACCGAATGGCTAGGCAGCAGTTCTGCGGAAAAGGACCTAGGGGTGACAGTGGACGAGAAGCTGGATATGAGTCAGCAGTGTGCCCTTGTTGCCAAGAAGGCCAATGGCATTTTGGGATGTATAAGTAGGGGCATAGCGAGCAGATCGAGGGACGTGATCGTTCCCCTCTATTCGACATTGGTGAGGCCTCATCTGGAGTACTGTGTCCAGTTTTGGGCCCCACACTTCAAGAAGGATGTGGATAAATTGGAGAGAGTCCAGCGAAGGGCAACAAAAATGATTAGGGGACTGGAACACATGAGTTATGAGGAGAGGCTGAGGGAGCTGGGATTGTTTAGCCTGCAGAAGAGAAGAATGAGGGGGGATTTGATAGCTGCTTTCAACTACCTGAAAGGGGGTTCCAAAGAGGATGGCTCTAGACTGTTCTCAATGGTAGCAGATGACAGAACGAGGAGTAATGGTCTCAAGTTGCAGTGGGGGAGGTTTAGATTGGATATTAGGAAAAACTTTTTCACTAAGAGGGTGGTGAAACACTGGAATGCGTTACCTAGGGAGGTGGTAGAATCTCCTTCCTTAGAGGTTTTTAAGGTCAGGCTTGACAAAGCCCTGGCTGGGATGATTTAACTGGGAATTGGTCCTGCTTTGAGCAGGGGGTTGGACTAGATGACCTTCTGGGGTCCCTTCCAACCCTGATATTCTATGATTCTATGATTCTATGATCCTCTACAATAGGGCTTATGCCAGTATATCATGGGGGGGGGGGGGGATGAATAGCTCAGTGGTTTGAGCATTGGCCTGCTAAACCCAGGGTTGTGAGTTCAATCCTTGAGGGGGCCATTTCGGGATACGGGGCAAAAATTGGGGATTGGTCCTGCTTTGAGCAGGGGGTTGGACTAGATGACCTCCTGAGGTCCCTTCTAACCCTGATAGTCTATGATATCTGTACTGATAAAAAAAATTACCCTCTAATGACATAGCTATATTGATACAGCTTTTCTGAGTGAAGAGACAGTGAAAGGAGGAGAAAGACAAGTTCCATGAGGTCAGTTGGAGGACATCCATGAGGATTTTTAAAAACAGGAAGGTCAACATTTAACTGTATTCTCTAATGCGCAGGGAACCATCACCAATTTTCCACAGGTTACTGTGAGCTTCATGTTCTATCCATGACCCTTGTGACCCTCCACAGATAGTTAAAGGAGAAAATCTCTTTTCCTGAAAACACAAGAGAGCCTTAACCAGTTCCTCATCCCTTACTTAGACTCAAATCCAGTGTGTTTTGTCCATATGATGATAACAAGCATGTCCAAGTTGTTCTTAATACCAGTGGAAAGTAGAAGTTCTCTCTCTCTCTGCACAGAAGTCCCAGCATCTTTTATTTAATCTCTTCTTTCAGCCTGATGTTTTGCTGAGACAAACCAGAGATATTATAGTAGATTAATTTATTGTTTTGTCTAAACTGCGTTTTCCCTGGGCAACTGAGCTAAATCCTGCTCAACCGTATTGCTGATCTAGTAAGTTTGAGGCCAAGCTGTGGGATGAATGTATGTGGGATAGATAAATCCTCTTCAGAAATCTGTAGCATTATTAGGATCATGAGGTCTATCTTTCACAATCAGCTTCCTGTGACTGTGGGGTGTGTAGTACATTGGTGAAAAGCTCTCCTTCCCCTCATCATCTTCTGTAGCTTCTATGAAAATTCTTCAGCCTTTCACCAGTTATTAGACATATTCACGTGAGGGGGGTGGATTTGCAAGATTGGACTTTAGAACTTCTGTAGATACTAGTCTGTCAGTGAAGTATGAAGAGATTAAATCACTCCTTTTCTACTCATTAGTGTGGTCTTTCTTCCAGGGCATCACACCCAGTTGCTTACAGGAGGCTGTAGAATTATGGGGTTTAAAGTAATAAATTGCATTGTACGCTGACCAGTCATGCCATGTGGCCCCCCACTCATCTCCTGGGTTTCAAGGAAAGATTAGCAGGTAGATTATGTACCAATTCACAGCTACATAAAACATACTTCCTTTATTCTAAAATGCATATATTTGGCCCCATTTTCAAAAGAATTCAGCTTCCACATAGGCATCTAAATGAAGCGGACAGATTTTCAGAAGTGCCCAGCAGCTTAGTTTTGAAAATCTGACCACTTTGTTTAGGTGCCTAAATGTCAGGTCAGCTCTTCTGAAAATTTGGCTGCTCTGCATAAGCCCTCAGGCAAATTTTCTATGTATGGACAACAGACACAGAGCTCCCTTTAATAGGACTTGTGAATTTAAACCACCATATATGTTGCTGAAATTTAGTCCTGCTTGGTATGTTTACTGTATCCCCCTGGAGCCGTGATTTTAATCACCTTTTACACAGTTATTCTAGATTTGCTGTATAGATTTTACCTAGGGGTCAGAAACTACTTCATAACAACCACCCCAGCAACAAGACAAACACCATTTTGAATGATGAGCTTTAATTGGGGCTTGAAGGGTCAGCATTTTCACCAACAAGGACTCCCTTTCACACTCCTTGTATTTATTTATCAAACTAATTACTGGACTTTGCTTCAACAAAGGGCACTGTGTTCCCCCACTCCTGCCTGTGTTTTGAATCCTGGCCACTATGAAATTTGATGTCATACAGAAACAACTGGCTCCACTTAAGAAAATGCAGGGTTACTGCAACACTAGCTGGGCTGTGTTTTCTGTTTCTCCCCCCCTCCCCACCCCCGCATAACTTAGATTTATTATATTTAGGTTAAACAGCCACAGTCCTTAAAATAAAATAAGACGCTTGTCTCCTTCTACATGCTTTGTCTAAAACTGATCACAGTCCTCCATCTTTGTGAACTTTACAACTTGTTGGATTTTTCTTGAAATGTGTCTTTCTATTCTTAAAAGCCAAAGCCATGAAAAAATAACTGAAACCAAATGCCATGTCATCGGGGCCAACCATAACACATGGGAGCCCTAAAACAACAGGAGAGATACTGCGGTAATGCCTGACCTTCTGAACTGTACATATGGGTTGAAGCAGAACAGCCTATATTCATTTCTTAAATGGGGCATACTAATAGTTTATTTGTAATGCAGAAGAACCAAGTTTACAGAGTCATGATTTTAAAACTGCAGGGACTTGCTTTAGGTGCCAGAAATGACATCACCTTTTGGAATAAACTTAAACAGGGTCACAGTTGAACTTTATTAACTTATATGGTCAGAAAGCAAACCTCTTCAGCAGTATGACAGGCATGTTTAATGGTTCCACTCATCCCCTCTTTCTTCTCTCACATTTTTGCTTCAGAAAGGAAGGTGTATTGACTGACTTGCAACTCTGACCATCTTTGAAAAATGGAGCCATTTTGGCCAGCCTGACTACCTGTTCTAGGCTTCCATTTAAACCCACATAAGCAACCCAGTTCCAGCAAGAAATGTCTTCTGCAGGTATGCCCTCAACTGTGCTCAATGCTGTGGACCTAATCCTTACTAGGGAAAACTCCTATTTTTAAGGGTCTGATCCTCCAGATGGGAGGCAGGTGACTATATCAGGCCAGATGTGTCAATTTGCTTCCAGTGGCTTAAGCAGGAAAATGATATTATTGTTATTGGCAAAGATCACAGTAGCCTTCATTACAGCATGCAAATGATAAAGCAATTAGAAAGCTTACTGATGTGAAACAATGAGGATACAGTAAGAATCAATGTTGTTGACAAAAATCAACAATTTTAGCCAACAAAAGAATGACTGTGTCAAAACAATGATCATGGCTATTTTTTTGGAAACAGGGAATCAGGCTATGAATTAGATCAATAATAAGGCTCGATAAATGTTACTATAGACTAACAATACTGGGTATGAACACAACCAACAGTTTTCCTTTACACTAAGCACTTAGGGTGAAATTTTGACCCAACTGAAGTCAATAAGAGCTTTGCTATTTTCTTTACCGGGGTTATGATTTCACTCCTTATATAGGATTTGCATCATTATATATTAATTGCTTAAGAGTTTGATACAAAAATCAAACTATGGAAACCTATTCTCTTCACCCAGCACACACACACACACACAATTGGGCAGATTTGAACCAGCAGAAGCTGGCAGACTCGAAAAGTCAATGGCTGAAAGACTTCCAAAGGTGCTCACATCTCTGTTACCAGCCAGTCTGCAGCTGAGCATGGGTCTCAGAAGTGAGTGGTGTTGACAGGAGAGAAGATATGACTAGGGCAGCCAAGGGGCAAACTAAGTGCATCTTCCCTGCAGCCTCTGTTGGCAAGGCTCTCAGTCCTAAAATGCCACCTGTAGAAACCCATCTGCCATTCCCGAGAAAGTGAGAGGGCAAGTCCCCTGTGCAGCACTGCAGGCCACACTGACTCAGGAAAGTGCAGCTGAAACCCCACTGTACCAGCGCATATAAGTCTGGCCCCAAACATTTCCCACATTCCATCCACACCCTTTTGCTCTGTAGGTAATGGGTCACTTGTAAATTATACACAGAGAGCCTGATTCCCTTTTACACTAAGGTCCTTTACATCACTCAGACAGTATAAAGGGGCCTTAACGTGGAGGCCCCTTTACACTGCCAGGGCTGTATAAAGGGGCCTTAGTGTAAATGAAAATCAACCCAAGAAAGAACACCAAGTTTAAAGGGAGCAAAAAGAAAGGAAGAAGGATAAAAAAAAAAACCCCGAATAGGTGCAGGAGTAAAAAATGGAAGCACTGTGTATAGGTCAGTGCAGCAAAAGGGCGACAGGAATTTATACAATTCTTCTCTACAGAATATAACAGCTTTCTTTGGTTGGGATTTTACTTCAACGTACTATTTCCTTCAGCACCTGGGTGTTGAGGGTCACCGCCAGCCTTAAGTCAAATTACTAGATGAGAGTCAGAGCAACCACCTGACCAGAACAGCCTAGCACAAGAAACCTTTCAAATTGAACTGCAGGCCTCAAGTTTGATTACAGGCTCCATAGGTCTCCTGTGTGGAAGTGAAAGAAATCTCACATGTTACTATGGTTTTGTCAGATAATCATGCTTAGAGGGCCTGATCCAAAACTCACTGAAGTCAAGGACAGGATTCCCATTGACTTGAATGGGCTTTGGATCAGGGCTGTACTGATCAAGTTTTCATTATAAATATACTTTTGCTTTGTTTCATTTTTACTTTCTGGCATCACCATTCAGTAATTTTCATTCTTTTCTTCTGTCTTTTGGGCAAAACCCCTTAAGAATTATGGTCAAAACTCACAGCCAACAGCTTGGTTCAGTCTGAAAAGTAGAGTGCTTTTCTACCTCCTAGTACAAATAAGCTGTATGACAGAAAAATATTAACGGGATGATTTCTCTTTTCTAGGCTTTCAGGCATTCTCTGTACCTTATGCCAAACTCTCCTATTCACAGTGCTCCTAATGCATTCAGTATGACTCTGTAAAAGAGAGGAATGACTCAGCAGCAAAAAAAAAAAAAAAAACCAGACAGGTGAAAGGTCTCTTCCTTTAGGGTCTGTGATTATAACAATAAAGTGAAATTATTTAATATGACCAAAAGACAAAGGAGAAATCCTCCAGCTTTGGGGGTCTGCCCAATCCTATGAAGCTGTGTGCGGAGCTTGATCTTCACAAAAGCATATTCTCTCCCAGCCCCAATCTGTTCGAGCCCTTCCCCTAAGTACTTGTACAATAGAAACAGAAAAGTAAGTTGAGGTGATATTAACCTCTTGTTCACTGCGCACCAAGTAATCCCCCTATATCCTGTCATATATTTTTATAAATATATGTAATAAAATAGCTACTTAATTCTTACCAATTATATGTAGTCTATAGCTTCATTCAAAATAACTAGAGTGACTACGGCCTCTGATTTCAGAACTTCTCATTGTCACCTGCACAAGTTTTAAAGATTTCCTTATTTCTAATTTCAACCAAATCTTTTAGTGTACCTGTATCCCGTATCCCTCTTGTCTCTAGGAACAGCTTCAACTCAGTGCCTCAGAGGTCAGTCACAGAAACAGGGGTGGTTCTGAAAATGTTTCACCTCCTGACCTCACCGCACTCTCAGTCCTTTCTGGTGCTGGAATAGCGCTCAGACAATGGTGAAATTCCTCTTTATGCCACCAGCATGGTACATCATTACAGATTTTCCACTTTAGAGCACCCATGGTATCTTTGGCTACAGCAGTGTCCTATACTTTAAGATATAATGTACACCAGAGTGGTTCAAAGCAGCCTTAGCAAGGACCAGAATGTGACCCTCTATGTTTAAAATAGCTCATCAAGCTCTTTCCCATCACATACTGTACCTACCAGGATGGAAATTAGTATTAAAAAATTATTTATACTTGCTACCTGATCCTGCTGAATACCCTTGCAGCATCATGTCCACCTTTTCTATGCTTCAAGAAATAAACAGGTACCTTAAGAGACTATTAAAAATAGTCTGGGATCATAATAGCTCATGGGTATGCCCGTGGTATTAGCAATTTTTAGTAAGCTCCTTTTTAAAGCAAGCTCTACCTGCCTGGTTGACATGTCCATATTTCATGTGGGTTGGCAGAGTTGGCTGTCTATTCTGACCAAAATCAGCTGGGTTTTTTTCTGTAGTGTGTTATTAAACTTCTCAAGAATGGAGCCCAAGCGGGAAACCTACAACAAATAGCCCCACTAAGAGAGGCGGCTGCAGAGCATCTGGTTCTCATAAAAGGCAGAGAAGGAGCAAAAGTCTCCTGGCCCTCCCTTACCTGCATCCTACTGCCTCACTAACATAATTTATTCTCAACTAGTCTGTCTTTGTTCCTTGTGAAGAGATTGAGTCGGAGAAATTATTGACAGCTCAGTGATTGGAGATTTTTTTAATCACTCTGTAGAAGTTAAAACATCCCCCCAAGTTTGATACATTAAATGGTGAGAAAGAGGCACTGCTTCCTATCGCTCTTTATATATGTTCAGTAGTGGAGGAGCTATTGTCTGGTGTCTGAGTATCAGGAGTCAGGACTCCTGTCCTGGGTTCTATTTCTGATTCTTCCATTTAGTTGCTGTTTGACCGTGGGCCAGTGCAAATTTTCAAAAATTTCCATTAATTTTGGGTCCCCAACCTGAGATAGTTGGGAACCTAAAGTTAGACACCTATCTCCATATCTAGGCTCCTGAATAAAAGTAATAAGTCCCTACAACTCAAGTTGATGGGAGCTGCCACTTTTCAACATCTTTAAAAAACAGGTCAAGTCCCAAAGTGTGGATTTAAGAACCTGCACGCATATGCCCAAGTTTGAATCTGTATACTTGGTCTTTGGCTATAAAAGTAAAATGTTCAGATATGAGATTAGACATTTTCATAGGCATTATACAGATTATATAACATTTTATCTTATTTAAATTTGGAAAACAAAGCAGGCTTCCTTGCCAGCTACTGAACTCATCTGCTTTTAATTTGTGATACCTCTTTAAAATGTGCAGATGAACTGTTTTGTGCAGTACTGTATCCTAGCACCAATATTCAGAACTGCAATGGAAACAAAGGACATTGAGATCAATTCCTCTTTCTTTCTTTTTTTCCTTTCAGCAACAGTTCAAGTTCTTTCAGCATTCAATGAAATATTTTTACCACTGAAAATCTAACGTCTGGGACTCTAATTGGGCAGCGAGCCTTTTGGTCCCCTGCTGTTCACGTAGAGCTAGGTTAAATCAACGAGATCCATCTTTGTGCTAGTGATGAAAAGAAACACAAATGCAAAATTGCAGTGTTTGCCTTATTGCTCTGGTAGGTTCAGAGTGTTCAGATATTTTACATATGTCAGTGATACCACCCTCCAATATTGAACATAGCTTAAAAAATACTGCATGACTGTCCAATCTCATGTATGGTTTTCATGTTATAGATATGTATTAAATTGTTTGTTTGAACTGTCTGGATAAATCTAGACTATGAATTCTTTTGGCCAGGGCCACTCAGTTTTGTACCTTGCTTAGGACGCTGATGACTCACCTCAAACAATGTATAAATAAGATATTTAGACCTGTTGAAACACAACTACTGCAAATTCATGAGTCCAGGGCTAGATACCACACAGTGAGGTTAATTCACAGATACTCCTCTGTGTGGGCTAAGTGTGTTACTTATACCCAACCCCGCCCTGCTCTGCTGTGTGGTAACACAGCTGGGGTCACTCTCTGAGCCTTAGTCACTAGGATCAGTGGAGTTGGGAGGGGGTTAGAATGAGCTCCCCAGGATAAGTGCTGGAAGGCATGCAAACTAGTGCATTTTAAAGGCAAAACATTTGCTCTTCAAAGTATAGTCAGGAGGCAAAGATAAACATCACCACTGACAGAAGATTTGAGAGAGGAATAAGCTTCCCCACATACAGGGAAATCCCACTCATTCCCATCATCACCTTAAGTCCAAGCCAATTGTATGAGGAATAAATAAGTTTGGAGCCTTCATTTTCCTATTACATGTTTTCATTTTTATTTTCAATTGACTCATGTGTTTTGGAAACACTTTACAAGACAATATTGATATAAATCAGCTCCAAAATGTACAATATATTCACTTCTTCACACTCATGAGCAAAAAGCTATCCATTTTATCCACAGAACATCACCTCTTTTCAGATCATGCACTGACAGATCTTTGAAAAGGATCAAACAAAACACTCATGTTACCTTCTCCAGACCTGGAGCAGAGCTCCATCTAGTTGGAAAACTTGTCCCTTCCACCAACAGAAGTTGGTCCAATAAAGGTGTTACCTCATCTACCTTGTCTCTTTCATATCCTGGGACCAACACAGCTAAAACAACACTGCAAACAACTAAATATCTACCGACATGAGAAGAGTTAAACCAAAGCAAGAAAGCAATAACCATCGGAGATCATTGGGAGCCTATTCCCAGGCATTTTATCACTCGTTCATGAACACTTGGTGCCAACTACAGTATGTTTTTAAGAGGAACAAATCTAAAGCCATTTTCTTACTCAATCATATTTCTAGCCATGTTTTCTCAGATTGAAAAGACGAGAAATCTGTAGCACAATAACCCAATCTAAATATTAGACAATATTAGACTTTTGCTTCCACTTTGTATGACAAATGGGATACATTTTGCAAAATCTTCATCAATAACTAGCACCTACTGCTTCATATTTTCACCAAAACAGTGCAATTTCTTATAGCAATTTTCAGGTTCAAAGTATTCCAAAACCCTGTTAGAAATGCAACATTAGCAGAGGTGGTGGGTGCCAGGTGGAATTCCAGTCATCCTTAAACAGGAGGCATTTATTAGGAGGAAACAATGAAGCTATACATAACAACCATGTTGCCTACTGTCATGATTTTATTGTGCATCTTGAGACATTTGATGTTTTTCTTAAAGCCCTAGCTTCTGGAAGCATTTAACTAGGTGAGAATCTCAGCACCTATTCTCTCACTCTCTTTTTTCATTATTATTATTATTATTTATAGAGAAATAGTTATAGAGAAAAGCTAGCCCTCATAAGGACTCAAAAAACAGAAGGCCAAAAAAAAAAATCATGATTTTTAAGCCAATGTTTTTTTGAAGCCTGATTCCTGAATGCTTGGGGTTCGCATTATTTATTATAATAAACAAATAGGCCTCCACACAACTTGTGTTTCAGTTTTGTCTTCCCTTTTTACCAAGAGCCACACACAGTCTACCAGGAACTGTCCATTATCTGGAATGGAACATACCACAGAGTTATCTAGTTGCAGAATAATATATTGCAAGTACACAGATTATTGCAATATGTAAATAAACCTAAGTATGATTGTAGCTGAGCATTGGGGTCTAGAATACTATGGTTACACAATATTCTTTTCAAATTGCACCATGCAATCCTTAGCTTTCATGTGGACAAGAAATAGGCAACAAGGACTTGTGCTGAAAGGGACCACGGCTGGATCTCTAACCCTGTAATTCATGCTAGCACTGTATTTCAGGCTCAGCGCTAGATGTAAAGCCCAATTTCTGCTACAGAAGATAACCATTAACTGGGCACTAATGACATGCTTCTGCAGAATAGTCTTCTCCTACAGCTTGTCTGAAATGGCTACTCCATTCTTCAGTGTCTCTGAATTTTGTTGCATGCCTCGGTCAGGAATATTCTTTCACTTGGCTTTCTGTTTATATATTCTTCTTGTTGTTTAGCTGAACCTGGCTTCTCAAGCCCCTGCTGCTCAAGGATTCAGAGCAATGGTGTTCATTTATGTTTAAGTCAGTACACGAGTATTAAATAGATGATTAGTGGCCCCATCCTCATAGCCCAGATTTGTTTAAACTGAACACAAAAATTAACGTTCAGACAGGGTGGCAATATACCATACACAGGGCACCTAAAGCCTCCATTCCTCACAGGAAAGAAGTGTTTTCCCAGCCTCAATGGTCATAAAGAGACATAGCAAAAATCCAGACTTTGGGCTTCATTATGATGAAAAGATCAAATTCACTAGTTTCATGTTGGGTCTGTCACACACAGTTCACGCAAGCTACACACTTCAGCCACAGATACACCAAACCATCAGCCACATCAAGGTGCCAATAAAATATTCAACATGCAACAGGATAATTAATCCACAGGTCATAGAAACAGCATTCTCTGTGCACTACAAGCAAGACTAGAGGAACAGGAAGGATTCATGTTAAATCTGCAACAATTAAATATAACCTAATATTGCCAGCCCCACATGTTCAAAAATCATGAGGATTTTTTAAATGATAATTTTTGGGTTCTTTCTTTTTGTTTCTGAGCTTTTGAGGTGCACTCAGGTACGTTTTCAAGCTTTTCTCTGTAACTATGAGGGCTAGAAACTTACCTTTTTAAAAAAATAAAAACTGAGATTCTCATGTAACCGCTTGACTCCAGGAGATGGGGCTTTATGAAAAACACCAGATATTGCAAAGTTCACAATAAAATCACAACACTGGCAACCACTGAGAATCATCCAAGCTCTCCATTATTGAAAATTGGGTTATATTCTCTGATTTACATTATTTGCACAGACAAGCTCCTCTTTTATCTATTTATCCCAGTAAATTCCACATCCACCTTCCTGTTCAGGTACATAGGAATTTTTCTGTAGATGGTTTCCATGTAGAAAGCATATCCTTTGGCCACAAAACTGTTTCGAAAATATTTTTCCCCAAGGACAAAAAAACTTGAAGCAACATCTTTAAATCTTTCCACTCCACTGGATACCAAACCCTGGTTAATGTTCAGAACAAGCAATCCCAGGAAGGACTTTGTGGGGATCTCTGCCTTATCAGGACTCCCTGATGGGAGAACCCTTCCCTGCTCATTCCTGCACAACAGGCAAAAAGGTCTAGCAGTGCTCAGCTGAGGTGAAGCCTGCCCCCTCACAGCAATGGCCTGAGCCTCGGTTCAGCAATAGGGGTTTGTGACATTCCCCAGGATGCAACCTGGGCTGTGTCCCATTAGCTTACTACTCTGGGATGCTTTTTACACAGCTTTGCTAGTGAACTGGTGCTCAGCACTTTCTGAAAACCAGGCCCCTTTAAGATGTGTCAAGTTGGGCACCCAGAAATGGAGGCACTCACAACCCCTAGCTATGTTTGAAAACACTGATTGGTATGGCCAATGCTAGATGTTGAACAAAGCAAGTGCCTTGAAATCCAAGACATGGACTTCACTTTATATTAGTTTTTCATCCTTCCCCTCCCTCTGTCAATAGCAGGAAGAACTTGCCTTTCCAAAAAAGATGGATTTTAGACTACGCCTCAGGTTGCAGTGAGTCAGGTTTTCATACTGTGTTGATGTTAGGTTTTGTTTGTTTTTTGTTTTTTTCTCTTTCCCTGTCTTGCGGTTTCTTTTTGATTTCCTCATGGGATTTTTTTTGGAATTTAAAACAGACAAGTTATCACGATTTTCTCTGGGGTGGGGAGAGAGTGTGGGTAGGAAGCTTGAATAAATAATACCTTCATACATACTACATGTTTGTGCAGAAATTATACTTTACAATTGGTTATGGTTTGCCTTGTAATGCCAAAGATTCTTTCTTTAAAAAAAAAAAAAAAAAAAGAGGAGACAAGCCCTTTTGGCTTAGAGCACCAGTTCCAAACATTCCTTGGCCTG
Source organism: Lepidochelys kempii (assembly GCF_965140285.1). Classification (NCBI taxonomy): domain Eukaryota; kingdom Metazoa; phylum Chordata; order Testudines; family Cheloniidae; genus Lepidochelys; species Lepidochelys kempii. The sequence continues at coordinate 45,562,858 of NC_136385.1, read as the reverse complement.
TTTATGCTCAACAATGAATCAGAAATATCTTTCCCTATATGTTGTTTCAGTCTTTTAAAAGCCTTGATTGCCAAAGACAAACTAGCTACCTAGCACTACGCCTCTTAAAACTCATTTTTCTTGGAATTATGAATACAGATTTCACAGCAAAAGTTAGAAACACAATTAAAGTTCAACCGTGGAGAAGCATTCAATGATCTGGTGTCAGAAATATAAAGGGAAGGGTAACCACCTTTCTGTATACAGTGCTATAAAATCCCTCCTGGCCAGAGGCAACATCCTGTTACCTGTAAAGGGTTAAGAAGCTCAGCTAACCTGGCTGGCACCTGACCCAAAGGACCAATAAGGAGACAAGATACTTTCAAATCTTGGTTGGGGGGGGGGGGTTGTTTGTGCTCTTTGTTTAGGTGGTTGATCTCTCTTGGGACTGAGAGAGGCCAGACAGAAATCCATCTTCTCCAACCCATCCTAATCCAAGTCTCCAATATTGCAACCAGCATAGGTAAGCCAGGCAAGGTGGATTAGTTTATCTTTTGTTTTATGTGAATTTTCCCTGTGTTAAGAGGGAGGTTTATTCCTGTTTTCTGTAACTTTAAGATTTTGCCCAGAGGGAGATCCTCTGTGTTTTGAATCTGAACACCCTGTAAAGTATTTTCCATCCTGATTTTACAGAGATGATTTTTACCTTTCTTTTTAAAAAAAAATAAATAAAAAAAATAAAATCCTTCTTTTAAGAACCTGACTGATTTTTCCATTGTTCCAAGATCCAGGGGTTTGGGTCTTTGATGATTTTGTAATAAATTGGTTAGGATATTATTCTCAAGCCTCCCCAGGAAAGGGGAAGGGATATTTTGGGGGAAGATATCTCCAAATGGTCTCTTTCCCTGTTCTTTGTTTAAAACGCTTGGTGGTGGCAGCATACTGTTCAAGGACAAGGCAAAGTTTGTACCTTTGGGAAGTTTTTAACCTAAGCTGGTAAGAATAAGCTTAGGGGGTCTTTTATGCAGGTCCCCACATCTGTACCCTAGAGTTCAGAGTGGGGAAGGAACCCTGACATCTGGTTACTATTAATAATCTGTAATGGCATCTGTGTAAATGTGAGAGTGTACTTCTCACGCTAACATCACTGGAGTTGAAGCAGGTAAGGGAACTCTCTAGGTTACAAGAAACCTAACAAATTGGCCTTTATATTTGAAATTCTCCCTCATCACTCTACTGTTTAACATTCTGAACCCATTATCTGCTCTATCCACTGTGTGGCTTATGTGGTAACCAAAAAAGTGTAGATTTATAAAAGCCACCCTCTTTCAGAAATAACTAGGTTCCAGTGTCATCAGCCAATGAGAGCTTGTTTTGTTGATTCAATGCTTCTGTCTTGTATTTCACTGGTTGAATTCCTAATCGGTCTATCGTCTGACAGTGTGTCGTTCCTGAATTAGCAGGAACTTTCACATTCTATCTTGCTCTCGTAGTTCATAATTTTCTCTTATGAAAGTTATGTTTTTAATTCATTATTCCAAACACACACTTCCAATCAATGAAGAGTAAAATTCTAGAGCTGTGGTTATTTTATTCAGTTCTGTATTTGTATTGATATTGGATTTTGCATTAAAGACATTCTATTTATTATGAGAAAAGAAAATATTAATGCCATTAGAATACTCTGAACTAAAATAGTCCCTTTCATGATAACAAAGCACCTGACAAATATTCAGCCTTAATATCTGGAAGCAAATCCAATTTGTTTCTTCTGTTCTGTGGGCACAAGTTTCTATTGGCACATTTTACAATGTTTAACTATTTAAACTACCAAATTGTGTGAAATTGGTTTTTAAAAAATAGGTTTGTAGCTCATAGGAAGCCAAGTTGTGCATAGTAGATCTGTGGACTGTTTGCATACCAATTATATGTGGGTGCAAAACCTCAGAGATGAAGCTGGAAATCCTTCTGGAAACCTCTGCTTAAGTCTTAGAATATCTCTGTAATAGGCGTTATTATTCTTCTCACTTAAAAAATGGGTCAGCTTTGGCACAGGGAGTTTAGGTGACCTGTCCAGTAGCAGAGCTGAAAATACAAGCCAGGAATTCTAGAGCCAAGGTCCATGATTTAATCACAAGACAACATTCTTTACCAATTACATTATTCTCTGGAAGTTAATTAAAAAGTACATTCTGTAGTGCGGCAGATTTAGCTTCACAAGCACAAAGCCCAGACACAAGAGTTATTTCTTGAGATGGTCACGCAAACAAGTTTCATAACCACATGCAGTGCTCATGCTTCTTTATTTTCCTCCCCATTTGTTCTGTTTGAGAAACAGAAGCAACATTAAAGCATTGCCAACTGTTTTATTAAAATATATTTTTAGACATTTTTTAAAACTCCTGGAAAAGTAATGTTCCTAGTGTTTACACAATAAAAATTCAGAGTCATATGCACCTTTCAAAAAGGTCATTAAATAAACCAAAACCAAGTGTGGCCTGGTACTAGGGGCAGGGGAGAGAAACCTTGATAAACTTTGTTGTAGGCCCAGCTGTTAGAAGAGTCTTTTCTCTATGGTTTGGTTAGGGAGTTTTTGAAGGTTGAGCAGTTCAATATTTTAACTGACCATTGTCAATTAGGGCTGTCCAGAGATGTATGTTTGTGTTTAGTGAAAAATGTTGAGGTTTTGAGATTTGTTTCTGTTCAAAACTGCATTAATGCAGAACTCACCAGTGACTGCCTGTAGTCCTTCCTTTACCCTAGCCACCTATCCTGCAATGCAGCCAACCAGAATCCCAATCCCTCAAAACCCACCCACTTTGTATTTGTACAATCATTAGATTACACACAATTAGCAGTCAATTTAAATTCCACACCTCACCACCAGCATGCACAAAATCTGAAACTGATCATTCTAACCACCTTGCAGAAAGGGCACCAGACATGATGGACCCTGGTCATGCTCTTTTAAAGACATAAATAATTTTTCTCCTCCTGCTAGTAGCCCAATGTGCAGCAAAGCACCCAATGAACTAAGGTCTAAGGTAAGGCTAGTAGCTACAGTGGAAGGTTCTCCATTGTGCTATTGCATTCTTACAACTGCACCATATTGTTTCTTTGTAAATCAGTCAGATTTAATTTAGATAATTGTGTGATCGCTCTAGCAACTGTTAACACTCTGACATTGCTGAGTTACTCATTAATGCAGTGTTTACACTAATCCTAGGACACACAAACTTACATTGTTTAAATTCATTACTTATGAAAGCCAAACATCACCTTCTATTAAATGCACACACAATAGCAACTAGTACTATAACTTTCCAGCTGTAGTAACCACTAATCATAATTTGGCACTAATGATGCTGCAGTCATTCTGGCTGTGACTTCAATCCGAGAGAAAAATCAAGGTATCAGTTCATATAATTATATCCCCATCATTAACTTAATTCAGTCTTCCACTGATTTGACACCACAGTGTATAAATTCTGAAATTTAAAATCTGTAAGCCTCCCACCTTTTTGAGTTATCCATCTTGTAAATTTGACATATTCATGTATTTGCTTACAATCCAATGTGCAAACTTTTGCTTGACTTGCTGCTTTGTTATATCTTCAAGTGAACATTTAAGTCCAAATATGAAAAAAAAATTATATACATAGGGGAAATTTTGCAAATGCAAACGTTTACAATTACATAGGATGGTAGATGTCTAACTCTTATTTCAAAGCAGAATTAATTACAATCACAAAAAATGTGGGCACAATTTATATGTACAAAACAGAGGCCATTCTACCAGCAAATCTGTCCCAAAGCCAGCAAAGCAGGAGCGTACCCATAGTCCTATTGAAGTCAATGAGACTATTCATGTGCTTAAGTGATTTACTAGATCAGGGCCTTAGTTTCCATTTTCTTTAATTGGCATAACACTCATTATTTTGCTCAAGGGAACTCAGCCTTGGATTCTCACTTATATTTTGTCCAGCCTCCTGTAATTATATAAAGCATGGAATCATCCATATTTACAAAGAAGAATCTCTTCCTTCAAGTGTATTCAAGACCAAATTTGCTTTAATAAGTTGACTGATTACATACAGAAATTCATATGCAATTATTAAACATTACTTGTTAAGGGCCAGATTCTGACAATCTTATACACACTGAATGAAATTGTGGCTCCACTGAAGTCAAGAGCAAAACTCCCATTGATTTCAACAAGGCCAGCATGTCAAGTATCGTGTATTGCCTTTCTCTGCCTTTTGTGGGACTACTCCCAGGATTAGGATGTCGTAGCCTGCTTGCAAGTTTGGCTTATGAATAATACTTTGTTCTTCTATAGCATTTTTCAAAGTACTTTACAACAGTTGGACTTATTCAGCCTTCAGGCAACCGGATGAAACTCCATTATTAAAGACCCTTGTGCAGTCATGCTATCATATTCTGCAGCTAATGAGCAATTTTCAAGAGTAACCAAATAAAAGACAGAATAATGCATTGGCTTCAGTGGCGTTTGTACCCACTTACAGCAGGATTGAATGTGAGCCCCGTAATTAGGTATCCCCATTTCACAGATACGGGGAAAAAAAAAGAGAAGTAACAGGACTTGGCCAAGGACACAAAGAATCAGTGTCCAATATCTTGAAAATTATATATGACCTTAACAAACGTAACGTCAGCAATTCTAGACAAACAAGTAGGTGGGAAAGAGTAAAGGAAGAAGAGGCCTCACATATGGTTATTTTAGTAGCATGTAAATGAAGATGCACACTCCCAGGTTGAGTGATTGCTTCTAAGGGTTCTGCACAATATCTTGCTATGAGATTCCAGGAGCAGAGAACTTTGGAGGGCTGTTAATGAGAAAACACACAACATTCTTTAAATTATACCAGAGTTTTCTGATTTTATCTTTTTAAAACTTGAGAAAAATGTAGTGTAAAAAAATTATTTTTCACAGCAGCATGAAATTATAGCTTTCTTCAGTGTACAATCTTAAATTATGCTACAAGGCCAAAGCGTTTTTCTCTGTGGTTTGTATCCTGTTGGAATCAATCCAAGCAATACTTTTCTTCTCTGCTCAGCAAAACCATTATGTTGATTGAATTGAAGCCAACATGCACACTCATGACCTATCTTGCCATAACCTTATTCATAATTTAGTTGGAACAGAACTGAGTTTATAACAATATTGATAAACTAGTGCAAGGGCTTTACTTGTAAAACTTCTATTTTCAGGGATTTATAAACCCATTTAAAGTTGTCTCTTTCTAGATTAAAGATGTTGTGCGGATTCTTAAAAAATGATAAATTTTCACTCAGAAAATTTGGGGGAGGAAAAACTATATTAAGTCAAACCCTTGTGGTGGGAGAGAAGAGAGAATAAATGTAATGGCTTTTTGATTTTTTTGCATATTGATAAAACCAGAAAGCTGCCAGGTCTTTTAACGCCTACTTTTCAGCTCAATTATTTCAGCTGAGGAATTTGTTTCCAAAAGGTTCAGAGTAGCAGCCCTGTTAGTCTGTATTCGCAAAAAGAAAAGAGTACTTGTGGCACGTTAAAGACTAACCAATTTATTTGAGCATAAGCTTTTGTGAGCTGTAGCTCACGAAAGTTTATGCTCAAATAAATTGGTCAGTCTCTAGGGTGCCACAAGTACTCCTTTTCTTTTTTCCAAAGGGTACTATTGTACACTTCAACAATCTCTGGTGTATTGAATGAGATCGGCCTGTACCAAAATCTCCTACCCATACACATTCAAATTTCATACATCTCTTCCACTCATGTACACTCTAGAATTGCCTGGATCCAGGATACAACTCCATTTATATTAGTGGAAGAACCCAAAGGAGCAATTTGTTCCATGTTATGTCAATAGGAATTTTGCCATTGACTTAAATGAGAGCAGGATTGAACCCTGAATCTGTTTAGGGAACTGCTAACATATTTCCTATCAACCCATATTCCTGCTTCAGTATATGAGCGATGATGTACTGCTACAGAAGAGTAAACAGTATAATGAATGCAAGATATTTCTTACAATGTTACACAAGAATTCAAACAGATTGGAACAGATTGTTTTACTAACATCCAGGTGCTATTTCCATAAAATTGCATGGAGAAAAAGCTGCCATTTGGGGTGTATCCCACAGAGTTACATCAATGTCCTAATCAAGATCTGTCTATTAATACAGTTTCAACATCGACTTCAGTGTAAATACAACCTCTTCCCTTAATATGAACAGGGGCAGAATTCTACTAGGCCATACAGATGGCAAACAATGCAGCACAGAGACAGTTCTTCCACAAGGTATCTTAGGGGTGAGGAGACACCGTATATCAATGAGTACACTGATCCACCAGCTATCCCTCATATGGGTGCAGTCTAGTGCAGCCCTGAAACTTCATGCAGAGTTTCCTTCTGCCAAGCTCACCTACTCATGCTTGTTAAAAAGAACAAGCACTGACCCTTAATGCGTATGTGTGGAATGCAGATTCCTCCTAACCCTTTATAGCCAAACTAACGTCAGATACACAGCAGGGAATTTTTCAAGACACGAGAGAAGAATCTGGCTTTATAAAACTCACTCGCAACGAACCAGAAGTTTCTCACACCTAAAAATATGAAAACCTACACAAAACATTAAGAGAACATTCTAACAGGTCAGGTCAGTGACATTGTTAGGGCTCCTTATTCCCTTGCAGGAGACCTGGGTTAGACCCCTCAATTTATTTATTTATTTTTAAATGTTAGTGTGGGTTGCAAAGAAAAGTCTTAATCAGCATTATGTAAAAAGCCTAGCAATTCTCACCCTATGGGTTCTATAACATACATTAAAAAGGCACAGGGTTGTATTTGCTCAACAGACAAACATTCATTAACACGTGGATTAAATACACACCCACACACACACGTTAATTAATTTTAGCCGATTTGTTCTATTACAGTGGTGTCTATGGGCCAACAGGGAACAGTGCCTTCTGGTGAGAGTATGGCCCATATAACCCAATTACAGTAAACATGAAACATATCAGAGCAACCTATGTGCACAGACTATATCAGCAGCTAGTGTACGTACATATATATTTTGCTCATACAAAACAGAGAGGAGCTCAGAGGGAGATGATTGCACTTCTCAGATTCAGGGCTACTTGGCCCCGCAGGAGTATCCCTAATTTATGTCACTTTTCCCCTGGAACGCCGACACAATGCCCTTTCCTCCCCTTTTGCTGGAGATGAAGATGGGAAAAATGCAGAGGAGGTATTAGAGCAGCCTCTGCCAGCTTTACACCTGGGGAGAGCTCCCCTGTCGGGGAGACATTCTCCACTGGCTGTCTCTGAGGCCACTTTGCACCACACCTCAGTGAACTGGCAAATGCAGCCCACAGTAGCCAGGCAGTGAAATGGTTATTCTACTTCCTAACGTTAGAAAGTTGTAATTATTAGCCTTTATAAATGCACAGGGCCAAATTCAGAGAGAAGAAGAATCAGAAGTGAGCACACATGCCTGCAGTGAGAGCTCCATGTTTGTAAATGCATGTGTAGATAAGTAGTTGATCTGTCCCTATAACAACCTGTGAGGTAGTGAGTGTGTGCACCCAACTGCAGGTAGATGTCAGCATTTAAAAAAAAGTGTCACAGTTGTATTTAGGGTGCATACTATTAGAGTTGGCATTTGTAACAGTGATATACTTTGTACCATATCCCAATTAAAATTAGGTGAGATTTAAAATAGTAAAGGAATTATATTTTACAAATAGTAAGAGGAAGAAAGCGATTAGCAACTAGGATCGTTGCTTGAGGATTACACAAGTTTAAGAACAGATCATATCTGACTGAATACAAAGACCACATAAGGGGTTTTTACTTCATTCTCCCCCAGACTAATAGGTTTAAATTATATCTTGAGCATAAGTATAGTGCCATGTATCTATATCCCATTAATATCATTAATTGCAATATTTAGTGTGGCTTTTTTATTTCATATAAGGTGCTTTATGGGAGGCAGAGGCGTTAGATTATTAGTGACTACCTTCCTTTTGATTCTCGTCTTTCTTTCCATTATAGATTAAGTGTGACACACTGTACCTCAGAATGGCACCCTGGCTGCCTTGGGAGCTGAACTCCCCCTTGACACACTTTTTATAGCACAAATTAATAAGCATTAATTAGCTACAACATATGAACTTGCATTTTTCAGTCTGAACAATAAGTCAAGAGCATTTCTAGTCACATGATTTTTTTTTTAAAAGCCATACAGACCAAACTGATAGTTGAGCCAAGTTTCAAGCTCACACGAAATCCATAAAATGTAGTTCCACTTATACAACATTCCTTATATTCAAGCAGAATTAGCAGTGCATAACTATAAATTCAAAAACTTTGGGTTTTTTTTTTTTTAAAGCACTCAGATTGGTCCTAAATCTGCACCTATTAAAATCAATGGGAGTTTTGGGAACAAAGTTAGGCCAGTGCTGACTGAGTGCTTTTGAAAAATTCAATCCTTCAGTTAAAATTGAAAGCAAAACAATCATGTTTCTTGACTTCCCTGGTCTAATTTTATTCTTCATGAAGGGGTTCATTTTGTTTGCTTGGGATTTTTTAATATTTCTTTGTGCATATGAACACATCAAATCATATGAGCATAAGACACTACATAAGCACATTTTAACATGGCATATAAAGAAATAAACTGCATATGAAATCATCTGAAACTCAGTTTTACAGAACTCCCATATATTATCCCTGATTCACCTCTCACACTAGTTTTGCACTAGTCTAACACCATTGACTTCTGTGGACTTACACACTTATAATTGGAAAATCAGGCCCAATGTGCTCACAAGCCAGCCTGTTGAGAAAGAGGAGGTTACTCACCCTGTGCAGTAACTGACGTTCTTCGAGAGGGGTGTCCCTGTGGGTGCTCCACTTCAGGTCAAGGTGTGTCCCAGAGCCTTTGATTGGAGATTTCTACAGCAGTACCCCATGGGCTGTGCATGCGCTTTGCCTGCCTCTCAAGCAGTCAGCATTCTAATAGCGCATGCACAGCCCGCGCTCCTAAGATCCTTCTCTACAATGGAGTGTTACAAATTCTGAAGTAGAGGGGAGGAGGGCAGGCAGTGGAGCATCCACAGGGACACTCATCTCGAAGAATGTCAGTTACTGCACAGGGTGAGTAACCTCCTCTTCTTTGAGAGAGATATCCCTGTGGGTGCTCCACTTCAGGTGACTGAAAAGCTGTATCCCTTAGGGTGGTGGGGACTTCGGATGAGGCAAGAAGGCTGTTGACAAGACAGCTCTACCCAATCTGCTGTCAGACACTGCAGTGTGATTGGCAAAGGTAAGGTTCGATGCCCAGGTAGCTGCTTTGCATATGTCAGACAGTGGGACACTATGGAGAAAGGCCGTGGAGGTGGAGACAGCTCTGGTAGAGTGTGTTCTAATTGATGTAGGAGGGTGTATTTGCCTGAGTTGGTAACAAAGGCGTATGCAGTCAGCAATCCATTTGGAAAGTCTCTGTGTAGAGATAGCGCTCACAAGGAAATGCTGAGTAGTAGAAACAAAGTCTGGGTTTTTTTCTAAATGGTTTTGTTCTATCCAGGTAAAAGGATAATGCTCTGTGAACATCAAGAGTGTGCACTGCTGTTTCAAAGGCGTTAGCATGAGGTTTGGGAAAAATGTTGGGAGCTGTATAGGCTCATTGAGATGAAAGTGTATCTTAGGTAAGAATTTTGGATGAGTGTGGAGTGTGACCTTGTCGCAGAAGAATGTGATATATGGAGGGTCCACCATAAGCGCCCCCATTTCTCCTACTTGTCTGGCAGACATGATTGCTATGAGGAAGGCGGTCTTCATGGATAGGTGAAGAAGGGAGCAGGTAGCCATTGGTTCAAAGGGTTTATCCATCAGGGCTTTGAGGACTAGGTGTAAATCGCAAGTGCAGCAGGCAGTGTCACATCTGGGTATAATGTCTGGATACCCTTCAGGAACCTTTTGGTGATTGGATGGGCAAAGACTGTAATGTTGTCAATCTTATGGTGGAAGGCGGTGATTGCCGCAAGGTGGACCTTGAGTGAGCTCACAGAGAGGCCAGATGTTTTAAGGTGTAACAGGTAATCCAGTATCAGTGGGAGTGAAGCAGAAACTGGAGAGGTCTGTTTGCCAGCGCACCAAGATGTGAACTATTTCCATTTATGCAGGTAGGTGGTGCACATGTTGCGCGTTCTCCTGTGTAGCAAGACAGTGCGCACTCAGTCCAAACATGTTAACGCCTCATTACAGAGCCATTAATCAGCCAGGCCCTCAGGTGGAGACGTTGTACGTCGGGGTGAAATAGTTGTCCCTGGCATTGATAGGAGGTTGCTGAGTGGGGGAAGGGGAATGGGTGGCTTGACCGACAGGCGCAGGAGAAAGGGGTACCACGGTTGTCTTGGCCATGCTGGGGCTATGAGAATGATGTTGGCTCTGTCTGTTTGTATCTTCTGAATGACTGTGTAATAGAGACATTGGTGGGAAGGCGTACGTAAGAGTTTCAGTCCAAGGGAGCATAAAGGCGTCTCCCCCTGAGTGTTTTCCCAGGCCTGCTCTGGAGCAGAATGTCGGGCTTTTTTTGTTTGTTGCTGGGGCAAATATATCCAGTTGGGGATAACCCCAGGTCTGGAAAATGTTGGAAAGAATGGTGTCATTGAGTTCCCACTTGTACTGTATGGGGAAGGATTGGCTGAGCTTGTCTGCGGTGGTATTCTGAGAACCTGGCAGGTATGAGGCAGAGATATGTATATTGTGTTGAAGGCACCTGTTCCAAAGTTTTACCGCCTCTGTGCGGAGGGAGTGGGACCGGGCTCCCCCATGTCTATTGACATAAAACACGCACGCGATGTTGTCGGTCATGATTTGAATTCAACGGTTTTGGATGATGGGAAGGAAATGGAGGCAGGCATTGCATACGGCCCTGAGCTCTAGCAAATTTATGTCAAGCTTGGTTGCCGAAGCAGACCAGAGTGTTTCTGAAGCAGTCCTGAGTGGTGAAGTGGCCCATGTGTGCTCCCCATCCTGCGAGGGATGCATCTGTGGTGATGGTAATTGAAGGGGGATCTTGTCAGAAGGGAATCCCTGTGCAGAGGTTGATGGGAGAGGTCCACCACAGAAGTGAGTCCTTGACTTTCTGGGGCATAGTTAGTAACTTGTTTAGCCTGTGCTTGTTTGGTTTGTATACCGTGGCTAGCCAACCCTAAAGGCATTGAATGTACAGGCGAGCATTTGCGACCAGAAATGTGCAAGTGGCCATATGTCCTAAGAGCTGCAGGGAGTCTCTGACTATAGTCTGTGGGCTGGCACATAACGGGGTAATAAGGTAGCCCATTGTGTGGAATCTGTCCTGGGGAAGAGATGCAAGACCAGTGGTGGAATCGAGGTGGGCGCCGATGAAGTCGATTTGTTGGGTAGGTTGTAAGGTAGATTTGTTTTTGTTTATTTGCAGGCGCAAGGTGCGGAAGCAGTGAAGGGTTGCAAGAGTTGCGTGGTTCACTTCTAACTGAGTGGGAGACTTGAAGAGACAATCATCCAGTAAGGAAATATGAGGATCCCTTTTTTTCCTGAGATATGCTATTACAACTGCTAGCACCTTGGAGAAGACACGTGGTATGGTGGAGAGGCCAAATGGGAGTACTCTGTATTGGTAGTGGTGCGCTCCAACAGCAAACATTAGGAAACGTCGATGGGCAGGATGGATAGAGACATGAAAATATGCATCTTGGAGATCAAGGGTTGAAAAACCACTCTCCTTGCTCCAGCATCAGAATTATTATTGGGAGAGTAACCATCCAGAATTTCTGTTTCTTGATGAACTTGTTCAAACATCGAAGATAGAGGATTGGGCGCCAACCGCCATTTTTCTTTTCCATCAAGAAGTAGTCGGAGTAAAACCCTTTCCCTCTGCGTTGAGGGGGTACCTCCTCTATTACTCCAAGATGTAGGAGATGTTGTACCGCCTGACAGAGCAGTTGTTCGTGAGGGGGGTCCCTGAAGAGGGACGGTGTGGGAGGGACGTAAGGAGAGGAAGGGGATGGTATAAGCTGATCTGATAATTTCCAGGACCCATCTGTCCAGGGTGATGGTCTTCCAGTTGGCTGGGAACGGATGCAAAGGGTGTCCAAAGAAATGGTTGGCTGGAGTTGGCGTTGGAGAGGGTGCGAGATTTTCTATACCCTAGACCAAGACTTCAAATTGTTTATTTGGGTTAGGAGGGTGGGTCACCATTGCTTGCAGAGGGCGAAGTCATCGGTTCCTGGGCCTATGTCGCTGTTATTGTTGCGTCTCATATGGTCTTAAAGGTAGATGTTGTGCAAAGGTATGGTAACACGGTCATTGGCATGGCTGATATCTATATTGTCTTTTCTTTGAGGCAAGTGTTTGGATGCCTAAGGATTGGAGTGTGGCCTGGGAGTCCTCTATGGAGTGAAGGACCTCATTGGTCATAGAGGCAAAGAGCTTGTCTCCATCGAAGGGAAGATCTTTGACCGTATTCTGTATCTCCTTTGGAAAGGAGGAAGTAGTAAACCATGAGCCCCACCGCATGACGATGGCCATGGATCTGGCCACTGTGTCCGCAGCATCAAGGGTGGCTTGAAGAGCTGTCCTGGAGATCAATTGGCCCTCGAACACTACTGCTTTAAACTGTTGTCGTTTATTGTCCGACACATCATCAATAAATTGCATTACCTTAGCATAATTTTTGTGGTCATATTTTGCTAAGAGCGCCGCATAGGTCGCTACTCTAAATTGCAAAGTGGAAGAAGAATACACTTCGCGGCCCAAGAAGTCCAGACTCTTGTTATCTTTGTCCGATGGAGTGGACTGGAAGTGCTAATATTTGTTTTTCTGATTGGCCACGTCGACCACTAGCGAATTAGGTGAGGGGTGCATAAATAGAAACTCAGAATCCTTAGATGGGACAAAATATTTGCGGTCCAGTCTCTTGTTAGTGGGGGTTATTGTGGGTGGGGTCTGCCAAATAGTTTTAGCAGGTTCCATAATGGCCCCATTAATTGGTAGGGCTATTTTGGAGGAGATCGTAGCTTGCAGGATGTCCTTAAGCTCGTGGTGTATTTCAGGTACCTCCTCCAGGGTAATCTTGAGCTCCTCTACTACTCTCAAACAACTCTTTAAAGTGAGTGAGCTCATCAGTAGTGGCGGTGGTGGTGGGGGTACCATGGTCTTGTGCTGTTATGGCAGTAAAGGTGTGCGGTGCAGTATCCTCTGCAGGGGTGGCGACCACTTCAGGTCTTATCTGGGTTTCAGTGTAAACCGGCAGTGTGGAGGGTCTGACAGCTTTCCTCCCGGGAGCCCGCAGAACACCCGAGTATGGTGTGTTGTAGGTCCATGAGCCCCAGTGTGGCCATTGCCCTGGCGGGGTGGTGGTGGGGGGCATAGGTGGTCCCATCCAGGGATTGCCATACCAGTGTGGATAGCCATGAGGATATGGAGATCATGCTGTAACGCATCTCCCAGTTGCAGGTAACTGAATCTGGGGAGAGTATTGAGAGGAAAGCATCTGTTCATCGTATTCCTCTTCCTCCCACACTTCACTGGAGCGGCTTGAAGTAGTAGAGGAGTATTGAAGGTAGGATGCTAAAGGTCTCGGTGAGAGACTGGCGCCGAGGAGAGTCAGGAGCATGAGTCACTCTTAATTCATCTGGCTGTAAAAACTGTGGTGGAGTTGACTGACCAGGAGTCAGTGCTGGTGTAGGAGCCCCTGAGGTAGGCACTGCAAGGGAGGCTGGAGAGCTCAGGGTGGTTGGTGCTGAGAGCGGCTGCTGGAAAAGTGGAGCCACAAGATCAAAGGATGGTGCAGCAGCCGCCACTTGTACTGTCCGCACCGTAGTAACAGAGGTGGCCGAACGAGAGCTGAAGAGGCGGGCAACTGGAAACCCTGAGCCTCGGCACTGTGTAGTGGGGCAGACGACTCACGGTCGGTACCCGAGGTGCCTGCCACATTGAAGGTGCTCAGCCAGAGTTAGCAGAAACCGGACAGCCAGTTTTAATTTTTTCCCTGAGGAACAGCTGCTGAGGGGAGAGGAAGCTAGCTGTTTTTTTGCTTTCTCTTTGCCTCTGGAGGGTGTCACAGAGGTTTGCTGGCCAAGGTCAGACGCAGGTCTGAGGGAGTTTTCCAGAAGCAACATTTTAAGTCTGAGCTCCCTGTCCTTGAGAGTTCGCGCTTTCAATTTGTTACAGTGGACACATTTTGGGGGTACATGAGACTCCCCCAAACAGCATACACACTGTGAATGCCCATCCAAGATGGGGATGGCATCCTTACAGGAGATGCTTCTCTTGAAGCCTGGGGAACCAGGCATGTCCGAAACCACAGAGGGTCGTCCCCCACCCCCACAAATAAATAAACGTAACAGTTAATGTAACTTATCTAAGTAGTAACTCGAATGACAAACTATCTAACTAAACTGAGAAACAAACTAACCAGCTAATCTCAGAGAGCACTGCTGAACTCCGTCTCTAGCCAGGGATGGTAGAGAAGGAACTTAGGAGCGCGGGCTGTGCACGTGCTATTAGAACACTGACAGCTCGAGAGGCAGGCAAAGCGCATGCACAGCCCGTAGGGGTCCTGCTGTAGAAATCTCCAGTCGAAGGCACTGGGACGCACCTTGACCTGAAGTGGAGCACCCACAGAGACATCTCTCGAAGAAGAATACTAAGTTTAGTCATAGATCTGTATTGATATTATTAATAATGCTGTTGCACAAGGGAAACAGAATTTTTAAAATCTTAGAGGCATGTTCTTTTTAGCTGCCTGGTTAAAAATGGAGTTGGTAAAATAAACTACTGCTGATTTATCAGAAGGAAATATTTTATTTTTAGAAAAATTATTGGGAGGCAGGATAGTCTAGTGCAGAGGTTTCCAAACTTTTCTTATTGTGTATCCCCTTCTGGATCTATCAGCTGCCTGGGTAACCTTACTCTTCTCAACACAGATACTTTGTGTGTTCTTCTTAACACTACCTTCTTAACACCATCTGTTCATATTTCACAGTTTCATACAGATGTAGTTATAGTGTGATGTATACAAGCGAAAAAACCACATAAGTTCTGAGCTCAGTTAAACTGGACAGCTGGTGGGCAACTGAACCTGCTCTATATGGTGATTGTACGCAAGGGCTCTAGTCAGCATTTCTGTGTTCTCATTGGTACATCTTAAAGTAAATTAACCACCCTATTTTATATAACAGAGTTTTAAAGCTTTGTCTGAGTAGCCTATTATGAAAATGCAATAAATAATAAATAAAATCCACCATTTTACACTTTCTCCCACATACCCCTCAGAGGTACACGTACCACAGTTTGGGAGCCCCTGGTCTAGTGGACAGAGGTCTGGGCTGGGAGTCAGTCCTGTCTCAGACTCTGTCTGACTTTGGATAAATCACTTCACCTTCTCTGAGCCTTTGTTTCCTTTCCTACCTTTTATCTGGTTTGTCAATTTAGATGATAAATCCTCAGGGCAAGGATAGGCTCGTACCATGTACAGTGCCTAGCCTAAGGGGGCCCCCCAATCCTCCAGATGCCACGGTAATACAAATATATGTTTCCAGTGTTGTTGTAGCCATGTTGGTCCCAGGATAGTAGAGAGATAAGGTAATATCTTTTATTGGACACAATCTAATCCTCAGTTGCCCATTTCATTTCAAATGACCGCCTACAACATGCATTACCCATAATCCTTAACGATCCGTCCCAACATGTATTTAGCTCAGATACTCCGATTTCTTTCCCCAGACTTGAAGAACTCTGTGAAGCTCAAAATATTATCCCTTCCACAAACAAACTGTTTCAATAAAAGGTATTACCCTTACCCATCTCGTCTCTCCCATACAAAAAACAGCATTTATTCCCTAAAATAAAAGTCATTGCACTCTATAGCAATTCATTTTTAAAATTTTGATTTTTTGTAAAGAAAAACTTATGTCCACGATTCTATTTAAGTTTCACAGACAAATTAAATGGGTTTTCAGGAAAACTTTCCACACTGTTTAAAAAACAAATGAACAAGAAGGAGTTTGTGAACATTTGTTTTAGACATCATACAAAGAAACAAGTTTACACATGTTAAATCATTTGACAAACTGTAACAAAATATCTATTTGCTCTAGCAACAGCTTACTGTCCTAAAGCATGTATCTTTCACAAAGCCATCAGACACCACTCTTTAAGGCTATGGCAACACTAGAAAGCTTACAGTGGTGCAGCTGCACTGCTGTAAGCCCTGTAGTGCAGCCACTCAAAGCCAACAGGAGAGAGCCCTCCTGTCAACTTAATTAATCCACTCCCAATGAGTGGCAGGGCTCTCCTGCCGACATAGTGCTGTCCACACCAGCGCTTAGTTGATGTAACTTATGTCACTGGGGGGCAGGGCACTGTTCACACCCCTGAGCACCGTAAACTATACCGATATAAGTGGCAGTGTAGACATTGCCGACAGTGGAATGCAGCATCTTAGGTTGTTGGCATTATCTAGAAAATATTATCTTACAAGTATACTGTATAAACTAACTTCTTTAAAAGGCAAAAAAACCCAAAACCTCTCAGTTCATTGTAAACTACAACTTGTGTGTTCTCCAAATAAAAGTTTAAAAAGCTTTCTTTCCCTCCATCAGCTAGAAAGGAGCTGAAGTTGACTACTATTCTTACAATTACGATCCACAAAGAATAATTTTACTTTAAAAGAAGCAGAATTATTATGTGGGGGTAGCGCAATTGGTTTTTTTTTTTTGGCAATCAAAGAGTCTAGGGAAGTATAACTCATATAATACATTTACTGGTTAACACAACACTGAATTTGTAATATGTGTAATGGGTCCCATGTTGGTTCTGTAATACTTACTGTTTAGTTTGTAAATAAGTACTGGTATATTTCCTACTGTAGCATAAAGTTTGAGTCTGGGAAATGAAGTTTCGTTCCATTCCCCCTTATCTCTTCCCCCCCCCCCGCCTACTCCTCCCCCAATAAACCACCTGTCAAAATTTGCTGCACCTGGCATGTTTAAAACAATGAGCATAATAGTCCAACTAACCACTGAAAACACATTTTAAAAAAACAAACAAAAAAAACACCCCACCACACCCTCTATGAAGACTCTCAAAAACTAATCACTAATGTTTTATTGATATCAAAGAGTGGTTTCAATATAACTGGCTACATATATATTTTTTAAAAATAAACTAAAAAAACTGGTTCACAAATTTTTGGAAGATAGTTTTCTAAGTGTTAAAATAACAGTTTAAAAGTCTTTGGAAAAGATATTCCTTAGCTAACATTAAATGATAACTATTAAAAGATGATAAAATTTTGTCTTTCAACACTGTATTTTTAACATTTAAAGAAACACTTAACCAAGAAATAACTTGTACTTTAAAACCTAGTTAAATCAAGCTAATAAACAAAGTTATTTTGCTTCCTACACTATCTTTGTTTTCTGTGCAATGATCCAATACAAAGATTGTTCTTGGGCTTATGGATTACCATAGATGAGGATCTATATGACTGACTGGATATAGGTCTCTTATATTTTTTCACTGTAACATTCTTGTCTTCCTTAGGAGGTGGCACATGAATTGGTTTCCAGGGAATAGGGTTACAATAGGCTGGAGCTGGATATGAATTTCCATCAGGGTATCCTAAAATATTTAGAAAACACAAACAATTAGAAAAAGAAGAAATATTTATACTGAAAACACAATAAAAAATTGAAGTGTATTGGATAACTTTTGGATTAACCAGAGGCATTTCCTGACTAGCAATTCTTTCTTGGGCTAAATTAAATAACTTGATTATAAACAGTATCATTTAGAATAGCTTTAAGATCTTTAATGGAACATGGCAAGTAACAGTTTAGCACAATTTATCAGTCTCTACTGATGGCTATCAGTCATCCACTCCTGAATTCATCCAGTCAGTACATCCCCCGTTTGTATTTTTAAAGAACAGCAACATAAATATGTCAAATACTGTATAACGAGAACAATGCTTGTCAAGGCAAACATTAAAGGAGCATGTACACGGTTAGGAAGTTACCATTTGGTATTATTTTCAAACTTAATTTATAAGTGTTTCCCACAGCCTTGTCTCTGGAATTCACCTTTCTATTTCAATCTTTGCTTAATTGTTACCCTTCTTCAAACAAGTGAAAAAACATTCACTATCTACAATTAATGATCTATGTGCCAAACCATGAAGCCTGAACCATGACAACAGGAATGTATTACCCTTGCAATGGCAAGCCACTTTGTCTGCAATGAAATTTCAACACATACATCACCAGGGTGGTCAAAACAAAGTCTGGAACATGTTCTTTTGTGTGAACTAAACTGAGTATAGAATTATTTTTAATAAATCACTTAGACAAGGGATGGCAGCTGTCAGCAAGTTATGAGATTCCAACACAAAGCTTGAAAGCAGTATGTATTACCATCTAAAAATCAGACTTAGCCAAAGAGCAACTGGTTGTGTGTCTGGTGTGTGAGCTGTTTTGTGTTCAGATCTTAGAGACCGGTAGTCTCCCTGTCAAAAAATATTTTAAGTTTTAAAATATATCGTCAGCGATTTATAATTTAAGGAAAAATGCACACAATTAAGAAAAAGGAAGTATATATTCAATATCCATTAAGGCCTCACATTTATAATACAACATCCCCATTTGTAACAGTTTTCCATTTTGTCCTTCCTCCTGCCCCCACAACCCCACAGAAACTGAAGACAGAGGCCCAGGAAACTCCATGTTGTGATTATCATGGACATTCCTCTTATACTTCCCTCAGAGCAGGAAGACAATGAAGAATAGAGCTGTGGAGGTGGACAAGAGCATGGGCTCCATGTGGATCTCCGGACTTGTAAAGAAGGGCTGGCTCTGCGTGGGGATGACCTGCCAGGTTTCTGCCAGACCTCCTTTAGGAGTTATACTCCCACTGGCTCCACCACCTCCACAAAACACCCTTCTCTGAGAAGGCTGCATATGCAGTGAGAACATTAAGCTGCTTTTTGCACCATTAACTTTGGGAGGTTGTCCACATAGGATATCTGCCCAGCAGAGCATGCTGGACTGTGGTGATGCCACTCTATGCCTCACAGTCCATCTAGGAACCATGAAGTGGGCACAAAGGGGTACCATCAGGAAGGTTCTCTCAATAAGAAGCCTCAAACTTTTCCTTTTCTGATTTTCATTCCATTACCCTTAATTGTGTCCCACTCTCTTCTCCTTTCTCCATCTCTCATGACATCACTGAATTCCACTATCCAAAGTGGATGAAAATGCACAGTAACCAAAAACAAAACAAAAAACCCCACAAGATCCTTGTTGTCTAATAATTCTGAATGAGTATAAAATGCATATTTCAATACAGCCCTCATAGTGCAAAAAGGTATTACATTTGCAATATATCTGTAATATACTGTA
This sequence comes from Lepidochelys kempii, assembly GCF_965140285.1. Classification (NCBI taxonomy): domain Eukaryota; kingdom Metazoa; phylum Chordata; order Testudines; family Cheloniidae; genus Lepidochelys; species Lepidochelys kempii. Next base: position 45,543,423 of record NC_136385.1, on the reverse strand, counting down.
TCTGTTATCTACTCACTAATGTGACAATATTAGATTCAGGATGAGAATGTCAAATTAAACTTCCATTTAAATAAACTGGAAAAAAGACACTATGAAGCCTGACATTGCCACAATATTTACATAGACGCCATGGTATGTGTCTAGTACCAAGTACAAACCTGAAAGTTTCCCATTGGTATAGCCATAACTGTGTAAAACTGGGCGGGGTTTACTTCTGGCACGCTGTAGCCACTCTCTAAAGATCTTCTCTGATTTCTCTTTTTTCTCCTGTAATTCAGCTACCCTTTTTTGTTCCTTTTCCTAAAAGTGAAGAAAAATAAAATGTCCAGAGACAGAATTCTGTAGAAAATATGCAAAAGTTCTTTACTACTACAAGTCATTTCCCTACAACCAAACTTCTATCATAATGTTCAGCAGCTACTCGTAACAGATCACTTCACTTTTAAAGGTTTCAAGTTTTTTGGCTAATGAAGTTATGTGTATTTTGTCATGATTTGCAACAGCATCAGTGTTTGCTACTTAGTCACATTCAGGATAAAACTGTCGTCGTGGTGTAGAAAGATATCTGTTGTGTATTCATTTGCCGTAGCACAGTCAACAAGCAAATACCCTAAGGTTCAGAGACTGAAAAAATGATAATTTCCCAAATGATATGGCCAATGTTAAGTAGCTTTTGTGCAAGTTAAATACTTGTGCAAGTGAAACCTGTAGAACATGTCTGCTTTATGACTGTTGTCCAAAAATAAACTTGATCATTGAATGAATATGCACATACACACAAACACTACTATTTCTATGCAGCTGCTAATAAATCATTGTCCCATGGATATCATTTGGGGTGGGCAAGTGCAAAGGGGGAAAATATGCCATCCAACAAGGCTCACTGTGGTAGAAAGACTAATTTGCTCCATCATCCAGCTGCATAAAATAATTTAACATGAGACCTAGGCCCTGTACTCCCATCCAATTAGAAGTCTCTAATATTTAAAATGATTTAGTATCAAATTACTATTCAGTCTGGGTTCACCGATGACCAAGATACAACAGTAAACATAGCAGTACTGCAAATGGATTGACTATATTTGTCCACCCCAAAGACAATGAGCAAGTCTTTACTCTAACACGTTAAAGAATGGAAACATTTACCATCAAGTGAGCCAGGGTGAGATCCTTACCTTCCTTCAACTCCTTTACACCGGGTAAAAGGGTTCAGCAGTGTAAAGAGATCTTAAAAGCCCATAAGCAGCTGAGGGAGGATTTCCCCCAACGTAAGTATTGTAGAAGAAAGCCATAAACTACCTTCTCAGGACCTTTTTACAAACCCTAGTGTAGCGGGGCATAACTCACAGCACCACAGATATTCTGGATAGTACTGCAGCCCAGAGAGGCTCCCAAACTTAGATCAGTCCCCAGCAATATTTAAGTTACTCCAAGGTACTCTCTAACACCTGGAGAAGTCCAGGATTAGGACAGTGCAAAGATGATTTCCTACAAGTTCCATGCTGTGCCTCTGTGCTAAGCCGCTAAGAATCTCACCCACAGCTGCATAGGTTGCTGCCATAAATAAGTCTAGAAGAAATTACTTGGTAGGCAGAGGGTTTACAAGTTTGTTATAATAAAAAACCCACCGCACTCATTAAGTCAAGTGCCTTTTGTTTAAGTATAAATCAAATTTTTATAAACAAATTATTTTTCTCCTTCTTGCTATGATCTCTCAGTTTTCTCAAGTATCTCTGACATCAATCCTGCAAATCACTAAAAGATTAACTGGAACATTTCAAGTTTTCAAAAGTACTTGGCTCTGAAATAGTTGTAAAAATCTCCCCCAAAAATACAAAGCATATCAGTGGATCACACGAGATAGCTATTTGCTGGTATTTGCAGTCTGTAGCTTTGCACCTTATTAAAAATGACAGAACCACAAAGCTCTGCCAGCCTTAAGATGTACTCAAGGAGACTGTTGTCCCTGAAAGTAAGGGTGACACTACCTTCCTTGAAGGTAGCTTGACTTCATTCCTACTGGGAACAACTGGAGATGGTGGCCATTTCAAAGAGGGCCCTTTTTTTGTTTGTTTTTTGTTGTTGATGATTTCTAATAAAGATAGTGACAGCTCAGTTGCATTGTTCCCAGTGAGAATAATAGGAAATTGCTGACATTTTGAAAGAGGGCATTTCTTTGTGGAATTTTCTGTAGAAGAATATTTATCAGGTCCTGCTGAAGGAGAAATTTTCAGTTACAAAGAGTGGCAAGAAAATGACCATTTATCCTTAAAAAAAAAAAAAAAAAGTCTTGAAACTTTGCCAATGCACAAGATTTCAATGAGTTTTAATTATGTGAGAAGTTGGACGGAGCTGCATTATTAAGATCATTCAGGTCATAAAAGTGCTCTGACACAGGCTGTAAATTTCTTAAAGAACCAATTTTTTAAATTAAGTCAACTAATTAACAGCTTTATTTATAAATTCTCAGAAAATTCATTCAGTGGCAAAGACTAAGTGTTGTAATTTCAAGAATATGTTGTATTAAAGTAGTTAAATTCCTGCTTTAAACTGAAACTCATCTCAGTCTTAATTATGGAACCACAAGAAGGGCTTCCATACTGTGTGTATAAATTTTTTTACTAATGTTAATTTAATCAAAACAAGGCCACTCCATGTATAACAGGCCTAACAAGCTGGTATCAAAGATGAATGATTTCTACCTCCTCTTTCTTCTTCTTCTCAGACTCTTCAGCTCTTTTCCTCTTTAGCCATTCTTTATACTTTCCTTTAGCTCTTTCCTGCAATTGGATTCTCTCTAGATCTCTCACTGCTTTTTCTGCCATCTTTTTGATGAGCTTTCGTTCCTTTTCCCTTCTTTCCTACATGAAACAGATCAAAGAAACAGTCTTTTCAGTATTTTCAAAAGGTCATTATTGGCTCCTCATTATAATGAAAAGGGGTTAGCTAACTGTGTAGGAATTAACTGGAGAAATCACTGTTGCAACAGTTTAGAATTTTGGTTTGAGAAAAGCAGCTGGACATCACCTTTTGGAGATAAAATAGTGTTAAAGCATAAGGTTGGCATAAAATATAAGTGAAATCCAACTTCAACACTCACTGTAATATTTTATGTTTACTATAGAAGAAAACTAAACAAATAAAACACACATTCCAAACATAACATTACACTGAATAATAAATAAAGAATAAATGGCACATTTAAAACTGTATAATAGTTATTAATGAAGTAGCAATTTTATCAGTGAATCTCCTAGACCCAAATCTTTACCATTTTGACTTGGAGCCACAGAGATTTGTGGTTTGTCTGAATGCCAGAGTGTGAACTGATGTGGAAATCTAATTTCTTTTTTAAAGAACATGGCTCTAATGAGAACAGACTGATATTTCATGACACTTCATGATTTTTCATATGCAAAATTTACTTGTGAACCAGACTGACAATTGATAAGAAATCTATATTCCTTCTAAGGGATCATGAGTTTAAAGAGAGAGAGAGGCATTCTTTGGTCTGTAAACTGAAGATCAGATTGATCAATGTTAAAAGTATCCATGTATGAAATAGTGAAGGGAAATTTACTTCCCTTGTAATGCTCCTTCTCTGGAGAGACTTTTACTGGATTCTTACTCCCTTCCCACCTCCCCTTAAAGTTTGCAGATTTGGGAGGTTAACACTGATGAGTGATTGTCAGAAATATAAAAGGGAAGGGTAACCACCTTTAAATCCCTCCTGGCCAGAGGAAAAACCCTTTCACCTGTAAAGGGTTAAGAAGCTAAGATAACCTCACTGGCACCTGACCAAAATGACCAATGGGGAGACAAGATACTTTCAAAGCTGGAGCGGGGGGGGGGGGGGGGGGGAACAAAGGGTCTGTCTGTCTGTGTGATGCTTTTGCCGGGAACAGAGCAGGAATGCAGGTCAGAACTCCTGTAAAAAGTTAGTAAGTAATCTAGCTAGAAATGCATTAGATTTCCTTTTGTTTAATGGCTGGTAAAATAGGCTGTGCTGAATGGAATGTATATTCCTGTTTTTGTGTCTTTTTGTAACTTAAGGTTTTGCCGAGAGGGATTCTCTATGCTTTGAATCCAATTACCCTGTAAGGTATTTACCATCCTGATTTTACAGAGGTGATTCTTTTACCTTTTCTTTCATTAAAATTCTTCTTTTAAGAACCTGATTGCTTTTGCATTGTTCTTAAGATCCAAGGGTCTGGGTCTGTGTTCACCTGTACCAATTGGTGAGGATTTTTAATCAAACCTTCCACAGGAAAGGGGGTGTAGTGCTTGGGGGGGTATATTGGGGGAAGACTTCTCCAAGTGGGCTCTTTCCCTGTTCTTTGTTTAACATGCTTGGTGGCGGCAGCATAGGGGTCAAGGATAAGACAAAATTTGTACATTGGGGAAGTTTTTAACCTAAGCTGGTAAGAATAAGCTTAGGGGTTCTTTCATGCAGGTCCCCACATCTGTACCCTAGAGTTCAGAGTGGGGAAGGAACCTTAACAGTGACAAAGAAATAATTAGGAAACTGCATGCTAAAGAGGTCATGAGCCATTGAACAAGATTTAACAGGTTTCCCCATTGAAAATGAATGCAAAGTGCCACAAAGGCAGTACCAGCCTCCAAACTCTTCACTGGCTGACTTCATATAATCAGCTTTACACATGAAGCACTAAGCCCAAGGATAAGCCATCTACTTTCCCTATCTTATTGCCGTAAACATTGACTCTCACTCATCTGAGAGGAGTACTGCGCAAGATGGCATGAAGTTAACTATTGAAAGCATATCAATTACTGAACGCTTTATGTTGCATAAGTATCTGATTAAACATCTGATTAAAAGTGAGCTGCTGAGAGTCAATATTCATCAACAAAGTCCAGGTCCAATGTATTTAAATGTAAATGAAAAGTTTCTAAGTTAAATACAGAGTATGGTGGGAAACAGAGAATATATAACTTGTTCATACTAGGTGTAGTCAGATTCCTGTCACAGTTTCCTTGGATTCACGTTCGTGATCAGATTGTGTCTGTTCAAACTGCTGGGGGGCGGGGGGGAGAAGGGGCATGAAAGGTATTTGGTGTGGGTGTCAGACTCAAAATCCCAGGGGGGTAGGTGCATTTCTTAAATCCCTTCCTCTGCTCCTGGATGAGCACCATCACAACAGAGTCCCCATAAAACCTAGCATCACACACACACACACACACACACACACCTTAAACCCTTCCTCCACCCAAAAATGCTGAATATCAAAAACTAACTAAAAACTATCCTAACACTAAAAATGAACACCATTAGAAATTAATTAAAATCTATCTAGAGATAAAGTCTGACCAATTCAGACCCGAGTACTGCCTGCAGTTATTACACGGTCTATGAAAGTAAGAAAGGAACTGAAGTGGTTAGGGCTGCACCTCTCTTATGTAACAATAAGGACTGGAAAGTTCAGTGTTACAAAACAATAATGCTGCCCCCGCAAGAGATACTGCTTTGTAAAATGTTTCTAAAAACACACCATTGATCCCAGTGGGAATATGCAGAGGCCACCTCGAAGAAGTTAAAAATTATTTAAAATATCACTTCTTGTACATAAATCAAAGTAAAATGAAGAGGAAAAGTGTGTGTTACACACACACAGAGATCATGCTCTCAGATGCTAATTTATGCTTGGTCATAGCAGAATTGATCTGAGAATCTAATCCTTTTGGACAATTTCTGAACATAGTTTTCTCCTCATATTATAAAAAGATGGTTAGCTATGAATGAGAACTTACTCACTAAGTCTTTGTTGATGCACATGAACTCCCCAACGCAGGCTGGTACTCTCATCTCTGTTGACAGAACAAGATCCCTGGAAGGAACTATCCACCAAAGGAGGTGTTCTTGAACTTCCTGAAGCAGTGCCAACCCTATTTGCAGGATACCCCTCTCATAACTGTTAGTTAATCAAGTCTGCGCCTGGTAAGTCACAAACGCAAAATGCCATCTTCTATGCAAGTCACAAAGAAGAATGGAGTCTCTGCATTTATGGAGTGCTTTTCATCTTCAACACACAAATCACTAAAGTGGGTTCATTAATCCTCCAAATAGTCCTGACAGGTAGAACAACAATGGAAATAAACAGTGTACATAGTTGTTAGATCACTACAAGCTATTTAAAGAATCTAAAAGTTGGATGTTGGACAGTGACTTCTTAATACATTATATCGACTGTTACAATTTAAGTGAGGGTTGATTTAAGAACAATGGCATAAACTTGAATGAAAAAAGCTGACAATTATTACAGCAATTTAGAAGCCAATACAATTTACACACACGCACACACTTTATATAAGTTTACCATATCCTTGCTTGAAACTAAATTGAGTCCCAAATTCACTTCATAAAACATGCCTTACTTCCGCAAGTTTTAATAATTTCCTTATATGGATGGTGCAATACGTTCTGAACAAACAGTGGTCTGAGCTACATTGGTTTCAAGCCAAAATAAATTATTCTCTATGCCAGCAAACTTTACCCTTTTAAAAGTTGTTAGAATTATCAGAAAGAATAAAGTTAATAGATTCATAACCTTTAAAATTAAGGAAAAACTTTTTAATAAAAGGGAATTTAAGACCCATGAAAAGGGCCCAACTCAAGTTCTCTATTTACAAAAACAAATTAGATAAAACACAAATAACTGTACAGCAAGGCAAGTTTCCCCACAAATTAACTCTGACCAGGAGAGATAAGACAGTAGTTTGTTTTCCACACCCTGTCAAGTCTTAGGCCTCTCTAATGAGATGGCAAACAAGAATGTCTTTAAAAAATGCACATGTCCACTAAGTACTGCCTTCAGAGAGCTCTATTTGAGACTGGGGGTTATATACAGTACTGGACTTGACAAACGCATACCTAACATAAACCAGAAAGAAACTGTAGCAAAAAGTGCTCTCTAATTACCTGCATCAGATTTTAATGGCTGTGTTAACCTATTTCCAATTCCTGTGCCATTCAGTTCCCCCTAAAGTAAAGGCTATTTTAACACTGAAATGGCTTGTTGAGTGTGTACAATCATAACTAATCTGCTTATACATTATACATGGAAATCCACAATACCTTATGGTATTTTTATACATAAATCAGAAAGTAAAACAAGATGAAAAGTGCGTCTGTTACACACACAGAGATCATGCTATTCTCCATTTCAATCAAATGTTTCCACTGGATTCAAAATAGTATTCTGTTGGTTTTTGAGGCTAGTGTGTTTTGATCTGTGTTCTTTCGACTTTGTAAGCAGTAGAGACATACTACAGCTTAACCAACACAAGTTAAATAGATAATCTGTCTGCCCACAAATGACTCAGTACTAACTTGACAGAAAAACAAGTCTCCATTTTAGCTCGATGGAGAGTTTTAGACGCACCCACTGGCCAAGCCCAGAGGGGATCTCAAAGCCCAGGCTCCAGCCCAAGCGTTTATACTGCAATTTTATAGCCCAGAAAGCCCAAGTCACCTGACCGACACCAGCCATGGCCAAGTCGCAGGTCTTTTATCACAGTATCCTACGAGTACTGTATACTAAGCATTTGTTCCTACTGAAATACAAAATTTCATGTCAATATAAATATCTTTCACAACTGAACACACAGTGCTTTTTGACAGCTCAGTGCCATAAAGCGTTATTTTTAAACCCACAAACTACCTCTAAAAATTGCAAATTATGTTTACACAGAAGCATGCCAACTGGTGAAGTTAACTTTATTTATTTTCCTATAGTAATTTAAACAAGATGACTAAGAATGTCTAGAAGTCTCCATTGAGTAAGGTATTATATATCATTTTAAAACAGGAAAAAAAAAAATCCCTCACTGCCAGCTAGCAAAAGTCTCCAAATTTCACCTTCTAGCCATTTCACCAGAGTGCTACATTTCACACCTGGGACATCATAACTGATATTTAATATATATGTATTGTATATTAAAATGCAAGAAAAAAAACAAGCTGTGGTTCTTCGAGATGTGTTATATACATGTATTCCACTTCTGGAGTGTATGTGCTCCATGTCCCTGAGATCAGAATCTTTTGTCCAGCAGTGTCCATTGGGGCGACGCATATGCCACAAGTCCTTCATGCCCAGTACTGAGGGCACAAAGCGGGAGACCAGGCCCAACTAGTTCCTTCACCAACACAAAATTCAGATGTTCTAGGATTCCATGGTAGCAGGAAAGGAGGACAGGTATTGGAATGTATGTTGACAACACATATTAGAGAGCCACAGTTACAGTAAGGTAAGTAAGTTTTCTTCTAGTCATTGTCAACATGTATTCTACTTCCGGTTAGTGCTTGTGAGTCACCAGATGTGAAGTAGGTGGGTGTTTGAAGTCTATTTAAAAGATTTCAGGACAGAGGCATCAGACCTCAGTGCCTCACAAAGATATAGACCAGGGGTAGGCAACTGATGGCATGCGTGCCAAAGGCAGCACATGAGCTGATTTTCAGTGGCACTCACACTGCCCGGGTCCTGGCCATCGGTCCCGGGGGCTCTACATTTTAATTTAAATTTTAAATGAAGCTTCTTAAACATTTTAAAAACCTTATTTAACTTACATACAATAGTTTAGTTATATATTATAGACTTATAGAAAGAGACCTTCTAAAAACGTTAAAATGTATTACTGGCACGCAAAACCTTAAATTAGAGTGAATAAATGAAGACTTGGCACACCACTTCTGAAAGGTTGCCGACCCCTGATATAGACCAAGCCCCACACAGAGCTTTCTCATGCATGTCACAGAAGCTGCCTGAGCCCTAATCTGTGCTGGGGAATCTAAACTGGCCTGCTTATAACAGAACTTGATGCAGTTAGACATCAACTTAGTCTCTGGGTTAAAAAAAACAAAAAAAAAACAACAAACAACAATGACACTTTAACCTGTTTGTAAATGCCACAATCTTGAAGAGTCTCTAAGTAGAAAGGACATCTAGAGAATGTAGTCTAGTCTCTCCTTGACTGGAGTGTAATATAGGAAAAAAGTTTGACAAATGATTCATCTGAATGAAAATCAGACTACTTTTGTAAAAATCTGGGTGGGGGCTTAAGGGTGACTTTATATCCTTAGGTAATATGGCCACAAGTGCTTATATTTCCCCTATTCTCCAGGATGATGTGACTGCCACCAAAAAAGCCATTTTCATGGATAAGTGATGAAAGGAGCGAGTTGCCAAGAACTTAAGAGTGTGTCCCTCATTAAAAGCACCAGAACTACATTAAAGGTCCCCATGTAGGAGCAGGCTGGGGGAAGAATGCTTCTGGCAGCCTACCTATTGTTGCTTAGGGAGGTGAAGTTCTGACAGCAATAGAAAAACCCCTCTGTTGCTGTAGTCCGCGTCCATGCTATGCGCGTTAAACGGCTATGCCGCTGTAGTAGTGTAGACAAGCCATAAATCCTGGTACTGCGGAAAATTTACTCCCGGAGTCAGAGGAAAAAAAAAAATTACACTTAAAATTGCCAACAGGCACACTATACTACACATTACTAATCCTAACATTATTTACTTAACAAACGTATACACAAAAGTTTTGGAAATATGTTGAAACATGGACATTGCAGTGGCGCCATGTTGCAGCCATGGGCAGCGAGAATGGACCGTGGGATGGATGGGCCTGATCTGCCCTTTATACCTTCTGTACGGGGCCTCTGGACATAAGCACATCCACAATGGATGCTGAAGACAATTTAATGGACAAAGACAAAAATATATTTTTAAACTCAGCACTGGCCATACCTGTGGATACCCAGAAGTCCAGAAAAATAAAGTTTAATTACTGGTCACTGGACAAGCTAATGACTCCATCACAAACTGACTTACTGTTGATTCACTTCAAGATTCAGGTCAGGTGTAAGTGGCCTCCTATAAATTCCACAAGGCAGAACAAACATATGATTTGCCTGGTTGCCCTGATACTTATCTAAATCTTTCTTGGCTCTGCTCTACTAACTGCACCATATATTGCATATAATTAACGCATATGCTCTCCCGAAGTTCTTTTGTAATGGGGTCCTAGACACTCAGCAAGTGAGACACTTCATCAAAAAAACAAAACACAGGGACAGAGCAGGGTAATGTGCCAGAACAGTCAGGTTAGCCATTAATCTTCTGAGTTTTCAAATACAAATTTCCCTTATCAATTACAGCAAGAGTGAGCCACAGAACATTTTGGGATACAGTCTTGAACTTCAGGGGGATGGGGCTTTTTTTAAGTTTCCTATTAAAATGTGTGCTCAATTAGTGAAAGAAATATGAATGCTTGAAGAGTCTGAGAAAAAAGGACCGATTTAATTAAATTACTGGATATTTGAGTATTTTGAATTAATGCAGTATTTACCTCTTCATTCTTTTGCTGCACCCATTCCTTGTGTTTCTCTTCAGCAATCTTTTTTTTCCTTTCAAGCTCCTGCTTTTCTTTTCTTTTCTCCAGTTGTAAATTCATTTCCTAATTAAAACAAATTTACATACATAAGTTATTTTCAAATATAAGCCAAAGTCATTTGAAATGTATAAAATTCAGATTTAACAAAATCATTAAGCTGCAGTGATTCCCAGAACTAGCTTATCATAAAGAATTTCAGTTCCTTTTATATAATATATAAATTTAAAGTGACAAGCAATTCTTTAAAAAAAAAATTTTTTTTTTTTAAAAGGAGGTGCAGAAAATAGTTTTTCAGATATGCACATTACTGGTTGACAATAAGACACTAGTCACTCCTAAGCACCACTTTCTGAAATCAATTCTTTCATATGTATGCCTTGGCACCATTGAAAGTCACTGGTACCAGTTCAAGAGTTCTAGTGATTTTTTCCCCAGTAGAAACTGCTTCAAATTTCTTGCAGTTACAAAGGCTGTCAAATATATAATTTCTACATGACCAATTCCGTAATGTTTACAGAAGACATAGGGCCAATGTAAATCTGCACAAAAATGCACCAGCAGTGGATGGCCTAACGCAGACAGGGTGCTTGCTGGTTGATGCTAACATTTTAAACATCATTTCAGTTACAGCTGTTCTGAGCAGAATTAGGTGGGCTAGAATTTAAAACAGTCGTGACAGCCCATTTACACTAGCACTTTCAAAGCTGCTAATGTTGGTGGTGTTAAATATGGTAGGAAACTCCCAAAAGTTTTCCATAGTTCAGAGAGGGTTAAAAGTCAGGGAGGAGGGAGAGCAAGCAAAGAAGGAAAAATCCTTGAGGAATATTTCAGTTTCTATGAGCTGAAAATGTTTCCATTAATTTAGAGTCAAACAGCAAAATGAACTCTGCTATCTCAGCTTATTTAACTGCCTCTTCATCCATCTGCACACATTGTGGCAGGACTTTCCTACATAAAAAGGAACATACATGGTAAACCTAACTGCAAAAACCAAGGCCATTCAGAGGTAGATGGCATGTCGCTCAGCAGTTGTGCGTTTCTATCAGTGATAGCATTACAGGAATGTAAGGGCCTCATGGAAGCCCAAAGCCCACTGAAGTTATTGGAAGGATTTGTTGATTTCAATACACTTTGGATCAAGCCCATACTCATGTGGAAGTAGGTGTTCTGAGTCTCTCTCCTCAGGACACAAGTTGGTGGGAGTTACTCATATCCTGCCAGGAGGACTGAGTAGGAGTAGTGTGGGGACAGGTTGGGGGTGGAAAAGGAGGTTTATAATCAAGTCCAAAGAGTTTATTCTGCAGTCAGATTGCAACAAGTCAGATCAGGAGGTGTGAACAAGATTTCAGTGTAAATTTGTCAAGTCTATTCTCATCGCCAGAAAGGCTAGAATGAAACTTCATGTTTTTAAATGAATTGTTTATATTATGGAAAATATTACAGAGTTTGTATTATTCTTTCTATATAGTTATTTCCCCAACACAAATTTTTATGGTCCATATATTACAATCAATTTTCAAGTGAGAATTTCAATTTCCAGTGGCAATTCTTGGGTTTGAAGTTAATACAGATAAAAAATAATTTGCCCTTAACTTTTGTAAGAGCCCCAAAGAAAAAACACAATATGATATGCATCTGAGGAAGTGAGCTGTAGCTCACGAAAGCTTATGCTCTAATAAATTGGTTAGTCTCTAAGGTGCCACAAGTACTCCTTTTCTTTTTGCGAATATAGTCATTGTTTAAAAAATTAATTAGCGATGTATTTTAACAAGAGCCAGGCAATTACCACCTCATTAAGGACCTGAGAAATCTGCGCTGCAGGCATGTTCCTCTGTTAGAGTGATACCCAAAAGAGTCCTAGGACAGCGGTTATCAACCAGGGGTCCACACAGCCCCTGGGGGAGCCATAAGGCCACTCAGCTGAAGCCCAGCTCCCTGCGGGACTAAAGCCCTGAACCCTGGTGCCCCCCAGGGGGTCTTGGAGTTTTTATATCATGCTGGGCGGGCCTCCGAAAGAAAAAGGCTGAGAACCTCTGTCCTAGAAGATATATGCTGAAAGAAACATCCATTCCAAATCACTTTCTACATATTCCCTTTGTTTAGGATAGTTTTAATGTCACTCATTCTAGAAAAAAAAACAAAACACGGACGCTTCTCAGGATCTTAGTCTAACACTATTAAAAAAATCTAATGTGAGATTTTAAAAACAGATGTGCTTTTCTCTTCTTACAAAGAAGTTTTTAAGTTTTTAATCAAAATCATTGCAAGTGTTAGGAAAGTGAAGGTTCCTAATGTCTAATATTTATAGAACTATTTTAAATTAATTAAATTCAGAATTTTGTTTTTTCCCATGCTATTGTTTTCTTTGTTGCTATGTATTATTTTTACCAGGTCACTAATTTTTAAAATCCATTTAAAACACAGTGAGACATTCCAAGTTGTGTACTATATAAACATTCCATTGTTTCAAGCATATAGAAGTAAACTACTTTGGTTCTGATCCAGTCTTGATGAGTAAAGGTTATATATGAATCACATTTTTCCTACATACTACCAGAAATTAGCTTGGATCAAATTTTTTTTGGGGGGGGAGGGGAGGAAATGGAGTGGGGAGAAGAGAGGAGTGCCAACTTAAAATCTAAAAGGAAGTCCAAAATATGTGCTGAAAGTTAGGGAAGTTAGAACACATTCCTGGAGTTTACCAAGTGATTTTAGGTTTCCATTGACCTTTAACACAACATAGAACACTTCTCTAGAGCTTTCCAGCTGAAGACTGCAAGTACTTCACAAACACCAATGAGTTAAGCCACAAAAAAACCATCTGTAGTGAATGTTATACTCATTTTACAGATGGAGAAAATGTAGCACAGGGAGGTTGACATTTGCTCAAGGTACGTGACTAGCCAGTGGCACAGGTTAGAAATGAACCCAGTGATCCAGCTTTGATTCTATTGCTTTAACCATTATGATATGCTTCCCCAACGTGATTGTAAATGCTAATAAAGCTTAACCAACAGGACTGCACACACACCAATTAGGAAAAGGTGGCTCACTTAATTCTGCCACAGTCCTACTATTCAGGAGTAGGTTATTTATAAGAAAACAACAGATGGATAAAGGAAAAGAAATTCTGGGGTGGGAAGCACTTATTGTGAATACTCTGGGAAGAGGTATCAAACAGTTGTATAACAACATACCTAGGTGGCTGTCAACAACATGCCTCATGTCTAACCATGTACCTTGGCGTTCCTATACACAACACACGCCCTGTCGTGTTTTATTGCTTAAATGCAGGCATATGTAACCATGAGGAAAATCAAGGTACCAATTACACAGATATGTTTTAATCCTTTAAACCTGAACCATTACCAGTTGGATAAGCAAAATATATACACCACATTTCCAATTAAGCATAACATTTAGCAAAAGAGAAATGCATGGGACATGAATCACACTGGTTTACCCAAACACAAAAGCTAAGCATGTCTAAAGACATTAAAGATAAAGAACAAATATATCTTGTTTTCACAATAAATAGAAAAAAACCCTGCAATTCAGTGTCTGTTAATCTGCTGTCAAATCTAGGGAAAATAGTCAGAAATATTCACCTCTAAAGCTCTGGCTTGTAAGCGGACACGTAGCTCTTTCTCTTTGCAAATGAACCATTCTTCCCATGGTGAGAGATTATCTGTCGGAGGTGACTGCTTTTTCTTTTCTGTTACATTACAGCTTTCAGCACTACAGAATTACAAATGAGAAATATAAAGGGAAGAATGTTTGATGGATACTATTTTCAAATCAAATTTATTTAAAAATTAACCAGTGCAACTGACATTAAATAATGACATGTATTTATACCGTGGGTATTCATGACAACCATGAAATAAACTCCTTTACTTCTGCAACTCTGTGATAACCTGTTGACCCAAGTGATAAATTGTATTTTTTGGCACTTGCCCATCTTCTTAAGGACTAATTTTAATGTTCCAAACTATGGTGCAGATTCAAACAGCTACCATTTAACAATAAAACAAAAAACCTGTTCAAGTGTTTCCTTCCTTCTCCTGAAGTAGGGAAAAGCAGGGAGTTAAAATTACATTTGGTATATTCCATCAGTAACAAGTCCAGTATCTCACATCGCTTCACAGCTAGTAACAGATTTTCATGTCCCTTCAAATCCTGGTTTCATAGTACCAAGGCACCTGAACTTTGAGGAGACACACAAACAATCCCTTTAATAGTTTATTAGAACGTATTTGGGATGCCTCATATAACTCATCCCCACTCATGAGTTAGGTAGCCATCCCAACCTCATGCCAATAAAACCTTTATGATAATACCACCATATACACACACTAGCTCATGTGTGAAAATATATGTATGTTAGTTTTGATCAGAACGGAACCTAACTTATAAAATACCAGTGGGCTCATCTGTGAGTTTTCTATGTATTTTTCTAATTAATGTGACTGATCCTCCGCTGGTGTCAATCAGTCTAGCTCTGTTGAAGTCAGTGGAGCATGTTTATTTACAACAGCTGATGATCTAGCCCTCTCTTTGGATTCACATTTACTTTGTTTCTAGCATGAAACATAGGAGAATAAAGGCAGAATTACATAAACTAGGATGCATAAATATTGAATAGTACAAGAATGCAAAAAAGTGATCATATAATCATAGAATGTTAGTTCAATAGTACCGGTGCTTTAAACCAACTGAATACTTCTCAAAAACTCTCTTCCATTCATACATACAAGTCTCTTCCACACATTTGAAAACTTACAGTAGCACAATAAGTTTATAAAGAGCTTTGTGTTTTTTTATAAAATAGAAAATATGTAACTGTCTCCCAATTATACAGAAACTTCTCTTCTTTCAGCCAATAAAAAGGGAAAATACGCCCCCCCCCCCCCAGCAATTTATGCCAGATTTCTTCAGTGTCTTGCAGACACTTACCTATATTCTTAACATTACTACTGTGAGCAGTCCCACAGATTTATTAGAATGGACATCCAGAAATGCATGCTATAGTAACATTATAAAATAAATTTACTTTATTTAAATAAAGTATAAACAGAGCATCCCCCCCCCAATATAAAACGCACTGAAGGTTCAGCTACTTCAGTACTTGTTCTTCATATCTAACAGAATCCTGCCTCATTTATCATCATTAATAATCAAATGGTAAACATAAGTATCATTCACAGACAATACTAAACTGAGAATTGTTGTAAACATTAGTGAAAGCAGAGAAATATTATAAAGGGAACAGAGTGATTAAACATACGGGTAGAAAATAATGTGAGATTTAACTTGAAAAATGCAAGCTAATACAATTGGAAGAAAATCTAAAATTTAACTATTCAGTTGAGGTGGGCAACCTGAGGAGTCATAGTGAAAGAGACCAGGATAATAGTGGCTGTCATTTGATACAGCAGGAAGAGAGTCCAACAAAATTCTGTGCAGACATTCTGTGGAAGGTGGCAGGGACAATTCTTCAATATAGGACTCTGGTTAGACTGCACCTGCATTATTGCACTCAATATCAGAAAAAGACTGAAAAATTAGAGGAAGTTTAGAGAGGAGCTACAAAACTGAGGTGTCATTAGAGGAGGTTTTAGAACAAATTAATAAACTGAACAGTAATAAGTCACCAAGACCAGATGCTATTCATCCAAGAGTTGTAAATGAACTCAAATGTGAAATTGCAGAACTACTAACTATAGTTTGTAACCTATCATTTAAATCAGCTTTTGTACCAAATGACTGGAGAATAGCTTATGTATCACCAATTTTTGAAAGGGGCTCCAGAGGTGATCCCAGCAATTACAGGTGGTAAGCCTGACTTCAGTACCAGGCAAACTGGTTGAAACTATAGTAAAGAACAAAATTGTCAGACACATAGATGGACATAAATTGTTGGCGGAAGAGTCAACATGTTTTTTGTAAAAGGGAAATCATGCCTCATCAATCTACTAGAATTCTTTGAGGGGATCAACAAGCATGTGGACAAGGGGGATCCAGTGGATATAGTGTACTTAGATTTTCAGAAAGCCTTTGACAAGATCCCTCACCAAAGGGTCTTAAGTAAAGTAAGCTGCCATGGGATAAGAGGAAAGGTGCTCTTATGGATTGGTAACTGGTTGAAAGACAGTAAACAAAGGGTAGGAATAAATGGTCAGTTTTCAGAATGGAAAGAGGTAAATAGTGGTGTCCCCAAAGGGTCTGTACCGGGCCCAGTCCTATTCAACATATTCATAAATGATCTGGAAAAAGGAGTAAACAATGAAGTGGCAAAATTTGCAGATGATACAAAACTACTCAAGATAATTAAGTCCCAAGCAGACTGCGAAGAGCTACAAAGGAATCTCACAAAACTGGGTGACTGGCCAACAAAATGGCAAATGAAATTCAATGTTGATAAATGCAAAGTAATGCATTGGAAAACATAATCCCAACTATACATATAAAATGATGGGGTCTAAATTAGCTGTTACCGCTCAAGAAAAACCTTAGAGTCATTGTGGATAGTTCTCTGAAAACATCCACTCAATATGCAACAGCAATCAAAAAAGCTAACAGAATGTTGGGAATCATTAAGAAAGGGATAGATAGATAAAGATAATAAGTCAGAAAATATCATATTGCTTCTATATAAATCCATGGTACACCCACATCTTGAATACTGAGTGCAGATGTGGTCGCCTCATCTCAAAAACGATATATTGAAATTGTAAGAGATTCAGAAAAGGGCAACAAAAATGATCAAGGCTATGGAACAGCTGCCGTAACAGGAGAGACAAATAAGACTGGGACTTTTCAGCTTGGAAAAGAGACGACTAAGGGGGGGATATGATAGTGGTCTAGAAAATCATGACTGATGTAGAGAAAGTAAATAAGGAAGTGTTATTTACTCATTCTCATAACACAAAAACTAGGGGGTCACCAAATAAAATTAATAGGCAGTAGGTTTAAAAACCAAACAAAAAGAAGTGTTTTTTCACACAACACAGTGTCAACTTGTGGAACTCCTTGCCAGAGGATGTTGTGAAGGCCAAGACTATAACAGGATTCAAAAAAGAACTAGATAAGTTCATGGTCCATCAATGGCTATTAGCCAGGATGGGCAAGGAGAGTGTCCCTAGCCTCTGTTTGACAGAAGCTGGGATTACCTGTTCTGTTCATTCCCTCTGGGGCACGTGGCATTGGCCACTGTCGGAAGAAAGGATACTGAGCTAGATGGACCTTTGGTCTGACCCAGTATGGCCGTTCTTATGTTACAGGAAAAGTAACATGAAGGAAAGATATAGCTTGGTGAATTAAGGAAATAGATATAAGTATTTAAAGGGTGTAAAAACCAAAACAAAAATTATTTAGGGTGGTAAAAGAGAGTAACTATGAGTAAATCAGATCAAGTTAAGCACAGGAAAATATAGGCTGAATATGATCATGAGCCATTATACTGGTAGGATAGGACTTTCAAAAGATCTCAAAGGCATTAGCCTAATTCTACTCCTATTGACTTCAACTCTCCATAGGAGATGGGGTGGAAGCCATATCTGGGATCTTAAGACTATTATAGACCGGATAAAACATATTGGCTGAAAGAAGGGAAGTTTCTCTATAGCCTAGAAAAATACATAGAAAATTCACAGATGAACCCACTGGAATTTTATAAGTTAATTTTGATCATAAGCAAGAATAGTTTGGCAAGCACTTTTGCACTGGCAAGGACAGAGTCTTTTCTATCTTTTAGATTCACAAACAAAGAATTCCCAAAACTTCAGCCACTAATGTATCAAATCCAGAGCAATTTTGGGTAGTGTATTTTGTTAAATCACAGAGCTTTTGCCTGAAAACATCAGGCTCATCTTACAAAAACACCCTTTGTAACAAAACAAATTGTTGTAATGGAATCTGAAACAGGGATGCGGTAATCTTAAAATTCAATTATTTTTATTTTATATTGCCACCTAAACATGCTGTATTCTGTACTGTCTACCAGTTGCGATTCATTATCAGCTAATGATTTTGTGATACGGATGAGCTGAATACTGCTTGCCGATGTCTGAATAACGTAAACGTTTGGTAGAAAGTCATAGGCCCACTTTCTGAAGTAACAGAACAGTGGTTTTCAACCTGTGGTCTGCAGGCCTATGGGGGTCGGCAGAATTATGTGAAAGGGGTATGCGAACGGTGATTATGAATTAAGTCTCAGATCCCAGAAAAGGCATTCCATTTTCTCTGATCAAAAGTATGTGAATATCCCCACCTATAGGTCAAAACCTGGAAATGTTGTCGTTACTATAAAAGTCCATAGTTTAGCGCCTTTTCTCACACTGCATCAAATGCCATGCTGAGCATGTGCAACTTTTATAGTTGAATTCTATTCAGCCAGTTTTCAGTGTAAGAATTCTATGGTTGGGGTCCATGGACCATAGACTGAATTTCCAAAATTTGTATTAGATTAATTCCCTAACTCAAGTTATATGTATTGAGACAGAAGAACTGAAATTTGATTAAATAAAAGTCACTAGGCTTTCTATAACAGTACATTCACTAAGTCAGTATATCAGAGTAAATCTATCAAGATGCATGCAGAGTGTAAGTGGCCCAGGATCATAGGTGGAGCTAGCAGTAAAACCTATAACTAAGGTTGCCTAACATTTTCCATTATAAGACCATTTTCAGTTGTTTATAAAACTTTGCCAAGCTTTAATTGTTTCAGCTGAAATATCCAATGATGAATGTCTCCCCCCCCCTTTTTTAAAAAAAAAATTCAAAACAAAGATTCACCTGTTAAAGAAATTGAGATTAGAGAAAAATACATTGTTTTACCAATGTTTAAAGATTCTTAAACGTTTCATTCAGAAGTTCCAGAACCACCATGCTTTGGAGCAGAGATTTGAAATTTGGCCAAGTTGGCAGGAGGCTAAAGAGGTGCCTTTTGCAGTTCCTGTAATAATACACCCAAATTTCGTGGAGTTGTAAGTGTCTGAAAATTGTCATATATACATGCTCAGTAGAGGTATGTTAGAGTTTGACAGCAAAATTATCCAAAAGTTCTGTCAGTAGCGAGTATACTCTATCCCCAGGGAGCTAACCAAGCGTATTCCAGAATGGGACTGAGCAGGGACTGTGATGGGATGTCTCTGCCCCACACTAACAAGCAGAGGTTGAGGACACAGACAGACCCTTTGTGGCAATAAGAGGGTTAAAGAAGCTTGTGGATCCAGCTGACCCCACCCTGCTATATTTGCAGCTATCAGGCACGGAAAGGGGAACTAAAAGAGGGAGAGCTAGGCCACTCCAGGGCTGACCAGGAAGGAGAGAAGAACTATGCTACTTCTTTGACAAGGGAAGCCTGGGTCCAGCCAAGAGCCTAAGGCAGCTTGCTTCCTGGGTGAACCATTTGGTGGATAGGATGACTAAGATCAGGAAGACCAATCAAAAGGGATTAGATGCTGTCATAAATATAAAGGGAAGGGTAAACACCTTTAAATCCCTCCTGGCCAGAGGAAAAACCCTTTCACCTGTAAAGGGTTAAGAAGCTAAGATAACCTCACTGGCACCTGACCAAAATGACCAATGAGGAGACAAGATATCTTCAAAGCTGGAGGGGGGGAGGGAACAAAGAGTTCTCTCTGTCTGTGTGTTGCTTTTGCCGGGAACAGAGCAGGAATGCAGGTCAGAACTCCTGTAAAGCGTTAATAAGCAATCTAGTTAGATATGCGTTAGATTCTGTTTTGTTTAAATGGCTGATAAATTGTGCTGAATGGAATGTATATTCCTGTTTTTGTGTCTTTTTGTAACTTAAGGTTTTGCCTACAGGGATTCTCTGTGTTTTGAATCTGATTACCCTGTAAGGTATTTACCATCCTGATCTTACAGAGGTGATTCTTTTACTTTTTCTTTGATTAAAATTCTTCTTTTAAGAACCTGATTGCTTTTTCATTGTTCTTAAGATCCAAGGGTTTGGGTCTGTGTTCACCTGTACAAATTGGTGAGGATTTTTATCAAGCCTTCCCCAGGAAAGGAGGTGTAGGGCTTGGGGGGATTTTCGGGGGGAAAGACGTTTCCAAGTAGGCTTTTTCCCTGTTATTTTTGTTAGACACTTGGTGGTGGCAGCAATAAGGTCCAGGGACAAAAGGTAAAATAGTTTGTACCTTGGGGAAGTTTTAACCTAAGCTGGTAAAAATAAACCTAGGGGGTTTTTCATGCAGGTCCCCACATTTGTACCTTAGAGTTCAGAGTGGGGAAGGAACCTTGACAGATGCCCAGAAACAAGGTCTGAAGCAGACAAGCAAGAGTCCTTTCAAGAAACCTACAGATGACACTGATTCTGAAGCTTAGGGGTTCTTAAGTTTTTGGACTCTGACACCCTAGAAGGGGCAAGAGCATGCCATAGCCAGAGAGCTAAGGGGCACCAAGCTCCATAATCTGCAAGGGGTGACACACAGGGACCCACAGTCGGGTGAGTCATGCTCTGACCAGCCACAAAAGGGTGCTGCTCAGACAACGTGGTTACAAGGACTTTTTCTGCATCGGCATTCACAGCTGCCAGGGATTGCTGTAGTAATGGAGCATCAGAACTGAGACCTATAGAACGGTTTCTTTTGCGCTCTCAGTATTCCCCCAGCTGGTGTTCAGGCAGCATGGAGGAAGAGACAGTAGCTTGCCATGAAGGCTGAGGAACAGAGTGCTTGGACAAGCTGGTGGGTGGGTAGTGAAAAGAGGAACAAGGACAGGAGTAAAGTGAAACAGGGACCTGACAATTTCCCTCAGGGCTCTAAAGATGCCTGGAAGGGGGACTGGGCCAAGCTTTATCAAGTAAAGTGCTACGTTTACCATTCTTTTTGGCTCAGTCCTCTCGAACCTGGAGTCATCATCTTATAGATAAAGCAGGATGAAAGTTCTATGCAGAAATTCATAATAATGAGATGTTTAATGCTTCCTTGCCAAGTACTTTATATTTTCATCTCTCAAGTGGAAATGCTTATTGGTATCCAAGCAAGCTTTTGAGACCCATGCATAAGAGCTGAAGAGACTCATTTATTTGAAAGAGAGTCCCAAATTTTACAGAACCATGCTGTCTAGCACACACATTTTGACTAGTGTCTCGCTAACTGTGCCTATTCTTAGCCAAGGTGTAGATATGGTATGCTTTTCATTGGAAAGTGTCCTGGCTGCTAGGTCTTGTCAGCCACCTTTTTAGGAATGCATCAGATTATTCAATACAACCCTGTTCCCAACCATTGGAGTGGGGAGAGGAAAAAAAAACAGATGGGGAGGGAAGAATTATTTGAAGAAAGGGAGCAATTAAAGAATGAGAAATGGGAAGTCCAAAACCCTAGAAGCCAACACTGGTACAATTAATACACCTCAAATCCCTGTGTTGGAAGTAATTTTATGTATTTGAGAGAAAATAACTTCTAACCCTCAACGCACATTTGAAAAGTAGGCAAGTATTATCGTTCCCTTTTAACAGAGAAGGAAACTGAGGCACATAGACATTAATAACATTTTCAAATCTTGGATGTTTTCAGTCCCAAATCCATTGTCTAGGCACCTACAGTAGTGATCTGATATTCAGAGATGAAAAACCGAGGACCCAAGACTCCCACTGACCTGAACAAAATGGAAATTATAACTTCTCACTACCTCAAAGTTAGATTGCCTTCATTAGGTGACCACATAAGTATTTAGCTGTCTAACTACCTACTGGGCCCTTCTATTTTAGCAAAGACAGCCAGGGAATGGGAGTGCATGAAGATTACCTATTGTGTTTATTCCTCTTGAAGGTTCTTTTCCCCCTAGCTGATGGTGCAGCTTCCTCCCTATCCTCCTCCTCCTCCTCCTCATTGCAGCTCTGGAAGCTCTGATGGTAAATGGGGGAGAGCAAGGAATAAGTGGAGGAGCTCAAAGGCTGCTCATCCTCAGAGGTGGTTGGGGATGAAGGGGTGGAGCAGGCCACCCTACTCCTGGGCCGAGCACTGAGCATGGAGGCAGTAAGTACCTGTCAGGAGAAATTAATAGGATAAGGGCAGTACCCTTTCATAGGTTTCTCACCAATGCATCTTACCCTCAAGCTACACCCCCCCCCATTAGCCAAAATCCTCAGCCCTGCCATCCTCATCTCCTACTCTGCCAAGCCACAGGCCCCCGCCCCCAGCTTCCAACCCACAGGCCACCCCTCCCAGACCTCACCCCCTTTCCCCAGCTTCCAACCCACAGGCCCCCCACCCCCAGCTTCCAACCCAAGGCCACCACCCCCTAGTCCCCATACCCAGCCCCCCCCACCCCCACTTCTAGGCCCGCCCCCAGCTTCCAACCCCTCTGCCCCGCCCCCAGCTTCCAACCCACAGGCCTTCGCCATCCCCGGCCTCTCAAACCACCCCCCAGCCCAAATTCCTGCCTCCAGTCCCATCAGGGCCCTCCCCGAGCCCCGCCATAGTCGCGAGGCGAGGACAGGGCCGCTCTACCTAGTTGCCGCTTTGAAACTCGCAGCGTCGGCTCCGCGCTCCCATGGGCCCCCGGGGCACCGCCCGCTCCGCCAATCACCGCCCGCAGCGGGTTCCATGGCAACGGGGACGCTTTGACCCTGCGCAACGTCTCCTGCCGCCCTACCTCCCGCCAGCCAATCCCCTTCTCCCGCAGCTCCCCTCTCTCCCGCCCCCCCTCCCCCGCGCTGCCTCCTTGCAGCCGTGGTGCCTCCCGGGGGGGCACTGACCCGTGCCAGCGGCAGCCCCCCCGTCCCCATGCGCGCAGGGGCAGGTCGCTCTGTCACGGCGGGGCTGGGTTAGTGGGGACGGAGGCTGGGGCGTGACTGAGCGGGACCAGACACGAGAAGGGCTCAGCATCGTTGCCAGCCCCGCTGGGCGACGAGGGTGCAGGGGGCTCATTACCCGAGCCCAGACAGAACTAGAACCAGGGGCTGGAACCAGACCGGAAACCCCGTGGAAAGTTTTTCCCCACTGTGACAGGAATTAGCCCTTGGAACAGCTGCTGAGGCTTGATGAAACTCTCTTCCCTGTGTTATGCGGGAGGTCCAATTAAATGACCATAATGATCTCGTCAAGCCTTAAAATCCATGATATGATACCCAGCAGTTAGCTGACACGTATGTGATGCCTGAGATCCACTCCACTGAGTCCTCACTCCACTGAGAAACTCCACTGAGACAGGATTGGCCACTTACACTTACATTGGGCACTTACAATTTCAGCATAATTGTCTCTTAGTCACACTATACATATATAGCACTTTAATCTTTCCTCATCAATCAGTCCTTCCTTGTTGCTTTTCTGTGGATTCTTCAGTTTGTCAATATATTTACTGTATTCATGTGTCAAGAATTAAGTGTAATATTTTTAGATAAAATTGTTCTCTCTCTACTCCATGAGATATATTCCTCTATATATGTAGGAAAATATTCCAATGGCCCTTTCTGCTGCCAACCATCAGACGTAGTTTTTTCAACATTACTGCTTTCCACATGTCCACCTCCAACTGAATCTGTTTCAGCTATTTTCCCCCAAATTTACTAACAAGGTGAATTTTCTGTCATTGTGTCTGTGTTTCTAATCTCATTGTCACTTTGTTGTTTAGCAAATTTCAGAGTATGAATTTAACAGGCCTATAATTGAAGGAAGTGGTAGGAAACAAGCATTTCAATGGCCTAATAGTGATAGTTCCAAGGGTACCCAGGACTGAGAGTCACCTTGTTAGGTACCTGCCTGCAGTAAGAGGGAGATTTAACTGGGTGTCAGCAACCTACCACCACCAGCCTTTCACCCACCAGAAACATCTCCTCTGGACTCTGCCAGCCCTTAGTTTTCTTTGCAGGTTAACAATATAGTTACATCCCATTCCCCAAGCCCCTTTGAAGTGTCCTTGTGACAGGGGACACTTCACCTCTTGTGAGTGTCTCCAGTGGGCAGGGTGTGATACTGCACTCTTACCTGGTCCTCGCAAAAAGAAAAGGAGTACTTGTGGCACTTTAGAGACTAACCAATTTATTTGAGCATGAGCTTTCGTGAGCTACAGCTCACTTCATCGGATGCATCCCCCGATTTCTTTTTGTGAATACAGACTAACATGGCTGTTACTCTGTTACCTGGTCCTGGCACCTGTTGTAGGTTGTTGATCCTGATTTCTGTATTTCTTTTTGCGAATACAGACTAACATGGCTGTTACCTGGTCCTGGCACCCGTTGTAGGTTGTTGATCCTGCTAGGTGGGTCTTGGGTGCTTTTCCCTCAATTTGCTCATAAAACTTACCTCCATTGTCTTAATGCAGAGCTGCAATTAAATCTCATGCTTCAGGGCTACAGCCAGCATTCTGCAGGGATCAGGAAGGAATCTTTTTCCCCCAAAGAACAATTGACCAGATGTATTGTGGATTGTGCTTTGGTGTTTTTTTCACCTTCCTCTGAAGCATCAGAGATTTGCCACAGCTGGAGATGGGACATTGGACAGGGTGGGCCACTTGTCTGAAATGGTGGAGAGAATTCTCTTTTTTAGAAGCTTGGCTGATATATCTTGCTCACAAGTTCAGGATCAAACTGGTTGCCCAATTTGGGATTGTGAAGGAATTTTCCTCCAAGTCAGATTGGCTAGGACCTTGGAGGGTTTTCACCATCTTCTGTAGCATGCGGTGAGAATCGCATGCTAGGATCATCCAGACATTTTACCTTGTCTATTCTCTGCCATTGCAGGGGACTTGGGTATTGGTGGCACCTTGGTCTCTCCTGTTCTCTGCCTATGGCACACAGCAGTTTAGACTCCTGAGGACTGAAATGCTTTAGTCTACCTAAAGTCATTGGGCTCAATATTGAGATATTTGGTGAAATTTAATGGCCTGTGATATAAAAGGTGGCCAGACTAGGCCAATAGAAGATAGGGTTGAAACAGACCTCAGGAGGTCATTTAGTCCAACCCCCTGCTCAAAGAAGGACGAACACCAACTAAATCATCCCAGCCAAGGCTTTGTCAAGCCATGCCTTAAAAACCTCTAAGGATGGCGATTCCACCATCTCTCTAGATAACCCAGTCCAGTGCTTCGCCACCCTCCTAGTGAAATAGTATTTCCTAATATCCAACCTAGACCTCCCACACTGCAACTTGACACCATTGCTTCTTGTTCTATTTTCTACCACCACTGAGAACAGCCGAGCTCCATACTCTTTAGAACCCCCCCCCCCCCTTCAGGTAGTTGAAGGCTGCTATCAAATAACTCTTCAAATAACCCCCTAACTCTTCTCTTCTGCAGACTAAATAACCCCAGTTCCCTGAGCCTCTCCTCGTAAGTCATGTGCCCCAGCCCCCTAATCATTTTCGTTGCCCTCTGCTGGACTCTCTCCACTTTGTCCACATCCCTTCTGTAGTAGGGGGACCAAAACTGGACACAATACTCCACGTGTGGCCTCACCAATGCCGATTAGAGGGGAATAATCATTTCCCTCGATCTGCTGGCAATGCTCCTACTAATACAGCCCAATATGCCATTGGCCTTCTTGGCAACGAGGGCACACTGCTGAATCATATCCAGCTTCTGGTCCACTGTAATCCCCAAGTCCTTTTCTGCAGAACTGCTGCTCAGCCAATCAGTCCGCAGCAGTGCATGGGATTCTTCCTTCCTAAATGCAGGACTCTGCATTTGTCCTTACTGAACCTCATCAGATTTCTTTTGGCCCAATCCTCCAATTTGTCTAGGTCACTCTGGACCCTATCCCTACCCTCCAGCATATCTACCTCTCCCCCCAGTTTAGTGTCATCTGTGAACTTGCTGAGGGTGCAATTAATCCCATCATCCAGATAATTTAAAAAGATGTTGAACAAAACGGGCCCCAGGACTGACCCCTGGGGCACTCCGCTTGATACCAGCTGCCAATCACTACCCGTTGAGCCCGACAATCTAGTCAGCTTTCTAGCCACCTTATTGTCCATTCTTCCAATCCATACTTTTTTAACTTGCTGGCAAGAATACTGTGGGAGACCATATCAAAAGGTTTGCTAAAGTCAAGATATATCACATCCATTGCTTTCCCCATATCCACAGAGCCAGTTATCTCATCATAGAAGGCAATCAGGTTGGTCAGGCATGACTTGACCTTGGTGAATCCATGTTGACTGTTCCCGATCACCTTGCTCTCCTCCAAGTGCTTCAAAATGGATTCCTTGAGGACCTGCTCCATGATCTTGCTGGGGACTGAAATGAGGCTGACCGGTCTATAGTTCCCCGGGTTCTCTTTCTTCCCTTTTTAAAATATGGGCACTATATTTGCCTTTTTCCAATCGTCCGGGACCTCCCGCAACTGCCACGAATTTTCAAAGATAATGGCCAATGGCTCTACAATCACATCAGCCAACTCCCTCAACACCCTTGGATGCACTAGATCTGGACCCATGGACTTGTGCACGTCCAGCTTTTCTAAATAGTCCTTAACCTTTCCCTAACCTGTTCTTTCACCACTGAGGGCTGCTCACCTCCTCCCCATAATGTGTTGTCCAGTGCAGCAGTCTGGGAGCTGACCTTGTCTGTGAAGACCCAGGCAAAAAAAGCATTGAGTACTTCAGCTTTTTCTACATCCTCTGTCACTATGTTGCCTCATCAATTCTGTAAGGGTCCCACACTTTCCCTGACCACCTTGTTGCTAACATACCTGTAGAAACCCTTCTTGTTACTCTTCACATCCCTTGCTTGCTTCAACTCCAACTGTGCCTTGGCCTTCCTGATTGGACCCCTGCATGCTCTAGCAATATTTTTATACTCCTCCCTAGTCATCTGTTCAAATTTTCACTTCTCGTAAGCTTCCTTTTTGAGTTTAAGCTCACTGAAGATTTCACTATTAAGCCAAGCTGGTCGCCTGCCATATTTGCTATTCTTTCTGCACTTTGGAATGGTTTGTTCCTGTGCCCTCAGTAAGTCTTCTTTAAAATACAGCCAGCTCTCCTGGACTCCTTGCCCCCTCATATTAGCTTTCCAAGGAATCCTGCCCATCAGTTCCCTAACGGAGTCTAAGTCTGCTTTTCTTTAATCCAGGGTCCGTATTTTGCTACTCTCCTTTCTTCCTTTTGTGAGGAATCTGAACTCAACCATCTCATGGTCACTGCTGCCTAGGTTGCCACCCACTTCTATTTCCCCTACCACTTCTTCCCTGTTTGTAAGCAACAGGTCAAGAGGAGCATGGTCCCTAGTCGGTTGCTCCAGCACTTGTACCAGGAAGTTGTCCACAACTCTCTTCAAAAACTTCCTGGATTATCTGTGCATTGCTGTATTGCTCTCCCCGCAGATATCAGGGTGATTGAAATCCCCCATTAGTACCAGGGTCTGTGATCTGGAAACTTCAGTTGTCCGAAGAAAGCCTTGTCTACCTCATCCTTCTGATACAGTGGTCTATAGCACACGCCCACCACAACATCAACCTTGTAGCTCTCATCTCTAAACTTAACCCAAAGACTCTCAACAGGCTTTTCTCCAGTTTCAAACTGGCGCTCTGAGCAATCATACTGCTCTTTTACATACAATGCAACACCTTCACCTTTCCTCCCGTACCTGCCCTTCCTGAACAGTTTATACCCAGCCATGACAGCGCTCCAGTCATGTGAACTGCCCCACCAAGCTTCTGATATTCCAATCACTTTATAGTTCCTTGACTGTGCCAGGACTTCCAATTCTTCCTGCTTGTTTCCCAGGCTTCTTGCATTCATGTTCATGCACCTAAGATAACTAGCCAATTGCCGTACTTTCTCAGTATGAATGAGGAGGCTTCCCGTCTTGTACCCTCCTCTTTGTCCTTGTGTTTCCTCCCGGTATCCCACTCCCCACTTACCTCTGGGCTTAGGTCACCACCTAATGGTTCCTTCTGGCCTGCAGCTCTATGAAATGTATGAAATCATCACTGAAATGTAGCTGTAATGATAATTTAAGGCCTGGTCTTCATCTAAAACTCATGTCCAACCTAGGTACGTCACTTCGGTGTGTGAAAAATTCACACCCTGGGAGAGAGACAGGTAGGTCGACCCAAGTCCCAGTACAGACACTGCTAGAATTCTTCTGTCGACCTAGCTACTGCCTGCCGAGGGCATAGTTTAACTACAGCGATGGAAAAACCCTTCTCTGTGCTGTACCAAGTATCTACACTCAGGCACTACAGCGCTGTTGCATCTGTGATGTAGACATACCCTAAATCCCTGTTCCAGGAGGCATTCACTAAGGAGACATCTCTTTTGGTGATTTGATTACACTATGTCTTTCTGTTGACTAGTGGGCTTTGGCTCAAACCCTCTAAGATCAGGCTACTTATTAGTTACATATCTTTTCTATTGCTTATTTTTTAAAACTATTTACAAATTTTTAATTACAACTACTCAAAGTTACCCATAGAAAAACTGAAAAAGTCCTTATTAGATACTAGAAAATATATGCTACTAAATAATCATACACAAAATAACAATTAAGAAAAAAACCCTCCTATAAATAAGGGAAGAAAGGGGGAAAAAAGGCAACTAAAATATTTATGAACAACAGCATTTATTACCATGTTGACATTTGGAATGATAATAAAGATATTTAGATTGTTATAAAAAATAAACCCTTTCATTATATTCTTATTCTCTTAATAGCATAAAAATTTAAAAATAGGATAAGTAGGCATTAATCTCATTCCTAGAAGATCATGATGATTTACACACAGCAGAAGTAGTCAATTTAGACTAAAAATTTCTTTCGGCGGAGTTTCAGATGTATTAATCCTTATTTAAATGTGCAATTTTGCAGATTAAAAAAACATGTTCTCTGTATACCACTTCAAGGCTCAGACGTTATAGCATTCATATTTTCTTTCTGTGGATCTGTCTGATGTGAAGAATCTAGAAATATAAAGACTTCCCAATTCACCAAAATCTTGTTTCTGAATTCTCATGCAAGTTAACAAAAATGGAGGGAAAGATATCATCATAGTTCATCATATTTCACCAGAAGCAGCATCAAATTAAAATAATGTAGACAACTTATTTGTAACAGTATCTAATAAAAGGAAACATTAAATTAATATTTTTTTCCATAGATTCTCAATACCAGGAAATATGTCTAAATCTTGAAAATCTTCTTTTAATACCACATCTAAAAATTTTAGATTCTATATATTCCATTTTTTTGACTGTCCATATATTTTGGTGTAAAATTATGCTGTCTAATCTGTTCATTTTCACCACCCTCAGACAAATCCACAGATTTAGTATCTGGTCTTTAAATCTGCAGAGTTTCCAGCAAAGGGAGGAACAGCAGTCCTTTGAGCTAGGGAGAAAGCCACTTGGCCTCATACCCATTACCCCAGCAGACCAGGCTCTGATGGGCCCACCCTGCAAGTGTCTACCTTTGTGAAGATGTATTGGCTGCTTTTAGTTCTTTTTGGTCATATTTTTTCAGCGGCTGTGGAGTTTTGGGGACCTTAATTATAGCGTGTTTTAGCATCTCCTCATATCTGGTATATTTAAAACTTCTTTCCACTGCAATGGGAGTAGCCAAAAGATGGGGACAATTTCTTCTGTGGGAAAATTCTGAAGGAATCTGTATGGATTATTCAGAGTGAAATCCATGGCAAGACTCCCATTGACTTCAGTGGGTCAGGATTTCACCCTGAGGGTACCTCTACACTGCAGTAAAAAAAATCCATGGCACCAAGTCTAAGAGCCCAGGTCAATTGTACTTGGGTTGCGGGGCAAAATTGCAGTGTAGACATTCAGGCTTAGGCTGGATCCTGACTCTGAGAGCCACCCCCCTTGTGGGCTCCAGCCTGAGCCTCAATGTCTATGCTGAAATTTTTAGCTGCACAGTCTAAGTCCAAGTTGGCTGACCCCCAGTTGTCGCCATGCCCCAGGTCTTTTATTACAATGTAGATGTACCCTCAGTCTATATGCTCATGCCAAATTAGTCTCATTATTTACAGGTCACTATCAATCAGTCAACCTTGTGGACCTTTTTTCCCTTTGCAACAAGTCTTCACTTGAATGATCATCTAATTGGAGTAAAAACTCCAATTAACAATACGATTCCTTTTTTTAGAACTGATCATATGGTTAGATTGAGCATTTCAGAGGAAAATGCAGGTAGTGCCTTGTGGCTTTGCAACCCAATGACACACCATATTTTGATATAGTAGAACTCTGCTTATCTACCTAGAAACAAGATAGTCTACTCTATCCCCAACTCAAAAGAAAGATTTTATAGTAAATGCAGCAGTATACTTCATTTACAAAATCTATTATCTCTCATTTCATATTATAAAATACCTTTAATACATTAAAACAAACTCGTCCATATCTAAGTTGTTATGGTATGTGAATGCCTCTACAATTTACAAAAAACAATATGATGCAATATCTTCTCTTTTCAATTTTTTTCATTCACTCAATTAATTGCATAAAATTCAGTCATTAGCAACAGGTGTCCCAGTCTTTAGTGGAAATTAGTAAGATTCTACCATATATAACGGTGACTAAAAAAACCTCCAGCCAAAAAAGAAATCGAAACTTGGAAGCTAGCAGTAAGAGATCAAAAGCACCTAGATAATTAACAATATATAATTAAATTGAGAGTATGATATTTGAGATATGGATAAGCTTCTGAAGAAAACTAGACATGTTTTGATTAATTAAAAAGTACTAGCCTGCAAATTAGAACAGAAGGCTGGTAAAAAACTGTTCAATAAAAGTCAAAAGAAAGTGAGAGAAGTTAGACATAAAAGGATTTGTGTGCAATTTTGAAAAACCTATTTATAATTACAAAATTGAACACAGGAGATTCAGCTGGAACGGTGCAGCTTGAACTGAAAACTTAAGGGATGTAATTGACAACTTGAGACTTATGTAGAAAAATGTACATCACTTAAACTGCAAAAATGGCCCTACATCAGATTAAGAAAACAACATTTGTACATGATAGATTTAATTCTGCAGGTTAAACTAGTGTTTGAGTTTAATTTTTTTTAAAAGCATAATACAAAACCCCATTTTTGTCTTTGATCTATGTTAATATTTTAAATGTTCTCATAAAAGCATGGGCTTGCAGACGTCACTTGTGTAAAACTTCCATTGAAGGAATAACTGCATGAAGTCTGCAGGAATGGACTCCCAATTACAGATTTTAAACTCCAGGTGATCACTCAGGCACAACAGCAAACTGCCGAAATATTTGAAGTAGCTGATTTCAGTAAGCATCCAAAATGGGAATGCCTATTTTTTGTGCCTTATAATACATTTCTTTTTAAAACAAATAAAACTAACTAAAAAGTGAACATAAAAGGTTATTTCTAAGTGGAGACCTTATTACATAAAAGGTTTAGCAGTTTCTGTCTTCAGTATCCTATGACAGTCTAAACAAAGGTACCCCCCACCAGCAGGAGACAAGAAAAATAGCCAAAGTTCTCGTAGTGTCGAATGTGATGGATAGATGACCCGGCTCAATTGTTTTCCTGCATCTCGCATATTGGGTAAGTTCTTTCTGACAGGCTAGGTTCCATTTTCTCTGTGGGACTTCTCTCCAGCGCTTGTATTTGGCAGGATTTAGAAAAAAGCTCATCCTTATCCTTGCTGCGTGGATGGTTTTAAGTCTGTCCTAAAGTAACGGGAAGGGTTAGAAAATCAGGTGATCTGTTTGTTCTGTTTCCTGCAGAAACCAAGAAGAGTTTAATTTCGTAGGATTTCAATTACTTTAAGTTCAAAACGGCAGTCAGGAAACTATTGTTATCAGAAGAAAAGAGGTTCAGCCTTCAGTGAACATTAATTCTGTAAATAAAGTTTTACTTGACTGAAAAAAGGTTACGCGCTAAAACTATGTAAGACACCTGTGTGTCCTTATTATATTCACCTCTTCATATCATTATGGGGGATAGGGGAGCCACAAGATGACACTTTTGAAGGGTGGATGCTGACAGCTGTATGCTTTGTTGGTGATTTTTCCTGTACCTACCCTGTGGTTGTTCTAGCATTGAGGATTACTACTTCAACTAACTTGTGAGGCATAGGACATTGTTGGCAGACCTTTCCTAGCATTTAACTGGATTTCTCCAAGTTCTCCTGTGCAAGCCCACACCTGCCACCTTTATCTTGTGTTGGTGGAGTTGGGCCCCAGCTCAGTTTTGCAGCCCTCTTTCTCAAGGGAGTGGCTTCAGGGGACTATTGCTTGTATTTCCCACCCACCCCCCCTTCTACCTGATGGTAGAAAGAACCTAATTCATGTTGGCTAGCTTTGGAAGAAACTGGGAGGAATACAATTAACAAGCACCCATTAAGTCACAGTCACAATTAACAAGCACATTACAAACCAATATTTTCCAGGGTTGAAAATGGAAACCTTAACGTATCAACTGAACAGTATCTGACAATTTTACTAACGCTATAAAGAAAGCTATCAATATTTAATAAAGACTGATTTTTTTAAATAAAAAACACTTTGTTGCTCTATACCCTATTTCAGAGGTTCTCAAACTGGGTGTCTGGAACCCTCAGGGGGTCGCGAGGTTATTACATGGGGGGTCGAGAGCTGTCAGCCTCCATCCCAAACCCCGCTTTGTCTCCAGCATTTATCATGGAGTTAAATTTATAAAAAAGTGTTTTTAATGTATAAGGGGGGGTCGCACTCAGAGGCTTGTTATGTGAAAGGGGTCACTAGTACAAAAATTTGAGAACCACTGCCCTATTGGAAGCTTGATAGTTTTTCCTTCCCTACTGACTGTATTTTTCCATTTTCCTCTTTTCAAATAGAGCTGAAAGTAGCTACATATACGTCAAACAGTTATTTAACTGCTGCTACATTGCCAACTGAAGGAATGTTAAACAGATTGTGCATCTCTCACATAATAGTGGCTCAAAAAAAGTGCATCTTGGCAATGAAATGATGGGTTTTAAAAAAATAAATATTTAGCATCTGGATGACCTTCCAAGTCATACTAAAAATGTACAGGTACCTTTGGGCTTAAATTCTGTACTTCACAATGAGGAGTGCTTTGTAAACATCCAGAGAAGTGTTTGGCTTTTTTAACTTACTGCAAGTCTACAGCATTAAGTGTAGTTCATAAATTCACATTTAAACCGGCAACTCTGTTGTTCTGTTGGCACATCTCTTTCCAAAACTCCAACCATATGTAATGCACTGTATCTGACACAGTATTTATGAGCATAATTTCCCATGCTGATTTTGTGCATCTGGAACATTTCCAAGATCTTAAGCATTTTTGAAGAAGTGTCATTTCTAGAAATATCCATGTACACTTTATCTGCTTTTACTGAGACACTCCATGCCAACTTAAGATGAAATATTTATGAGTATAACTATAAGAAAGCTAAAACTCTGGGATGGTTTACTTCTCTCTGCTTTTGTTTGTTTTTACTTGATTAGTTTGGCTTACAAAAATTACAGCATACAGTAAATGAAACCCTCCCAATATTTTGTACAAACTACATGATTTGATATACAAGGATTCTGTTTTATTACAGTGACAATGTACAACCATGTCTATTTACAATGCAAAAAAGTATATAAACCACAATTACTGGCAGCCACTATAGTTTAGGAGGTAGCTTTAATTAACAAAATGAACTGAAGCCATATTTCCCATCATGTGTTCTATCAAATAATTTACAATACAAAGATAAAAATTCATTATATGCACAGTATGTACAGTTTAATTCTCAAAACAGCAATCTAGCTTAAATCTTAACAAGAACATTTCCAGAGTAACTGGTACGGCAGTGGATTTGCTATTGATTCAGCATATTGTTCAAGAAACTTCTATAATTACTTTGATCATGCATTCGTAACTTCATGTTGATCAAACTTCAAACTAAGTACAGATAAAAGGATAATTGATGGTAATTAAGCGATACATGGGCTTAGATGCTTAAGAAAAAATTTAAATTACCGGTAATTTACCAATTCACATGAAAATTAGTCCGTCTCACCACACTGTACTTTACTCGGAGAAAAATAATTGGCAGAGATGAAGAAGTTTCTATATTGAAAACTGCTTTTCATTGCCACCCCTTCTGGTAAAGTCTCAAGATGATCAGAGACATCATTGTGTGTATAAGCACTGTTGCAAACAGTGAATAGGGCTGGAAAATATTTTAGCTTCTCTCTCTCTCTTTCTAAATAAGCATGCTAACCTCACACACAGACAGCACTGATGATATACACTGTCTAGCCCATGGAAATTCCTTCTGGTAGTATGATCTTACATAATACTGAAGAATGGTACTATGGTTTTCACCTGAAGCAGTGTGTCTCCACTGAAAACCATGTTCAGTTCTACCGACAACTGTTAATATTCTTATTTCATACAGTCTGCAGATCTTGACGGATGACAAAAGATTTTTTTAAATAAAAATAGTTATCTTATTAAGATCAAATCTTAGTTTGAAATATAAAAAACAAAAACGTTATACCTATATTGCTCTCACAGTTCTGTATGGGAGACTTAGTCCCTTCTTTTGGCCCTGCAGTAAGTCATCCTGAGATTAATGCTGAAAATACTATACAAAGCTAGCAACAATTTTTTCTTAATTATAGAAAATCACATTTAAAAATTATTTCTTAATATTAACAGCTGTCCCTTATATTGTGCTTAACCAGAAAAATTGACAGAACTTGCCTTACACAACAGTAGAAGCAAAATACAATGGGAGTTCAACATGGAAACAGACCTTTAGCACATAAAAACTGTATAAAAGAAACCACTATTGCTTGGAAAGAATAAAAATATTGGTTACAAGTTTTAGTTTACCAATTATTTACAGTTGGCAACTCCCCCCCTCCCCTCAAATGTATGGCTCAAGAAATTTACTGCCCACTTCCCTTCTTTACAAGTGACACCACACAATGATTACAAAAGTGCTTCCTGGTTGAAAGGTCAGAACAGGTATGGTCTATGAAACATTGTACTTCTTCCTTATGAGAACAGCTTACAGCAAAGCCTCTCAGTCTTTAATTCTTGGTATATTGTAGGCATAACGAACCAAAGGGAATCCTCTGCTTTGATAGAAACATGCGCGACCACAGGCCTGCACTTGGTCTGAACTGTCCGACACAAAAGAGTCGTCCTCATCCGCATAATCAGAATGGGCAGACTGCGTGCCACAGTCTGACCAATACCCATCTGGCCGTTGGCAAGGCACCACTGCCAGTGTAGGACAACTGTGTGATTTTATTAAGTGTTTGCATGGTACAGGTTTGGATAAAAGAAGTGATTCACAACATTCACACATGGTAAGGTTACCCTGCAAATGTGAATACATGCCACAGTCATAGTAGAAATCCTGTGTCACACAGCCACCTTGTGTATTGACAGCAATTGCCACTGCTCCATTTTTTTTGGTGATACGCCGTCTGAGTAATTTCCAGTCTTCCTTGAACATTGGGTTGAAAAAAACGTACAGGACTGGATTCAGACAAGCAGGTAATGGGAAAAATATTAGAGTAACAGACTTCATTATTTCAGGGCTGATAGAGATTGCAGTTATCAGTGGTGCAAATGAGAAAAATGCAACAGGACAGAAAAAGATGCAGTTGGTGAAGATTAGCCAAGCGACATGCTTAATCATGCTGGATTGTGTGTTTTCTGAGAGGTCCTCTTTTTCCAAGTTGCAGTAAAGTTTAGTATAAATAATAGCCATTAGCAAAAATGCTAATGAGTTTAGGAGCACTAAAGTTACTGTAAACCCTAGTGAAGGTGTTTCTCCAGTGGGGAAGGGCAAGCAGAGGGGTGAGGCTGAATACTCCCCTTTATGGAAAAGTGGTAAGCATCCAGCTACCATAGCACACAGGAAAGCAAAAATTGCAGCAATTTGGAATTGTTTTACGTGATTGCTTTTCCCATTTTTAATTCTCTCTTTTGCAGAGAAGCTTCGTTCAACAGCTGCCAACATCAGGAAAAAAATGGCACTCTCTGATGAAAAGATTGCAAGAAACCCAGCAACTTTACAACCACGGCCAGTCTCCCACCATATGCCAAATTCAGCAAATCTTCCCCAAGAGATCGCATCCAGGAAAGTTAATATACCGGTATAGATGCCCATAAATAAATTAGAGACAGAAATCAGGCCTATAAACAGTTTGGAGGAAGACAATGGAGTACAAGATGCAAATATCGTTAACATGACAAGCAGGTTGAAGAACAAGGCAACCAAAAAAATAAACCAGACAGTAAGTCGAATCATCCAACTTCCCAGTAAATATTCACAGGGCTTAAAAGCACCTAGAAGAAACACAACAAAAAGGACAAGGGAATAAGAAAAATAAAATAGCATTGAAAATCTTGCATAATTAAGCACTATTACAAGCACAGAACTCATTATTTCTAGAATAACAGCACTCATCTGAAATCCTAAATAGGTCAGTTGAAAGTAAACTGTGCTGCTAAAGCTATTTACAAATTAATTAAGCCTAAAGAGATAATTACTAGGAAGAATGGTCATTCAGGAATAGTTTGTGTAAACAAAATAATTAATTAAACCCTAATTGTCTTTCTGCTACTCAGAGCTTTTATTAGGGTCACCTAAATAACTTTTATTTTTACCTCCATACTTTTTATAAACACATTGGTACAAAGAAATAGAAACACTTTACTGTTCAAATTAATCCTGAAAAATTTGCCCCACTCCTTTTTTTAAAAAAAAAAAAAAAAAACCAAGTTCCCATAATATGCGGTTCACAAACAGTCCCTTTGGAGTAGCTCTGGGTTATTTTAAGTTGTCAATGTTTCTTCTTTAAAAAAAAAAAAATTACAAGGAAACACTTTTCTAAAAAGCCTGCAAACTCAATTTATTTACTTAAACAGGGGCAGGATTTCACCACAAGTTTTCTGTTCTCAGCCCTGCCAGCAACACACTGTGTTACCTTGGGGAAGTCACAGAAGAAAATTATACTCTACATTTTTTGCCATGGAGATGAAGAAATGAGAGATAAATCAACTTAAACCATAAATCTGTCACAAGAAAGGGATTGATCTTAAGCAGCACCATTGCTCCCACACTCCCTTAAATCCCCTCCAGATGAACTCCTATAGGAGATCACATGGATGTCATGAAGGTTATTTAATGAATCTATCTAGTGCATTTTGAAAGTCAATGATAAGATGTGCACGCTCTCTCTCTCTCTCTCTCTCTATTTATTTACCTATATATCTACATATGCAAAGTAATACTCTTGAGAGTCCTCAAAAACGTTGTGATAGGCCTTGGCCCTTGCTGTGTCCCAAGCACTGAAAGCTACACTAAACGTCGTAAGTGGCAATCCCTCTTGCACTATAAGGTGGGTAGAAAGCTGGCTAGATTGTCGGGCTCAACGGGTAGTGATCAATGGCTCCATGTCTAGTTGGCAGCCGGTATCAAGTGGAGTGCCCCAAGGGTCGGTCCTGGGGCCGGTTTTATTCAATATCTTCATAAATGATCTGGAGGATGGTGTGGATTGCACTCTCAGCAAATTTGCGGATGATACTAAACTGGGAGGAGTGGTAGATACGCTGGAGGGGAGGGATAGGATACAGAAGGACCTAGACCAATTGGAAGATTGGGCCAAAAGGAATCTGATGAGGTTCAATAAGGATAAGTGCAGGGTCCTGCACTTAGGACGGAAGAACCCAATGCACAGCTACAGACTAGGGACCGAATGGCTAGGCAGCAGTTCTGCGGAAAAGGACCTAGGGGTGACAGTGGACGAGAAGCTGGATATGAGTCAGCAGTGTGCCCTTGTTGCCAAGAAGGCCAATGGCATTTTGGGATGTATAAGTAGGGGCATAGCGAGCAGATCGAGGGACGTGATCGTTCCCCTCTATTCGACATTGGTGAGGCCTCATCTGGAGTACTGTGTCCAGTTTTGGGCCCCACACTTCAAGAAGGATGTGGATAAATTGGAGAGAGTCCAGCGAAGGGCAACAAAAATGATTAGGGGACTGGAACACATGAGTTATGAGGAGAGGCTGAGGGAGCTGGGATTGTTTAGCCTGCAGAAGAGAAGAATGAGGGGGGATTTGATAGCTGCTTTCAACTACCTGAAAGGGGGTTCCAAAGAGGATGGCTCTAGACTGTTCTCAATGGTAGCAGATGACAGAACGAGGAGTAATGGTCTCAAGTTGCAGTGGGGGAGGTTTAGATTGGATATTAGGAAAAACTTTTTCACTAAGAGGGTGGTGAAACACTGGAATGCGTTACCTAGGGAGGTGGTAGAATCTCCTTCCTTAGAGGTTTTTAAGGTCAGGCTTGACAAAGCCCTGGCTGGGATGATTTAACTGGGAATTGGTCCTGCTTTGAGCAGGGGGTTGGACTAGATGACCTTCTGGGGTCCCTTCCAACCCTGATATTCTATGATTCTATGAGGAATCTCAGATGGCCCCAGCTCTATGCCACGTGCCAGTGGCCATAGGGTGCAGTGACTCTTTTAGGACAAGGGGGAGCCTGGGCAGAAGGTGCTACCATCTTGAGCTGGTGAAAAGCTGCTGGAGGCTGATCCAGCCAGCACAAGATAACCCCAATTTAGAGCGTCAAGGGCCACAAATGGCCCCAGGACCACACAGTAGATACAGTCTACTCCAAACTCTGAGTGAAAGAGTTATTGTGGAAAAGCATCAAAAGGTCAGTGCTAAAATCCCTCAAGGTCTTAACTGCCTTTTTGAACTCTGTTTCAGAACCCAGTAGAATTTAATTTTGCCTCTAGTTTATAG
Organism: Lepidochelys kempii; assembly: GCF_965140285.1. Taxonomy (NCBI): domain Eukaryota; kingdom Metazoa; phylum Chordata; order Testudines; family Cheloniidae; genus Lepidochelys; species Lepidochelys kempii. Next base: position 45,504,296 of record NC_136385.1, on the reverse strand, counting down.
CCAAGACAAATGTTCTTCTGCATTAAGGAAAATCAGTTTACATAATGGTACAGTTGGATCATTAGATAATAGACCAACCAAAACAGATGACAAATTTCACTTTCTTGCAGGCATTCCCAAGTAGTAGATTCCTCACTGAATAATTATTTTCAAACCATATTTTTTTCATATCACATGAACATACTAATGTTAATCAGAATACTACTTTAAAGCAAAAACTGCATACTATTTAGGAAAATAAAAAGGGAACAAACAGTGTTTACGGAAAGGGAATTCAATATTTCCAAAACCAAATTGCAAATCACTTTCTAACAGCTGTAGGATATGCTAGCGGCTATCTCTACCACTTTGACAGAAAAAATCCCCTTCAGCCTTCAACCACCTTCATCCACTGCCTTCTCTGCCACCTCATGCTTCTCATTCCCCCAGGAAAAGTCTTCCTTTTCCCAGTCTCAATGCAAGCACATGGGTAATGTGGGGAGGGACGTGTTGTTGATGCTTCTTATTGCTGGCTCCATTAGTTAAGTGACTGGCAATCTATTCTCTGCAGCTAGGCAAAGTGAGGAGTGGACCTGGCGTATGAACAGTGATTCTGAATTTACACAGAGGGCAGGTGTCCTTGAGATCAGAGCAACATCTTGAACTGGGAAGAGATTATGAGCTGGGGGGGCTGGAGGTATGCAGTAAGCTTAAAAAACAAGTAGCTGTGCTTAGCTCCTTAAAGAGCCGAAGCATCACCAGCATGTGCAAAATGAGAGAGCTAAAGGCTGTAAAGCTTTTACCAGAGCACATGAATTAGAATTCCTTTGAGCAACCTAATAATCTAAAAGCAAACAAGCAGAAAGCAGCACAGGTTAAATTCATTCCTAATGTAACTGATGAGTTCAGTGCAGCTACACCAATGATGAATTTTTCCCTATAATCATAAACTGCTTTCCTGTGACCCAGGAAATCTCTCTTAACACTCCACATATGAAAACAGAAGCTGGCACAAAAGGCAAAAGCCAGTCTGGTGAATCCGAATAATGGATTCAAAATATTGCCATGAGAGGCAGAGATAAAATAGGTGTAGGCCCCTCTCCATCTTGTGGCAATTGCCTTGACAGTACGCCTCTGTGCAGGGAAGCAGGGGGATGGGAGGGGAACGCGAAGTTGGCAGGTACATGGCAGGAGCCATATTAGCTGGCTGGAACAATGTGCAATGGTTCTTAGCAGGTCTGCAGTGGGCAGGGGCTTACTCGGTAGTATGTCTGAGCCTTCTGGGTGACCTGGCAAGGAAGGAATAGCAGCTATGGAGAAGGAAGATAGGTGGGCAGGAAGAGTAGCAATGGAAGCTGTCTGTGGTGTTTCTTTGTAATATCAGAGAATTTCAGCAACTCCACAAACACTGTAATCTTTTATAGTTGGAGCAGTTCGGATGCACTACTAATGTGGAGAGTTGGTCCAAAGCATTAAAGGACAATAAATACTGTCAACTCTAAATATAAAGGTTAAGACTCTGTGTGCACTGAGCTTGGGAACCGCACATGGACTTTTCCCAACATGGCTCTCTACTACAGTGCTAAATTGGGCCAAATCCTGTGGTATTTACTTACCCAAAGATACCACTGACATCAGTGGGAGTTTCACCCAAGCACTGCAGGACTGTGTACACACAGGGACCATGACGCATTACAGACATAATTCAATAGACAGCAAAAGCACAATAAAAGGCTAGAAGTTCAGAGTATAACTAAAGTGGTTGTTTTAATTACCTGTTGTGGGTGTACAATGAATAATTGTCTGACCCAGTTCTTCATTCTCATCAGTGTTTGGAACATCTGCATCTGCTGTAGCTGAGTAAAAGCAGGAATTTTAGTCCTGAAGTAGCATGAGTTTGATTTTTTCTAATATTTTTAACCAGATACTACTTTTTTTGAAACCACCCAATTGAGCATGAAAGTATTTTTAAATCATAAAGCAATTAACTCCTTTCTCTGGGGATTATATATGCTCAATGCTATTTTAATTATCTATCTATCTATATTCCACTCCCCGCCCTCCAAACACTCAGACTCTTTAGATTCTATTTTGTTCTGCGGGACTTGAGGAACTCTGCGAAAATCCCCAAGACAAATCTCATGGATGCTAGGAGTTCAAAAAAGGAAGGGAAGGAGCAGGTCACTTACTCCCTTCCTCCTGTTGTTGCTCCACCCCTACAGTAATCCCATTACATCTTGTTTCTCCCCTCTTTTATCCCCTTCCCTGTACAGTACTACTGGGCCCCTAAGATGAATGCTATGTGGGAGAAAGAGTTGGGAGATGCACTCCCACCAGCAATCCCTCTCCTCTCTTTCCCCTCCACATTCAGCACTCCCTACTACAATCTACAGGCAAGGGTTCTTGCCAGCAATCCTTAGTGCCCACAATGACTTGTGGGATCTGGCTGGCTCCTGGAAAAGAAATACAGATGGACTTTGGGTTGAGAACTACTGCTTTAAGCCAAGGCAGTGCCAGCCTCCATATTGAGAGGAGAACGTGGAAACCTGAAACTAGGGATTGAAAGCTCACAGTTAAGACCCTGTCTCTAAAGGGAGATGGAGATGCTAAGACCAGCGGAATATTTCTTAGAGAGAGCTCTGAGGAGCAAGTGAATGGCAAGATAACTGACCCTGCCAATTTAGAACAATGGAAGAAGAAACATTTATTTTCTAACTGAAACAGGGAAAAGCTTATGTTATCCAACAAGACACATCCCACTTGTTTGGAAATAGGAATTGGATCATATAGAACCAACTATTTTGTAGCGGGTTCTCATATAATAAAAAGTTTTTAAATGAGTTTCTACATCTGTTTGTTGGAGAACATAATTATCTCCCTGGTCGGGCCTAACTTACGCAATGCAGCGGAACACCTAGTACAATGGAGCACTCACCTCTATCATGATCTATCAACACACTCTGATCATGGTGGCTGGAATCTTCCATGTTAGAATTCAAATAAGAGTCACAACCCCAAAATGCACAGCACTGGTAGGCATATGGAACAGACAGAGACCTGAAATACAGGCAAAACAATGAACAATATTAGCTGGCAGCATCTATATTCTTTTTAAAAGTGGGATGCTTCAAAGCTAAAACTGTTCAAGAGCAGCTTCTTTTTGACACATTCATTAATTAAAGACCATTAATTAAAGACCAACTTCAAACTGGAATCAGTTATGACAGTTTCTGAAGAGCTTTTACTTTAGGATACTAAAACTGACTAGAAAGGGTGTTCTTAATTTTGCAAAAGAAACACTAAAGCAGAGGTGGTTTGGATCAGGATTCCATTTCATCCAAGCCCTCAGTCTGTGGTGAAGGTAAAGAAACATTCCTCTTGGTTTGGCTCAACTCTATCTTATGCAAAGCAAGTTGTTACTAGTATTCATGTTATCACTTGTATACATAGAAATGAAAACTAATCAAGCTGGCTGAAGAGTAACTTTGTTGCGCAAGTAAGTTAATTCCCAGGTGACCACGTTATTCAGCATGCATCTGTCATCCTTATTGTTCATTTTGTTTAAATGAAATCCTTCACAGTGTAAGTCAGGATTTCCTGGTATGCACCTTCCTTTCTGCCAGTAATGGGACATGCTAAAAAATCAGTGCAAAAAAGGACGGGAGGGGCTGGCCACATATAAAGTTCAGCACTAATCGGTTGCCGTGAAAATCTATGCAAAAGCAGTGGCCTCATGGAGCTTTATCTGAATTTTTCAGGTAAGATGATGTAGCCAACCTGATTGATAACGATGTACGCAACTGTTCTGCTTCTTCTCAATCAATGGAACAGATTATATTGCTAACATTGAAGGTTATTTTTCTCTCAAGATAAAAGAAAATTAAGGTGGAGGGGTGGGGGGAATAGTACAATAAACCACACTTATAGGAAATGGGGCACTGAAGAGATTTAGAAAAGGGGTGCATATTCAAAGAACCACCACAAGATTAGTCAGGTAGGTTGCACTTTGATTTCTGAAGCATGGTCTCTGTACTCTAAAACAGTGGTGCTTCCTCACCACTCTGGTAATTCCTACATATGGAAAGTGGAATTTTACAAGGTTCATGTCAAAATATGGTAACTCTTACCAGTCTAGAATGCCCCTGTGCTAATCAGTATTAAGCAATGTACATAGGTATACAGTATTTTGAGATGGGCATACTTCTAATTACCCTTACAACAAAATCTCACAAAACCAACGTCATTCTGAGTCAAGGCTATAATAGAAATCCTACAAGAACTGAATTGTGCCTGGACACTATTTATATGCTCATCTTGGAGGAGTGTCAGAATAGAGAATGCCATGCTACGGTAGTTTCCAGCTTGTGGATCAAAAAAGCTGAGTCTCTTGTTAACACATGACTGAATATCACGAACTTCTGGGATTGAATCCTAGACGTCTCTGACTCTTTCCTCTGGTCTTGGGCAAGTAAGTGTCTTTGCCTCAAATTGTCCCATCTGTAACAATTCTTACCTGCCTCAGAGGGGTCATAAGAATTATGTTTCTATAGATCTTTGAAAATGAAAAAATCTACATAATGGTCTGATCCAAAGCTCACCAAAGTCAATGAGCGTGTTTCCATTGATTTCAACAAGCTTTTGGATCAAGCCCTAAATGCCTACTGTCGTTATTGTGCTGGGCCTCACAGAATAACCAGCATTTGTATAAAGGGTTGGGGTGGTGGAATCATAAAGCCAGCTCCCATCTTCCAGATTCTAGGAAGTTGACATGCTCAGTCACTAGCAAATGGGTCTTCACAGGTGTCCCGAACTCCATCCATACAATGACTCCAATTCAGAAATAAGGGGTGGGGTGGAAGTGTGTCAAGGATTCCAAGAACAACAGGTGAGAGGAGCCTTATGGAATAAGAATGGTCAAGATCCCCCCGACTTACTACAAAACTCCGGCACAACTGAGCTTACTTAACAGGAACACAGTGACCTTAACTGAGTTGACTTGACTTGTGTTACATTGTTTGTTCATCTGAATGCTATTTTAAACGTTCACCTGAACAGTCTGTAGTTTTATCTACCAACATACCGGAGCTTCACAAAGTCCTTTGCTGCCAATGCGTCTTTCAGCTCAGAGTTGCCTGCAAGTTTAAGCTGGTTTAGTCCATTTAGTCCCTCAGTTGGAAATGAAGTCAGCTCGTTGAAACTTAAGTCTCTGAAAGGTAAGTATTAAAATTGTTACACACAATAAGTCTGAAGATCCCATGGCGTGTTTCATATGAGTATGGATCTGCTCTAGTGTTTTTTGGCTAACGGTCAACAGGCTAACGGTCTCCACACAAGAGAGAGGAGTGCCTCATTTCATTGCTGTGTGCGTGTAGTTTGGGGATCTATAGGGATGAAAAGTGATATGAAATGCAAACACACATCAGGTTGGAGTGAGAAAATTTTTACCATTTCAGAAATTTAGGGCTGGTTTATTGCACAAAATGGCCTACTTACAGATTAGTTATAGCACCAAGTGTAGTAAATGCCTCCTTGTGAACCTGCTGGATCAAGTTTCTACTGAGATCACTGCAATTAATAAAAAATGCCATTTAGTTAGCAATTTCACTGAAATTTCAGAATAACCATTGTTTGGGAGCTCGGCAAGTGGCAGTCACATTATACCTCTCACAGGAAAGCCAAGTAATCTGTATGGTTTAACAACATTTTGGTATCTCCATGACATTTTCCATATAGAATCATGTATATATGGGCTTAATCCTGCTAGGTGCTGAGCATCTGGAGAGAGGTGAGAACATAAGCTCTTTGGGACAAGAATGCATCTTATTTTATATCTGTACAACACAATGGGACTCTGACTGGAGCTTTGGAGTGTTACTGTAATGTAAATAAGATGGAGAGAGCAGTGAGTTTTCACATGCAGGATCAAGGCTGGAGGCCTTACACTGTAGGGACTAACTGCTGCTATTATTTACTTAATAGCAGCTGTGAATTTCTGGGATCTCATATCTCCCTTTTATTAGCCCCTCAATAAGCAATGTACACTTTCGTATTATCCACCACATTTTAAGTCCTAATGTTTACCAATAAATTGTTTCATATTATAAATTTGCCAACATCAAGTAAAACACAGACAGTAATGCTCCAGTAAAAACATTAACATGACAGAGAACAGTCAAAAAAATCTCCCAAGAAATTTAACCTTGATAGTTCTCAAACACCTTACTATTTGTCCACTCAAAAGCAGGCATGCCAAACCCATGGGAAAAAAAAACGCAGAAATTGGGCTTGTTTTTGGCTTAATTGGCTCGTGAGGGTTTGAAGGTAATAATCTGTCTTGTATTAATAGGCTAGATGTTCTATATCCCAAGACAAAACTAACCATGATCTAGTTTTTGGCTAGTTTTTGGCTTGTAGCTTGTTTGGCTTGTAGTAGCTTATTGCTTCATTTTTGATCGGCTCCCGACAAGTAGGGGCCAGGGGCAAGCAGGTGTGGGGGGAAGAGAGTCGGGGTGCACAGTGGGCCCACCACAGTCCCTGACTGCACACTGAAGGGATCTAGTCACAGAGTGTTGAGGTTCTTAGAGACTGGCTGGTTTTGGCCTCATTTTGAAATGGGATTCGCTTGATTTTTGGCTTACTGTGAAAGCCAGGTGCTTATTTATTGCATGAAAGTTGGCAACTGTGTTCATGTTTACTACTTTAGGTCTGAGAGAATAACATTTGCCCTACTTTACTTACGCTGCTTTTTGCAATTTACTTCAGGTAAAAATAGTTAACTTAATTATAAAAATAACAAGAACCACTTTTTACCAAACTTGGCATGTAAAATACATATTTTCTTGCAATGTATTTATATGAATATATAAATATTAAGTACAGAAAAAGAGTAAAACTGGTGCCTAATAAAAACAGTAATTATCATATAGATCATGGTTAGCTTTGTCTTGGGATATAGAACATCTAGCCTATTAATACAAGACAGATTATTACCTTCAAACCCCCATATTTAATTATGAATCATAATTTATGTCCCATAGTATTCAGAAAGTAAAAATAAGTAAATAAAAATATATATACTTACAGGATGCGTAGGGAAGTTAGTCCCTGAAAGGTGTCTTCTTTGATTTCCTGGATTTGATTATGTTGTAAGGAACTGGAATGCGGGGGGAAAAAACCCACGTTATTTGGAAGCTAATTTCTGCCAAAATGAGTGATATTTGGCTTTTGTTTTTTCCCTCATCTATTTGTACATTATCCTCTACTGCTTTCCCCAGTCTGTTGCGCTACAGAACTACGCAAATCAGAACAATGGGAATAAGATAAGATACTAATCAATACCATTGACTCATGAAATTATTTTTCTGATCATCCCTCTATTTTGAGCCCACTGTTTAAATAACTGTTCTCCACTTCACCATAATAGGCATGGCTATTTTCTCTTGAAAGGTTAATTCAATATTTGGAGCCCCCTTATGGAGTTTCTAGCCCATTTTATTCACAACCCATTTGGCAGAGATGAACACTGACAAAGTGAGGTTTGAACTATCTCCAAGCCATAAGTGTCACTTTGTGACACAGATGCACCTTGGCATTTAAAACAAACCTACTCACTTCCAGGTTGAGATGATTTAGGCCAAGCTCCAACCCAGAGTAAACTACTACTTCTTAAAATATGGATTTATAAAAGGAAAACACTGAGAGACCCTTCATTATGCAACAGCTAAGGGGCAGGTTATCTTTCCAATTCATTCTCTTCCTATGTGCCCACTTGATAGTCAACATTCATTGAGGGGCTCCTGCATTCTAGGCAATAGATCTGAACTCTAAGGAACATTTTGAAAGCAAGGTAGCTTTAGCAGAGCCCAGCTGGCCCCAGAATTTGCTGCCCTTGGTAGAAAGCTTGATCTCTTTTGCACTGACAGTCAGGGCACAGGACAAGATTAATCTGTTTATTCCACCTGCTTGCCAGTGGATGAAATATTAACACTTTTCTCTAAGGGCAGCAGGGGATGGTGCATTTTTATGCTGCCTTCAACCACAGGACTGTTTCTGGCAGTGGAAGAAAGTGGTGGAGATTGGAGGGTTGTTATTTAAAAAAAAGATCTATTTTTGAATCAGGTAAATTTATCCTTATTAAAAATCAAATTATGTGGTCTCATAAATTGAGCAGGCACTTTACAATGTACAACATATTCCCTGCCCTGAAGAACTCACAATCTGAGGGCCTAAACCTGCAAGGTGCCTACTACCCTCAACTCTCAGTTATTTCAGTGGAAGCTGAAACACTCAGCATGTTCCACGATTGGACTCTGACAAGAGAGCACATGACAAGAGAATGAGGCAAGAAGGAAGGCAGGCTGGCTGGCTGCTTGTAAAAAGTAGGTTTTATGGGGGAGATAATGGGGTCTTGACAGGCTAGGATTTGGAGACAGATCTAAGACTAGAGGGTTACACATTGGAAGGTGCAAAGCTGAGAGTGAAAGAAAGACGAATGGCACAAGAAGAAAAGAAGACTAGGAGAGCACCCGGGGTAGAAATGGGAGCAGAGATATAAGCAGGGGAAAATATTATATTGGGCCTGGAAGGAGAGGATGAGGAGCTTTATCTGATATGGTAAAAGACCGGAAAAACAATGAAGAGATTTGAGAAGGAAAAGTGTTTCTTGGACAGGAAGAGGACTTTTAACAGTGCCATGTTGGATAGATAGAGAGGACTGAGAAAACTTGGGTGGGGAGTGGTGAGATGTAGGGAAGAGAAGGTTACAGTAACCCAGGGATTAAGAAGTAGGGATACCAAGGATGAGGATTGCCTATTTATAAATATGACAAGCTTGCTATGAAAAGCAGAATTACTGAGTCTTTCATTCTTTTTGTGTCTAAACAGGAAGAAATGTTAAACTCTGACTATGTGAGTGAACTCAACGGGTGAAATTCTCTGGCCTATGTTATACAGGGAGTCAGACTCATTGTAAGATTCTCTTCTGGCCCTAAAAATCTATGACATTTCCTTACTGTCAAACGTTAAGTACAAGAACTCATTATTGGAAGCTGTAGACTCAGTACACTAAGGGTTATTAAGGATAATTAACATACATTTCTACTTACATTTCTTCTAAGGAACTGCAGCCCTTAAAACTCGAAAGCTCTTTTATGTTATTATAAGACAAGTCCCTTGAAATAGACAATGGGAAGAATGTGGTTAGTTTAACTCTTCTCTATTTGAAAAGTTACTTTACTCCAACCATAAATTCAATAAAAATCATCCTGAATACAAACCACCCTGCTACCACAGTTCTAGAGAAAAACTGAAGACATTTTAAAGACACACAAAAGTCAGGGGATTTACAGCTATGCTCTCCTCAGCAACCGGCCCCCATTATGTATACTGGCTCTACATATTACAGACAAAAAGCTATGAAAAACAACAAAGGTTGCAAAGTCAAGCTTCAAAAGTGAGGAAATGCCAGAATCAAGGTTGCTCATAAAGCATCCCTGAATCCTAGCTCCGTGTTTTAAACACAAGAGAACATTCTCTCTGCTGTTGTAACATTGGCAAAACCATCTATTTTTCACTCTCACTCTCTTAAATGGCTAAACCATTTTTACTTAAGACTTTTCAGAAATATTCAGCCCGAGACAGACAGCAAGCATTAAAAAGAAATTCAGCCCAAATGGCTAAAGTTTGGCAAAATTATAAACAACTGAAACTATATAATGGAAAGCGTCAGGCGAGTATTAAATGTAGGTGTTGCTATCAGTCCACATATAAAATAGTGCGCAAAACATGGCCAACTAACCCATGCAGTGGAAAAATAACTACTGTATAAATCTCCTCAATTTTGATAGTTCAAAATTAAAGGTACATATTTTCCACAAGAAACTGAAGGGATGTGGATGTAATTCAGATCTGTTGAAAGGGTGCAGCTCACTCCCCATCCAAAGCTGGGAAAGTTTTCAGATTTTTTGGGGGTTGGGGGAATGGGACAGAAAGGGGCAAGAAAGGGGGCTGGAAACAGCCAAACTACCATTAAACTACAGATTCAAAAAGCCAATGGTTGACAGAAAAAGCACAAAGCTCTGCTGTCTTTCCCTTCTATAAAACAGAAGACATATTCCCCCCCCACGTCTTTTTCAGTGAAAAGAATTTATCTTTTGCGATCATCTTTTCCCTACTCCTCCAAAACCTATCCTCTTTCTTAAATACATTTTTATTTTCTAATTTGCCCTCTACCCATCATTTACTTTTACCTTCTGAGTACATGCTTCCCCTCTCTCTCACGCACTTTATCATTCTTTCCCTCCACCCCCACTTTCTATTCTCCATTGGTCTCCTTTCCTCCACCACAGTAATTACATAATTACCACTCTTTATTCTCTGTGATACATGGGGTGCAGAGGGGTTGGGAGGAGGAGGAGGAGTAGCTCCCTTTGATGGATACCCAGCCAGCCAGTTAGCTGTAAAATCCCTCTTGGTAGCTGTTTTCTGCTTGCTTTACATGTAAAGGGTTAACAAGTCTCCCAGGTAAAGAAAAAAGCAAAAAGCAGAGCAGCCATGCTATAAACAGCTTAAACCAGCTATGATCATAAATTATCAGATCATGCCTAGAACTACTTATCTGAACTACAAATATGTAAGTAGATCAGAATGTTTAGTTAGACGCAATTATGGTTATTTCTTTTATTTCTTATTGGCTTGTGAACTCCTCTGTGCTAACCCCAGATGCTTTGTTTGCTTGTAACCTTTAAGCTGAACCCCGAAGAAAGCTATTTTGGGTGCTTCGTTTTTGGAATTGCTCTTTTAAAATCTAGAAAAAGCCTCAGTTCCAAAATGTATTTTCTTTCTTTTTGTTTTTAATAAAATTTACCTTTTTTAAGAACAGGATTGGATTTTTGGTGTCCTAAGAAGTTTGTGTATGTTGTTTGATTAGCTGGCAGCCACAGCTAATTTCGTTTGTTTTCTCACACTCTGAGAAATGTGGATGATGAGTGTGGTCTGGAGAGTGAGTGGGTGGCACAATGAAATGTGAAGACATTCCCATGCAAATGCTGTTACACTGACATCCTTACAGCGGTACACCACCACAGGTGAAGAAACACCAGGTACTTCAATACATGCACTGCTGTTTCAAGGATTTGATTTGGTACATCAACATACTACTCTGCAGCACCAGGACTCCAGAGGACTCAAAGAGGGATCAGACATTTGAACAATTTTGGGGGCTACCAACGTTGACAGAGTGACTTTGAGCAATGATACTTTCTTTAAATATAGTGCAATAGTTCTCTATCAAATTATTTTTACTATTGGTAAAACAGGAGCAGGAAATATTCACTTACAAAGTCCGAAGCATCTTTTGTTCTTGGCATAGGTTAATGGGAATGCTGCTTATCTTGGTGCCTGTAAAAGTCCTGTGTTAAAAACAAATAAAAACACACATACATGTTTGAATGCTCAAACAGTACAAAGCAGGTCTCAGAAATGTAGGACTGTAAGGGACCATCAGAGGTCTTCTAGTCCAAGACCATGCACTGGGACAGGACCAAGTAAACTTCGACCCCCTCTGACAGGTGTTTATCTAACCTGTTTTTCAAAACCTTCAATGATGGGGATTCCACAACCTCCTTTGGTAACCTATTCCAATACTTAACTACCCTTATAGTCAGAAAGTTTTTCCTAATATTTAACCTAAATCTCCCTTGCTGCAGATGGGGTTACATTACTTCTTGTCCAACCTTCAGTGAATTGTGGAAAACAATTGATCACCATCTTCTTTATAACAGCCCTTAACATATTTGAAGATTTATCAGGTCCCTCCTCCTCAGTCTTCTTTTCTCAAAACTAAATATGCTCAGTTATTTTAATCTTTCCTCAGAAGTCACGTTTTCTAAACCTTTTATCATTTTTGTTGTGCTCCTCTGGACTCTCTCCAACATATCCACATCTTTACAACATGAGGCACCCAGAATTGGGCACTGTACTCCAGCTGAGGCCTCACAAGTAAATATATTCAAAATTGTGAGGCACTCCATTACTTTGGTAATAGCAGTCATATAATTACCTAAAATAGATAGGCAGGAATAGAATCCAGATCTCCTGGCTTCCAGCCCCGTTCACTAACCCACACTTCTACCATTGGAAGTTAATTTGTAATACTAATTGTTCCAACAAGAGACAGAACAAGAAATTAATTTATTGGCAGTGTTTGGTAGAAGATACTTACAGGCTCTCCAGATTACTGGTTCCTGTCAAATTAGGAAACCACTGCACCATGCTGGCACCCCGAATGACCCTAAATAAACAAGATCTTCTGTAAATTATATTATGGAAATTGTGAGAGGAAGGGGACAATTCTTTTATACTGTTATGAAAGCTTTCATGAGAAAGTTACATACTAATAAATTGATTGCCTCAATGAATTTTGTTTACACCATAGGTCTAAAGACACTTGTTGAATACACCTAAAGTAAAAATATGTTTAATCAAATGCTATGAAAGCATGTGATATTGCTCAGTGGGTTTGACGTTCTGCCAGAATCATGCTTGGAATTCAGAACACTGCTAACGTGCTAATTTTCTGCAGATGGTGCTGTGATCCAACTTCCATGGCTGCTCCATTCCAACAAATAAGATCAGTGCTGATTTTTAAATACGTGCCATTTGAAGGATCAGCATGAAGGAGGCATCACAGCAGTTCTGCAAATATCACCCCCATTTAACATACTAAAACGTATTAGTCTTTGATTAGGAGAGTCTGGGATTGGCACCTAAGTGGGATCGGCACCCAAGTGGGATCCTGCATTTGTACCTAAGCAGGATCCATCCACTTGAACGTGCCACTTAGATATACATTCTGAATATAGTATAAAGTATGCAGTATACTATAAAATCTTTTGATTGGGGCTCAAATCTTGAAGTTTTTAAGTCAGTTTTTACTTATTCATTACTCAGAACTCCCAGACTAGAAATCTTTTTTGAAATGTGCATGTACTTGCCTGCAAACACATTCCCAATGTCCATCCATATTCAGAAATATACATAGGCTCCACTGGCTTCAGTGGGAATTTGTCTGGGCAAGGACCTGAGCATTTGGCTTTAGGTTACTTTTTTTATGCGAGTTAGCCAGGAGAACAAAAGATTTTAAGACTATCCAACAGACTCTCAAACTACTGGACATTTCAAGAACAAAGGTTACTAAAACTAAGTGCAAATAAAAATTGTGCATGAAGTAACATCTGACCAGCAAAATCAGTTATTCTAGGGGCACAGACATGCTATTTCACTTCAGATATTCTTTTATAAATTGAGACAGTACTTACAAGGAGTGCAGATCTGATAAATTCTGAAATGCTGAGTTCCCCACAAAAGAGAGAGGATTATCATACAAATGTCTGAGGAATTAAAAACAGATTTCAGTCTCCCATCAGTTCATACCATCACTGTCTGGTAATTAGATCACAAATACACACATAATAATACTTACATAGTTCTTAGAAGGGGATTTCCCCCAAATGCACCATTGGGGATTATGGAAATGTAATTACTGTGAAATCCCCTAAAAATATATTGACAAAAGAGAAATAAATCTTAAAATATAGCATCATTAGAGTTGATCAACCGTCATTTTGCTTGTGTTCAAATAATATACAAACTCAGGGCTCAATCCTGCGAACAGTTGCACCAAAGTCAAATGGGACTATGCACAATTGCAGGAGTAATTCTGAAGGATCAGACCTTTGTCTACTATATAGCAGTAGTTAAAATGGAAACATTTTGGGGAGAAAGCTACACTCTGCATAAATCTGTGATAAATGTATTTTTTAAAAAGCATAATGATCAGTAATTACATAATTTTGCTACTGGAGACTGCAAAACAGTGTCAGAATAGCTGATGGTTAAGATCTATGTTAATGGCTATCCTGAATAATTTGATTATTTTTAATCACTCCAAAAATAATAGGCTCTCTCACTAACTGCTGATTACGCTCTCCTGTAATTAGAGCATTGCTTAGCATAACCTCATCCATTTCAGACTACTGGGTAATGAGACAAGAGAGGCATTCCTAACCTTGGAGTTAGGATTACTTTTTTATTTAAGAAAAGGATAAAGAAAATGGGTAGAATAAGATGTAGTAATACTCACAGCTCCTTTAGGCTTGGAAGTGCTTTAATGGCTTCAGGGAATTCTACCATGTTGTTATAATTTAAATCCCTAGAAGAAACAGCAGCATCAGCAAACACTCAGTGCTAGCTACAGGTTTTTACACTGGACACCTCATGTTAAATTGCTTGATCTCTCTCTCTCTCTCTCTCCATATAGTGAAGCTATATACTTCTTTAGACAATGATTTATCTTGATGATGATTTTATCCTTCAGAAGCCTTTAAAACGAAAATATAGTCTTTTAAAACACCCAGAAAAGTGCAGGTCTGAATGACAATTTTGCATAGCCTATTCAGAAAATCTCTTTGGTTTTATAAAATATACACCAATATCAGCCACGAGAGACTAGCAGGAGCTACAGACCTTGTAGTAAAGACAACTATTATAATTGAACAAAAGAAGAGGTACAGTCAAATAAATCCTAATATACAAATACTTGTTACATTAGCAAAGTGGATTTGTTGGAAACGTTTACTGTTCAGCTACACCAGAGGTGAGCAAACTATGGCCCGCGGGCCACATTTGGCCTGTGGGACCGTCCTGCCTGGCCCCTGAGCTCCCGGCTGGGGAGGCTAGCCTGCGGCCCGTCACCCACTGGTCCCCCCACCCCCGCAGGCTCAGTGCACTGCGCCACCAGCACTCTGGCCCGCCGCTCCCGTCAGGAGGCACGGGTGGTGTGGCTGCGAGCTCCTACTACTCTGACCGGCAAGTGGGGGGGGGGGGTTGGATAGGTGTGCGAGTCCCGGGGCGGGGGGTCAGGGGCAGGGGTGTGGACAGAGGTTGGGGCAGTCAGGGGACAGGGAGCAGGGGGGTTGGAGAGGGGGTGGGATCCCGGGGAGGGGCACGGGTGTGGATAGGGGGCGGGGCAGTCAGGGGACAGGGAGCAGGGGAGGTTGGATGGGGCGGAGGTTCTGGGGGGGGGGGGGGGTGTCAAGGGATGGGGAGCGGCCGGGGGGTGGATAGGCATGGGAGTCCCCGGGGGCCTGTCTGGGGGTGGGGGTGTGGATAAGGGTCGGGGCAGTCAGGGGACGGGGGTCCTGGTAGGGAGCAGTCAGGGGACAAGAAGCAGGGGGGGTTGGATGGGTTGGGGATTCTGAGGGGGGTGGGAAGTGGGAGGAGGCTGTTTGGGGAGGCACAGCCTTCCCTACCCGGCCCTCCATACAGTTTCACAACGCCGATGTGGCCCTCAGGCCAAAAAGTTCGCCCACCCCTGAGCTACACAATAAAATAATCACAGTTGCTCTGTCACCATTCCAGCTCAAGAGCCAGTCAAGCTCTCAGTTTTATGCTGGCTGTTTGTTTCACAAAAATGCACAAGGAAATGTCAATGGGCAAAATCGTGCAGCTCTTCCTCAGACTACATTCTTATTGATTTTTTTTCTGAGAAGGACTGGGCTCAAAGAGTGTACTTTTCTTCCAGCTGAGAAGTAAAAGATTTATTTAAAAAAACCAAAAACCCTAGAACTGGTTTCTAACTTTAAAAGATTATCAAATTACAAATTTACCCTGATAACTGACTGTTCTAAATATTAAATAAAGATTTACAGGGTTTCTGGAGCAAGTAAAGTTCCAATACTCCTCCAAACCCTCACAAAGTAGGAGTAAAATTCCACCACCTCCTTTTAACTAGTGGGAGCTGTCACTGGTTCAGTGGGGCCAGGATTTCATGATAGATATTTTTTGCATTTTTTAAATGTAACAAATTTTTGTGTTAGTGAAATATTGCTTACTAGACATTCACGAAGCAAGCTGAAAGGAAATCTGCAGTCCATGCAATATCATACAAAACACTTAAATGGCTATAAATTTTGCTTCTGAGCCCTCTATCTTAAACTCAAGATTATTTTATCCATTGACATTCAAGCATCTCTCACTATTACACAAAGACAGAAGTAATTAGTATTGTCAAAGACAATTGGCAACATATTTTTGCAATGTTTTAAATGAGTTTATTGCTAAAAGTAAGTTGAGGTAACAAGTATTTATTAACTATAACACTAATTATAAACATAGGGATATCTGAACATTTTTTCCAAGTCTTTTGTCAGAAGTGCTAGTTTCCATAACTAGTCTGGGTACAGAGATTTCTACAAACACAGACCAATACATTAACACAGAAAATGTACTTACAAAGTTTCTAGGTTGTCTAATCCATCAAAACAATGTTTTCCTATTGTTTTTATTTTATTGTTATGAAGATGCCTAAAGAGACAACAAAATCAGTTTCAAAATAATCAGTTTCTCATGGATAAGTTATAAAATTAACATACATTTGACTATTTGATATTACAATAGCAGGATGTTTTAGAAAAAACGTTAAAGGGTGAGGGGAAGTGATACTTTACAAAAGAATGCCCCTATTACCAGACAAGAGATGTCACAATCTAGGATGAGAGCAAGATATTGGATATAATCACAATTACCTACCTGAGACCCCGTTCAGCACTCCTGATTCTGACAAAACTGCAATTAATTTCCAAGTGTTGAAGTGGGGCCTTCAGATTATAGCTAAGGCTTTTAAACAGTCTTCAAGCAAAATGGTGCAAACAATTAGAGCAGTTCCAAAACAAAAACAAAAACCACCTCCACAAAAAAAAGTCATGAAAGTTTAATTATTATTTTTTGCTGGCTTTTTGAAACTGACAGAGCTTTTTGAAAATGGAAAACTTCCAAAGAGCTTTACAGTTAGTTGAGAAACCCCCAAAAGTGTGATGAAAATTTGAATTAAACAAATAAATTCAAAACGTTTGGACCAGCTCTACTGTTGACACCAGTCCCAAGCACATTTAAGACTACATAAAGCATTAGAAATATATCCCATAAGGAACAAACCTGATGAAGAGGATATTTCCATCTCTAAAAACTACAATGCCTTCTTTTGCCAACATTTTTCAGTTGTCAGTTTTCAAGAATGAGCATGCTACCAAAAAGAAATGCAATCAAAAATCATGGAGCAATTTCAGTCATGGCATTTTTGATTTTCTGGTAGCGGACCTGTCTAATACAGATGATAATTGTACCAGTTTGTGGTGTTTCTGGGTTACAAACTATTAGCCACCTGAAGTGAAACAGAACAGCACACACTTCTCATTGTAACCCTAGCTGAATCAGGTCCACACTTGGAGGATCAAACTGAGTTTTAAAGTGAAATGCTGCTAATACTCACAGAACGACGAGACTTGAAAGGTTTGTAAACGCAAAGTCAGGAATGTGTGTTATTTTGTTGAGAGCCAGAGTCAAGGCCTGCAGAGAAGGAAGATTGCTGAGTGGATGAATGGGAACTTCTGTCAAGCTGTTGTCATCCAGCCACAGGTGACGTAGCTGGACAAGACCCTCAAAACTGTCTTCTGGGACTGCAGTAATATGGTTAGCATCTAAACGCCTAAATGGAAACAAAAATAATTGAAATTAGTGAAGTTCACAAGCCTTTGTTAAGTACAAGTATGGATTAAAACACACGAACATATTTAAAAACTCAAATAGTTTTACTGGAAGAATTCATCATCTGAAAGTTTTGAGAAGCTGCTGAAAGGGGCCTGAACTTTTTTTTGTCTAAATAAACAGCTCAGATCATTCAAATAGCAAAATTATTCTTTTCCTGTCCATATTTAACAAAGTAAAATAATTCTTAAAATTACAATCATCTTTATAAAAATCTGAATGGATAACTATTTTACAGAAGACTCCACTATGCACAGCAGTACACATTACTGGAACAAATTTACAAAGAGATGGTTTTAATGCATTAAACCACATTATCTTGACTGAAATTCTCTCTGTAGGTACACTGTAAATAGTATTAGATACTATTAGTGTGTTGCTTTCTGTTATTACTGTACTACTCACGTGACTGATGTCAGAGAATTATTAAAAATATATTATTGAACCTCCTGTCAGAACAATGAATCACATTAACAAATAAAGGATTGTATCACCAACTAAACTCAAAGATTTCCCTCTTTCTGTCAGAGCATCCTTTCCAACATACTCTGGGGAAAAAAAACAGCAGCAGACGGTAACACTATCAGTGTTATCTGTACAGGATTAGCTTTGCCATCATATTTTTCCCAAATTAATTCTGATCATGGCTATTAGCAGCAATAATGCGTCCTCATGTGGAAAATGACTCATCTCTTTCAAAAAGAGTAGCAAAGGACTTGTAGCAATTAGTTTTTGCTTTAAATTACTAACCCAGCTAAGCTATCGAGTTACACAACATTTCTTTAGGTTTCAGGGAATTTAAAATGAGGACTTCACACCTGGAAAACCTAGGTGGCTGAATGTCTGCCATCAGTTTCAGGCTCCAGATCTGAAAGTACTCACGACAGAAGGTGTAGTTTTTACTAGCAGAATCCAACTGAAAGATCTAAAAGTTAACAAAATGGTACTACTCCTTGCCTGATACCTTGAGCCTGATCGACTTTGCTTGCAAACAGACTTTGTATTCTTTTCCTGCACAAAACTACACTCTCTACCAACTTACTTTCCCATTTTCTATCCAATGGCTACATTCACTTTGAGAGTTATATTTAAATACTGTTTCAGTATTTAGCATGCTCTCTATTCCAGTGGTTCTCAACCTTTCCAGAGTACTATACCCCTTGCAGGAGTCTGATTTGTCTTGCGCACATCCCAAGTTTCACGTCACTTAAAAACTACTTAATGGGCAGTAGGTGAACCCTGGGCTCAGGGAGGCTAACCCCTGGCCCAGACCACCCCTTCTGCACGAGGCCCCCTCCCCACTGGAGCCAAGTTTCCCTCATTCCTGGACGCCGGACGGGTGGGCAGCACATGCCCGCCCCCCCCAACCCAGAGCACAGGCCAGCTCCCATTATGCTCCTAGCCCCAGCTGGCCCCGGGCAGCTGGGGACGACACGGAGAGGGTGGGAAGAGCCTCCCAGGAAACACGCAGCCCAGGAAACAGGAAGCACAAGAGCACAGCCCAGGAAACAGGAAAGGGCCTGGGGGCAGAGTGTGGGTGGGGCCACGCAAGGCTGTATGGGGAGGCACAGCCTCCCCCTGCCTTCAATACCCACCGCCCATGCTACTTGCTTACAAAATCAGACATAACAATACAAAAGTGTCACAGCACACTATTACTGAAAAATTGCTTATGTTCTCATTTTTACCATATAATTATAAAATAAATCAACTGGAAATAAATATTGTACTTACATTTCAGTGTATGGTATATAGAGCAGTACAAACAAGTCATATGAAATTTTAGTTTGTACTGACTTCGCTAGTGCTTTTTATGTAGCCTGTTGTAAAACTAGACAAATATCTAGATGAGTTGACGTACCCCCTGGAAGACCTTTGTGTGTTGTGTGTCCTTGGTTGGGAACCACAGATCTATGCAACAAATCAGCAACAAATTCTTATCTTGAGTTGTGAATCATACAAATGTAGGGCTCGAAGGGACCACAAGAACTCATCAAGTCCAGCCTCCAGCACTCAAGGAGGACTAAGTAATCCTAGACCATCCCTGATAGGTGTTGGTCCAACTTGTTCTTAAAAACCTCCAATGAAGGTGATTCCACAACCTCCCTTGCAAGCTTATTTCAGAGTTTAACTACCTTTCTAGTTAGAAAGTTTTTCCTAATATCTAACCTAAATCTCCCTTGCTGCAGATTGACCCCATTACTTCTTGTCCTACCTTCAGTGGACATGGAGAACAATTAATCATGCCCAGTTATTTTAACCTTTCCTCACAGGTCAGGTTTTCTAAACCTTTTATCATTTTGATGGTTCTCTGCTGGACTCTCTCCACTTTCGTCCACATCTTTCCTAAAGTGCGGAACCCATTGGACATAGTACTCCAGCTGAGGCTTACCTATGTCAAGCAGAACAGGGACAATTACCTCCCTTGCTTTAAATACAACACTACTGTTAAATGCACCCCAAAATATTAGCCTTTTCGCAATTGCATCACATTGCTGACTTGTATTCAATTTGTGATCCACTATAACTCCCAGATCCTTTTCAGCAGTACTACTGCCTAGTCGGTTATTCCCCATTTTGTAGTTGTGCATTCAACTTTTCCTTCCTAAGTGAAGTACTTTGCACTTATCTTTATTGAATTTCATCTTGTTGAATTCAGAGCAACTCTCAATTTGTCAGGGTCCTTTTGAATTCTAATTCTGACTTCCAAAGTGCTTGCAATCCCTCCCATGGTGCCATCTGCAAATTTTATAAGCCTACTCTCCAATCCATTATTGAAGTTATTAATGAAAATATTGAATAGTACCAGCCCCAGGACTGACCCCTGCATGGCCACACTAGTTTGACAGGCCTTCCAATCTGCCAGCAAAACATTGATAACTATCCTTTGGAAATGGTCTAACAATCAGTTGTGCACCCACCTTATAGTAATTTAATCTAGACCACATTTCCCTAGTTTGCTTATTCAAAGAAAGTTTGGTGTTCAAACAGTTCAAATCTTTAAGACTTTTTGGGAAAAACAGCAGAAGTTGAATTCCTGTTTAATAATAAAAGCTATGAAATGCAGCAAAGTAAGCCACAAGTACACGGGCATAGGAAGGGGAAAATTTAAATGTTCTGAAGCCCAAGTTTTGTTTTGCTTGGTTTGGTTTTAAGATGAGCAAGGTGCCATTACCTCTAAAGCTATACATCAAAGAGTTAATTCCTATAGTTCATACACTGGCAACTGCATATCATTGGCCAGCCCTATGAGCTGGCAGGTGTGTACGCCCTTATTTGTGAATACTTTTAGCCTGTGCTGAGACTAGAACATTTCAGAGAAATTAAATGACTGGTGATAAAAAAGCCTACAGCTCCCTTAGGGGAAAAAAAATCAACGAGAAATTACCTGTGTCTCTTTCTCCACCTCCGAAAGTCACACACCTCCCTGAAGATCAAAAGAATTATTTTCCAATGGAATAAACATCTCCAGCTCATTTCTTCAACAAATGCCCTTGTTCTTTTTTCACAAATCAACATACTTTTGAGACACATGCCTCTCGGTCCTTGTGATTACTCATAGACAGCTTTCCTGTTTCTGCTGCAGGGAGTTGTGTATTTTCAGAGTCTCTTTTCTAAATATGTTCACCAAGTTACATTTGCTCAGGCATATTCGACTGTAAAATGTCTCAGTGAGCTGTCAACTCTACAGCTAAAGGGCTGAAAAAGGACGGAGCCACGCAATGTTACGGTTATGATGTAAGCCAACTACAGCGCTGAAATTCAGAGTAAAAGATGACCGATACTTCATCCCTAATTATCTCTGCTAAATTCTATCACAACATGGATGGCATTGGGCTTAATCTGCAGCAAGGAAGATGTAGGTCAGATATTAGGAAAATGTTTCTAATTGTAAAGTAGTTAAGTTCTGGAACAAGTTTCCAAGGGAAGTTGGGGAATCCCCAGTTTAGAGAAAGGGGACGGAGGGGGAGAAAGGGACTGGATGAGGTGACCTTTCGAGGCCCCTTCCACCCCTACACTTCTACAAATCTATGCTCAGACACTGTTCTGAGATTCTGCAAGACTTAGAACCTGAGCTCCAAATGGGATCAGCCACTGGTTTGAGTATTTTACTATTTTACTATTCCCATATCAGTGATGTTCAACCCCTGCCACTCAAGCCACCAATGACTGTTCTAGGCCCCAAGGAAGAAAAAATGGTTTTGACGAGTCCCTTGCATCCAAAAATTTGGAAGAGGGTAAGCAGAGGGGAAAAAACCTCCCTCAATTCTCTCTGATAGAAAGATGTGAAAGGTGACATGGGAAATGTGTTATGGAGTCATAGGGAGTAAGAAAAATAATCATTGTGTCATGCTGTTAACACCATATCAACATCACGGGTGAGCATTAAAGTATTGATGCAAGGTCATAAAGTCAGCACCGCAAAGCAGTGTTAGAACATTTTTCTATGATTATTTTGCGCCTCTCAGCAACTCTCCAGTTACAAAGTGACTTTCCATTTCTTTAACACTGAGTGTCATTACCCTAGGTTTTTCAGAGGTCCCAGGGGCTGACTGACAAAACACTTTGGAAATATAAGTATTACGCCTAGACTTTTCATAGAAATTCATTTTTATGGTATTAGGGATAAACCTATGCCATAATACTTTGTAAAATGATATTAAAGAACCAATCTGGATATTTTTATGGTTACACAAAATGGATAGATCAAGCTGCAGCTGTGCCACTGTAGCACATAGCATAGACGTTACCTGCCCTACGCCAACTGGAGAGCTTCTCCCATTGGCATAGGTAATCCACCTCCCCGAGAGGTGCTAGCTAGGTGGACCGAAGACTTCTTCAACCTAGCACTGTCTTTGCCAGTGGTCAGGTCAGTATAGCTACGTCTCTCAGAGATGCGGATTTTTCACACCGCTGAGAGATGTAGTTATACCGATGTAAGTTCCTAGTGTAGACCAGGCCCCAAAGTGTTACATTTCTGTTTTTGTTTTATGGCACTCAGAACTTAACTAGATTTTAATAGTTGTGCTACTTTTTGTTTCCCAGACTCGGATCTTGTATGCCAATTCAGTCAATCTATTTTTTCCCCCTTCAAATGACGAATTCTTACCAAAAGTACTCTCAAACAGGGCTACAATGCAGCTATTGAATCTGAACTTGCATTTTTTTATTAACCTGTGCTATAAATGTTGGTATATCTTTAGGATCAAACAGAAAAGAAAAATTAAAAAAACAAACCCCTAAATATTTGGTAACTACTATATAATATTCTTCCTAAAGAGAACAGTCAATATTCTTGCTTTTTAGAAGGTGGGATAGGGAAATGTTTATTCACACTAAATAGCAGAAAGAGGCCTATAGTCAATGGACTATAGGTTTACAAAAATTGTCTTTTTTGTCCATTAAAACATTAAAGATAAAATTTCATGTTGTTTAAATTACAGCTTGCAGCATACACTTAAATTCCTTAATCTTTTAGAAGCCACTCCAATTCCAGCTTCCCTATAGGCATTGGCTTGCGACAGGCCTACTTTAAATTCTAGTTTATAAATTCAGCGTTTATTTGCTGAGCTGTCATCTTTACTATTATTACTTGTCAGGTTCCATACTCACATAAGCTCAAACTGCACAAATGGGGAGGGAGAGAGGGAGAATAGCAGAGAAGCCCAGGTGTCCTGTAGTTCTCATAAGAGCACAACATTAAAATTAGATTTAAAAGATAAACCAAACCTGTAAGCTTAACAGCTTTCAACTACCATACTAGCTTTTTTTAGAACTAAGCTGTCAAAAAACACAAGGAGCTGCTGTTTTATCCTTTCCAGATATTTCTTACTCTCTCAGAAGTGGAGGCCAAGCTGGTGGTTTTGAATTATCTTTTTATTGCAACTATTGCCTGCCAAGTTATGGTTTTGAATCAAACACATTTAAATTGCTTATAAAAACTCTCTAACACAATCTGCTGAGGATGCATCAATCATGGAGGGTGCAACGCAATTCTGGGATAAACATGACACATGGACCACAACTTTCCTGAACTCAACAGGAAACAACCTTTAGTACAAACACAGATAACCCCTAAATAAAGAGGCATATGCAGTGGCTTTCTGTTGCACAGGGAGCCCAACAAAATGTAAAACAAAGCACCATGAGGTTGCCTGTACGGTCCCTTTGGAACAAGCCAACCTTCCTCAATTGCAGCCTTAGAAACCAACCCTACAGTAAAAGGCTCCCCACAATCAGTACTGACAGCTTGATAAGACAGTGGCTTTTTGAGACATACAATGGTAGAGTGTAAACCATCAAGGGCAGGTCTACACTACAAGTTTACATCGGCACATCTTCATCGATACAGCTGCGCTGCTGCTGCCCATCTGGTGAAGATGCTTTAAGCCGACAGGACAGAGCTCTCCTACTGACATAGGGGGGCTAAGGTCGGTATAACCATGTTGATCAGGGGTGTGGATTTTTCATATTCCTGAGCAATGTAGTTATACCAAAGTAGGTAGGTAGTATAAACTAAGCCCTAACTAAATACAACCACATAAGAATTAGCAGTTCCCCAATAACGCTGTAACAACAGCAGATTACTGTAACATACATTAAGCACATAATGAAAGGTCACACAGCGGGAGCATTCTAACAGAAATGCTCTCCAGCTGAGGGTTCTGGGGAGCACTTCGTATCAGAGCCAGGAGAGGAGCTCAATAGGTTAAAGCCCCTTGGTCATCTGTCCAAACGGTGATGCCCTGGGATAGGCCTATTTCTTCCTGTAGCAGGAGTATCCCATATTTGGGACTTCTCCTGTGACAGCCTGTGAGCCTTCCACTGCCTGCCTAGTCCATTCTGCGTTGTTTCCCCAGCCTGTTCCTTTCCTTCATTAACTTCTGAAACATGACAGGAAGGAGGAGTCATGCACTCACAAAAGGAGAGTTTCATGCTCAGTTTAATTTGTATTCCCCCCCCCCCACCCCCGACCGATGCTCAGTTCATAGCTGCAAGCCTGCATGATTGTCAGAGCAGGGAGCACTAACAATTAGAGTGAGTGATTGATTGAGAGGCACAGGATGGCACTTTGCAGGTGTGCATGATGCCAGCAGGATTGGAAGGAGGTGAAAAACTGAGGGACAAATGTAAAGCAAGACAGGACGGGAGGGCAAAAAGCATAGCATGAGGGGGAAAAAAACAAAATCCAAGTCTTCCTCCAGTTCTGTAGTCTCCCTTCCAGCACTGAGCAACTCTCCATCCAGCCTGTAACTGGTATTTGACAGCTCTATTTTATCTCTTAAAGAACAATCAATCACCCCGGTTGGCTTCAGATCTCCCTTAACAGATCCGGGCCACAGAACCCCAACAAAATCCATCAGGCCAAAGTGGCCAACAGATCAAAAATCTCATAAGCATGATTTTGGTAACGTTAATGATAAATGTATTCCCAGCAATTGGCCAAACCCCTCCCTCACACACATTTTGTTTGTGTTGTTTTCTTTAAGATGGAAGAAATCTGTTTAGAACTAAGCTCTCAAAAAACACAAGGAGCTGCTGTTTTTCTTTCCAGGTAGTGTTTTCAATCACACTACTCCCTCCCCATTCTTCAGTTTACATGGTTCTGGAAATGTAACAGTATTATACTAACAGGGAAAGTTAAATGTTGATATTAATAGAAGGCAATCACTACTGAGTGTACACTTGTGTTAAACTACTTTTGGTC
The DNA here is from genome assembly GCF_965140285.1 of Lepidochelys kempii. NCBI lineage: Eukaryota > Metazoa > Chordata > Testudines > Cheloniidae > Lepidochelys > Lepidochelys kempii. Next base: position 45,479,008 of record NC_136385.1, on the reverse strand, counting down.
AATTGCAATCAGTAATGAACTTTGCTCCTTTCAAGTGCTACTTCAAAAACCACAAGGAAAATCACTCAAACAACTCTGGAGTAGATTTTAGATTTTCAAAGTGAAGTACTGTTAAGCCTGGATACAATGGAAATTCTGTTAGAATGTAGGACAACTAAATCCACTGTGTCAAGAAAAAGCACTTTAAAAAATATTCTAACAAAATGACTTCACAAGTACCATTTGCTCATTACATCCAGCAGCTGCTCGCTATATCTCAAGTACTAAGAGACACAAATACATGGATTTGCTCCACTCAAAGTATGGAGATTTCAGCAAATATCCAAGTATTTCATAAACTAATTTATTCAATAGACAAGTTTGGTTTGTCAGGTACGTTTTTCCATATGTATGATCTTGGAATACCACCATCTGACACATTTAAAATTTGCTGCAAGTTATCTCGACAAGTTGGAGTTGTGTTGGGTGTTAATCTTTCACTCACATGTCTTGTAAATAGAACCATAAAACAACTGATAGGCCAATCGGAATGACTACTACTGAGGTGAACAGTCAACTGTCTTCTGCAGTCATAGCTTAAAAAAAAAAAAAGGATGCTCATGCATTCAGTTTCTAAATCACTCACTCCCTGATTCTTCACTCAAACATTTAGAATGTAAGTAAACCCAATTAGTAGATAAGGTACAAAATTTGAAGGGATTCCTGAAGCTAAAAAATGCCCCACAATTCAGATTAAAGTGAAACCAGCTCCTGAAGGTACACACACTGTATGGAAACCTCACTCAACAATTCTGTAAAGTCCATAAAGGAATACATTTAAACAGCCGCATATTAAACGATCATTTATTTCCTTTAGCACACAGCTCAAACATTTACTATTCTTAACAAATGTAGGGATGGAGAAGCAAATTCAGTGTATCTGAACTTGTATTTCTTTTGCTGGTCAAGAAGGATAAACATGCTGAATATTCTGTTCCCCACCACCTTCCTTCTAGCCTGTCAGCACAATTCTAGTTTAATATACATTTACATTTATAAGCAGATAATCTTTAACCCTTCAGTAATAGTGGAGAAACAACAAAATAGAATTGAAAACTTCAAGGGGAAAAAATCCCCCCAGATTAGTTAGTTAAAAAAAAAAAAGAAAAAAGGACTGCATCAAGCACAGTGACGCTGATTACCTTAAAATAGTTAGTGGTGCTCACTGATCTATCCCTTAAATCCATCATTCTTTAAATCCATCCGAGATAATGCTATAATTTTGCATTCAAAGATCTTTGATCCAGAATCATTATAGTAATGATACAATTAGTAAAACTCCAGTTTTACTCATGCATTTTCAGTCTTCATTCATTTTTAAGATGTTCCCTCTTCAAACTATCACGTCTAGTGAAGTCTACTAAAATACAGTTGTGTGTAGCAGCATGCGTTTTGTCAGAGTAGACAAATTAACCAGAACCTAGCTCTATTACCCACAACAAGAACACTATCAGCCTTTTTTATCCAGAGTATCCATTAAGCTAGAATGATTCACTGCAAACATAGGTTATCCCATTTTACCAGGTTAGCCATCCCCTCACAAGCAGTTCCAAACTGCTAGCAGTTTAGGTTACACTGATTTTGTATCTCTGCAGTTCACCCTCCCATATGGATGCATGAGGATTTTATTCCCCCCAATCTAATCAAAATATTAATTCATAAAGATAACTTACAAAATAATGCATTAGTCTAGTCTTGGGTCACAGCAACTTGAGCCAGGTCTCCACTAGGACTGCTGTGCGAGTATAGCCTTACTATAATGAATGGCACAGTGTTCCTGCTACACTTGTGTAAGTATAGCTTATTCCAGTCCAGAGCAAAATAAGCTACTGGTAAAATTGTAGTTTTGATGGTGCAACTGAATCTACACTGAGGGCTTTTGCTGGCACAGCTATATTGGTTAGGAAGCATACTTCATCACTACCTTTGCCAGAGAAGTTTGTTGTATAGAATCATAGAATCATAGAATATCAGGGTTGGAAGGGACCCCAGAAGGTCATCTAGTCCAACCCCCTGCTCAAAGCAGGACCAATTCCCAGTTAAATCATCCCAGCCAGGGCTTTGTCAAGCCTGACCTTAAAAACCTCTAAGGAAGGAGATTCTACCACCTCCCTAGGTAACGCATTCCAGTGTTTCACCACCCTCTTAGTGAAAAAGTTTTTCCTAATATCCAATCTAAACCTCCCCCACTGCAACTTGAGACCATTACTCCTCGTTCTGTCATCTGCTACCATTGAGAACAGTCTAGAGCCATCCTCTTTGGAACCCCCTTTCAGGTAGTTGAAAGCAGCTATCAAATCCCCCCTCATTCTTCTCTTCTGCAGGCTAAACAATCCCAGCTCCCTCAGCCTCTCCTCATAACTCATGTGTTCCAGTCCCCTAATCATTTTTGTTGCCCTTCGCTGGACTCTCTCCAATTTATCCACATCCTTCTTGAAGTGTGGGGCCCAAAACTGGACACAGTACTCCAGATGAGGCCTCACCAATGTCGAATAGAGGGGAACGATCACGTCCCTCGATCTGCTCGCTATGCCCCTACTTATACATCCCAAAATGCCATTGGCCTTCTTGGCAACAAGGGCACACTGCTGACTCATATCCAGCTTCTCGTCCACTGTCACCCCTAGGTCCTTTTCTGCAGAACTGCTGCCTAGCCATTCGGTCCCTAGTCTGTAGCTGTGCACTGGGTTCTTCCGTCCTAAGTGCAGGACCCTGCACTTATCCTTATTGAACCTCATCAGATTCCTTTTGGCCCAATCTTCCAATTGGTCTAGGTCCTTCTGTATCCTATCCCTCCCCTCCAGCGTATCTACCACTCCTCCCAGTTTAGTATCATCCGCAAATTTGCTGAGAGTGCAATCCACACCATCCTCCAGATCATTTATGAAGATATTGAATAAAACCGGCCCCAGGACCGACCCTTGGGGCACTCCACTTGATACCGGCTGCCAACTAGACATGGAGCCATTGATCATTACCCGTTGAGCCCGACAATTTAGCCAGCTTTCTACCCACCTTATAGTGCATTCATCCAGCCCATACTTCCTTAACTTGCTGACAAGAATACTATGGGAGACCGTGTCAAAAGCTTTGTTAAAGTCAAGAAACAATACATCCACTGCTTTCCCTTCATCCACAGAACCAGTAATCTCATCATAAAAGGCGATTAGATTAGTCAGGCATGACCTTCCCTTGGTGAATCCATGCTGGCTGTTCCTGATCACTTTCCTCTCATGCAAGTGCTTCAGGATTGATTCTTTGAGGACCTGCTCCATGATTTTTCCAGGGACTGAGGTGAGGCTGACTGGCCTGTAGTTCCCAGGATCTTCCTTCTTCCCTTTTTTAAAGATTGGCACTACATTAGCCTTTTTCCAGTCATCCGGGACTTCCCCGGTTCGCCACGAGTTTTCAAAGATAATGGCCAGTGGCTCTGCAATCACAGCCGCCAATTCCTTCAGCACTCTCGGATGCAACTCGTCCGGCCCCATGGACTTGTGCACGTCCAGCTTTTCTAAATAGTCCCTAACCGCCTCTATCTCCACAGAGGGCTGGCCATCTCTTCGGCATTTTGTGATGCCCAGCGCAGCAGTCTGGGAGCTGACCTTGTTAGTGAAAACAGAGGCAAAAAAAGCATTGAGTACATTAGCTTTTTCCACATCCTCTGTCACTAGGTTGCCTCCCTCATTCAGTAAGGGGCCCACACATTCCTTGGCTTTCTTCTTGTTGCCAACATACCTGAAGAAACCCTTCTTGTTACTCTTGACATCTCTGGCTAGCTGCAGCTCCAGGTGCGATTTGGCCCTCCTGATAACATTCCTACATGCCCGAGCAATATTTTTATACTCTTCCCTGGTCATATGTCCAACCTTCCACTTCTTGTAAGCTTCTTTTTTATGTTTAAGATCCGCTAGGATTTCACCATTAAGCCAAGTTGGTCGCCTGCCATATTTACTATTCTTTCGACTCATCGGGATGGTTTGTCCCTGTAACCTCAACAGGGATTCCTTGAAATACAGCCAGCTCTCCTGGACTCCTTTCCCCTTCAAGTTAGTCCCCCAGGGGATCCTGGCCATCCGTTCCCTGCGGGAGTCGAAGTCTGCTTTCCTGAAGTCCAGGGTCCGTATCCTGCTGCTTACCTTTGTTCCCTGCGTCAGGATCCTGAACTCAACCAACTCATGGTCACTGCCTCCCAGATTCCCATCCACTTTTGCTTCCCCCACTAATTCTACCCGGTTTGTGAGCAGCAGGTCAAGAAAAGCACCCCCCCTAGTTGGCTCCTCTAGCACTTGCGCCAGGAAATTGTCCCCTACGCTTTCCAAAAACTTCCTGGATTGTCTATGCACCGCTGTATTGCTCTCCCAGCAGATATCAGGAAAATTCAAGTCACCCATGAGAATCAGGGCATGCGATCTAGTAGCTTCCGTGAGCTGCCGGAAGAAAGCCTCATCCACCTCATCCCCCTGGTCCGGTGGTCTATAGCAGACTCCCACCACTACATCACTCTTGTTGCACACACTTCTAAACTTAATCCAGAGACACTCAGGTTTTTCTGCAGTTTCGTACCGGAGCTCTGAGCAGTCATACTGCTCCCTTACATACAGTGCTACTCCCCCACCTTTTCTGCCCTGCCTGTCCTTCCTGAACAGTTTATAACCATCCATGACAGTACTCCAGTCATATGAGTTATCCCACCAAGTCTCTGTTATTCCGATCACGTCATAGTTCCTTGACATCACCAGGACCTCCAGTTCTCCCTGCTTGTTTCCAAGGCTTTGTGCATTTGTATATAAGCACTTGAGATAACCTGTTGATCGCCCCTCATTGCCAGTATGAGGCAGGAGCCCTCCCCTCACAGACATTCCTGCCTGTGCTTCCTCCCGGTATCCCGCTTTCCCACTTACCTCAGGGCTTTGGTCTCACTGACCCAAGCCAGTGAAAATATTTTGTGTGCGTGTGTGTATCCGTATGTACATGTGTGTAAATTATATGTATAGTGAGAAAAGCAAACTTTAATAACTAAGACTACATTAAATATCACCTTTTAAAAATGTTTTAATGCAAACAAATCTACCCTTCTTAATTAAAAAGCCAGTGAAATTGACAACTTGGCATGGCAGGAAAGACTACACTATGATTACATAGTAATACAGGGAACATTTCATCTTTGGCTTGCTTAGATCACCAACGCAGTGAATTATGAGTACTGACATTGTAGTCACTACATGAGAGGTTGTTTCCTACCACTGATATTTTGGAATTGAAGTTTTTGATTTAAAAGATGTATTTTCATTTCAAGTCAGATGAAGGAGCCAAGAGGAGATGGGAATTCATTTACTTCCGAAAGCAATTTATTGGGCTTCCTCTATTATGCTAGATATTTAAACATAAAACACCCCCACCACACCTTTCCCTACCCAATCTTCCTGCTGCTTGTACCTGACAAGTCATAATTCTGTTTATGATGCAACATTGTTACATTGCTGGAGGAATGACAGCCATGTCAAAATTCAGCATTATCACTACAGGAACAAACAAGAGAAGAGAAACAGAGGTCTTTTAAAGCAGATTTTTGGGGACAGATTCTGTCATCTTATGTCCATGAGTCATTGGGACAACCTGGAATAAGGTACTATCCAACATGAGTAATGGTAGTGGAATGTGTCACTTTAACAGGACGAAAAGGAGGACTTGTGGCACCTTAGAAACTAACGAATTTATTTGAGCATGAGCTTTCGTGAGCTACAGCTACAGCTCTGATGAAACGTTTCAGGGTAGCAGTCGTGTTAGTCTGTATTCGCAAAAAGAAAAGGAGTACTTGTGGCACCTTAGAGACTAACACATTTATTTGAGCATAAGCTTTCGTGAGCTACAGCTCACTTCATCAGATGCATGCAGTGGAAAATACAGTGGGGAGATTTATATACACAGAGAACATGAAACAATGGGTGTTACCATACACACTGTAACAAGAGTGATCAGGTAAGGTGAGCTATTACCAGCAGATGTCAAGAATTATAACATTCAAAAACCAGTCTGAGAACACTTCAGTCTCTTTGGTCACTCTATTACAGACCTAAAAGTGGCAATTCTTCAACAAAAAAACTTCAAAAACAGACTCCAACGAGAGACTGCTGAATTGGAATTAATTTGCAAACTGGATACAATTAACTTAAGCTTGAATAAAGACTGGGAATGGATGTTTCATTACACAAAGTAAAACTATTTCCCCATGTTTATTCCCCCTCACTGTTCCTCACACGTTCTTGTCAACTGCTGGAAATGGCCCACCTTGATTATCACTACAAAAGGTTTTGACCTCCCACCCCCTGCTCTCCTGCTGGCAATAGCTCACCTTACCTGATCACTCTTGCTACAGTGTGTACGGTAACACCCATTGTTTCATGTTCTCTGTGTATATAAAATCTCCCCACTGTATTTTCCACTGCATGCATCCGATGAAGTGAGCTGTAGCTCACGAAAGCTTATGCTCAAATAAATGTGTTAGTCTCTAAGGTGCCACAAGTACTCCTTTTCCTTTTGCGAATTCAGACTAACACGGCTGCTACTATGAAACCTTTAAGAGGAAGTAAGCCAGGAAATAATGGCATTTTAAAAGTGATTTAAGTTTTAACACACACACCTTTGAATATTTTTTCACACTTCTCACTAACTTAATATGTAAAAATGTTATAAAGACGATAAGCAAAAATCCTTTATTAGCTACAGCACATTGCAATGCTTTCAGCTACTATAGAATAAAATAATTATTCACATATATATAGGGGAAGGCCACAGAAGGAGTCTATCACTGCTGGAAGAATAACGGGATTTCCTGTACTGCAGTTATGTAAAGTCATCAGTACAATGAACTTCTTTCTCTGATACTCTGATTGCTACTGGCTAAGATTTTTAAAGCCGACTCATGGATTTAGACCCCCAAATCCCATTAAAATGAATGGGAACTAAGTGTCCAAATCCTTTAGGCAGCTTTGAGAATCTCAGCCACAGTGTTTATAGAGTTGAAAGTTAGGATCTTGCGGGAAAAATGGAAATATGGTAGAACCAGAAACAAGCAGGAGCGAGGTTGCAGGGACTGACCTCCATATGCAGACAGCTCTTTTCCTGTAACTGAAGGACAAATGATAGAGTAGTCTGTTAACCCAACTTGAACATGCCTCTTGTCCCTCCACTTAGCACACCTGAACTCTTCCACTACAAATAACTCCATGCAAAACAGTGAAGCAGGAGCTTCTACTTAATGCTACTTTAAAAATATTCAAGTATTTGAGAAGAACTTTAACGTTCTGTTCAAAACGTTAAAGATGGCCAGTTTAATTTTCCTTTCAGGAAAATGATATTGGTCAATGCTGTCTGGGTTTTTTAGAACAGCAAAATCCCTTAAGCAAAATCTGGGTCTCTGGCTACTGAGCCAAGCCCTTCACTTCACTCCTATGTGGAATAATGGGGTAATACAACTTTATAAAACATTATAAAGTCCTTGGATAAAAAGATTATTCTATTTTGCATACCTAAATGAGGCATATCAAGGTTCATTATATAATTTTAGCATGTCAGGGTTTCAACACAGTTAGGGGACCTGAGGAGAAATCCTCTGCTATGACTCCATCCTTGGAAGAGAGTTGGTAAAAGTTGCTTTAAATTTTGGACTGGCTGGGGGCTGGCATGGCCTTTGGCATAAATCAGAGTAGTACGGGGTTGCTCTAATTTACAGCAGCCTCCCAAGGACTCCCTACAATTTGTATTACAACCCAAAAATCAGCAAGTGCTATAGAGATACCCACTCTCCTGTCCCAACATGCCTCTGATGCTGTGGTTTGTGAGGTGGGCATGTAGGGCTGCCTACGGTGGCTCTGTGCAGGCCCCATACCAGGCAATTCTCCATTGGTTCCTGATAGCCACTGTAAGCTGCTGGAGCTGTGTATATGGGTCAGAGTGGAAGAGAGACTCTCCTTCGGTTTCCATCTTTGGCACCTCCACTGACTCCTTTTGTGACCCTGAGCAAGTCTAACTTCTCCACATCCATTTCTAATCTCAGATGGGAACAAGGTCACTTTTCTACCTGTGTAAGCTACGGATGCCAAACATTGTAAGTGACAAGCATATACTGTTAATATTTGGCAGTAAGTCAAAAAGCAATTCATTAATTGGGCTCCACATTTGACAGGTTCCTAACACCAGGTATAATTTCGATAAGAAAAAACAAATTGGTACATTTTGTCTTGGTAATTTACTTGAGAGCCATGTTTTTGCTCAAAGACATCATTGCATCTTGCAATGTGAAAACACATCATTGTAGATAAAGCATTCTGAGGTGTTTCCATTCATTGTAACCCTTCATTTTGGTAAACTGCACTCTTTATAAACAATGACCATATTCTAGCTTTCTTCAGGAAAACACACTTGGGAAAATAGCCAATATCAACAGAAAATATAGAGTTGCCACTGTGTATTCAGAACCACACTGGCTACTGTCCAGCTATCACGCAAACATTAAGAATTGTAAAGCTTCTGTAATTATTTTATTTATTTTCAACCAGGTACATTTACGGGAATCATGAACACATACAACATGGCAACTATCTATGCAGCCTGCATCTTCGTGCAATAAAACAAAAGCTATACAGCTATGCAGGAACCGCAAACCAAATGGTTATCAGGATATTCTGAAATGTTAAGGAAAGAATAAGTTGTGTCTTCACCAAGAAAAAAATCTCCCTTAAAGCTTCCTTCACAGCAAGTTGTGGGCCTGCCAAGAGACAACCCATTAATTGATGTTTGAACGTGTAGTTTTTGAATGGAGATTATATAAATAAATAAAAGTCAGCAGCAATTTTCTAGCATGCATCATGAAAACAGCTAGCTGTTTTATACAAAGATCATCCCAGCTGAGTGGCCAGAGATTTTTTTTTAGGGCAAATTCCTATGTCAAAGGTCATCTTATTAATACAGAAGCACACTCATATCAATGTCTTTATATTTTCTGACATGGAAATTATGTGCCCAATCCTGCCCACTGTGAACTCTGTGACTTGAGGGTTTGCAGGATCAATCCCTAATTTATTGTTGTTCGATTATAAATGGAAACTTTAGTATCCACGAAAGAGATAGTATATTCTAAGGCCCAGCACAATTTGCCTTACATGTTTTTTCCACGTACACATCTACCAATGCACCTGTCTCAAACTAAAACATCACCACAGTGTTGATATCAAGTGGCTGCCAACTGTAACAAGTTGTGGTGTTTGTATTGTGGTGTTTGTGTGGAGTGAAAGAGAAATCTAACTTGAATCCATCTCTCTAGAGAAAAAAATAGTCTGAAAAGCGACTGCTAACATGTCATTGTGGGGTTCCAACATTTATGCTCAATGACATCCAGACGCTTAATACATTTTCTAACTGATAGTCTTGTAAACTCAACTTGGGATCTGAAAAGGGGGAAAAATAGGGTTTTTTTTTTTTTGTTAGTGTCCTCCTCTTCAAACTCTTCAACATTCACATCACCTGTAACTCATCCATCCCCAATACAGCTGCTAGGGTGACTTTCACTTCATTCATTTAATTTTAATAAACACATTATAAAGAATGGCTCTGCATTAATTTGTTCATTCACTGCTGTTGCCTTGGGTTTTTCTTCTTTCCTTTTAATCACAAATTGTTATCAAAACCATCAACTGCTGGGTTAAATAATCTAAGGCTTAATCAGAGGACTGTTTAATCAGAAATGCTGTATGTACTTGAAAACAAAAGCATATTCAGTACAGATCAAAAGTATAGATTCCAGACTGTGAGACTATTAATGGATATAATCTTTTCTGCAACACCAGCAGAATATTGATAACAAGAAAAAAGAACTTTCTACTCGATAAGGAGCACATCACAACAATGAAGCATTATTTGAAGTGTTTTCTTCTTAGCATGAGACATCCCTAGACACCAGCGTGTAGTCCTTTTAAATTCAGGCAGATAACATACACTGGAGTATAATCTCTCCAGAGATATGTACAGTAGTTCCCCATGAAAATTAAAGTGGTTCACTTGCGTGTATCAAGAAAAGGCTGCATAACTGATGGGGATTGGGGATAGCACGTATCAGCCCTACTCTTGGATCCACAGAGGCTGGATGGTCTATAGACTGACTCACCACCAGCTGTTGAGAAATGCCTATGTTGTATTCTGCTGTGCTCAAGCTCTGCCCACAACCCCAACCACCTTTGTGTGTGTAGCATCCAAGAAGCAGCAGAACAGCAGGGGGAGGCTGCATAAGTCAATGCCACACACTTGCACGCTGTAACCCACTGCTCCACAGCAGCGCATGCTGTAGCCAATCCTTAGACTGTCTGGGGCAGTTTCTTTTGGTTTCCAGAGAAGGGGAGAAAAGGCAGGGGCATAGCAGAGCACAGCCCACAGGATCACAACTATGAGACTGCAGTGCCCAAGATCCCTGCTTATGGAGTGGGGAAGCAGCTGTGCAAAACTTGTAACTGGTGCTCCATGACCAACTGCAGAGTTGGAGGGGAGAGGACCTTTGTGCAGAAACCAGGATTTTGGCATGCGAAGAACAGAAAGTAGATAGGGAGAGGGCAGAAAAACATTCACCTTGTTCAGAGGTGCAACTGACCATCAAGATCTGATCAAAATGCCCTGCAAGAGGAGCCAAACCACCAAAAGCCACAAGATAATAAAAGCCCCTGTACGATACTTTGTGGGTGGCTGGAAATAATGGTGGTGATTTCCTTAGCAGCCTACAGGATTTAAATGAATTCCATTAAAATGAATGCTATAAAAATCTCAACCAATCAGCAAACGCGTCCTCCCAACCATGAAAGACTCGCAAACTTCTGCACAATTCTTTAAGTTGCTTAATACCTTAGGACATGCTGGACCATCCAATGTGGACCTTCCATATCTGCACTGTATTTACATTCTTTCTTATGGACGGATTTATGAAATTATTCTTTTCAGAGATAACATTGCGAAATTCCTTTCTATGTTTGATTGAAATTTCTGCTCCACTTCAAATTAACATATTAAGCCCACAAGCATTATTTTACATAAATCATTGCATTTCAATGTATTCTAGAATGCAGCAAATATGTATATAGGGTTGTGGAGGCAGGGGCAGAAGTGGAAGAGAGATCAACAGAGAGAGGGAAGAGGAATAATAAAAAAAAAACTTACAGGGATTGTAAACCACTAAGTCCTCTAATGGCCTCATTAGGTACAGTCTTCAGCTGATTGTTCTGTAGGGTTCTGTAGAAAAATCTTTGTTAGTGAAAGATTTTCACAATAATCTTTAAAGTATCTTCTATTTGACATAAGAGATCATATTCCTCGTTAGTGGACTTTTTGCACAAGAAAACGCATTTTGGAATTAAGACAAAATACTCAACGACAATTTTAAAATAATCGTGAAAATGTCTTGCTTCAGCTACTTACACAATCACTCCATTAATTAAACAATCTACATCAATGGGCCAGATTTCTTGAATATAATGGGCCAAAATCATCTCTGATATAAACTGTTGCAATTCCCCTTGACTTCATTGGGAGCTGCAACAATTTACATTGGAGCTCAATTTGCTCCAATAAATGGCATTTTATTATTTACCAGTGCTTGCATTTTCATGGTTGTTTCTACTGATTCCTCTATTTCTAGAAAAATGGCACCAAAGTATAATTTATTTTAATAATTGCATTTGCATAGTGTGCTGATTATAAAGCATTTCTGGGCACACAGAAATGTTAGTGAATAATGTCAGCAAAAAAATACAAAATGGTAGAGAGTCTGCAACGAACTATTCAGGAATCCAGCCTGTTCTCTTCACCATTCTCTATAGCCTCACCCACACTTACCTTTGCCCCTCCATTTTGTTCTATAATGGAACCATACTGTGGGATGTACATTGTTGATTTTATAGAGAGATTTCTAAAGAAAGGTAGTGACAGGCTACATTAAGTTATATCAATTCTATAAGTTACCTTATAAGACAACTTTTTGGTCGCGGTGAAGAATATTTTTTATCAACAGCATTTTAATGGTTGATCTGTTTGCTGTTATGAAACGGGTCAATAGATGGTTTGTGTAAGTGTAACTATGCAAGTACATTAACAGTCAACTAATATACTTAGGTTTAAATTTTGTAAGAATTGACAAAAATGTTGGATGCCCAGCTTCAGATCATAGGCACTGACTCAGTGGGTGCTCTGGGGCTAGAGCACCCACAGGGAAAAAATGGAGGGTGCAGAGCACCCCCGGTAGGCTCCCCTGCTCCTCCACCAATCAGCGCCTCCCCCTCCCTCCCTCTCCACGCCTCCCACGATTAGCTCTTTCGCAGCATGCAGGAGGTGCTGGGTGGGAGGGGCATGACACACTCAGGGGACGGGGTGGAACAGAGCAGGAAGAGGAGGGGCAAGGCCTTGTGGAAAGGGGTGGAGTGGGGGCGGGGCCTGGGACAGAGCCAGGGATCAAGCACCCCCTGGCACATTGGAAAGTGCTGGCACCTGTACTTCAGATACCTTATAGGGGCTGATTTTGAGTACCTTCCCTGCATTTACCTTACAAAACCGCCTGTAGCACTGTTGCAGATGAGGAGTTTCTCAGTCCTCCCCTCTTACTCCTGGGCCTATGCTTCTTTCCTCACTGAAGATTTCCCTTTCTTCCCCTCAGGGGCCTTTCTCTCATCCTCTTTGTATCCCTGCTCTATTGGGCCAGTCTTCGTTTAAACGCACCCCTGTTACCCAAGCGCTAAAACTTCAGGACAGAGATTGGTTTCATTTTTAAAATCTGGTTTGTAACAGGAAGCTAGTTTCAGCCTTAACTGTAGAGCAGCAGCTGTAGTGGATATTCTCATTTGCTGGGGACAAATAGGGCACAGCAACAGTGGCACTGCCTCGCTTAGAAATCCCTCTACTGGTCAATTTCAGTTATAGGAGTTACTGGCAGTGTTATATATTTTCTAAGGGAGTTGGAATGGCACCCCAAAACTATTTAGGCTCTCATACTACATACATTACAGTAGCATCTGAACTCCTGACGGGATAGAAGGAGAAAAGCCTAGGTGGCTTCCTCTGAACCCTCTTGGGTCCATTGTTTCTCTCTCTTTTGGATAGCCAGAGAGGAAGGAGAAAAAGAGACACACCCTGTGGTCTAACAGTTAGTATTTTTCTACCACAAGACATATCTGGGAGTCAAACATTATTACTCCAATAAAATGTAATAATTACAGTTTAATCCAGGTGACAACTGTTTTTATTATTGAATGCACATCGTCTTCAAGGTTAGCACTCCCAAGGGATTATGGAAAAAATAACAAAGCAGCAAAGATTTTCATGTTAGTGTACTGTCTGAACAAAAAATTCTGTTTCTGTCCAGCCTATCAGTAAACATGCTGACTGTGCAAGAAGAAAGTACACAGCAAGCTGTGAAGCTCTAAAATTTGATTACTTACAGCACTTTGAGTTCTTTCAACCCAGACAAGGCCTTCGTATGGATAAAAGAAAGGTCATTGCCAGCCAGTCGTCTGGAAAAAAATTGTAATAATAATTCAGACTCTGAAAATACACTATATTTTACTGTCTAATACTGTCTAATAGATGAAACCATCAATGCATCAAAACTTGCATCAGATTATACCATATCTGCGATCCTCACATTTACCACCATTCACTCACAATTACACATTTTCAGTAAAGCATAATGCATTAAAATCACTTATCTGGAGCCAAATTTGTGATCAACCCATGTAATCATATACTTTCCTCTTACTTTTACTATAGTTATCGGATTAATGCAATACATGAAGAAGCAGCTCTCAGAAAGTAGAGAGCGCTCACACAGACTCTTTCCAACTTGAGGTTTTCCTTTATGATAATTTAAGAATATGTTTATATTCCCACCCAGCCACCCTAGCTCAAAAAATCAATAAAGTCTGGTATCACCCCAAGAACATAATCCTGTAAAAAAATCAGAAGGCTTCCTCATTCTTCAGCCCCTTATTTATAGCAATTAAAGGAGAGACTGAAAATGTAAAACTAACACACCAATGGATGAGTTAAGATTCTTCTTATGAACCTGGGTTTGAAAAATGAGTTAACTGCTATCAATATGTTCCTGAGGCTTCCAGCATAGTTTAGGTGAAAAGAATACTCAGTTATCCACGTTTTTAATCTAGCCACCAGCTTCTAAAGAAACTATGCAGTCAAGCAGCAAGAGTTAGTTGCTAGACAGAAGGATGTGGAAAAAGGTGTGTGCTGAACATCTTAAAATTCAGATGATGTTCACTACTAGATTCGGGGCGACAGCCTGGGTCCACTGAAGTCAATCACAAAGCTCTCATTGATTTCAATGGGGCCAAGTCTCTCCTAGATACTAATGCAATCCACCTTAACAAACTAACATTAATCATCACTATAATAAGTATAGAAGTTTCTTCAGAACACAGGGTGAAAAAAACACTCAAGCAACAGAATTTCAGCTACTTATTTTTCCCCTTGTATTTTCTTCAAACCTTTTGCCAACTTCCAGATGGGTACTTGCTGCGTGGTCTAACTTTGCTGAGCTCCTAATATTTGCGACACTAGATATTTTATTAAGGTAAAAGATAAAATGCAGGCCACCTGGTAATCCCTAGCTGCCAAAGAATGAGAACATTACAACAAAGGATCATGTCAGCCAAAATATTAGCTTCCTTATTTGCTTTATTATCTAAATTGAGATCTGAAGACATCAGTGTAGATTATACAATGGAAACATACAATGGGATCATTTATACAAAACAATAATTGTTTCTGACTTTTTCTTTGTAAAAAAAAAAAAAAAAAGTTAAGAGCAGATTACAAATGATCATCTCTGTTCCAGAGAATTGTAAATTGATCCAGCATCAAGGGGAAAACACTAGCATATTGTTTCTAAAGGGGAGATTACAGTAATAGCAACAAACCCATCAACCTGATTAATAGGTAGCAGGTTTAAAAATAACAAAAGGAAGTACTTCTTCACATAATGCTCAGTAAAACCTATAGAACTCATTGTCATGGGATGTGGTGAAGGCCAAAAGTATAACTGAGTTTCAAAAAGAATTAGATAAATTCATGGAGGATAGGTCCATCCATAGCTGCTCATCAAGATGGTCAGGAATGCAATCCCATACTCTGGCTATCCCTAACTCTCCAACTGCTAGAAGTTGGGACTGGACAACAGGGGATGGATCACTTGAAATTGCCGTGTTCTGTTCACTCTTTCTGAAGCATCTGGCATTGTCAGAGACTGTATAGTGGGCTAGGTGGACTACTGGTCTGATCCAATGTGGCCGTTCTTATGTTTCTTCACTCCAGTCTTAGAGTGGTAAAAAGGTAGCAAAATTACTATTTTGTTCATCTCATCTTTGTAATCTCTCACTGTGTGTAACAGATCATCCTAGACATTAATTCTGTCTGCTATGGAAATCTGCCTATGATTGAATGCATGCCATAATAAACTGCTGCATATTAATTAGCTTCCAGTCCACCTGACAACAATAATATTTTTGTATATAAACAAATGGAGGAGTGACTGTCCTTCGTGAACAGGAAGGCGATGGTGTAACAAGTGTTATCCGTGTCCATGTACTAGCAAGCCAAAGAAAAAGGGAGTTTATAATTTTTGTGAATTTGTTCCACAAATGTCACTTGGGACTCTGGTGGCATGAATAAACCCCCCAGGTCTAAGGTTTGACAACATGGTTTACGTAGTCATGGTCAGAATCCATCAGAAGAATTGCAGCTGTAGACCCTGATACTCCAAAGATGGAAGCAAGAGTGTAAAAAGCATGCAAGAAAAGAAGTCTTACTGAAATAAATGGAACTATTCAAGTCACAAAGACTTAGCAGGATTGGAATTTTAATATGCATAGTTCAGGCACACTACTTTTTTTTAAAATTACAGTAGCACCTAAAAGCCCCAATCAAGGCCATGGCCCCATTGTGCTAATTGCTGTACCTGTTTTCCAGATTCAAAAAAACCTTACTCTTTCCCACACTCTCAAATACAACAAACTGCAGAGGTACAAGTATGCAGTGTTGCCAACTCTGTATTATTGGTAGCATTACTCTAGCACCTAGAAACCCTAGTCACGGACCAGGACCCCATTGTGTCAGGCACTGTGCAAACATGGAACAAAAAGATGGTCCCTGCCCCCAAACTGCTTACAATGCAAGTATAAGACAAGAGAAAACTCTTGTAATTTTATGGCAAGTCACATTGTCACCTTGTGTTGTTCTTAAAGCCCTGTTTCCTGGAGACAGGTAAATACACAAGACACTCAGCTTTTTTTGTTTGTTTGTTTTTGTTAAAATCAGTTTCTAGCCCTCCGGTTACAGAGAAAAACTGAGGACGTGCCCCAAGTGCAGTCTAAAGGCTTTGACACCAGAAGGCCAAAAAACCTAGAAGATCTAATACTGATCAATAAATTTTTTTAAATCTCATGATTTTTTATTTTTTAGAATTCAAACAACTGAAAAACTTGCATGGCAATGAAAAACAAATAAGTTCAATGCTATGTTTCCCAGCCAGTTGCTGTAAATGGTTTGTATTAAATTTAGATTTTACATTTTTTTTCTTGAAAAAGCATGCAGGTCTTTCTTTTTAATGATTTCCTAAAAAATGCACTGAGAACTAATATGTATAAAATGTGTTGGCTCCCTGCAAAGTGTATGAGCACTTATGAACCTGCATTTTGCCAGTTAGCTCCAAAACACAGCTATTTATTAAAAGAAAATGCAAACTGATTTTTAAAAATCAAAACAGAAACTCTTACACAAACAGAAACAAACTGAACATATAGCCCCAAGTTATATCAGCTGACAGTTATTGATATTGATAATCTAGCATTTATTTAAAAAAAACCACCATTCCCCACAAATTTATGAACAGCAGCAGTTGCTTTGGGATTTGGTCAAACATCTGCTACAATATTTTTTATTAAAAAAAAAAAAAAAAGTTGAACACCAATACCATCCACTGTCACGGAAGCAACATATTGTGCACTAGAAACAAGATGCAATGAAGCAAAAGCAAGGCTTGCGTGACTTTAAATAGGAATACTTAGTCTACCTTAAGGCAACTCCTGTTTATTCAGCCTGTTGCAACCAACCAACAGAAAAACTGCAATCCATTACATTTCCGTTTAGCTTAAGTCTGGCAACTTTCCAGGAGACAGGATGCAACTGGCCAAGTGTGCAAAGGCTGTACGAATCAGTTTTCCAAATATACATTTATCATGCGTGTACTAGCCTTGGGGACCATGGCTTCTCATCAGGAGGTTCCAACTATGGTTACCCAGTTGGCTAAGACTAAAATATTATGCACCATTTTAACAAACTTTCTTCTGCTGAAGCGATCAGGATGGGGATATTTTTCTTCATAGAATAAGGTTTCGTTCAAAACCAGCCAAAGAGAAATGGGGGGGGGGGTCCCACATCTTCACTTGTTTTGCATATGTGCTGTAACTGAAAAGCCCGAAGTCAGATTCTCAACGTTATTCTTAACACATGTTAGAGAAGGAATGAATGGAAGATCAACAGATTGTTTGAGCCATGCCCAGGATTTTTGGTGGAAGATTACAAACTAAATTAAAAACACACACAAACAGGCTCAATTTACACTTTTAACTTCTATTGGCATAGCTATGTTGTGTCAGAGTGTTGACTGGTTGTAGGAAGGCCGGAGACCAGTCAAGAGATTCATCTCCCTACCCGTATCTATCATCGGGGTTTAAGATCGCACAAAATAAAAACCAACAAGGCAGGGCAGGAGTAAAACACAGGTACGTTTATTAGACCAACAACAGTTAAACAAGTAAACGGGGTATACTTTAAAGGACTCCCAACACAGGTTAGTAAGGTAAATAGGTAAAGGTGGCACTACAACTATACTGACTGTGACCAAAAAGGGTTTTCTCCCTCCCTAAGACAGGTCCCAAGTGAGGGGTATGGAAGACTTAAAAGGACCCTACCATTTCTCGCAACTTGCGTCTGGAGCCTCATGACACAAATCAGGTCTGGAACCAATCAGGTTGCTCAATATGGTGAAGAGTGGACCTCAGGCAAGAGGCAGGCGATAACTCTGCTTGATGCTGGTGATTCTTCTTTCTCCCTCCCTGCGTCATCGCAGGTGCAAGTAAGATCCCGATGAGAGAGTGGCCCCTAGCAGCTCACCCTTGCGTGCAAGTGTGTTAAACCCTCTCACCACCCTAAGGCGCCGTGCTCTGGCTTACGCACCCAAGTAGTCCACACTGCTGTGGTCCAGCACTCAGCCACTCAGATGGGCAGCCCCGTCCTTCTGGCGTGCTAGCCCCTATATGCCCTGCTGTTCCCGGGCAGATGACATGTCACATGGCTACTTGGTTTCCCACCTTTTCGGTAGAAAGGGTGGGAAACTATACCTGAAGTGGGGGAAGAAGGGCAGCCAAGATGGATTCCTAGTTGTTGTTGCCAGAAATTCAAGATGGGCATATGGGTATTAATGCCAAAACAGAAATTTCCCCCCGACAGTGGGTATGAAAAAAACCACATGAACAGCGGACGTAGCTATAGCAACAAAAACCCCAGTGTAGACTCAGCTACGCCGACAGAAGAGTGGCATAGGTAACATTGTTCGTAGAGGTGGTATTCCTAAGCAGGCAGAAAAACAGTTTTTGTTGGTTTATGCTGCATCTACACTAGAGGGCTATGCTAGCATAGCTGTGTCAGCTCAGGCTCTGTAGCGTAGTCATGGCCTAGCTACCATCTATTTGCATGTCAGTTTGTCTCTGGAAGGAAAAATCAGAGCTTTACCAAGGGAGAGATGTCTCAAAACTAGGGAGGTAGTGTTGCCAGACCAGTCCAGAGCATTGCTCCTGGATGTTGGAAGCAAGTGGAAAAGGAAAAGGACCTAGGGGTGACAGTGGACGAGAAGCTGGATATGAGCCAGCAGTGTGCCCTTGTTGCCAAGAAGGCCAATGGCATTTTGGGATGTATAAGTAGGGGCATTGCCAGCAGATCGAGGGACGTGATCGTCCCCCTCTATTCGACATTGGTGAGGCCTCATCTAGAGTACTGTGTCCAGTTTTGGGCCCCACACTACCAGACGGATGTGGATAAATTGGAGAGAGTCCAGCGAAGGGCAACAAAAATGATTAGGGGTCTGGAACACATGAGTTATGAGGAGAGGCTGAAGGAATTAGGATTGTTTAGTCTGCAGAAGAGAAGAATGAGGGGGTTTTGATAGCTGCTTTCAACTACCTGAGAGGTAGTTCCAGAGAGGATGGTTCTAGACTATTCTCAGTGGTGGAAGAGGACAGGACAAGGAGTAATGGTCTCAAGTTGCAGTGGGGGAGGTTTAGGTTGGATATTAGGAAAAACTTTTTCACTAGGAGGGTGGTGAAACACTGGAATGCGTTGCCTAGGGAGGTGGTGGAATCTCCTTCCTTAGAAGTTTTTAAGGTCAGGCTTGACAAAGCCCTGGCTGGGATGATTTAATTGGGTATGGGTCCTGCTTTTGAGCAGGGGGTTGGACTAGATGACCTCCTGAGGTCCCTTCCAACCCTGATATTCTATGATTCTAAGTGGGTGATGTTGGGGGCTGTGGTCGGTGGGATGTATGTCAGGACTGCTGGGATGGGGAGGGGGCAGGAATCTTCAGCATAAGTGGGAGTTGGTAGAAAACCACTATAAACCTGCTCTGATCAGCTAGTTAAATTAGCTTTATGGAGTGGCCCAAAAATAGCTGAAGCATACCAGTTAATCCTGCCCTTATTTGAAGTTTGTGGAGACTATTTACGTTGCAAAAACAATATTTTACATGCACCGTTAATGGGCTTTTTGACTAACTATATGTGTACTTCAGATGTGCCTTGCTCAGGGGCGGCTCTACCAATTCTGCCGCCCCAAGCAGTAGCCACCGAATTGCCGCTGCGGGACACGGACTGCCTCCCCATTCTAAATTCCGCCCAGAAACCCTGCTTGCAAAGCTGGTGCCTGGAGCCGGCCCTGGCCTTGCTACAAAGTCTGGCACATAAAAGCTGGGTTATGACTGTTTTATCTTGATATAGTATGCGTACTTATCACCAACAGATACAGTCGCATAATTGCTATTGCACAGATTTTCAGTGAAATAAAATTTACTGGAAGACGGTTAGGTGATGAATATGAGTGCTTTATTGTGTGTGACGTCATCATACAAGAAAGTCTCCAAAAATTTCTTCACACATGACAGAATTACCTACTTCAGGTCATGTCTGCAGGGCTCCTGCACTATAAAAAAATACATCATTGCTTAGTACCCCTGAAAATTCTTTAAAAGAAAAAGGGTGGGAGCTAAATTTTGCTGTAAAAAAAAAAAAAAGTACAATATTTACCCAGTCCAGCGAGGTGTTGAGTGCCTCCTCCCTGCAATGGAAGTGGATGACAACTCCACACCTCAAAGGAGTTCTCCTTACCTTGAAGGACTGGTCCCTAAATATCTATAGTTTAACACAGAAATCAAACTCTTTTCTCCAGTTCGTCAAGAATAGTCTTCATGGGCTAGATTTTGACCAGCCCCAAAACAGCCAACCAAGGGAGTAAAGAGTCCCTTCCTAGGATAATTACATTAAGGCTACTTAGCTCTTGCTGTGAGTGCTGGGGGGAATGCAGGGGTTGTGCATCAGATGTCCCTTCCCAGGAAACAGAAGGGACATTGTCCTCCTGCCAGGCTTGGCAACAACACGGGCCGGCTCCATGGTGGGGCCAGGGGGAGGCAGTCCTACACCTTCAAATGGACTGTAGCAAATTCCTCCACCCTGATAACAACAGAGGACCCTGGGAAGAATCAGGCCTCTCAGAGGTTCAGTGGTTTGTGAGGCTCTTCCTGAAGCAGCACAGCTTATGCCCTTTCCAAAGGGCTGCACTAAAATGCACAGTCTAGCCTAGAGTTGTTTTTTTGGTATCCCCTTAATTTCTTTGGCAAAAGACTAATGAAAAATACAGTTATGCTGCTGAGTGATGAAGCAGAAGGAAATCAGCTATCAAAAGATCTTGATTAAATGCAAATATTTATACCATAAACGACAGTGCAGGGAATGGTACAGCTGCTAAAAATCTCAGTAACATTACTTTCCCGTACAACCTTGCAAATATTTTGCAGATTATTCTGGCTGTCATCACTTCTGGCTCTAAATACGCTTTCACCTTTTATTTTCTGAAATTTTTTAAAAATTGAGTTTGGCTATTTCATGTGCCACTCTGAGCTGAAAAATTAAGCATCCTGACGTATGGAGGAAGGTTTGTAATCATGCACTTACTGAGAAACATCGCTATGAAAGAATCACTAAGAATTTCCTGTTCAACACACTGTCCCATGGTCTGTTCTCCTGACATCAAAATACAGTGAATTAGACACTTCCAAACTCTCCAGAATATCACACTTAGTGGTTCTGCTAAGAACACAGATATATGGAGTTAGCCCAATGGTCTCGTCTTAAGTGTTTGCCAGTGTCATAATACACAAAGTTAATTCATTGTCTCTTACTTCTCAGGCAGGAAGGGGAAGGAGTATTGCAAGGACCCAACCTGAGGTGAGAACTAAGTAGTGTCCTGCATTGTTCAGAAAAATCACTACAACCAATAACTCCTTGGCCGGAAGTAAGTGGAACTTTAAATAAAATTGTGTGCCTGAATAACTTGGAGGCTCCAGCAGGGAAGTATCTGCCCCCAAAGCCTGGGAAAAAGATTAAAAAGAAAATGGATGGGAGAGTCCCCAGGCCAGCCACTGAGGAGAAGGGCATAGACAGACAAGGACAGTTCCTGTGAGTCAAGCTGTTAATAAGTCAAGCAGACTGCTTTCTACAGAGAATTCAGTTGATAATGGCTAGTGTTTAATGCAGCTAATTAGCAACAAGGGCTGCTCCCAATTGCCTTAAAGATACTTTTGAAGATGAAGGAATGTGGCAGGGTTACACCAGGCATTTTGATAACCTCATCTCTTACTATCAAAGTCACTTCCGAGAGTACTGACTCAAGAGGTCAACACGTCAAAAAATGACATTGAGAGCACAGAAATGCTGATGTGCTGGTACTGCACCATCAATTCAAGACATGCTATTTGGGAAGTAACACTGCTATACAGATTACAAAGGCTTGGTCTACACTTAAAAATTAGATTGACCTAGCTATGCGCTCAGGGTTGTGAAAAATGTTGCATCTTGAGTGCCATTGCTAGGTTGACCTAACTCCTGGTGTAGACATGGCTAGGCTGACGGAAAAATTCTTCCATCAACCTAGCTACTGCCTCTCAGACAGATAAACTACATTGATGGAAAAACCCCTTCTGTTGACGTGGGAAGCACCCACATGACGGCACTATAGCTGCAGTACCATAGTTGTGCTGCTGTAGTGTAGACATGGCCCTAATGCCACTAGCTCCTGCAGGTATATGGCATGCAAGCGACTGGTTGAAAGACACCTATGTATCAACTGACGAAAGTGTACTTCCTCTGTGTTCATCACAGGCATCCTATTGCTACATCGATGGAACTGCTACTTATAACCTGCACTAAAGGAACTGCTGCATTAGACTGTACAGCTCAGAGTTGTAAGAGTAAGACAAATTACATTTAACTACTTAATGATGTTAGGTTCTCTTTCATTCCTATTATTATCTGTATTACCATAGTGCCTAGGAACCACAAATAGGGCAGTGCTTCCAAGGAATAAAATATTGAGGGAGAGAAAACCTTTGCATTTATATGACTATCAAGAACCACTCTGTTATGATTATCTAAGCTCGCTGGTTGACTAGTGCGCTCAGAATAATTCAGTCATTCATAGTATCCCATTGTTGTAAAGTTGAACAAATTCAGGAAGTGGCCCATTGCCCCAAAGGATTGGATTTTGGGGCAGTAGTAGGTAAGATAAATGAATGTGTGTCTCATAGGATGGCACAGCATTTTTTGTTAGTCACAACATGCATCCTTGGTAGGAGTCCAGCACCATCGATTATTTTACATGGCATAGCCAGTGACCTCAAGTCCAAATGCACCTTATTTGTATTATGAAAAGAGGATTCAGAATGGCTGGGGAATACCTTCCACGACATCATCTTCTGAGAGTTTGATGCCAGACATAGCACGCTGAACCAAAGCACTTCTGGAGGCCGCAAATTCCTGAGTCCTCTCTCTTTTGGTAAGTTAAATGGTACAATTATGAGACAGTCTGACAACCCTGCTACCGAATTGTTGGGACACGTTAACCACCGGTGTAATTCTACCAAAGTCAACAGAATGGACTCAGGGATAGCATTTGACCCATCATTCAATTAAAAATTGATTAAAAACATCACTCAGTCTTCTCTCTTATTCTTGACCGGATGCAACATGAACCCCTAGGAAGCCTTCTGTTCTTGTTTTTCAACCCAGATGGTGGTGAGCCTCAAGATATTTGAGCAGGGAATTAGGTCCCCTCCTCTCTCTGTGAAAAGCTTCATACACAAATGTTTGCTGTAATTTTCTTTCTGCAGTTTTCTGGGATAATTCCCACCCTGGCTGTGTCTCTTGTCTCTGTAATAGCTTGTTGGCTTTTGTATGTCTGTCACGGGTTTGCTATATAAATGCATATGAGGTAGTGTGCATTGCCTGCCATCACCCACTGGAAACTGGTATTCCTTGCTGTAAGTTAGAATATTGGTGAGGAATGCAACACCCATTTGTTGTAAGATTAATAAGTAATGTGTCCTTTTCTTAAATTTAATTATTGTATTTTGGCAGCACGCCTAGGGATCCCAGTCAGGAATCAGGGCCCTACTGTACTACGTGCTCTACAGACAGATACCATAAGATGTATGTTGGTGTATTAGCTCTGATTGTGAAGCAGCTTTGCAAGCAAGATCCAAAGCAACCTTCCTGATCTTTTGCATCTTAATTTATCACAGGTCCTCTACACCTGGTGTGATAAATTGGGGGGGGGGGGGGCGGACTCCCTTTTGTGGACACCCAGCCAGCCAGTTAGCTATAAAATTCCTCTTAGTAGCTGTTCTCTACTTGCTTTACCTGTAAAGGGTTAAAAAGTCCACAGGTAAAAGGAAAAGAGTGGGCACCCAGCCAAAAGAGGCAATGGGAAGGCTAGAACATTTTAAAATTGGGAAAAAAATTCACTTTGTTCTGTTCTGTTGCTGTTCTCTGGAGAGAAGGGACAGAGCAGAGACAGGGCTGGGACTATGCTGTAAAAAGCTTTTTGTCAGGTATGGAAATCATCAGATCATACCTAAACCCTACTCATAAATCAGAAAATGTCTAGGAATGTTAGGTTTATTTCTGTTTATTTCTTATTGGCTTGTGGACTTCTCTGTGCTAACCCCAAATGCTTTTTGTTTTGCTTGTAACCTTTAAACTGGACCTCAGGAAGGTTATTCTTGATGAATAATTTTTGTAAGTGGGTTTTTTAAATCTAGCAAAAGCCTAAGATCCAGATGTATTTTCTTTCTTTTTGTTTTTAATAAAATTTATATTTTTTAAGAACAGGATTGGAATTTTGGTGTCCTAAGAGGTTTGTACACGTTGTTTAATTAGCTGGGGGCAACAGCTAATTTCCTTTGTTTTCTTTCTCAGCTCTTCCCCGGAGTGGGGGTGAAAGGGCTTGAGGGTACCCCACAGGAAGGAATTCCCAAAGGCACCTTCCTGGGTTCCGAGGGGTATTGCATTTGGGTGGTGGCAGTATCTACCCATCCAAGGTCAGAGAGGAGCTGTAACCTTGGGAGTTTAAGACAAGCCTGGAGTGGTCAGTATTAATTTTTAGAATCCTTGTGGGCCCCCACCTTCTGCATTCCAAGTGCCAGAGTGGGGAATCAGCCTTGACATCTTCTCTATGGACTCCTTTTCTTTGTTCCCTCACCCAACTCCCATCTTGTGCTTGCATTTTTGCTGACACCCTCTACCCCCTTTCGGACATACTTCTGGCACCATGTAATTATTGCTACTACTGTCTCCCCACCACTGTCCCTCAGGTCCAGCTCCTCAGGCCTCCTCATGTTGCTTGAGTTGTGCTTCTTGCCCCCATAACAGCAGTCCCCAGCTGGACCTGGGGCACAGAAACGCTGTGCAGCAGTCCTACTAGTGAACTAGGCATCAGCCCCATTCAGCCCTAATAAGACTGCCCCAGATGTCCCTCAACCCCAGCATAGCATCTGCCTTGAGTGGAATTCGATTTTCCTGTCAAATGAAGATGTGCCTAGAGAGTGCTGCCCTCTGCTTTCCTTCAGCTGGTGAACGTTCCCTTGGGGACCGGAGTCATCAGGAGCAGAATAAAGCAGTTCCTAATCTGTTCTTACCCTCACTAGGGATCTGTGGATAATCAAGGAACCATTGCCAACTCCCTGATGGCCCCCTCATGGTGTGTGTGTGTACACCAAGGCACAGAAAGAAGTTATATAAAGGGTATGCAGTTAGAACCAGTACCACAATCACAACAGTATAAACCATCAAGTTTTGAGGGGGCCACTTTTCATTCTGAACCCCTTTTTTTGGTATTAATATTTTTCTATCAATAAATGATCCCTGAGATAAAGAGTCTTTCATCGTTCTTGTTCTCAGACATTTAAAATGGCTTTTCAATGGACTACACAATGAAAAGCTTGAGAATTAATGTGCTAAATTCTGTCCTCATATCATAGAATCATAGAAATGTAGGACTGGAAGGGACCTAGTACAACCCCTTGCACTAAGACAGGACAAAGTATTACCTAGACATTCCTGACAGGTGTTTGTCTAACCTGTTCTTAAAAAGGATGGAGATTCCACAATCTCCCAGTGGAAAACTTATCCAAGGGCAGATTTTGGCCCATTATCTTTGGTTTGGTTTTAAAATAAAGGAATGTTGCTTTTGAAGAAGGCAAACGTTTCAGTCTACTAAAAGGTGCATTCAAATTCTACTTACAAGTGACATCTATATTTTAGCCAGACTTCCTTAAGAGGATAGCCCACAGAAAATATGTAAACTACTACCTTTTTAAATGGCAAAGTACACAACCATCAGCAAAGATTACGCAATCTGAACTGTCAGAGCAAGTTGTCATAGCAATTCAGTCATTTATCCTCCAGCACCCATGCTGCACCCATGTAAGAAAACAGTGTGTTATGTCCTTTAAAAATAGGTGACTAGTAGTCTACAGTGGTAAGTTACAGCACTGTAAACACTTTGGACTTCCCAAGCATCACTGATTTTGAAGCAAGAAGAAAAAGAGCATATTTTAATAAATGCCTCATTTTCCGATTTTCTTTCCACTTTCTATTTTTGCATTACAGTCTAAATATGAACTTTCCTTAGCTCTGCCCAGTCTGGCTGAAGACTATCCTTGATGAGGGGGAGGGGGACCTTAAAGCATTAAAAATGCCCTTGATGAAGGATGATTAGGGTGGAGATGGCAAGTTCTTTGAAATGTCTCATTCTCCCCACTGCCATATCCTCGGTCCTCCCTGGGTTTGGTTTCAGCCAACTACTCTTCATTTGTGTGCTGACGGTTTCCAGGTGCTGATAGTGATGACAAAATATAGAGGTGGGTACGACGTGTGTACTTGTGGCACCTGACCTTCTGTTGCAAGTCCACCAAAACAATTTCAGATAGAGATTGAATGGGATTGAGAATGAATCTTATGGAACTTCATAGGTGAGGGCATAGTTGCATATCATAGTTCTCCAGGAAGGGTCTGAACTAGGTGACCTGTAGACTTCTCCCAGGTGCAAATCCAAGATTTTGAATCAGGATCCTCTCCAATTACATCAGGGATTGGCAACATTTGGCATGCAGCCCGTCAGGGAAGGGCGGCCAGCCCATCCCTCGGCTCACGCCGGTTCCCACAGCCCCGATGGGCCTGGATCAGCGATCAGCGGCCAGTGGGAGCTGCGATCGGCTGAACCTGAAGATGCTGCAGGTAAACAAACCGGCCCAGCCAGCCAGGGGCTTTCCCTGGCAGGCCGTGTGCCAAAAGTTGCCGATCCCTGGATTACATCATTATCTTTGGGTGAGAGTAAGGGAAACATTTAGGAGGACAAAATGTGCCAATAAAGAATACCTCAGAGAAACTGATTTAGTACTTAAAATAAATGTATCCTCTCTCTAACTGTTATATTGGTCTTAATTTCACATATAGTATGGCAAGTGGGTGGAGAGGGAGGTGAACTGAATTTAGCTCCATATCATTTCTTTGTGTGCAAGCTTACTGTCAAAGGCTAAAAAGCTGCATTCAGACCTAGGCAATCTTTCTTAAAGAGGGTGTACACAGGGACTATGTGGCTACTGCCCATATACAGAGAGTGCCAATTCTACTCTGACTTATCAGTGGCTTTTGTAGAGCTGGGTCTGACTGCTCATGGGTTTATAAGAAGCTAACTATTTTTGTGCATGTGCGCTCACAAATCAAGTGGTCTCCTACTCCATCCCCAATAACAAAATGGGGGCAGACTGCACCACACGTTGGTTTTTTGGGACCCACAGCTGTAGAGAATTAGACTAGGAGCTGCTGAGGCTTCCACAAAGCCTCAAGAAATTTCTTATCTATCTTATGCTTCAGGGCAGCCCCATCCTGTTGGCTCAGGAAAACAACTAAATCCAGTATCATAAGGGGGTCTTCAGCTTAACAACACATAGTGCTACCTCCAGGACACTGAGCTGAGCCAGATAGTTTTCAAATAATGCCAAAGAGGTATTTGTATGCTGAAGACTCAGTCATACAAAAGAGATGAGCATAAGAAAGGATCTTGAAAGAGGGAATTCAAAAAGACCATGCTGCAGAGTAACTAGTTTAGGTAATACTAGGGGCCTCATACACAGTCACTTGGAGGTTGAAATTAACTTGTCAAAACAAGAACCATAAGGGAATTTTAAAAAGACTTTCCCACCCTCCCAAAATAATACAGTTTACTGAGCTCACTAGCATTTTCTCTTGAAAAAAGGAAAACATAGGAGTTATGAGCTTTGTTAGAGGTTTCTAGAATACAAAAATCCTCTTCTTACATTGGCAGGGTTGGAGTTCAGCTAGAACACATTCATTTAAGGCTCATTTAGACAGGAAGTGATTAATTAACATGGGTCGGCCAATATGTTTTTCACCACCACCTAGGGTGGACAAAGCCAGTGATGTTTAGAAACTTAGTTAACTGGTCGTGGTTAATCCTACTGGGAAATCTTTGCCCAAGGGTTTGCCTTGACTAGAATTTAAAGGTATGTGTGAGACACATTCCAAGACTCTAGGCTAGACAAGGCAATGTATACATTTACCATGTGCTAGCTGGTTAAGCTGAAGCCTGGGCTATATCCCCAGGTGTGTCTCTAGACTTGCCAATGCTACAAACTTCCTTATCTTCACTAGGACGTGACTACAACACACACATCTTTTTTCCTAGTGAAGACAAGGCCTTATTTTTGCAGACTTGACAGGCTCTTTGTCTCTGGTTTCCCATTCTGAATTCTGGGATCCTCTATCTTTATGTTAGTGAGGGAAGAATTATTCATCTTTTTATTATCACCACTTTAAACACCCACTTTAAACAATACCACTTTAAAAAGGGTGTGCTAATGCTATTCTAAACCACCCCATTTAAAAGTCACATTTGCTTACTTTCAAATGAAACATCTTCCACCAGGGGCCCAGAAAGATGCCTCTTCCAGCCCAGGCTTCTTCTCATACTAGCAGAGCTCAGCCCTGGTGGCCTTGATATAAAAGCCACACACTATTACTTGTAAAACCAAACTGATAACCAAAAAGGGAGGAGACTGCAGCTTAGTGCTGATGAAGAAATAGGAACAAAAGGGGCATCTAAATTACACACTGAAATCGATACTATGAATGCAAACAGCTGTGAAATTTCAGCCAGGTGGTCATCTTCAGCTACAGCCAAGAGGAAAAAGTAACTCTAGTCTTTTCCTTTGCAGATACTCCCTGACTGCAACCCTAAGGCGAAACACCACACACCTCATTTTCTACTGTCAGCGTGCATTTTAATTAGTTCTTTTGTTCCCAAAACAAACACCGTCTATTAAATGCAATGCTCAGAAAATTCTAAAGCAGAAACAAGATGGTTAATTCCGACCAAGAGCATTTAGTGCAGTAAATTGCACAGAGGCAATTAAACATTCAAGCAGTTCTTCATTCTCCCTTCCCTGGTAAATTACTGTTACTTTTATATCTCTTGCTCCATTTGCCCATCTCAAAACAAGAGGTCAGCCTTCCCCCCTACTCTTACAAAAAGGAGAAAGGCCTCACTTGTCCTATTCTAATAATTCACCAACAGCTTCAATGCATCAACCAATTCCCTTAACCCCTACATATTTTATAACTGGAGAAGTCTTAGTCTAATTTGGCCTTTATGGATACAAATTTAAGAGTTGCTCCATAAAAGATTTTGTATTCCTTAGCTAAGTTGGTACTGGTGATGAAGCTGGTTATATTTCACAGTATATGGACTGGCCATGAATATTATTTGTCGAGGAGCATATGTACACAAGTGCATGGGGAAAAATTAGCGGGTGCTCCGCACCCACCGGCAGCCAAGCTCCCCCCCCCTCCCCTCCCTCCGAGCGCGCCGCGTCCCCGCTCCTCCTCTCCTTCCCTCCCAGCACTTCCCACCCCCTGCCGCCTAACAGCTGTTTGGCAGAGCTTAGGACTTTCTAGGAGGGAGGGGGAGGAGAAGAGGCAGGGCAGGTTCAGGGACTTGGGGGAGGGGTGTGGAATGGAGGTGGGGACTTTGGGGAAGGGGTGGAATGGGGGTGGGGTGAGAGCAGTGCAGGGGCAGGAGGGGTCAAGCACACACCGGGTAGAGGGGAAGTCAGCACCTATGCACAAGTGTAATGTCACTGTCCATTGTTTTCCCCAATAGTTGTATTATTGAACATGATATACTTCTCAATATTTTCACATTCACAGGTCAGTGATCTAATGGTTACCACATGCAACCTGGAGACAGAGATCCCAGGTTATATTCTCAGCTCTGCACCAACTCACCATGGGTATGTCTTCATTGCAATGTGAGAACATGCTTTAGCCCAGGCTCAAGCCTAACCCTCCCCCCGCCCCTTGCATCTACACTCCAACTGCACAAACCCAGGACTCGGACCGAGACTCCCAGAACCTTGCAGGGCTGGAGGGGCTGAGCTCAAGTTAAGCTGGGACCCAGGGCTTGAGCCCTATTATTTTGCAGTGTAGACGCAGCTCCGCTTGACTTGGGTCCCAGGAGTCTGCCGGAAATATCCTACAGTTCCATGGGACAACTTCCTTAGTCCTCTCTATCCCAACAATCTGCAAAACGTTCTATGGAAAACAGAAGCTGCCATCCTCCCTTTGCAAATGGCAGCAGCTCAGGTCAGTATTAACCCATTCTCTTCTGATCTCCAATCTGCAAGCACACTATCGGAGAGAATCCTGGGCTTGCAATGGAGAGCAAACCGAGCAAGTTGCAAAGTGAGCTGCTTCAAACTTCCCATAACATGCAGAGCCAACAGTAAAGTGTTCCCAGTGCACCATGGTCCTAGGGCTAGAGCAGCCACATTTTGGGAGTGGGGGAAATGCTAGGGACTCGGCTGTGGTTACTTTGACTCGGGTTTGCACACTACAGTGTGGAACACCAGAGGCCTAGGTTTGAGCACAGATTAGAAAAAGGGTTAAAGTACAATCTAGACTCTCAAAGCCAGGGTTTCCCAACATGGATCAGCTGACACAAGTCCCACTAATCCGGGGCTTACACTGCAGTGTAGACATACAACATGTGTCCTTGGTGAAGACATTTAAGCTGTTTCTGCCTTAGTATATATATATATCTACAAAATATATATTATATGGCCAGAGCTGCTCACAGCCTGGCTGTGTTGGGTTCACAATGGTTTTATGGAATAGCACCCTGCAATTTGGTCAGGATGAGACTAGAAGCAAAATAATCCCTTTAGGACTGCCTTGGAGATTCAAGTCTAACAAATTTCAACCTTTAAGGAGCAATATCTCCCACCACTTACTGGATCTCTCATTTTGTCCCCACCCATAACCTCAAAAGCCCCGGTATCTCTCAACTCTTCAAGAAGTCTCAGTGCTCCTTGCTGGACAAAATAGTTCCCCCCCTTGCTCTTTGGAGAGTTCATGAATTTTGCAGCGGAGAGAGCATTCTCCCAATACATTAAGGCAATGTTTAGAATATACGCCCCCACGCTACAGTTGAGTGGATTTAGAGCATGTTTCGTATACAGGACCAAATACTATTTTGACCCAGCAAAACAAAAAATTAATAAATTACTATGGCAAATATGGACATGAGGCACAAACTCCCCAGAGAGAAGCAGCAGGACAAGCGGCTTAAATTAACTATTCCCTACCAGGGGCACTTACTTCTCCCCTACCAGCCCTCATGTACGGATAAGGAACTGGTGTGCTGGATCTTATCACTTAAAATTACACACCCTCCCAGGGTAAATAAGGAGCCAGAGGTTTAAAAAGCTGAAACTGGAAATGAAAACAAACTAAAGGTCATAAAGTCAAGGAGACATTCTGTTTTGAATAAGTTAAGCCTCTGCATTCACACCATAAAATTATCTGCAGTTACATATCCTGAAAATGAAAAGCCTTTTGAAGAACTGATGGGTTAGAGTACTTGGGTTAATTTGGTAAGTCATGCAACAAACAAAGTCAGTGGAAATCACATGGCTAAAACCCTGCATGCCACTGTAAAGAGGGGTTAAATATCAGAAGGAACTAACAAATCACGTAGAAATGCATCAGGACATCATTAAGCCCGATTTTTTAGTTAAGAATTCGTATTAGCAAACGGTTTATGCTTTTCAAAAACACTGTAGTATCTAGCTGCATTGCTCTTGTAGCTGTCTATAAATACTTTATAAGTTTGGTCAGGAAACTGCGGCCAAATTCTTCCAGGATTTTAAGTTTCCATATCAAGTTCAGGGATGTAGCATGTTAATGTTAACATTGTGTAGAGAATATACCTCATTAACTGCTGTGGCAAAAGCCTTGGTGGTCTGCTCCTCAGCGACTTTGACCGCTGCAGTTTCAGTCACTTGCAAATTACTTCCAGATGAGTATCAGTTACAGCGAGATAGAGAAGTTTTACAACAACATTTATAAATATTGCAAGAATCCTCAAGGCATATGATAAAGTGCACTGTGAGCTTCTCTGCAATAAATGTATGGGGGGGGGGGGGGGTGAACAGCAGCAGCTACAGCACATATACCCAGAGGCTGATTTTCAGCTGAGAATTAGTTGGGCCTACCCTATTCGTACCTGTGATTATTTGCATGTAGGATGTCATTTAATCATCAAATACCAATGGACTGGGCTTGCAGATCAGATACTTAGTGATGTTGACTGCACCTTTAATTAGGAGATAAGCTTTTACATACCTAGCACTAAGCGTCTTCTTTTAATATTGTTAATAGTCATCTTAGCATTTAAAAAAGGATCCTGTTTAAAATCTGACAGGCCTTCAAACTATCCACTTCCCTAACGCAACGAAAATAGCTGCTTCAAATGAACCTTACTCCTTTTGTTATTCCCCCAGCAAGGCTCAGGGTCCTAAATTATGCATCTATCCGCCTCCATTGAGGCATCATAAAATCCTGTGACGTTATTTGGCAATTTACTAGATTGTGAGATGGTGGGATAAACCGAGGTGTTGCAAAACCGAGGAAGCAGAAGGCAGGCAGCGGCAGGTGGGGCTGAAGCACTGTCTTTTTGGAACAGCAGGAGGATATTTGCAGGGGAAGTCTCCTGCATGGAGAGCTTTTGAAGCCCTGTAACAGTCGTGCTCTATTCCTGTATGATTTAGGAGCTGTGCAGCAGGAGGCAGCAGCTGCCATCCAGAGCTCCTAAGACCGATTAGAGTAGAGCTCCATTCCTCCATGGCTTAGGAGCTGCACAGATGGGGGATTACCTGCCATCTGGGGACCCCGACTTCTGCAGAAGTGCAGTTGTTGCCTCCTGCACGCCTCCACTCTACTTCCTCTATGGCAGTGCTGCGCCCGGTTTTGTCACTAGTGCCCATGGAAATTTTCCACTCTCCAAGCTGGCCACTTGGTCCTCTTGCTCCAAACATCCGAAAATGGCAGG
This sequence comes from Lepidochelys kempii, assembly GCF_965140285.1. Classification (NCBI taxonomy): domain Eukaryota; kingdom Metazoa; phylum Chordata; order Testudines; family Cheloniidae; genus Lepidochelys; species Lepidochelys kempii. Next base: position 45,445,861 of record NC_136385.1, on the reverse strand, counting down.
GGGGCAAGCTGAGGACCTAAAAAAATGCCCTTTTGTTTGGATTTATCTGGCACAATGAGGTCCTGCTCATTAAGTATTTATGAAGCACCTTTCAAATCGAAAGAATGAATGCCCATATCAAAAAGGAGAGGTCCCTCATCATTCCTCTCTGCGAGGAGGTGCAAAGATGGGTTTTGGTCAGTTTTAAGGAGGTCATTCCTAAGAACTGAGTTAGCAAAGAAAAGGTGCATCTCACACCTAGAGCTCATCAGGCTTTGCCTCTGCCGCTCCTCCTGTGGCAAGGAGTCCCACAGGGTAACAGTTCAGTTTTCATTCAACAAGGCTCTCTAAGATCTTGCTGGTTTTGTTTTTGAAGTGGACCTCTTTTCCGCAGCAAGCTGCACTTGGTCCTAGAAGCACGTTTAGACCTTCCAGTGGATTAGTTAGATTGCTCCACAAACCAGTTCAGCTGTCAGTTATCAGCTAGCACAACTGCGTATGAAATAAAGAATCTTTTATGGCTTACAGCATTTGCCTACAGGTGGGCCTCAGCACTACATGGACTGGTGTGGAACATATTTTGTGCCATTGGTACTCCTGTAAGCTGTTTTCTTGCTTCATTTTATATAGGTCATCAGAGAACCACAGGGACCTGCAAGACAAGTGGTTATTTTGGGACTAGTTCATTGATGGTTTCAGTCAGCAGTTGGGTAATATTTCAGTAATTCATCAACAACTACATTTATTAGATGAGGAGCTTGTCCCTTTCAAGATCTTCTGGTCACAGAAAATGTCCAGGTGGCTCTGAGGGAAGAATCAGTTCACTGAAGGGGAAAGAATGGGTACCTCTTGAGAAGTGCTGGTGGTGGCCCTTCCAGGAGTATGGTATGCTGTCAGTGCTTCTAAGTTCTGGGTCAGGCATGCATCTAGCTGCACATGCAGTCTGAGACGGCCTGGGCAAAACCCTGGTCAGTCATGGCTCATAGCATATCTTGGGCTATTATGTCAGATTATTTTTCTACATGGAATTTGAAGTCTCCCAGGACAATGAATCTCAGCTGAAGCTTGACTAATTCTTCTAGAAATGTGGCTAAATTCTTGACAAATGAGTAAGTCTGATATATAAGTTAGAAGAGTCTTCATGATTTGTTGCCACTGCAGTCACATTCCAGCTGAACAGACTCAAATACTTTTATTTTGGAGATAGACTCTTGCTTGTTATCGTAAACTGGATGAAATTATGATCACACAGCATCCACTCTTGGCCACTCTAAACCCACGATGTATTAGGTATCTCACAGAGACTGGCTGGGGCTTCTGCCAGTTTGGCTTCATCATCAAACCCAATTTTTATGATGCATGCCAGGTCAGGAACCTTGTGATCAGTTCATAGACGATTCTCACATTAACGAACAACCTTGCATTCACCTGTACAAGTCTAAGGTAACTGGTTGTCAGCTGATGCAATTCTACCAGTCACTGTGGCATCTGAGAGGTACAGAATATGCAGCAGTTGCCTGTTCGGTGTTGATCACCTTGGGGCTTTTTTCCTTGGGTGGAGTCTTCTTGTATCAGTGATAGGTTAGACTGAATAGGTTGGGCAGGTTTTAGTTTCAGTGCTTCTGGGGATTGCAGATGCTGCACTCTTGATTCCCATGGTACAGTAATGGTGATGGGTGCTTTTTGGGACAGGGATAGAGTGGTGATATAGCTAAAATGGTTGCTGCTTGTGGAGTGGAGGTGCGCATCTCCCCCCTGCCCCATTGCCATGCAAAGCAAGGAACGGAATAGCCTTAAAAAAAACAACCTCAGCTCTTGGGCCTACGTGACTCGCACATAAAAAGGACTCTAGGATTGTTTCTTTTGCAACAAAGGTATGAATGTGTCAGAAATAATGTTTGACAAATACCAATTTTATTCTAATTTTTGAGTTGTTTATTTGGATACATCAAATAACCACGCTAGCAAGGATTTAAAACATCCAGATGTTCAGAACTACAGCCTAGTTTAAAGCCAGGTCTGATTGGTTTTTTCCCCTTCCAAATTCCAGCATTACAGTTTGCAATGAGATACTTTGTAGAGTATGGTTCTTGAGCAATAAAGCACTAGTATATGGTGGCTGAAGGCTCTGCCTTTTTTCTCCTTACTTCATGACACACCCCAGGTTTATGGAGATTACATAATGAAGTGCACACCCACCCAGTTAGGTTTTATTGCTTCATTACTTATAGGGAAAAACTGAAGGATCCCACAGTCTGTGTGAAGGTGGGTTTTTTGGTTTTTAAATTTAGTGTGAAATATGAACAAATGAGGAATTTGAGAAAGAACCCTGGACAGAAAACAAAACAAATAAGATACATTGGAAACTTAAACACACAAAACCCAGAAACACATTTACATCTATTATAAAGCACTTAGGGAGGGGTCAGACAATCTAAATCCTGAGCCAGCTGAGCCTTCCTAACCCTGTAATTTTGCATGTAGTCGGCACCTCCTGCCATGGCACAAACTTTTCTTAAACTGTTCCATTTTCAGTGTAGCACTGCTACATTTTAAAAATTACGGTGTGGGAAAGAACACTGTCTGGAATCTTGAAAGCAACTATATTACTTCACTAAACAGTTCTAGATTTTATTGACATAGGGGTGTCCAGAGCCTGATGGGAGAGGACAGTTCTTCTGAGTACATTAATATAAGGAATCTCATTTACAGTTAGCCTGGGATGAAGAAACTCATCTTTGCTTTACAGGACTATTGACCTGAACCAGAATCATGTACAAGACACAGTGAAAATCTTGGGGTCACGTGTACTTTTATAGTGAAATCAAAACGCACTGCATCACCGTCTCCACATTTTTGCACAATACCTCAACCCTACCAGGGAAAACGTGTGATGCAACAGTTGGAGTAGGACACTGGGAGCCAAAGGATCTGCAATCTATTCCTAGCTCTGCTACTGACTCACTGTGTTATATGTTCTTGTACAAATGGCTTTTCCTCTGTGTGCCTTACATTCCTCATCTGTGAAGTAAGGATAATGCTTCCTTACCTCACAAGGCCATTTTCTAAATGGGGAAAATGAGTTGTGTTTGAAAAATGTATTTAAAACATTTTAACCAAGGGGATTTTAGTTAATACATTTTGAAATTCAATTTTCTTTCCCAGTCTAGACAAAATCGCTGACAAGGTTAACAATATTTATCATCTCAAAGCACTTTTAAAGACTGAAATTATTAAGCAATTCATAATCAAGGGGGCAATAGAAATTTCACTTGTATATTGCTTTTTATTAGAACACCTCAAAGCTCTTTGCAAAAGGTGAGTAGCATTATCCCCCTTTAACAGATGGGGAAACCAAGACAAATAGTGGCTAAGTGCAATTTATTACTGTTATTGAAGTGGTAATTCTGACTAAGATAAAGGCTTGTCCCTCTTCCTGTTGAAACACAAAAATTATTAGAAATATTTAGAATAGAAAATAGAATCTACATCATAACTTTTTTGCTTCATTTTTACGGGGGGCTTCAGCTGCTGCTCAGAATTCTAAATTAAGGCCCCAATTCAGCAGAGTACTTCCGTGAGTGAATAGCCCATTCAAGTCAGCAGGAATACTAATGTGCATAAAGTTAGGATCATGCTTGAGAGACTTATTGAACTGGGGCCTAATGACGAGACTGGATGTGAGGTAGCTGAGCGATGTGTGGAGGGGGGAAGACAGGATAAGGGAAGATGCACTGCTAAAACTAAGAACGAATTATAAAAAAGAGGTTGTAAACACAAGGCCTCTATTTCTTTTCAAATACATCCTGACCTACACCATGCTGCCTCTGTCACCTATAGGAGTAATGGGAGTTAACTGCACAATAACTGAAACAATGTATTTATGGAAGCTGTGCAATAACTATACTGTAACTCCATTGGAAACAATGGCAATTACACTTCTCCTATGTTATCTTTGGATAACACTATAATTAGTATGTGTCACCACTGTAGTCATGATTAAAATAATTACTGTAAAAAGTCTCTCATTACTAGCATTAACCACTCTGGCTTCCAAACATATATAAGTCTTTTTTTAAAGGTATAATTGCTCTCTCTGTTCACAGCTCATCCTAACACCACAATTTGCTTTCCCACCCATTTTCAGGTTAACTGCACAACCACCCCACAGCACTGTAAAAACAGCCCTGACTTTACATGCAAAATACTTACAGCTCTTCAAGATAAGGAAAGTTCTTAAATGCATCCTCTGGTAGCTTTGTGATATTGTTCATACTGATATCCCTGGGAAAGAAGAACACACAAATGAGTCAAAAGATAAGCAATGTTACAATTTAGAACATGAAGTAAATTTAAACAGATCAGTTGCTGAGATAATAGAAAAAGCTTTTTCCAGTGTAATGTTGTGGTATCTGTAGGAGTTTGCAGGCTAAACTTTCACAGTGTGGTGATCTAAAAATATAGCGCATCATGAAGGATTGATACCAAAGGCTTTCTTCTGACAACCAGAAGGGGGAAAATATATCTTGAAGTTACAAAAGAGAGGAGTGGAAAACCTATTAGAAACCTATTTTCTCCAGTCCTGATTTTACTGACTCCTTACACACACACTCTTGATGTATGTAACTAAAACCACTCTGAAACCACTGCCTGTAAAAAATGTGACCACCCAGTGTTCAAATATTCATACCGTAATGTCTGTTGTTTTTTTTAAAATAAATAAACACATGCACTGAGACTTGATAAAATAAAGACCTTCAGGCAAGTGTGGCTTTTGGAGCAGCTGAAAAGAATAGCAGAAACATGCCCCAGCTCTACCGCAGTCATATTTTCTGCAAAACCTATAAAAGTCCTTGAGGTAATAGTTTTAAGTATAATTCATTTTTAGCCCATAAGCACATGCATGCAAGCAGCAAGTGCTTACATGATCGGTATGCAGACCAATTCTTTCTTGTTTTTATATTGGCAGTAAGTGGCAAACTAAACTCTACCAACCTCAACTCACGCTGAGTAGCACTTTGCTCCATGAGTAGTGGAGTGAATAGGAAAAAAGCCACCACACATTAGTTGCATGCCTATCATGAAATCAGTGGGACTACTCATGAAGTAAGGTACTACTCAACCTGAGTAAAAGCGAGAGAACATGGCCAGAATCAAGAATTTGATTTGACAAGTATTAGTTTAAACTAACAGCTGCCAAATTTAATTTTTATTATTTAACCTTTTTATTTTTTACTTCCCACTTTTACTGCCCTTCAATTTTAATTTTTTTTTTTTTTAAAGTGTAAAGACGACTTAATACCACAGCTGCAACTTTCTTCCACTCTCCCTTGCATCATCGGTCTTCCAAATCAGAGCAAAGCCTCACTCTGGCATCAAGCTTGAGAAAACTTTCTTTCCTTATGGAATGCACAGCAACACCTATCACCTAAACAATGCAAGTTACATGCCTTCTTATTTCCACAAAATGTGCGGAAGACATAGTCCAACATAGACATAGACATAGAACCACCAGATGTCTAACCTCAGATGTCTCTAAGGTGCCACAAGTACTCCTTTTCTTTTTGCGAATACAGACTAACACGGCTGTTACTCTGAAACTTTCTAATATTACTTCTGGTATTACCAGAATTGTCTTTTTTGTTTTGTTTTTGGTCTAAAGTTGTTAATGTACCATTGACTAAGGCCCCGACCCTGCAAAAGAAACATGTAGGCTATGGGGTCATTCCATAAGGCTTTCTTTGTAGGATTCAGATGTTGACATTTAATCTTCATTAAACATGCAGCCTCCTAGATTCTCTTTGGATTGATTTGTTCCATGACATTTGAGGAGTACCATATTTTAATAATATCTGAATAACAAAAAAACCTCACTTGATTCAGTTTATTTTCCATTTTTTTATGCCTCCAATTGTCTGACATTACTTCAGCACTAATTTTTGTGGTGTTGATACAGCTTTCCCACAAGAGTAAGTAATTTTAAATGATGTCCTTGCTAATTAAAAGAGCATTAACAAATGTGATTGAATCTTCTGACTTCACACTTGAAGCATAGATATTGATGTTACAAATACTGCTTGTGAATTCTTGTTTTTAAACTCAGTGACTTCTTATTTCCATATAAGCAGATAAGAACATCTGTTGACTGCAATGTATACACAGAGTCCTTTTTTGTTGCAGAAAATTTTTCTTCTATAACTAAAATTCTGTTGACTTTGTATTCATTTGGGAGATAAAATTTAGTCCTGTTTTTTCTGTCGAAAACGTTCTTATTAATTGCTTTTTATGTTGATATCTGTGTTTCAGCTTGCTGTTAAGCATTGTTCTTCTGGAGGAAAGCATTTGGAGTACTCACCAGAAATCTAATCCTTTAAGAAACTGGTTATACCATGTTCATGAGCTAAGATGGCACATGTAACACAGAAGTAAATTCCAATATGAACATTGCCGTATTAGCAACTTGAAAACGCAGTGAAACTCTGTGTAGTAAAATCAGTTGTTTTTCCACGGAACAACTTTGCTCTGACTGGAGATTGACTCCATAATATAGGAGCAAAAGTTTCCATATTATAATGTGTCGAAACAATCTGAGTCTTTCTGCTTTGCTATGAATGGAGTTTCATTAAAAGTAGACTTCAGTATATAACACATTTTGGAGCTTTGGTGGAAAAAACTACGAGTGTTTAAATCTCAGTAGTTTTGACTCAGTTGGAGTCATGAGTTCTTGATATTTCTGAAAATCAGGCCCTTATAGCTGTAAAAATTTTCATTCTGTCCTCTACTTTGTTGAGACTATTGGTTTCAACTGGATACGGTGTCCTGTTCCTATCCTAAACTGTTTAGTGTTACCATGCACTGTTAAACAGCTGTCACATTTTACCTCAGAAGTGGCTGTATTCAAATCATGAATGAAATGACTTGTGTGTGTGTCTGTATGTATATAAAGGGCATTTTGGATAATATGCACTATCTAAACATTATTACTGCCATCCCAAATTATGAAACTATTAATAATAATTTCAAGAGCTATGTTGCATGGATATTGTTTTAGGAGACCCTACCAAAATAACATGAATTGTGGTGGTCTTGTATAATTTGTTATCCACTGGTAATTCCTCTGGGTCTCCCCTCCTTCCCCTTTTCTTTTGCCAAATTCATAAATGCTTATTTAGTTAAGCACTGGAAGGGGATGTGGAGTCATCTGGAAAAGGAATGGCCTAGCCTGGGTGTGTGAAATGCATGCATTCATGGCAATTTGAAAAATGCAGGGGAGGAGGAGAGTAAAAGTTGCCGCCTCCTGTGGAGCAGACAGCTGACAATTCATGTATCTGATACTTTTATTTACTTTTCTACACAAGAAGAAAAATGTACACCCACAGCAACTGCAACATCCCATGGTACCCAAGCTGTTGCTGAGATACAAAGCACCTTTATAAACAGACTGTAGAGCTCGCCAATAAAGCACCTCTCATTTGACTCCATGAATTTAATGAGGGAGTCTGGACTGGGGTTCATGTTTTAGTCACTTTCACAGCTGGGTTTGTGTTACATCTTATTCTCGTCTCCTGTATTCTTGATTTACACTGGTGTAATTCTGTCAGTTGCAGTGGGGTAATTCTTGATTTGCCCAGGTGAAATCAGACCTGGGCAAACATCTTGGTGAAAGAGGCAATTGCCGGTAAATGCGATGTTGCACAGTGTATATGAGAATTATTTGCTGTCATTCTGGTAGTGCTCTGTGCGCATGTGTGTGGAAGTTAAGGAGCAGGGGAGCAGCAAACCAGCAACTGGTTATTTATCCATTGGGTGAGCAAAGAAAGCCTGATATAAATTCCATCAAGTGCCAGTTTGATCTCTTTCTCTGTGGCAAAAAATAGGATAGTTTTTCAATAACCAATTTGTGATTTCAGCAGGCCTAGTGGCCTTGTAACATACTTGGATGTTTAGTATAAATAGAGCTACTTTTTTCTTTATGAACTATGACTAGATGTTGTGGCCTGACAGTTGCACGAATAACATGGACATTACTTGTAGTGTTTTCAGGAAAAAGCTACTTGGTATATTGAGGGTATATTTTAATGTACATTATATGGAAGCTGACATGTTTTCATCTCCTATTTTGGCACAAGGCAGGGCACAAGCATCTTGGAGGTATATTCCCTCATGAAATGACCTTTGTGCCTGCCAGCCCTCAGAGACTCTGGAGACTTCCTTTGCTCCTTAGGAGCCTGCACCTGTTAAAGTTAGTGCCAAGTCTCCTCTTGAGAAAAACAGTGAAAGAGTTGGCTCTGGCCATGGAAACTGCTTTTGATTCTTCAGCAGAATACGTTTCTTTTGCTGCCACGAAATGGCTGATAAGGGATTTGTGCCACACTCTTCTGTAGGGTGGTATCTGAGTGAGCTCAGCTGTTTTATTTCCAGAAGTAGTGGCTCTGCTTTTCAGGTGGAGAGTTTCAAAAGTAGCGATGGTGCAGGCTATAAACACATGCTTGTAGAATTCCGCAACTGCTCATGGCCTGTAGTTCTTGCTCCCCTGGCTGATGAGCCCTTCAACTTCTGGCTTTGTCAGTGTTTCTGGTTTTATTCCATCATAGGATTCTGCTTCAGAACAAATGCTCATCTGGACTGGCTGGACTTTTATGGAGCCAGGATCTCAACCTAAACAGGTCTAATATAGATATAGAAGATCCTGGCAATTTTTTTTTTCTGACTATAGCCCTTCGGTACCAAACAGATACCATTCCCAGTGGTTGAAATAACAGACTACCCTCTGGTCTGGTTTTAATTGCAAATAGGGTGTGTGGAATGACAAGAAAAAATAAATGACATCCATGTATTTATTGGCTAAAGGAGAGATGTACTTGTTTGTGTATTGCTGATATGAGACGCACCTCTGTCTGTACTCAGATGCAGGAACATCTGGTGGTTCTATGTCTATGTCCATAAAACCCCTCCAACGCATTATTCAGGATCTACAACCTATCCTAAAGGATGACCCAACACTCTCACAAATCTTGGGAGACAGGCCAGTCCTTGCCTATAGACAGCCCCGCAACCTGAAGCAAATACTCACCAACAACCACATACCATACAACAGAACCACTAACCCAGGAACTTATCCTTGCAACAAAGCCCGTTGCCAATTGTGCCCACATATCTATTCAGGGGACACCATCACAGGGCCTAATAACATCAGCCACACTATCAGAGGCTCGTTCACCTGCACATCCACCAATGTGATATATGCCATTATGTGCCAGCAATGCCCCTCTGCCATGTACATTGGTCAAACTGGACAGTCTCTACGTAAAAGAATAAATGGACACAAATCAGATGTCAAGAATTATAACATTCATAAACCAGTCGGAGAACATTTCAATCTCTCTGGTCACGCAATCACAGACATGAAGGTCGCTATCTTAAAACAAAAAAACTTCAAATCCAGACTCCAGCGAGAAACTGCTGAATTGGAATTCATTTGCAAATTGGATACTATTAATTTAGGCTTAAATAGAGACTGGGAGTGGCTAAGTCATTATGCAAGGTAGCCTGTTTCCTCTTGTTTTTTCCTACCCCCCCCCCCCAGATGTTCTGGTTTAACTTGGATTTAAACTTGAAGAGTGGTCAGTTTGGATGAGCTATTACCAGCAGGAGAGTGAGTTTGTGTGTGTATGGGGGTGGGGGGGATGTGAGAAAACCTGGATTTGTGCAGGAAATAGCCCAACTTGATTGTCATGCACATTGTGTAAAGAGTTGTCACTTTGGATGGGCTATCACCAGCAGGAGAGTGAATTTGTGTGGGTGGGTGGAGGGTGAGAAAACCTGGATTTGTGCTGGAAATGACCCACCTGATGATCACTTTAGATAAGCTATTACCAGCAGGACAGTGGGGTGGGAGTAGGTATTGTTTCATATTCTCTGTGTATATATAAAGCCTGCTGCAGTTTCCACGATATGCATCTGAGGAAGTGAGCTGTAGCTCACGAAAGCTTATGCTCTAATAAATTGGTTAGTCTCTAAGGTGCCACAAGTACTCCTTTTCTTTTTGCGAATATTAGAAAGTGTTACTCTTATCTGTAACTCTGCTGTCTAGTGAGATAAGTACTTGGTAATACGATTATTACCATACACTAAACTGATCACGTCAGCACCAGTTGTCCCATGCCATATTTCAGCACAAGTACAGTAATATGCTTTAATTCATTCTGGGACTAAGTTATTACATGCAGAAATAAAACCCCCCTTCCCCTGAACGGTGCATCACTGAAAACCTTTTGATCTCTATATGGAAAAAAAAAATCAATCGCGCTAAATTTAAATGGTATACTAAAAATTGAGAGTGGGAAATAAATGTCTGGAGAGGTTTATCTTAAATTACTTGTTCTTTTACTAAACTTGAGAACAATTAACAGCATAATCAGTCATTTAGAGCAATATGGCAGAACAATACGTCAAAATTAATTCATACCCAGCCCGTAAGTTGGGCTTCCCTGGGGGTTCATATAAGAGAGAGTGTGCGCGCGTGCAAGCAATAGTCCCTTTAATCCCCTGCCGGAGTGGACCATTTCCATGAGGGGAGAAAGTAAAAAGAGATGATGTTGTGGCCTGGATCCTGGAAATGGTAAAACGGCCTCCCTCCCTAGGAGGCCTGGTGGCCTTAAGAGTGTGGGAAGAGCTAGGGTTGCTCATGCTTGCTCTTCCCTACACTTGACATCGGTGCTGCTGCTGAGCATTAGCAAATACTGCCATATTCCAGTCCACAGGACAGCTGTTCCAGCGAGCTTTAGACCTGGTCTATACACACAGTTGTAGTGGTTTAACGTAAATCTGTTTTTAAAACCAACTTACTTAGGAGATTACAAAAGGCAGGGTGAACGGATTTAAATCAAGGCAATTTAAATTATGATTTATATCACCAAGTGAAAAGCCTTGAATTAATTCAATTTTAATCAACTTTTCCAATTGTAAAAAGAAAAGGAGTACTTGTGGCACCTTAGAGACCAACGAATTTATTTGAGCATAAGCTTTCATGAGCTACAGCTCAATTCATGCATCCGATGAAGTGAGCTGTAGCTCACAAAAGCTTATGCTCAAATAAATTTGTTAGTCTCTACGGTGCCACAAGTCCTCCTTTTCTTTTTGCAGATACAGACTAACATGGCTGCTTCTCTGAAACAAGTCAGGCCTGATTCACATCATCTTGGATGGCATGAGAGAGCTATAGCTACAAAATACAAATGACCAGAAACCATCGTTCTACTCACAGTTGTGATGCAATGTGATCCACTAAGTCACGGAGAGGCCTAACCTTTGGGGACACACCCAGAAACTAGACTTGTTTGGTGAGAGTTTTCCCAGACATACTTAGCACGGGATTGAAGACAAAATCATTTATAGTAACAATTCCTATTTCATTTATAAATCCATCACCCCATCCTATTCCCCTTTCATAATGTCTTTTAAGCAGATGTTAAAACAAAGCCAGTACACTAAAAGCACGTCTACACTTACCTCTGGAGTGATCGATCCAGCGGGTGGTCGATTTATTGCGTCTAGTGAAGACGCAAAAAATCAACCGCCGAGCGCTTTCCCATCGACTCTGATATTCTACCGGAGTGAGAAGCGTAGGTGGAGTTGATTGGGAAGCGTCAGCAGTCGACCTCCCGCAGTGAAGACACCACAGTAAGTAGCTCTAAGTACATCGACTTCAGCTATGTTATTCACGTAGCTGAAGTTGTGAAACTTAGACTGACTTAACTCACAACCCTCGCCCCCCTGTGTAGACCAGGCCTAAGATTCCTTGAATTTGTCAGTATAACTCAGAGTTCCTTTAACCTGAACCCTTTGTGTTGGGTCCAGTCTCCTTAATACCTGATTTTTACAAGCCACATCTGAATGTGAAATGAGGAGAATGGAGTTTAAGCATAATTTAGCATTTTCTGTCTTTAGTCAGCTTCAGCATGTTCCCTTCAGGATATTCTGACACTGCATATGAACATTGTCTTTGTTGTTTTGTTTAATATTAATTTTAATGAAGCCATCCCTCCCCTTGCACTTGCTATGAGAATGTAAATATATTTAATATACTTTTAAAAAAAATCTAAACACTGATCAGTTAGAACATTAGCAGCTGTGAAAATCTGCCTGTATTTAAAATAGATATACAACCAGCTAAATCATCATGGGGAGGAAAAAGAACAAATGCACTTGCTGTATGCAGTTAGCAGCCTGCAACATTGGATCTCCTCTCTCAGTGCTGAAGAGAGAGACTTGAGAATTAAGCTTCGCCTGTGCAACTCGCAGCAGTGAAACAGAAGCCTTGATTTGCGAGACAACATATTGCACTAGATGAACTTTATAACAGTGCCCTTGTGCAAAACACACATTGTTAAAGAAATTTGGGCTGTTAATATAGACAGGAAGTAATCAGAAAATCCTTGGATAAGGGGTCCATGCCCTCCCACACAGCTGCATCTGTGCCTCCCTGTGCTCTGACAAGGGCTCTTGCAGCTCTCTTCTCTATGGCCTCCCCAAGACAAGCTTTCCCAGACTCCAAGATGAGCAGAAACACAGTAGCCTGATGCCTCATATATAGCTGGAAGCAAAATCACATCATGCCCGTCCTACAAACGATTCCCATTCCATTCAGGATCCAGACCATTTCTAAAAACCCCGTGCAGACTTACGATAGCCTATCAAATTGCTCAGCAAATACCAGCCTTCTCTCCGCACCTTCACAGAATCTCCCCGCTGTTAAATTGCCTGTCTATTGCCTCAGAGTCATCATTACGTTTCACATTTCAAATGTCAGAACATGGACTGGCACTCCCCCTGCAACTTATCAGTGAAAATTACCACATCCCAGCTGAAGGAATCTTCCCATTCACTCAGCACTGGGGGAGTGGATGTACGGTGGGGAGTTCTGCCTGAGTAATTTCACACAGGGACCCTGCACTAGTGCTTTCTATTCCCAATGTTTTCCTTCACAAGGATTTATTCTAGCCTATTATTGACTGCACTGAGCTAGGTGGCATAGATACTTTACTGCAAGAGTTTTACACTGCGTTTAAAAAACATGCTGATTTACTTCAAATACTGCAGCTTGCAAGAATGTGCAGGAGTCTGAAGACATGAAATGTCCAACTATGAAAAAGGAGAACTGGATCCTAGCCAGAGAGTCAGCACTAACCAATTGCCTAGAGGAAATCAGAAAGACTTCAATCTTTAAAGCCCCTCATGCTTTATGAATGGCTAACCTCTCCCTTTCACCTCTCCAGCTTGTCTCCACCTTTTGTGAAGTTTAAAAAGGTGGGGGAGGGGGAAGTGGCTATTGAAGGAAAGAAGATCATCATGTTTCAACAAGGCACCTTTAAAACCCTGTAAAACGCTCTCTCTGAGCAAGCTTAACCTGTTTGCTGAAAGATAATAGCATGTAATACTGTAGGCTCCACTGAGTCTTTTCCAAGATCTGGGCCCTCTGCCACCGAATTATTTAATTATAACACTTACAAAATAACTTAGGCAGAGTTATCTACATTGGAATAAAGTCCTCTTCTTTGTACAAAAACCATTAGATAAGGCAGTATCTCTGTTAGCAAAGGCCTACTTACACAAGGAACAGCCTCTAAAAATTCCCCACATTTGCTGCTGCTATTTCAGCAATAATGGGACCCCTAGTATGGATAGGTTGCCTATGTGTTTAAACATGTCACAGAACCTTGCCAAGTGCAGCTCTAAATCAATCTGGGGAGGAAGAAGTAGACGTGGTATATCTTGACTTTAATAAGGCGTTTGATACTATCTCACATGACTTTCTCATAAACAAACTGGGGAAATACAACCTAGATGGAGCTGCATAACTGGTTGGAAAACTGTTCCCAGAGAGTAGCTATCAGTGGTTCACAGTCATGCTGAAAGGGCCTATCGAATGGGGTCCTGTAGGGATCTGTTCTAGGTCTGATTCTGTTCAATATCTTCATCAAATGATTTAGATAATGACATAGAAAGTACACATATAAAGTTTGTGGACAGGACCAAACTGGCACGGGTTGCAAGTGTTTGGAGGATAAGATTAAAATTCAAAATGATCTGGACAAACTGGAGAAATGGTCTGAAGTAAACAGGATGAAATTTAATAAGGACAAATGCAAAGTACTCCACTTAGGAAGGAACAATCAGTTGCACACACACAAAATGGGGAAGGACTGCCTAGGAAGGAGTACTGCAGAAAGGGGTCTGGGGGTCATAGTGGACCACAAATTAAATGTGAATCAAAAAAGCAAACATCTTTCTGGGATGTATTAGCAGAAAAGTTGTAAGCAAGACACAAGAAATAATTCTTCCACTCTACTCCATACTGATTAGGCCTCAACAGGAGTATTGTGTACCATTCTGGACGTCACATTTCAGAAAAGATGTAGACAAATTGGAGAAAGTCCAGAGGAGAGCAACAAAAATGATAGAAGATCTAGAAAACATGACCTATGAGGGAAGATTGAAAAAATTGGGTTTGTTTAGTCTGGAGAAGAGAAGACTGAGAGGGGACATGATAACAGTTTTCAAGTACATAAAAGTTGTTACAAGGAGGAGGTAGAAATGTTGTTGTTCTTAACCTCTGAGGATAGGACAAGCAACAATGGGCTTAAACTGCAACAAGGGTGATTTAGGTTGGACATGAGGAAAAACTTCCTAACTGTCAGGGTGATTAAACACTGGAATAAATAGGGAGGTTGTTGGAGATTTTTATGACCAGGTTAGATAAACACCTGTCAGGGATGGACTCTAAATAATACTTAGTCCTGCCATGAGTGCAGAGGACTGGACCAGATGATTTCTCAAGGTCCCCTCCAGTCCTATAATTCTATGAACAGTTAGCAGCTCATCTACACTAGCACTCCCAATGTTGAAAATGCTGATTGAGATCAACCCATGTTGCCAATGGTGGGAAATTATCGGAGAATTTTTCTAGTGTAGACTTGGCCAATGTTTTGATATTACTTCTCAGGTTAACTAAAATCAGAAAGATATGGGACTACATTGTGCTGGTACTGGGGATACAAAACCTTTCCCTTTTAGGTCACTGGTTTGAATGCAGCCCAGGACAGGACAACAGTAACCAACATAACTCTCAAATGCGTCTCCCTTTGAGGATATCACTCATGGTCCCCAAATTACCTATGTTCCATGAACAGTACCTGGTCTCTCACTTTTATTATGGTTAATTGTTTTCCGTTTGTTTGGCTTTTTTACACAGCAGACAAAGAATGACCACTAAGATTACAACAAGAGTCATTCCCACATTTTAAGTTTCTTGCATGAAACCTGTGTGTGCACACCTCATTATAGATCTTTAATATACTGAGTCTCTGCAGGTTCAAAAGAATGATGAACAAAGACTTTGCGGTGGCTGAAATGGGTCTTGTGGTCTCAGTTCAACTCCTAGTAGGAAATGTTCACATTACTGAACCCACAACTTTCAATCAACTGCAGTCTTAGCAGTGGACAAAGTGAACTTTTTTTTTATTATTTGTATTACCATAGCAACGAGGATCCCTAGTTATTGGCTAGGATCCCATTGTGCTGGTGTTGTACAAACTAGATCTCAATCCTAGAACTACCCTCCCATCTATCTATCCCTCTGGAGTGTAGCAGAAGGGCATAGGGACAGCACAGGAAAGCTTGCACTGACATGGTGTTGCGCTTTATTCATGTTCTCTGCATAAAGAAAGGATCTGTTAGCCTCTAGGATCATCAACAAAGCCATGTTCGCAAACCTTAAATTCACTCAGTTGGAAAAAAATGGAGGCAGACTTGGTATCTTCCAGATAACAGAGACCAACAATTATCTTAGAGAGTCACATTACTTCGCTTCTAAAGCTACTATTTTATACTGTAATTGTATGGGCTGTGAAGCAACACACTACAGTAGTGTAACAAACTTGTGGACATATTCTACAGAAGGATGCCAATCCCAATGCGTAAAATCATGAACAGAAGGCAAGGAAATATCAGGCAGGGGGAACTCTACATCATAAGCTTGCACTTAGAAGCTTTTGTTGGTTTGCATTTTAAAAACTGAAATAGTATTTTACTCTGATCAACGAGAGAGGCCCTATTGTAGGGGGCTCTGCAATACATTTATTAAATAATTACACTGCTTGCCCTTTTGTAACAAGAAAGTCAAATAAAAATTAAAAAAAGATGTTCTGGCAAGATAACCATTTGAATTCATACTCTTAAATTTCCCTGATAAACATCAGTGAAAAATTTATCACTAGTATACTAAAATATAAAACTAAGTTTTAAATCATTCCAGATATTCTTGCTTATGTCCATTTGTCCTTCTGGTAAGCCACTTTGTTAATCTACTGTAGGTACCATTATACAGCACCCCATTATCACAGTACCTGAGCACCTCAGTGTTTACTGTATTTATCCTCACACCATCTCTGAAGTAGGGAAGTGCTATTAACAGATAGGAGACTGAGGCACAGAGAAACTAAGACTTGGCCTACACTAGGAAATTAGGACAGTATAACCACGGTGCTTAGGGGTGTGAAAAATCCTTTGAGTAATGCAATTAAACTAAACTAACCTCCAGTGTAGACAGCGCTATGTTGACAGGAGAATTCTCCTGTAGACTTAGCTACTGCCTCTCGGGGAGGTAGAGTACCTACGTCAATGGGAGAAGCCCTCCTGTCAGCATAGGTAGCGCCTTCACTGAAGCGCAACAGCTGCAGCATTTTAAGTATAGACAAGCCCTAAGTGACAGTCACACAGGAAGTCTGTGGTAAGAGTCAGGAAATGAATCATGGTATCCCAAGTCCTAAGCTAGCACCCTAACCATTGTACCATCCTTCCTCGGTTTGTTAATATGATGTTCAGCTTTTTGGTAAAAGCAAGGCAGGTAGTTATTGAAAAGCTTTAAAGCATGGGTAGTCAACTTAGGGTTAGGGATTTCAGCTTCACTCGTTTTCTTTATGGCTGGGTGGGGGCGTACGTGAATTGGGAGGGGGATTCTTTAAACAAGTTTAAACTCAAGACACTATATAAAATAATTTTATATCAATAGTTTATTAATATAGTGCATGACCACCTACAGGAACATAATATCTGCTTGTCAAAATGACAGGTTTTTTACTAAAATTACACAATTCCCACCCTACCCCATACTTCCATTTTTGGGGGTGGGGTAAAAAGGGTAAAGGAGATTGTTTTTAAGTAAATAGTCCATTCATGAATTTATGAATGATTGACAATTGTGTATAACAAAAATCAACACCACCTTTGCCAGCGGGGTTTATTAAACCAAGCACAAGAGAGCAGAAATATAAAAAGAAGAAATGCATCTCTAACCATAAGTGGTCTATATAGGTGTATAATATATAGGTGTAATTTTCATTGAGACCCTAACAGGCATAAGGACAATATTTCCATGTTTTTTGGTTTAGTTTACTTACGTCTTCTCCATAAAATTCTTTCAACATTAACTGCAAACTTAAACAGCTGTTAGGTTAAGCATCGGCACAGAAACAAAAAAAAATTCCTTTTTGTATCCATTTTCCACTTGACGTTGACAATAAGCACCTTACATGCAGAGATTCATTCATATTTTTCATTCATGGGAACATTTTGGAATGCTTGGGACATGTTTTCTTTTCCATAATACCTGTGAGGCACTTGTGAGATAGGAAATAACCAAACATTTAAACTTTCGTCCAAATCTGCCATGATGCTCTATATGCTTCATATTAAATATTAGGCCACCACATTGTTACAGTCCCACAACAGCAAATACATTTGCCACTTCTCAAGCACTTCTATCTTTCTTGCAATCACAGGGGCTTATTACGTATTACATTAGTTCTGGATGCTTAGTACGGTGCAAACACATTGTGATGGGTCCGATCACAGAAACCCCCTTGGGACGGTCACCTGATGTGCCGAGATTACCTCTAAGCCAGTTTTCTCTGCCAGTTTGGGCTTCCAGAACCCTGCCTTGTTGAGCCAGACACGCCAGGGTCTGAACCACATGCCCCAAAAGTGCAGACTTAACTGAAAACAGTTTAAGAAGTGCTCCTGTCTCCAGCACCCAGATACCCAGCTCCCAATGGGATCCAAACCCCAAATGAATCTGTTTTACTCTGTATAAAGCGTATGCAGGGTAAACTCATAAACTGTGCACCCTCTGTAACACTGATAAAGATATATATATATATTACACACATACACACACACACACACAGCTGTTTGCTCCCCCAGGTATTAGTCACTTAGTCTGGATTTAATAATAAGCAAAAGTGATTTTAGTAAATATAAAAAGTTGAATTTAAGTGGTTCCAAGTAACAATGGATAAAACAAAACACGCAAGGCTAAGCCTAATACATTAAGAAACTGAACACAGGTAAATCTCACCCTCAGAGATGTTCCAATAAGCTTCTTTCACAGACTAGACTCCTTCCTAGTCTGGGCCCAATCCTTTCCCCGGTGCAGTCTCTGGCTCACGTGGTAACTAGAGGATTTCTCATGACTGCAGTCTCCTTTGTTCTGTTCCACCCTCTTTTATAGCTTTGGCCCAAGGTGGGAATCCTTTGTCTCTCTGAATCCCCACCCCTCCTTCTAAATGGAAAAGCACCAGATTTAAGATGAATTTCAGTATTAGGTGACATGGACACATGTCACTGTAAGATCTCATTCTTCATTACCCACAGGATGGCCCCCAGGTCCACAAGAAGGCTTGAAGGTAAATAAACCATGTACAGCCAATTGTCCTACTCAATGGGTTCCATCAAGATTCTAAACTACCATTAATAGACCACACTTTGCATAATTACAATAGGACCTCAGAGTTAACTTCATATTTCTAGTTTTAGATACAAGAATGATACATTCATACAAATAGGATGAACAAACTCAGTAGATTATAAGCTTTGTAACGATACCTTACAAAAGACCTTTTACATGAAGCATGTTCCAGTTACCTTATATTTCAAACTCATTAGCATATTTTCATAAAATCATATGGAGTACCACGTGACACACAAAACGAGACATTCCCTACCTAGAAGAACTTGCAGTCTAAATGAATGAGGCAGAGGAAACAGAAGCACAGAGAGATGAAGTGCCTTGCCCTACATCACCCAGCAGGTCAGTGGCAGAGTGAAGAGTACAACCTAGCTCTCCTGTTCCGTATCCCATCCACTAGACCAAACTACCTCCCAGGATGTTCCTTTTACAGACACACAAGCAATGAATGTAGACGGTTAACTAGGATTGAGTTATAAAAGACTGAAATGCAAGGTTTAGTAAAAGGGCGGGATAGAACAGAGGAACGCTTGGACAACTGTCAGGTTGAATGCAGCCCATTGTAGCCTACCACGCCTCAGAGTGTTAACTGAGAATTCTTTATTCAATATAATTAATACACAACCCACAGATGTGGCAACACCATATTGGTACCAACGGAAGTAAGTTACACTTGGATAGCTATTCAACATGCAACACGTTTCTACCCCCTTCCCAGTAGACCATGACTCATTTGGCACATGTCAGCGCTCTTGTGTGTTTTACATGCTTTCAAAGAGAACCCACCAGTTGTTCCTCTTGTTTTTTCCTACCCCCCCCCCCCAGATGTTCTGGTTTAACTTGGATTTAAACCTGGAGAATGGTCAGTTTAGATGAGCTATTACCAGCAGGAGAGTGAGTTTGTGTGTGTATGGGGGTGGGGGGGATGTGAGAAAACCTTGATCTATGCAGGAAATAGCCCGACTTGATTATGTAAAGAGTTGTCACTTTGGATGGGCTAGCACCAGCAGGAGAGTGAATTTGTGTGGGGGGGTGGAGGGTGAGAAAACCTGGATTTGTGCTGGAAATGGCCCACCTGTTGATCACTTTAGATAAGCTATTACCAGCAGGACAGTGGGGTGGGAGGAGGTATTGTTTCATGATTTCTGTGTGTATATAAAGTCTGCTGCAGTTTCCACGGTAAACATCTGATGAAGTGAGCTGTAGCTCACGAAAGCTCATGCTCAAATAAATTGGTTAGTCTCTAAGGTGCCACAAGTCCTCCTTTTCTTTCCACCAGTTCTCAGAACAGCAGCAAGTCCTAATTTTTTTAGGGGAATTGTGACACTCTTCTCAAGAAGCTCTAAGAAATAGAACACAAGCTTCCTATATAGCAATATATGCTACAATTTAGCAACACCTCAAGCACATGCTGAAGTCTATCACATTCAGCAAAGCATTAAAGTGAGTGCTTAAATTCCACTGACTTCAATGGGACATTAGGCCCTGATTCAGGAAAGCACTGTACATAACATTACCACTAGGATAGCCCCAAAGGCTATGGGTTTTTTGTTTTGTTCCCCCCCCTCCCCCGCAGACAAGTCTGTTCCTGCAACAGCAGTCAGTAACTATTTGTTAGTAGTTATTTTTCTTCTCCTCATTCCCACGTCACGCCATCCTGTTTTTCTTCCAACATGTCGTCTTAGCTTTCTTTCAGACACAGTAACTAGCTCTAATGTACCCTATTCATATGCCAATCAAGCCATCACCAAGATCTTAGAGAACAATACTTGTATCCAAAGACTTATTTTGAATTAGTTTTTGAGTCGCTGCATGCCAGCCATTAAGCAATCACAAATACTGTTAATGTTCTACATTAACAAATGGTGTGGAATTAATTGAGAAAAAAATCAACTGAATTATTGTACAGATCATAGCATGGAAGAGAAATCCAGTGTAAGTCAACATGCTCTCCAGGTAGACAAGGTGGGCGAGGTAATATCTTTTACTGGACCAACTTCTGTTGGTGAGAGTTCTGAAGAGACCAGAAGAGGAGCTTTATGTGGCTTGAAAGCTTGTCTCTCTCCCCAACAGAAGTTGATCAAATAAAAAAATATTACCTCACTCACCTTCTCTCTCTAATATCCTGGGACCGACGTGGCTACGGCTACATTGCATGTTCTCAGCAGTAAGTTTAAGAACCATAGTTTTGTGCATTATACCAAGCTGCTTGTTAGAAGTAGATCACAGGGTGAAGGGCAAATTTACGGTAGACTTCAGAAATAAACAACATCTCTTTCAGTGTGAAAGCATTTCCTTTACATAGTTAAAGATTATTTACAATAGAAAGGACCCTGATGCATTGTTCATGATTTTATAATTAATTATTATTTTTATTACAGTAGTGCTTAGAGGCTCCAATCCAGATCAGGGCCTCTCTGTGCTAGGCACCCAAAGAAAGTAGTAATCCTGTTCTGAAAAGCTTACAGTCAGACTAGACAGCCAAAGGTTGGGAGAAAAGAATTCTCCATATGAGAGCTACGCCTACATCAGTTAAATGACTTGTGCAAGGTCACACAAGAAGTCTATGGCAGAAATGAGAATCAAGCCCAGATCTCCTGTGTCCCAGTCCTACCATGAAACTTCATCTCAAATCTTGCCTTCCCCAATTCAATAAAGATCCTTAGTATGCTGGCTTTCAGTGCAATGCACCAAAGCTGCTCTCTGGTTTTAACCACAATTAACGCTTTTTACAAACTAAAATGAGTAACACCATTAGATAACCCACGTGATTTAAAACAAGGGAGCAATTTATAAACAAAATCTATTTGTAAACAAAACCTATTTGACCCACAGCTGCATTAGAGGACACTTGCTGCTCTTATTAATCAGAGATAATTCCTTTGATGGTTAAAAATTGTTATGTACTAACAAAGTCTATAAAAGAGTCACTTCAAAGTAGCTCAGCGAGAGACTCAATTTATCCTGCAATTAGCAAGGTGGCTTTTGAGGGGTCAAATGTGAGTAATACAATCTCATTAATAGAAGAGTGTAGTGGAATACTTCTAAAATCAGTGTGAATAAGCTTATTTTACATTGCAAATGGTTACCAATGCTATTATGAGAGGTACCAATACATCACAGTACAGCTCCTATACTGTGCAAAATGTTCTTACTTCTGTAAATCTGTGTGGAAAAGAGAATGGGGGTTATATTCTATGACCCTGAAGTGTCAGTTTGAAACATTACTACCCATGGACCCGATCCCGTATTTCATGGTATGAAGAGCTCCTATGTAGTCAGTGGGGCTCCCTGCAGGTTTAAGACCGTCTACAATCAAGGCCTAAGAACGAAGGGTGCCACAAATGTGAGAGTTGGAGCCTAGGCTCTACATTTTACCTCCTGTTAAAAGGAGGTTAAAAAAAAATTCAGTCGTGTTAAATATCTTCTCAATTATGGAATATGAATCAAGTTAAAATGTGTGTGTGTGTGTGTGTGTCTGTGTGTGTGTGTGTAATTTGAAAATCCCCCTTCTTGTGTTATCAATCAAGCCTGAAGTCTGTTAAAAGAGACGGAATATTAAAATTCTAAAAACGTTCATTCCACCATTTATCCTACCGGTTTGCTTTTTGCACTTCATTCAGCTTGCAAATGAACACACACTACACTTGGTCTCTATTGTTTCTAGTCAGTTTCACGTTCAGGCTCTCATGCAGGAGCACAGGAGAAGAGTGTTTAGATTACAAACACTGTAAAGGGACTGTTTGGATCTAAATATAAAAAATCTGCTGATTTTTTAAAATGTCATTAGACATTTCTATTGATATTGGCTCTCTTTGTGCACTCACGTGCATGTTTGTTTGTTTGTTTTTTGAAGTCCTACTTGACAAAAATCCCAATTCATTGTCTGGGATATCGGCTCCCTAGGACAGGTGTTGAAAATGTGGGAGTGTCCCAATCAAACCAGGGCTGCCAACAGGTGTGCCTAAGCTCTCTGTGTTCCTTTAATTTGTGTGCAAGAGGTCATTTGTAACAGCAGCTGAACATCAGTGGAAGTTTTTCACTCCATAGGTCTTGCTCAGATAAATCCCTGAAATCAAGTCATATCACCAGGGAGGGGGAGAATGGGATAACACTTAATGCTTACATATTTAAGGCCTTGTCATGCTCACCATGAATTCAGCAGCAAAACTTCATAAGGGATTTTTGTGGATCAAACCCTGAGTTTCTTCCTCTGTAAGGTTAAAACCAAGTCTCTATCCAAATGAAAATAAGTAGGAAACAATTATATATTATGAGTTGGTCGTCCTTGTCTCAGTCTCATCCTTGAAATAAATGTTGCTTAAATTACTCTATATTCCCTTTTCTGAGGCAGCAAAGTGGAACCAGGTTAAATCTTGGAGAATTTTAATTCAAAGCACATTTTTACTACTAAACGAGACGAGACACGAAACCAAATAAGTCATCCAACCAAGACCCTGACACTGTGGTTACTTAAAAAATCTCAATTATTTTCTGCCTATCAAAACCTTGTGGGTGCTCATTGTTAAAATATTGGCAAGAACATCTCCATGCTTAGCTATACAAGAATAGGGAACTTTTCTTTTCTTTTTTTTAAAACTACACACTCAGGTACTTAATTCCGTACCTGTTTTAAATACACAATTAAACAAAGCATATATTGAACAGTTCCAAGGGCAGTTATAAATAACAAGTTGCCTAAAAAAGAGAGTGTGTGTGTGTGTGTGTGAGTGTGTGTGTGTGTGTAGACCCTGAGTTTATCCTTTGGGTATCTCTGAATCCTTGGGTATCACCACGTAGTCGGAGTATTTACCACCATAAATACACAGAAGTTGAACACTCCTCTTAAAGGAGCAATGGTCTCCAGGTTAAAGCACCGGACAGGGTTACGGGGCATCTGGGTTCAGATCCTTGATCACTCTGACATCTTGGACAAACAGTTTTGTTTCTCTGTGCCTCCATTTCCCCCTACTTGTAAAAAGAAATGAATCTTTCCCTATCCCACCGAGGATCTCGTTAACATCTGGAAGGCCTTACATAATAAGGTGACAGCTGCTGCACAGGCACAAACTTTCCAAAGTGCTGGGGGGTGCTCGACCTCCGGCTCTGCCCCAGGCCCCACCCCCACTCCATTCCTTCCCCCAAGGTCCCACCCCACCTCTTCCCAAACCTGCTCCACCCCCACCCAGCCTCTTCCCGACCAGCTCCACTCCCTCTCCTGAACGTACTGCATCCTCATTCCTCCCTCTTCCCCCACCCCCGAGCCTCCTGAGAATGCTGCGTAACAGCTGATCACAGTAGGCAGGAGGCACGGGGTGGGAGGTGGAGGCGCGGATATGCGGAGCCTGCTGGCAGGCAGGACACACTGGGGGGGGGGGGGGAGCTGATGGGGGGCTGCCAGACGGTGCTCAGCACCCATCTTTCCCCCTCCTCCCGTGCGCTCCAGCCCTGGAGCACCCATGGAGTTGGCGCCTATGAGGTGCTAGATGATTAGACTATGTGTGCTACTGTATGCTTTTGTTATAAATAGCATCTGCTATATTTTCACCCTGTTGCAAAAAGGGACATTAAAAACAACTACAACCCAAATCTCATCAAATGCCAAGTTTAGTAAGTAAGTATTTTCAATTTTGACCATTTTCATCCAGTTTATTTTGGTCTTGTTGGCCCCACCCAATGTTTAGAAAGTAACATGAGCCTGAAATTTTGGGGTAAGTCTTAAATTTTGCAAAGCCAATGCAAAATAAATAAATAAATAAATAAGTTGGCATATAAACACATCCACTGATATAGTTAAGCCAGAACACACAATGTAAACACTTCCATCAGTCCAAGCATACATACAGTAGCTTTTATGTTTAAATGTTTTCTTGTTTGCATTTAAGTTATTTATTTTGAAGTAACTAGGAATTATTTCTGGCAAAAGAAACTGCTGTTGCAATACAGCATTATAATTATCTATATATTGTGGGAAAACAAAAAGCATACTCCAGCTTTCTACTGTCAAAATAGATTTCATGGCAGCACCCGGCATTGCCGCTACAGAACAGAACATTGTTTTACACAGCAGCTTCCAAGGCATCTCACAGTGTCTGACTAAGTATAAGCTACATTTTTTTTATAAGATGTAAAATAGAGGTCTTGAAAACATCTGATCACCAGTGATTCCATAGCACTTTTATTAAAGAGCAAAGTTTTGTCCAGGACATTGGAATTGTTAAGTCTGCCTGCTGACATGTCTTCTGAAGATTTCATTTTCTTTCTTAAATTGTTGTACAGTGTTGCTGTGTGCAGTTATATAGCTCTCTGTTTCACCTTAGAAATGTTGCAATTCAGTGCAGTGATGAAGAGGGGGCTGTATATTGATAGGAAAGATGTCAGTGATTAATTCACAACAAAAATAAAAAGGTATCAGGAAATCTGGATTCTGTCCCCAGCTCTCTCATGAACTGCCTATAATTTTCAGGGTGGCATTGATTTTAACTATATTTTTCTTCTTGGACTCTTATGCGAGCTATGGCCAAAGCCTGTGCATACATGAAAATTTGGGTTGAGCCTCCAGCTTACCTTGCCAAGCTTGAGAAAGCCAAGACTAAAGAACTAGCCACCAAGCTGGGCTAAATCTTCTGGACTTACATTTTTCTGAACATAAAAAATAATATCTAAAATCGTGGGGGGAAAAAAAAACAACCCCTAACCCCAGACATGAATTAGAATGAAAGACATGCAAAATATTTTCCAGGACACCTAAATTCCCTCCTACTCTTGAGTAGACACATGGGACCTTCAACTTCCACCTCAACAAGAGCTTATAGACGGGGCACAACAAGGGATTTCAAATGAACAGCCTGCAACTGATGAAACAATTTACAATAGTCCCCACTATCCAGCATTGCTCTGGAAGCATTAGTATTACAAGTTTACATCACAGGCTAGAACTCTATGACCATCTGTTTACACGTCCTATGTTGGCTGTTTCATTAAAAGCTTTGGATTTCATGGTTCTGTAATGCAGCCATTTTAATTTCCATGATGCCAAGACTTGGCTCAACAGATGCTCAATCACTATGTATAGACCTCAACTTGATAGAGCACTTTCTTATGTTATAAAAGTATTCTATCTTGCTCCTGCCTAAATACCTAAAGATTGCGCTAACATTCCTCTGAAGTTGAATTTTACAGGCGTTATTGCCTTGTCATCAACAAATACAACTCTTTCCTCCTGGTTGAAGTTATTTAACGTGGAAGGGTTATTTTCATGCTGCATTAGCTATGTTCCTTATGGAGAGTTGATACGCACCAGCCCAGTGACAACAGCGAGAGCTGAATCAGGCCGCCAGCTATATCATTTCAAATGCAACTTCTAATTTCAACAGGAGGGGTTTTTATTCAGGATAATCAGGTTGCAGACCTGTCAGCTGTAGCCTGTTCTCATTCAAGCATTTCCACCCCAATGGGCTGCAGCCCTGGTGTCATGGCCATGTTTAGGGGCAACATGACCAATTCTTGCTCACTCGCCCGCTCTTACCTCTCAATAGACGGCAGCAGTCAGCCAGTGATACCACTCCTAAGGACATTATTGGTTGGCTTGCTAAATCCTAGGAGGACATCCGATTGGTAAGTATGTTGTTGGGCTACGGCTTTTAAAAAAAAAAAAAAAAAAGGCCAGTTGCATGAAGGAAGTACTACTTCCTCTCATGCTGAAGAGACAGTCTCCCCTTCTACTCCCAACACTTCTCCACCAAAATGGACACATACAGCTTCAGAGGACTGTTCCTCTGTGTAAAGTTAGTCACATGTATAAGTATTTGCAGAATCATGGCCCTAGCTTGGCACTGCTGCTGACACCAGCCAACAGGTGGCGGCACAACAAAGTTCCTCAGAGAACGTAAACTTCGTGAGGATGTCGAGAGTTTGAAATAAGGCAAGTTATGTTTACCTATCCCTACAGTAAATGCTATTTATTTCTAGACATTAAGTGCAAAGCTTCTATATATAACACACACACACGATCTAAAAATCACTACTGAAATGGTACTTAAACTATATAATTAAACTTATTTGAAATTAACTGAGTACATGTGTCCTCAATACTTAAATTACCTTACATTCCATTTGCATGTTCACCTTCGGTTTTTAAATATGTGACACCCAGTTTCGGCGGGGTGGGGGAATCTCACCTTGATCTTTTTGTCATCTGTACAGAATTTCCCTTTTGCTCCCATGATATGGGCAGGTCTAGCTCTTCCAAGTTTTTCACACCATAAGTAGATGTACTCCATCTCCCATAACAGCATTGTCAAGGGAAGAAAGGGACAAGCAACTAGGCACAGAGCCCACCTCCAGTTTTGTGAGAGTCGAAGCTAGACCTCAGATGAGGAGTGGAAGGGTAGATATAGCAGGGGTGTGGAATGAACCAGATTTGGAAGGATCAGCCAGATTTAACCCTGCTTTGGAGGGACCATCTCCAATGATAGATAGGTCAGTCTGTGCACTCTGCTGCCAAGAAGGATGCCAGACAACTGAAGTAGTCACAACCATTAGGAACTGGATTGAGAGCACAAGTTCATTTCATATAGGCCACATTACCTCAGACAGACAGTAGTGGTACTTTGGCTACCACTGACCAAAGCCTGTACAGCTCTGCATTCCATTCCCTATCACCACAAGAAAGACAGCCCTCTTGCACTTAATATTCATGGGCAGCTTCTATAACTGGTATCCATCCATCTGTCTTAGAAACATAACAGGAACTGGCAAGAGCAGCCAGACCTGCATATTTGGGGATGTGGGGCAGTAACAAACCTTCTATTTAAAATTTTCTTCATATAGGTTATTTTTCCCACATGCCATATAATTGAAAGCGCACACACTTTGCTGTATGGCTTGAAATGTTGCCTCTGCGACAACAATGAGTACTCAGTACTCCCCAGGATGTTAGGGCAGACCCCTCTTTCTCTAGCAGAGGAAGAGCTTTTGTCGCAGAGCTGTACTAAGATCAGGTCATGGCCTTTTCTATGCTTTAAAAGCCTATACAAAGCACTAACGACCCCAAAACAAACTACTGTGCTGCCTGATATGCCAGCCACAGCCAACTCAGGAGCTTGTCCAGTGCACCCAGCTATGTTAGATAATCTTTAGAGATGGAGCCTGACTCAAACAAACCTTCAGCGGTGGGAAGTAGGGGAAAGGAGGACTGTACTCCAGAATCCAAAAACAAAATCCAGAACTGGGTCTTATCTCTTTGAAGAGCCAAACAAAAGTTAGACACAAATACACTGAACTTTCAGTAGGAAGAAGAGAAATAGATGGAAATCTAGAGGCAAATTTATTTTGCAGCTCAAACCTATAACTAACCCCAGCACTGTTCACATATTTGGACAACAGACAGAAAAGCAGCTGGCACAGTTTGAGCCTGCAGCCACAAAAGGGTTAATGAAGACTACACATTTTATTTAAAAACTACAGTTAAAATTAGCCATGATTGGAAAAATCACACACACACACACACACCCCCAGTGTACATTGCTAGTGTGGAGAAATCCAACCATTTTACCCGACTCCATTCCAAACCAGTACATTCACAGTACCTTCCAATAAACATCTACACAAGTAGTTGGGGGGGCAGAAATCTGTTTTCTTTCATACAGTTCCACAAAAGTAACTGTCATCACAGCCATCCTTGTGACAGAAAAGTTCATATTTGCCTGCAGTTAAATCTGTCTGCAGCTGCCCTGTGGAAAAAACAGCCAATAATTGGCTTCTTTCACCTCTGTTAACCACGAACAAAAGTGTCATTCAGTTTCAAAACGGACAAAATGCACCAATAGATGGTCAGCTAGCTGAGCCAATGGGGTGGAATAACAATAACCCTGTAGCATTTTCTTTTTCCTTTTGTTTAGTCTTTCAAAGCCCTTAATTAAGACTTGCACAAAGCACCCCTACAGGCTTTTTTCAATGGGACATTACACGCCTGTTTTCTTGTATTTAAAAAAAAAAAAAAAGTAACAGGGATTTCTGAAACACATTAAGCAGTATACACAATTTCCATGTATTCACAACGGAAATACTGTAACATTTTAGCTCTTAATATTATAGCCATTAACCGAAGTTCAAGTTCACTTTCTACCCCTCTTTGCAATACAATTTTTTTTAAATGCATGTATCCATAAACTGGAAATAACCAGAATCGTTCCTTCAACTCCATCAAAGGCCAGCACTCCCAAACTGAAAGCAACAGGAATGCATGTTGATGAAACATCCTGAGGCATCCTGAAGCAGACAGCTGAGAAAGTATTTGGTAATCCAGGGAACTAATTTGTTGAGACTGAACGCAATACTGCAGCATTGTCTAAAAATGAGTGGTTTTGAATGCTGGGTATGAAATGATATTTTTAAAGGGAATTCTTATACAATGAATATGCTTGAAGCTAAACTGTATCTGTAAATGTATTACCATTAACCTAATGTAATAAAAGCAATATTTTAACATAAACAAAACATTTCAGGACTGTGTCTATTTTCAGTAGGAAGGATGTTTTGGCTTAACAGAGATTCATGTGAAGATTATTTGCAGTTAAAAACACAAAACATTAGAACAGACTATCACAACTTTATAAATAGGAAGCTACATAGTATAAAAAAACAGAGAAAGAAACCAAAAACAAAATGCATTTGGATGAAAATAAAAATAGTTAGAAGATTACAATGAAATATAATCCTCACAGTCCCAGACTAGTCTGGCAAACCCACATTAGTCTCTACCCTCCTTCCCATTCTTAAAAATCCTCTGAGTGACAGGTTAATGTGATA
This sequence comes from Lepidochelys kempii, assembly GCF_965140285.1. NCBI lineage: Eukaryota > Metazoa > Chordata > Testudines > Cheloniidae > Lepidochelys > Lepidochelys kempii. The sequence goes on along the minus strand of NC_136385.1, from coordinate 45,416,265 downwards.
GCTTTCTTTCTGTAGGTCACCAAGTGTGGGGAGGTGAGGGGGATGAGAAGGGGTCAGGTAGAACAAATACCTAACAAAGCCATCATCCTGGGGAGTTACTGCCAAACCTTCAAATGTAATGTGGTCTCTATTCTCTTGTAAATGTGCTTATTCTGTGTAAACCAGCACATGGGCAGCTTCCTTTCAGGGGACTGGCTGAGCAATAGAAGATGCAGTCAAAACTACCAAAATGATTATTAAAGGGCATTTTTCACATCAAGGAATCGCAGGCTAGTTCGAGGTGTTAGTGATCGGTTATATGCTTACTCACTAGCAGCAATACACCAACAGTATTTTTTATAAATTGACACACACAAAAAGTTGGGGAAGAAAACAAAAACATCAATTTAAAGCAACTAGAAAAGTAATAGTTTTAAACCTCTCTCTTCTCAGAATTTCACAACTGTACCCAGCAGCAGCGCCTTAAAGTTTCATTGTATCTAAGTTAATAAAAAAAAAAAAAAGGTTGAATTTGCTTAAGTATAAATACATTTCATAGGTACAAAATCAAGAATTTTAAAAAATAAGTGCCTAAAGGCTGGGCTCCTGAGACCGTATTTAGACATTTAATGAAGGGTCTTGACTTTCAGAAGTGCTAATCTTTCAGCAGCTCCCGCTGACTTCTGGAAAAAATCAGACCACCTGTTTGGGTGCCTAAATACCAGAGCCTATGCTAATCAGGTTCTTATACTGCACCAGTCATCATGGTAACCAAGCACCTTTCAATAATGCATTAATCAACATGAGTTATCGGTCCCAAGTGTTAAAGAAAGAAGAGGAATATTTGCAGGACTTGAATTTAAAGCCTAACTTTAGGCACACATTTTTGAAAATCTTGTCCATGAGCTTTTATTAGAATCCATTCTATAACTAACCTTGCTAATGCCGAAGCAAAAGTTTGCTCGAGTTATACTACATTAACTACAGAAATGCAGATATCTGCCATAAGACTAAAAGAGGAGATGGTTAACAGGGAAGAGCAAGATTTAACTATCTGTTCAGGATGAAGTTAATCCACTGCCACACAAAGTGCATTTAACAAATAAGTGATAAGTCAAATATTATATAGCGTTAAGTGATAAAATGTCTTAAGTAACTTTGATATAACATGCTTCAAAACACAACCCCCACTAGAAATGTTCAAAGGGTGTACAGTACATGTACCTGTACATGTACAATACATAGTGTGATGGGGTCCCGAGTTCTGACTGTGAATCCTAAGTGCTCTTGCAATACAATTAAAAATAAATAAATGGCAGTGCGAAGTATCGTAACACATAACGATTAAGAGAGTGGGCTGTCTCTCGCTATATGCACTCCTAATGTGGATGCAGCTTACGTGGGCAACGCTGCGGACTTTGGCTGGTATAACTTATTTCATTCCCTCCCCTGAGCAACATAAGCTATGCCAGCAAAAGCACAGCTTTGCTAGTATAACTGCACCTCCACTATGAGCTTTTGCCAGCACAGCTGTGTCGGTCCTCATCACACCTTGACAACTATGCCAGCAAGAACTTGTAGTGTAAACCTGGCCTTGGATTTCTGGGTGCTGCTTTAATATGAATAAATAAGAACAACACATAGGCAATGTCTACACTACAAACTTTGGTGAATGCAATTTCATGACAGCGTACAGCCAGAAAAGTTTGCATATTGCTCATGCATGCCAACACTTGGCTGCTTGTTTCAGCATTGTATGTACTCACCAGGGGTGCTTGCATCAATGTAAAGTGCAGTGCACCACAGGTAAGTATCCCAGTATACCATGTACCACTCTCCAGCACAATGCCTTTTGGAACATTTTCACAGTGTTTTGTGGGATAGTAACAATTTGCACAGGGATTTCTGGGAGCTAGGGGTCAAGTTCCCGGTAGGGATACTTTTCCACAGTTAGACAAGCACTAGTGGATCACTGGTTATACTTCACTGACATCAGTCTGGGTTAGTTGAGGAAGGTACATGATGCTGGCATCTTTAAGGACACAGGACTATTCAGAAAGCAGGGACATTCTTTCCCGAGAGGTGATTTACATGGGTGATGAGGAAACGACCATGGTGATTCTGGAGGACCCTGCCTACCTCTTGCTTCCCTAGCTCATAAAGCCATACACTGTCCATCCAGACAGTGCCAAGGAAAAACATCTGCTGCAGGCTCAGCAGGTGCAGAATTACTTTGGTACACTGGAGGGTGATTTCAGTAGACTGAAGGGTCACTGGCATTGTTTACTCACTAGATTAGATCTCAGTGAGAAAAACATCCAATGGTTATGGCCGCATGTTGTGCCCTGCATACTACATGTGAGGCGAAGAGAGAAAAGCTGCCACCAAGGTGGAGGGGTGAAGTGCAGCGGCTGTCTGCTGAATTTGACTAGCCAGACTGCAGTGCTATTAGAAGATCCCAACGTGAAGCTGTGTGTTTGAGGGATGCTTTAAAGGTTTATTTTCACAGTCAGCCACAGTAGTAGCTCTGATGTCTGTCTTGTGTAATTTAAATCATGTATTTTTTTGATTTTTGCAGACTGGTCTCAATTCTGTTGTGCCTGCTGCAAATTATAAATGCTGCTGGGCTTGCAGCTTTTCCTGACACTGTGAACAGTGTGGTGCTTGCTGTACGTTTATAAAGACGGCTAGGTGTTTTCCCTCATGCAAGGAGTTCTACAGGGCTTGGTTTCCATTTATAAGTAGTTTGATTTCTTGATTGCTGCTTTGCATTCTGTAATATTTTTTGTGAACTAAAAAAAAAAAAAAAAGAAAGATAGTTTGACTCTCCAAAAATACAACTTTATTGAGTGCAAGAAATCAGGACACCAAATCAAAGTGCAAACACACACACATACTATGTTATACAAACTTTCAACAGAACTTGAAGTGAAACATAAAATACCTATTGAAAAGTAAACACATATGTCCATTTGCATAAACAAAAAGGTAGTTCAATGTAGACCACAGTGACCTGTGAAAACCACAGACTGGTGTATGTGAAGCTGTGGTTTTCCTGGCTGAACCCTGGCATGGAATGATAGGAGTCTGAGATACCACGTATATGGTAAAAGGTGTAGGGAGCAGTGACCATGGAGTTCTCCACGGACTGAAAAGGCTGACAAGTCCAGGATTTCTAGACCAGGTCAACTAGTGTCTGCAGCATTTGGGTTTGCTGCCTGAGAAGATCCATTATGTCCTAGTGCATTTCCTGCTCCTTGTCCTGCTGGGGGTACCTGGGCCTTTTGCCTATACTCTGTCTTTCTCCATGCTCTTGCATATTGGCCCTACAAGCCCTTTGCTCACGGTCTGATGCAGCACCGGCTTGCAGGATCTCGCAGAGGCTATCCTCCCTAGACCTCTTCCTTCTCCTCCTCATCGGGAGCAGGCATTCTGCAGTTGCCTTTATGGAGTGCATTCTGCAGGTGTGTATGGAGTGCCCCTCAAAGCCACCACACCAGAAGCTGCTGATAAAAAAAAAAAAAAGAAAAAAAAAAAAGATACAGATGGACCATTAGATTTACAGTCCCATCAGAAAGAAAAATACATTGAAAAATTCCCTTCCCTTATTCCTATACATATTTTTGAGAAGAAATGCTTATTGGCACTTCAGCTTTGGCGTGCCTTGACACAGCACCAATCTCCAGTTCCAACCATGGTGATCACAGCTGGAAGTGGGGAGAGAGGATATTCTGTTGTATGAAGCTACAAAATTCCAGCCCCTATTCCAAGTGCATGAATTCAGGGCAATGGCAGTGAATACTGGCACTGTTTTTCACAGGCAGTAGTGATTTTGACTGATGTCTCACTCCTGAAGGTCACAAAGGCACAGAGAACACAGTTGCTACTGGCACCCTGAAACCATCTGCACCCGCATGTCACTAGCTGATTTCCTGCGATGGTGCCAGCTGAACTCATTGCTGAGTGGCAGGGGAAAGTGTCCTTTCATGGAGGAAAAAGGGCACTCATCCCCAGAAACCTTCAGGAGAGGACTGCAGAATATCTCCATAAACGTTTCATTGAGATCTCTCAGGAGAGATAAAAGGAACATCCCTATTCGCATAAACAAGCTCCCCCATCCCCCATCCCAACCCAGTAAGGGAATGAAACAGCAGATGCCGACTCTACGGGACACTGAACCAACGTGGATTGTGCAATCAGACTGCCATAGTACTGGTTCAGGAATTTGTTTTGAATTTACTTCCTCATTTTTATTTTCTACAGAATACCAGTCAAACCCCTTGTCTTCTACACTTGATAATGGGCCAAGCACCACCTTGAAATGGTGGGGAGAAGATAGGGAAGAATTAAAGGCAAATAAAACATTGCAAGGAAAGTTGTGTGTACACACTTACCTGAGCTTTCCCTTTCATCAGCGGGCTCACTTGCACTCGCCTGGCAAGAGTGGCTACACTCCTGCAGAGTTTCAAACAGGTCACGGCCAATGGCATGGTTGGAGTCCCCTGCCATGTCTCCTTCCTCTTCCTCACTGTTTACAGCAGGAGTCTCCATCTCACACTCCTCCAAAGTATACACAGTGACCCACAGCATGCTGGTGGATTCACCACCAAATATGACATGCAGTTCATTGTAAAATCAGCAGTCTGTAGGGCAGCACCAGACTTCTTGCTGCCCTCCCTTGCCTTGTGTTTCTCCTTTGCAAAGTTCCTTCACTTTCACGTGGCACTGCTGTTGATCCCTATCATACCCTTTCACATGCATCCCTTGTGCAATCTACTCGTAGATGCCCATGTATCTATGGCAGTTCCTCTGCTGTGCTTGCACAGTCTTTCCCCCATCAGCCAAGGAGATCAGATACCTTCCATCTACTCCACGCAGGAGTGTGTCTAATACCTGTAATGTATTCATGGCGCCAGCATGGTTGATAACACAGTGAGCAGTTGAGCACCTCTGCTCAGGAGGGCAACCAAAAAATGGCATTTCCAAAACAGGCAGGGTTTGATTGGTGGGGGGGGGGGGGGGGGGATGGAGTGGGAGCTTCCAGACTCTGGGACCCCTACGTAGTGGAACTTAAAATTTTGAGCAAAGAGGTCACTGTCACAGAGACAGGAGCACAGCTGCTGGAGGACTCTTCAAGTCAATACAGCTTGCACTGTGTATACACTTGCACTGCGTCGACCAAAGTAGGTCGACCACGGTTCTACTCCATTCAGGGAGGTGTATTGGGAAGCTTATGTTGGCCACAGACAAACTGAGCATAGACACATGCATTTAATTGGTCAACACAAGGACACTTATATCAACCTAACTTTTGTAGTGTAGACCAGGCCATAGTTTGACCCAGCTTCTTGCTGCAAGATTTGGCTACACTTGGCAAATAGGCTACCATCATTGTGTTTTGGAAAGCAACAACATTTACCACACCTTTAAAATTTGTGCCAGTAGCCAACCACCAGATCTGCACTTGAGAAGCATAACAATGAAGAACAGTTAGTGCACTTTACTGGATTCTTAAAAAAGAACAGTATGTAAAGTCTGACAACTTCAACACAAACCCTCAGCCACAACAGTGGACAGCCTTCACCTGTGGTTATAAATCAAGCAGTGTCAAAGAAGCACTTTTTATTACCTTTATTTCAAAGGTAAGGCTGCCCCTTCATTTTAACACTGCTGTAATTTATATGATGGCTGTAAGACAATTGACACCTTAAAACTAATGAATTTTCATGGCTAGACAGTCGAAAAAACAACTTCTTTCGTACAAGTATTGATGTGAAGAAGATATACAGTGACTATTCAGCTCTGTTCTCTTAGGGATGGACTTTAAGGCTTGACAAGTTTAATCAGGTACATAGTAGCAGTACTTCATATGTACATACCCATTGCATATGCGTGAGAGGAAAAAAAGCCCAAACTAACCCACAAAAGATAGTCACTGAAATTAAATTTTTATTTTTACTACAAATATGCTGTATTTGAAAGGTGATCTGCAAACAGGGATGTCATTTCAGAAAAATTCTTCAGAGGGGCAAAATTGTATCACCATACAGAACACTAGATATGATTACGTTCTATCCTGCAAAGTTTTGGAGGACAGGTGCGGGGCAAAGAGTGGAAGACAAAATGGAGCCTACAAACCTATGAAAAATCAGGGGAGAGGAACCAAGGTCTGAGGAGCGGCAAATGCCCCCCCATACTCTATAGCAAGTAATGCCCCTGACTGCAAAGAGTGAGGAAAAAGGCCTTGTGAACAAATTTTTGTTTCTTTGGCTCTCTTTTTACATCAGAATTGCTCATTCAAGTTAACTCTCGCAATGTAAGACCCTAGTCGAGACAGGGCACCAGCAGGTTTTAACTCAGTGCAGTGAGTTGAGATAAAAAACAGAAATATATTTAAAATAAAAAGGCAAGATTCACACACAACTGTATACCTTCAAGAAACAGGGCTTGCAGAAAAGCACCAAATCTCTCACTATTAGTGATAAAAACTGCAAGATTTGGCAACTCTAGAATTATGCAGCTAACATATCATGATTAGATCATCCATTCATAAAACTGTATAGGGAAGAGTTACACATTGATTACGCAGGGCTAATTATATCCTGGGATCAGCCACTGGTTTGAATGTAGTCTAGATGTACAAATGCCACACAATATTTGTTGTGCTGTCAAGCAAATTTTGCTAGACATTACTGACTCAGCCTCCCAACCGTGAACTTTAATAATAAAATTCCAAAAACTTATGAACTGTAAGTGATGCACATTAATCTATTTCATCATAAGGAGAGCTTATAACAGTGGATCTCAACTTTTCCATACTACTGTCCCCCTTTCATGAGTCTGATTTGTCTTGCATACCCCAAGTTTTACCTCAGTTAAAAACCTACTTGCTTACAAAATCCGACACAAAAATAGAAAAAAAAGTGTCACAGCACATTTATGAAAAAAATTGCTTACTTTCTCATTTTGTCTGTATGAAATTTTAGTTTGTACTGACTCTGCTCGTGCTTTTTATGTAAGCTGTTGTAAAGCTAGGCAACTATCTAGATGAGTTGATGTGCCCCCTGGAAGACCTAAACGTACCCCTTGTTGAGAACACCGCCTTTATATAGTGTAAATTTTAAAAAAATATTTTGAGGAACCAAATGTAACCATCTTTATTATTTAAAAAACACAAACAAAATAGGCAGGCCCCCTAACATTGGACAAGCCTTGGATTTGTTATTTTAGCACATAGTATATTCACAGGGGCAGAATACAGTCCCAGTGAGTGATTTCTCCGATACTGAACTGATACAGAATTTTGCTGTTTCATGAACAACCAACTTGGCAGTACTGCACGACATTCATCTTCAGGGCCGGCCCACAACATCTTGGCACCTGAGGTGGGGAGCTCAAATGACGGCCCCATGCCCCCTCGCTTGGGCCAAAACTTTGAAAGGTCTTAATTCTGCCTTCTTCCTGTTCTACTCCTCTCATGGTATTGCTCTGCTACCTACCCCAATAAAGGAGAACTAACAACTTAAAATGCCTTGTTCAAAATTTGTAAGTAACACTTAACTTTCAAACACCTGAACAGCAACTGTAACTTTTCTTGTCTGTACAGTAAACATTGGCATTTTTATCTGTTTGAATAATCAAAGTGGTGCTTTCCGTACCTTCACTGTTGCAAAGATTTGAACTGCTTCCTGCTGAAGGTCCACAGTCTGGGCCAGCTCATGCTCTACTGAGATGGTTGCAAGGCTGACCAGCCTCTCCTATGTCACTGCGGAGCGCAGATGTGTTTTTATTAACTTCGCCGTGGAGAAGCTGCCTTTTCCACTGGCAACTGTTACAGGAAGTGTTAGAAGTATGCGCAGAGCAACAAAAGCATTTGGAAAGAGGGTGGTCATCTTATTTGTGCACACATATTCCAGAACAGCCTTTGGAGTTGATCCTGCTGAAATGTATCTTGAAAGGGCTTTCAGTTCATCACCTAAATCACTCGCATTAATATCGCGCATGTCATCATGTGTCAACACTGTCTCTAGTGCCCTGCATTGCTGGTGTAGGTCTTCTTCAGGTACAGTGAGGAGTTTTGGAATATCATACAACATCCCAAATATGCGGCTGTCTTCCTTGAGCTGCATGAAACATTCTTCAGCTGACTATATTGCACAGTCTAGCACCTGGTTAAAGAATTCAACTTTGAATTGTTGTTTGGGGTCTCTTCTGGGATTATCCCGTGCCTCGTAATCAAAATGTCTTCTTCTTCGGTGACTCTTGTATTCTTGAATGGGTGGGAAAATAGCTTCACTGTGAAGCTCCTCTTCCAACTTCCATGCACTCTTCAGAAGGTTTTGAAATCCTTCATCTGACCGGTAAGACTGTAGGTATGACTTTGCTTTGTCCAGTTGTTCCATTGCTTCAGATATGTCAAGGTCAACACCTTGGAGTCTCTTGCTTACAACATTTATTTCAAACAGTATGTCATGCCACAACACTAAGCCACACAGATATTTGAAGTTATGTATGTTTCCGGTGATTTCATTCCTCTCTGCCACTGTTCTCCCACGAACAGTTCCTGTCATAGCATTAATCCTCCATAAAGGCAACTATGGCATCATCTATCTTCCCAATTTGGTACTTGATAGGCTTTATCACCTCCACTCAACTTTCCCATTGTGTGGCACTCAGTGGTTTCAGTGTCAGAGAGGATGGTCCCAGATGTTGCTTCAAAATTTGCCATTGATGAGTTGATGCAGAGAAAAATACATAGATGCTTTGAATTACATTAAAAAAAATTCAGCAGCCTCCCTAGAAGTTGATGCTGCATCACTGACCACCAAGTTCAATTAATGAAAACTGCATGGGACAAAAGAAAAAAAAAAAAAAAAAAAAAGCTTGAGGGTTTAACTTTCGGATCCGTGTCTGCACTCCTCTGTTCTTTCCTCTCATGTTGGCACTGTTATTGTAGCCCTGACCTCTCATGTCAGCGATCGCAATTCCTGTATCTTTCAGCTTTTTAAGAGGCACATTTGTCATACCAGTTCCTGTAGTATCATCAATGTCAAATTCTAGAAAATGCTGACAGTCACCTTTGCAGGGACATTTTCACTAGGTGGTGGTGGTGGTGGTTGTTACAAAATGCAGCATTAAAGTCATTTGTATGGCTGATGTCAGGTGTGCAGTCCAGAACAACAGAGTAATATCTTGCTGACTTCAGATCTGCCACAATCATCTGTTTGACTTTTGTTGCCAGTAACTTGTTGATCTCATTTTGAATTGTTTTTCCAAGGTAGTGGTGTGTGTACATTTCTTGGGTGGTGACTCTTCTTAGATGATCCTGGAGTACAGCATCAAACTCAGCCATCAGCTCCACAATTTTAAGGAAGTTTCCATTGTTTGGCACATACAGCTGATCTAAAGTGCCACGCAGTGCTAGGTTTTGGGTAGCAAGCATTCTTGCAATGGCAATGAGGCTTTTGAGAACATTCTGCCAGTAAAGAGACTGATGAAATCTTCTCTTGATGCGGATCATCCATGGTGGCCTTTAACCTTAGTCTCATCTCAAGCTCTTTCCACCTATGGAATGCCCTCTGATGATTTGCTGCCTTCTCATGCCATGCCAGGTTTCTAGCCAAATGTTTCCAGTCCTTTGTTCCTGTAGAACCCAATATGGCTGGAACTTTAGACTGGAAGAGTTTGCAACAAAAACGTATGCAGTATTCTGGGTTTTTGAGTACATAAGCCGTGGCCTCCCCACTTTGTCACCATTGGGGATTTCACGCCAGTAATGTGTTGGATGGAAACTTCTATTTTCATTGTCTTTGGGGAACATGAAGTTTTTCACTTGCTGTGGCCCAGGCAGTACAAGGAAGTCCCTCAGGCTACTGCTGAAGTGGGTCCACAGTCCTGGATCATCTAGACTTAAGGAACTAAACTCAGCAGCAGCTGTTTCTTGCGCCTCCACCACTCTTCTCTGAGCTCCACTTTTTTTTCAGGAATGTGCATGGTTAATCCATTTGAGAGGGAGATATGGATGCTGCAGTAGCTACCAGGTCACCTGCACTCTGACTAACTGAAAGATCAGGCATCTCCTCATCACTCACATCCTCACTGGGGCCGGAAGGTGCACCATGAACATTTGTCTCTATGTATCTCAGGAGAGCTCCTTCCTGCTTAGGTAGAAAAGCTTCCTTTGCTTTCTTTCTTTTTCCGAATGCTGCCCCAGAGGGGCGTTTTCTTCTTTCATTCATGACTGCTGTTCTGTGCCAGCTATAGTGGCTCTCAACACTCAGCTGAACGGGACAAATAAGCAGGCTGGTAGCAGGACCTGACTGAGGGAAGATATCAGCATCTTAAGGGCCTAACTGGCTCCTAATACTTCAGTTGACTGCCTGTTCTCCTCAAGTGGGTTCAGGGAAGCAGCAGGAAACAGACAGGAAGCTCCCTGAGAAGCTGGTGTTAATCAGTCCAGGCTCCTGGGGGGTGCTAATGAGGCTCCTCCTCTCTCTCTCTCTCTCTCTCTCTCTCCCTGCAGCTCCTGCTGCTGCTTTCTGTTATTCCCTCTCACCTTTTCTCCTGCCTGCCTGTTATGTCTCTTGTGCCCTCCTTCCTCCAGCACAGCACTCCACCATCTCTGTGCATCTAGAGCAGAGAGAATACACATGCACCAGCAGCAGACAATTTTCTACACTCTGAGTCCTAGTGGCACCCCCTCGTCCCCAGTCTGGCACCCGAGGTGGCCACCTCAGTTCGCCTCATGGTAAGGCCAGCCCTTTTCATCTTGTAACTAGGTAATTCTGTCTTAATACATTCAGGACTAAAAAAAGTTAACATTGGAAATTACAATACTGAAGAGGCTTGCAAAATAATGAATTTTTATTGGCTAAGCACAGCCACCAACGTTTTTGCTCATAGCCAGTGGCGGATTAGCCACTGGGTCAACAGGGCCCATGCCCAAGGACTCTGCCCAATTGGGGGGGCCCTGGAAAAATGGGCACCCCAGCTCCCCAACCTGCTCTGCCCAGCCAGCACTCCTGATGGGGAGAGAGGTCGGAGTGCGGGGGCTTGCCCAGCTCCGCCCGCCCAGCATTCCAGCCAGCCGAGCGGGCAGAATGGGGAAAGCCCCCACGTCCTGACCCCATTTCCCCGGCAGGAGAGGGGGCAAGCCCTTGTGCCCCAAACCCACTTCCCGGGGCGGTACCGCACTTGCTATGGCCCAGGGCCCCACAAAACCCTAATCCTCCTGCTCATAGTACTGCAGCATATTTGCTATAGATTAATAAACCAAAGTGTGATACAGGCTAATTGTTCACATCCATCTCTAATTTCTTTAGAGAACACAGAAATTCTACAATGCATTAATTCAACACATCTAGCAGAAGTGTTTCAGGCACTGAGGCCTAACATACTATGTCAAAGGTATAAATTATGTTTCCAAGACAGCTTCAGGCACTGCCTTGTTTGGAATTGCTAACTGAGCAACAATGTTTCTCCAAACAAACTAATGTGCAAGAGGCTAAAGGGCAGTGAAGGTAATTATTGGAAGGAAATTTTTCACTAGGCCAAAAGGGAATAATTAAACCTGTGAATGCTAAATCACATCATGAACATTAACAATGAAGTAATCAAGTGTAAATGATGGTAAAACCCTATCTACACAACTCTTGAAAGGAAATTAAGGCAGTGAGTAACCTAGACTATGGTTGTTTAAGCAACACAAAAGTAGGATCCCCAAACTTCATTCACTATTCTTTGTAAAACGAAATTGCTGAAGAATAAGTGGTTAAACTGCATTCTGCAATTCTAGATCCAACATAGTTTACTTATTGCTCATTAATCTCTACAGATATCTTTTTCCAGTTAAAAATGGATAAAATGTGACCAAAGCTTTCCAGCATTTAAAATGCATGTTATGCTTTCAGACCACAATTGTATTTGGAGGGTTATTTTGCTTAATTAAATACAATACATGAGAATAAACACACTGAGTTCTAGTCCACTCCTTCCTCCAATGCCTTGGGCTACAGTGTGGAAACTTAACAAAAGGCATTTGCGCAACTCTGGAGAGATCCTGAAGAATAGCTGGAATAGGAGTCTCTCATTTTAAGTGAGTCAGAGTTCTGGAGCAAAGAGATCTTTAAAAGGTTTAGCAATACACTATCCATAGCAAGTAGTTCATGGTTATTTTCATAGTCCCAGATGCCAGCTTTGGAATAATCGGTAAATATTCTTTTTAAAAACAAGCAATAGGTGCAAAATGTTGCTAATGTACAAGGCAGAAGGAACACGTCTCCATATTTCTAATGTCCTAAGCATCTGATGGGAGTTTCAAGCAAACAGACTATAAGAGTGTTCATAAGGACTATGATCCAAAGCCTACCAAAGTCAAATGGCTTTCGATCAAACTTCAGAAGTTATGCAAGGTGTTTATTGAAAAGAGACTCTGCAGATGTGTATCATTCAGAAACTGAAAGGTTTAAAACTCTTAGCAGAGAAACTATGGAACTGAATATGTGCAGCGACTGAGTAAGGAAATGGAACAGCTTTAAGGAATTTGCTAATGGTACAGATTAATGCTCAAGACTGCCTCTCTTGCTATATAAAGACAGAACTATAAACCAGGACACTAGGATTGTCTTGTACTCAATGGAGTTCATATTCCATGGGATCTCAGACATGCTCCTGGACAAGCAGCAGACAGAGGCAGAAAAATTCTCTGCTCACCATTGTGCTGAGGATGAAGATTTCCCCCACCCCACCCCCAAAAACTGCACTAAGGAGAAAGCACTCAGAAAGAGCCCAAGTGGACTAGAACGTACTGTAAGTCAGTGGTTCTCAAGCAGGGATCCGGGACACCTTGGGGGGCCGCAAGCAGGTGTCAGGGGGTCCTCCAAGCAGGGTCAGCATTAGACTAGCTGGGACCCAGGATAGAAAGCCAAAGCCCCACTGCATGGGGATGAAGCCCAGGGCTCTGAGCCCTGCCACCCAGGACTGAAGCCAAAGCAATGTAGCTTCGTGTGGGCCGCTCTGACATGGGCCCCTGGGCAATTGCCCTGCTTTCTCCCTTAACGCCGGCCCTAGCTTTATATGCAGAAAAATAGTACTTGGGACACAGATGGGCCGTGAAGTTTTTATGGCATATTTGGGGGGGGGGGGGGGAGCAGACTCAGAAAGAGAAAAGTTGAGAACCCCGGCCTAAGCAACTGTTTGAGATCAAAGATGGAAGAGGCCTATCACTGAAAATGATCATATTTTTGGTGACTATCTCCAGAATTATTGACTCCTCTATGGTCTCAAAATGCAGTAGTTTAAGGGACACCACAATTTGAAATGTAGTCTGTAAAAAAAGGTTTAAAAAAAAAAAAACCCTGCAAATGCTACACCTCCCCTCCAATTTACTGAATTTCATAATCATATTTTCCTTTCTTCTTTTATTAAAGCAATTTCCCAGAAAGACCAAACCACAAGAAAATGCCTACACAGGATCAGCAGTGTGCCAGAGATCCCTGAAAGATTTAAACACCTGTGCAGGAACTACGGCTGGAAGCCCTGTATCTATTCTGTGTCCCTCAAAGAATCCCCAGGGAATATAATAAAGGAGAGGGGATAACTGCTCAATAATTATGCAAGTCCTGGATGATTACATAAGGGTGGACAGGCAAATGCAGGAATTTTCAAAGACTGTTTGTTCTCTGAGAATTCAGAAGGGCTTTCAACCAAACAACATTGATACTAATGCTGTCTTCATCTCCACTGTGATTCCAGGTGACCCTGTATACCTACCTTTTGCCTTGTCTAATTAAACCATTCCCAGATTACGCAAAGAGATACAGATCCAATGGTATGCTCAATAAGTATGGGATATAGTTTTTGGCAGACAAAGCAAGGTGGAGAGGTCCACTCACCCACAATGACAACTCATTAACTAACTTAGCTATTACAGCACTGCATGCTGCATTTTGCAGGTCGCATATGTGAAAGAAAAGGCAATGTCTTCTAAGAATACAAGTGAGGAGACAGCAGGGTTTACAGCAACAGATGTAATTTGGGACAGGCAAGCTGATCCATCCAAGATCAGCATGATGCCCAAATTAGAAGTATTCTGTGCACACCTTTCCAAACCATTAACAGAGATGGAACAGAACTAAATATTACCCCCTTTTTTCCTGTATTAGGAGTCATTTATAACAATCTCTTCATTTGTACAATGAGGGAGTTCACGGAAGAGGGATTTCATGCGGTACTGATATGGCTGTAATCACTGACAACTTATGCTACTAAATGGGATTAAAAGTTATTATGATGCTTTTGATAGCCATTTATTTTTCTCTTGCTTTGTTATTTGTATTAGTTATGGTAAGGGAATTTATGGGGACACAAGTTGATCTTTTGTATTGATACTGAACGGTATGTTCAATGAACAAATTGCACAGAAAGTACCTTCTATACAAACAAGCTAGCAGGACACCAGTGCCTTCATATCAGCCTCAGGCCAGCTGGCAGCATGCTGTGAGGAAGGCCTCCTCTGAGACATGCAGGTGACAGAAGGAAAACAAAATCAACGACATTGATCTCTGTGAGAATAACACAAAACTGAGCTCCACAGTGCATGCAGCATTATTTGCACAGGTAAGTGGCCTCTGGGAAATACGACCCCGTGTAGCGTTCAGAAAGCGAATGAGACAAGCCATTTAGGCAGCACCCAGTTTATTGTGAGGTAGTATTGGGAAGACTGTTTGCATTGTTTGTGCTATTATGCCACTGGAACTTCATTAGTGGAGATTGCCATGGGGGTTAGCATTGCTTGCAGCAAGCATCACTGTTAAGTAGTGACACAAACATCCACATATATTTGTATGTGCGTGAGTTAACATGAACTGTGTTACAGAAGTGCTTGGAAGAACATGCTGATGGCTACTGTCCCGCAGTTTCTCATGTGGATGAAGATAGTGACTGTCCAAGCAGACGTTCTTACACAGGATTTGGGGTGCTTGACATGCAAAGCCACAGCAATAACTTGTGGCATCACTCTGGATTTATTCTGATGGCCCAATGTCCTGAGGCAGTTTGTAAGAGAGAGAAGCTGACTCTTGATGGTAAACATGGATGCTTTAGCTGAAGTTCTAAAAACTGTCCAGAGGCTACTACATCCACTAATTTTCCTCTCAGTGAATCCACACCCTACATAAAATGTCTGAAAATCAGGACGCTAGACACTATTGGCCTGGAAGTTAGAGGCACATTGACTCCCTTTTACCACATTTTTGGGAGGAAGTGGGTATAAACGTATATACGTAAACTAGCTCAAGTTCTTAAAATGAAATATTTCAAGCAAGAGTATGTCAAATCAAAATAAATGATTAATTGACCTGGATATCTAAGGGATTTAGTGTCTCCAGTAAACACTCAACACGGTTACCGTGCCAGCAGATTTGCCCTTGGAACAGACATGACTTTTCTACACCTTACGAGACTCAACACACTAGTTCTGTAAAATATTAACAGTTTGGTCAATATTAGCACTTTAAAAAAAAACAAAAAACAAGTGTTAAAATCAACAGCAGTAAGAAAGTATCAAAAGGTAGGACTGTGTCCAACTCCAAATCTCCAGCTGCCACGTGTCAATAGTAGAATCCCACAGTATTGGAACATAAAAATCTGCATCAGATCCTTCTCTCTCTACCAGATCTTTTCACTCAAAACTTCCATAAAGGACAGTGGGACTTGGGACCAAGTAAGGACAGCAAGAGCTGGCCCTATATTAAGAGTAGTTGTTATGCCAGTTTTAAAACAGTTGCTTTTCAAAATATCTTAAAGTAAAAGTTCCAAAAAGTGTTTAAGTCCCATTTTCATGTGACTTGTCTGAAAATGGGACTTAGCCACTTTTAAAAATAAAGACCCCTGGTAAAGTTTTCAAATAGCCAACCATACATTAATCATTTCTTAAACTACAAAGCACTACTCTTCCAGAGTAAAAACAAATTATAAAAAAAAAAAATTTAAAACCCACATGGATTTTTTCCCCCCCTTTCTCACTTATTTTCCCCGAGGAATCAACAGAACCATGATCTATTGGAGGAATCAGCAAGAGCAGCACCATTAAATGGACACTAATATAGACATTATGGGGGAAATGGGCTTTGTACAATTTCAAGAATTCCTAATAATTTAATTTTAAGGCAAATTACAGACAGTGATCTTGACCCTGAAATTTTGAGCTCAATGGGAAGCGTGCACACAGAGAGCCGGCAAGACAAGTCTTATGTAGACACAGACATTCATGTGTATTGATTTTAGAAATCAGAGACAGAAGAGACTCCAATATCATTTAATCCAAGCACTGGAAAATGTCACAGAATTGTTCTCCAAATGATTTACCCTGTGTAATTTTAATAAATCCTTCAAGCAACAGATTTCCATCACTTCTCTTGACAACTTTTAGGCCCACGACCCAAAAGATCATACAACTGGGACATTTTCTGCCAATATCCAGCCCTCATTTTTCTCTGTTCATACCATTAAGTATATGTAAGTTCAGCTATCCAAAGGAACTGCCTACAGAACATGAACAGAAGAGAGCCCACCACTACCTTTGTAGCTATGAGACCAGGTGATTATTCCCTTGTAAACTCTTCAATGGGAGTCCTTGGCACAAAATGGCAGCCCCATCCAGCTGTCAGCCATTTTACTTTTTTAGGAAGCTGAAGTTCGACATATAAAATATTGCAATATTTTGGTTACTGAATGGTCTCTGGCTTTCTAGGCTTATAATTAAAACAACCTGCTAAAAAGCCCTTAAAATTAAACTTTTCAGGCAATTAACATGGACTTGAAAGGTTTGAAATTAAAATAAACCTCCACCGCAAAACTTGAAAAGAAGCCACTTCACAGGACATCTTGACGAATTAACCCCTCCAGTTATGCTTGGAAATAGAGTTCCAAGCTCTCCAAGGGAAGCATTCTAGAGGGTGGGGTCCCTGGCCTGGAAGGGGCAGTGATCTGGGTGGGGTGAGGGAAGAGGAAGACTAGCAGGGGGTTTTGTAGGATGCAGCTCAGACAAGACTCCCCAAACTTTCCTGAGAGAATGTGTGTGTGTGAACCTCAGCTCATTCAACTTCTAAGGCAAGACTCAACTCAGTGAGTTCAAGGATCAGCTCAGACTAATAGAACTATAGGCCCTTTCCTGGTCTGATTTTGGGCTTTTGCTAATTAGAAACCAATATGAATTCTAGATCCTGCAATCATGTAACCTGGGAAACAGGACAGCTTCTTTCCTGTTTCTGGGTGCAGGAAAGGAATTCTAAGGGAATAAGTACTGGATCTGTCTAAATCTTGCCTAATCTAAAAAGAGTCTAGAAGGGGGACTGGAACCAGCAATCCAAGTGGGATTAGTTTTGGGGTTCCAGCATGGGTCTGCACTCCAAAGCTGCAGATTAAATAGGCTCTTCACCTGTCCATCCTCTACACTGTATTTGGAAA
Organism: Lepidochelys kempii; assembly: GCF_965140285.1. Taxonomy (NCBI): domain Eukaryota; kingdom Metazoa; phylum Chordata; order Testudines; family Cheloniidae; genus Lepidochelys; species Lepidochelys kempii. The sequence continues at coordinate 45,398,820 of NC_136385.1, read as the reverse complement.
AACAGCAGAATCACCACCATAGTAGGAATTACTTTAAAATCATATTTAAACAATTCAAAATAGTGCACAAGTACAAACAACATGGAAGAAATTATTGGAAGTGACGAGAGGGGTAAATTCCCTGAATCCCCGCTGAACTAATTCATATATTCCAGTGGCAAGTGTTTTTTTCATTCCTCCCCCAGCCTTACAATGGCTTTTCTTTCCCTTTGGTGATGAAATAGCAGTGTTGTGCCTTGATTTCTTGCTACGCTCCTGACGACTGAGCGCTAACCCACTGGCTAGAGTGGAATGCAACAGCAAACTCTCACTTTGTTACCACACAATAGAAACTTTAGAGTCAACACAGTGCGGTGTTTGGTTCGGATGATAGGAAACAATTGGTCCCATTTTGTGGCTTGAAAGGGGACATAATGAATGTAAGGGGAGACAGCCCCCATGACTGGTTCCAGTGGGAACCATGCATCTGTGTTCATATCTTGTGTATCTGCCAAGCAAATACCAAACATCAAACACTGACAACTACAGTGTCCAAATATTTTAGGAAAATTGTCACTTGGTATCATGTGTCATTAAAGATTAAATGAGACCATGGAGGAGTCTGCTGCTTACCTAAATTATTAATATTGGATTGCTGAAATGGATTTGTTCTACATCTGGGATTCTATTCCCACAGCAACACAGTGTGATGTGAAATAATAGGACTTTGGCAAAAGCACTTTGATTACTAATAGTAAACCTTGTGGTTAACTTACCAATTTACCATGAAGTTTGAAGCTTGCAGCCCTTTGCCCTTACAGCCCCACGCCCCGTTTGCAAAGACAGGAATGAAATATTCCATATGTTTTCTTTGTCAGTAACAGGGCTATCGAAAGCAGGGCCACATTAGTCTCCCTGCTGAGGGACTGGGTCATGCTATTCATGTGTAACCATGCAGATGTCAAGAAAGTAATGGGAAAATTCTTCAACAAAAAACATTTTCACAGAACGAGGTTACAAAATGCACAACTCCATTTGCAGCATTATTCAATTAAGCTAAATTAAACAGGTTTGGTAGTATTATTAAATTAAACTAAATTAAGCTGAGTAGCTCTGAGGTCACACAATGTTTTATGATTCAGTACCAACTGTGTATTATTTAGAAGTCAGAACACAATTTCTTGAAGTTTTATGGGGAGACATTCAGCGGGCTCATTGTTTTTCTATTGTTAGGTTATTCAGTTTTTAAAATAAGATGTTTTAAGTTTTAAAAGGGAAAGCTTAGCTGAACAGCCATTGGAACACAGTGTACAGCCATTTTATTCTTTACGGCCTGATCCTTCAAGGCAATAAGCCCTCCCAGAAGGGGCTTAGCAACTGCAGCCTCACCGTTGGGCTTGTCTTCATGGGGAAAAAGCACAAAATTAAAAACAAATAAACAAAAATGTACAAGCTAGCAAGTGCTGTAAACACCACAAAGACACAACCCTATTATTGCTAGTGCACTGTGCCTCCCAGGCGGTGCTCAGCCCTATGCTGGGTCTTTATGGCGTGAGCCTTCCCCTGCATTTTTATATACACAACACGTAGGAACCAATTACTAATTTAAAAAGGTGAAATTCCACAAGACTCGTAGCACTTTACTTACATGCAGTACCTGAAGATAGGATCGAGTCCCAAGTATTTTAAACTGCACATCAGATGATGCAAAATAGTGGTTTCAAAATGGAAATTAACCTTCACGACGCAGAAATCTTACAGCTAAATTCTCAAAACCAACAAATGACTGGAGACTGCTTAGAACTAGTAGATCCTACAGACGTCATTATTAATGTAGTTATAACCACTGATTTCTGTCCTTATCAAACACTTCCTGAAACTTAGTTCTTCCTCAGTCATTTCTCCAACTTTGGAGAGCTTCAAAACAAAAAAATACATCACACCTATTTTTCTCCTCAGGAGAGTTCAGAATGTGGGACTGACTGGCTCCTATTTTATAAGAGGAAGGAGTTGCTGCAAGTCAGAGACTTAAGTGGGGGATTTTTGAGGCGTTGAGGACCTTCTTGGAGTCTGGAAGGGAGAGGGTGAGGCACAAGTTGACAGACTGATGTAACCTGATGATGATCCCACATAGACGGTCTTACTGTTTGTAAATCCATACCACATTTATATTGACAGAATGCCATGTTGAAGGATCCCAAAGCTCTTTACAGATACGACTCCAGAGATGGGTGTACACAGCAGATGATTAACAGTACACAGTAATTTAGGACAGGGCAAAGGCTGAAAGACTACTCCAGTGCAGCACTTCAACAGCATTTCACCCTCACCATTAAAATACAGACAAGATCTGAATTACAAAATTCATCTCGCTACATATTAAAGCGTCAAGCTTCCACAATTGTTATGCCATGTTATAGTAAAATACTTCTATCTAGTTGTATCAAAAACTGCATTCGATCAGTTAAGTGCAATGAAACGACAAGTTCATATTTTTAACTGTGCATAATACACTGCTCCAAGCTCTCAGTATAATATACCTTACTTTTCAGATGTCCTCATTAACATAAGTCTCCTCAAGTAGAAGTCCCCAAAAAAAAAAAAAAAAAGCAGTTTCACTTTATCTCTGTCATTACATGGAGTCCACAATATTTCAAATATGTCAGTTTATGTTTCAACTAATGTTTTCTCAACAGCCAAAATGCATTGAACAAAACACTCCTTTAATGGGTTGGTTTCATTTTTAAAGCTCAACTGACTTTTTGTGGTTTTACTAAGCCCCAGGACACCATATCAGTGTGCAGGTATAGGACAATGACACCTAAGAAAACATATGACTTATCTATAATTCCAAGTAGACAAATACAAAATACCAGAGGCATGAGATTGACAAAAACAATATCAAGTGATTTTTTTTTTTTTAAGTAAAAGCAAGTTCTTTCACAGATGTCATACTCCAGCCAATTGCAGAAAATATGCCGACACCATAAGCTGTTCAGAAACAACTCCTTTTTGTTTTTTTTAAGCATATGTTATAATATTGCTATGCCCCAGTATATAATGTTGTCATTAGTCTGCACAAAAGACCCTTATATACAATAGGGAATATTGATGGACTACACACCCACAAATTACTGTCACATGCATACAGTAAACAAACAGATACAGAAACATTTTATTTTCCAATCTTTCAGTTGTAATAATAAGCATTAGCAATACAAATGTAAAATCATTATAAGTTTGGAGGTGTCTGACATGAAAGTCAACAGGAGTAACAGTAGCTCAGCACCTCTGAAAAATCAGGTCACTACTTTTGCCAAGCACACCAGCCATCCCAGCATTAGTCTCACCAGGCACTAACGTATGCAGTTAACTACAGGACATTCTACACAGGCTTGATATCGCACCAGCAACAGGAGTTTAGCCATTTACTTCAATGGGAACCGGATCAAGTCCTGTAACATGCATTCTCAAACATTTCCAGAGTGAGGACAACACTAGATCGTGACAGGGACAACCTTCCCTCCTATTCAAAATTGTATGGACAACCTTCCTCTCTCATTCACGGTGACATAAAATCCAGTGGCAGCTAAAGCAATTGCTTACATACCAGTAGGAGAGAGATTAGGAAAGCATTTAATCCATTTTTAGCTGACTTGTAATGCAATTTAGCAGCTGGAAATAATGAAGAGCCAACTTCATGGGACCAGATACCCTTCTACAGATCACAGATTGAGAACTTCTCATTAGTAAATAGCAGCAGGGTTGTTGCTTTTTGTTGGAGGGGGGAGGGAGAGAGGACCAAGAATGCCAAGAGGCAGATATGAAAGATGAGGGTAGGTAGGCTTCACCCGCAAGGTTCAGGGACAGTGTCCAGATGCAGATGAAGTGCCCAGCCCAGATGCTGGGAAGGTGGCTGGGATTTCTAGAAAAGTGCTGCCCATTAAACTCAAATTGGGGTCTCTCTCTTATACCAGCCTTCTGCTAATAGGTGTCTTAAGTTTGGAGCTCATCTCTTCTCTAACTTCCAGGAGAGAGAAGGAGTTTTCTGTCTCCTCCTTCTGTCAGCCCAGCCTCCTGGGTGTAGAAAGACTGTCTGGATACTCTAGCCTCCCTCTCGCTACACCTCCCCCACAGCGAGGGTAATGAAGGAGAAAGTGTTTCTGCTATTCTAGCCCTCCTACATTCTCTTTCAGGTTCTTTATCTTGTCTATGAACAAATCCAATATCCGAGCTTTTTCCAGGTGGCAGCAGCATAGAATTGACATGATTTTTGACAGTTTCACCGCTGCCTACAGAGTTCTGAGGGCAAGGTGAAAGCTGCTCAGTCTTGCTAATTTCACTCTGTTGAGGCTTTGGAAAACTATGAGCAGCAGCAGGGGCACTGGAGCTGTCTGTAGGCCCTCCACAATACAAATACTGCACCAGCTTACATTTGATTCCCAGTAAGAAGGCAATCTTCACTGATGAAGGCTAGAAACGCTCAGTCTGATTTCCCAAGGGACCAAGAACACAGTAGCTCTCCTTCACCTTACAAGGAGGTAAGAATGCTTTGCCCTTCTGGAATCTAGGCCAGTAACTTTCTCTGTGTTCATAAAAAAACAGGGGAAGTGTCTCATGAATGTTTTTTTGAATGCCTGAATTGCATACTCCAGTATTTTTCATGTTAAACACATATTTACTAGTAAAAGCCTATCAAGGGTTAAAGGGAATGATTTACCAGTACACACTTGTTTTAAATTAACGTCCTGAAATTTTTCACACAGCAAACTGATTTCCATGCTCCCTGAAGTCACGGTTCTGAGCCTCTGCTAGTCAGCATCAAACAAGAAATGACATATGGCTGACAATAATGAACTCAAGGTGCAAAAATAAGTGTCAAGTGCCTGACAAATTAGACACTGTGGTAGGGCATTGATTTTTGGGGAGAAGGAGAGGCACACAAGAGTTTTATTGTCAATTTCACATTTTACACTTTTTTCCTTAACACCTAAGAACCATAAAAAAATCTCTACCTTCTCCTGTAATACCTAGGACTTCATATTTCTTATAGAAGAAAGATGACACACGAAAAATTATATACTTTAAATGCCCCAATCTTGCAACCAGATCAGCTTGAGAGACCCCTCACTGAATTCAGTGTCACTCTCCACAGCTACAAGGATCAGCTCACCTGGATCCAGTTGCAGGATCTGGGCTGATATATCCACTCCAGTGTTATTAGCCCAGACCCATGAAGAGTCTTATACTCTGCTTGGGTGCAGAGCTCTGTGGTAGCAGATCAAGAAGTATTCTGACAGGGTTTTGTTTCGTTTTATTTTTACAGTCCTTTTAACACTTCGCTGTTTATGCTGTTTTTAATTTTTGTTAATGAATAATGAAAAATAGATTAGTCAGTTTCATTTCAGTTTCCCTCTTGGTTCTCATCCATTAAAACAATGCTAGATATATACACTAAAATATATGTATAGAATGCTGAAGGTGGGGAGATGAAAATATTTCTTTTTAAAGCAAAACAGTGTTTTTATTGTTGTCAAAATTATTTGTTATATGTGTGTGGTCTGTCTTTTTCTTTAAAAAAGCCTTAAAAGAAAAGAAAAGAAAAGAAAAGAAAAGAAAAGGAAAGGAAAGGAAAGGAAAGGAAAGGAAAGGAAAGGAAGCTTCCAGACATGCCCCTTTTAAAGAAAAAAATGAGTCTTTACTATATGAATAAAAGTGGACTTTATCACTTATCACAGTATGTGGCACAGGCAAGTGAAAAATTAAAGTGCAAAGCCTTCAAACCTATAATGAGATAAGGCTTTTCTATCTCAGGAAAATTATTATTATGCTACATTTTCCAAACTGAAGATCATGCCTGGCCATCCTTGCTTTTCAACATATTCCCTCTGTTAGACAATGTTCATTGCACCTAAGCTGGCTCCTCACCATTCTAATGCAACAGTAATGTTATGGATCAGTTACAAGGCAATGCCTTGTACATGCTACCTACCATTGGTTTAAGCAAAATGCTACATAAAAATTCCAGATGGGAGGGGAGAGGGGAAAAAAAAAAAAAAAAGACATTCAATTATAAAAACACACAAGTTTTGTTGGATGCAGCAGGACCAGTCAAGTGATTATATATATTCAGCAGGATTATAGTAACTTAGCCAAAAAAGCCCAGTTGGACCAGATTCAGGTGCAACACCTTCTTCGAGATGGGTACAATAACATTACAAATGCAGAGACACCAATTATCAAATAGCTAGACCTTGCTCATTTAAAAAAAAATTTTGATTTTGTGAAGCTGCAGAACAACTGTAGAAAATACAGCATTGAAACGGATTGTTTTAAAAAGTCATTTAACCTGATTTTGGCAAATAGCAAAATTAACATTTCCTTTTTGAAAGTCTACTAGGAAAAAAAAAAGACTTTTTTTTCTTTTGTGAAGTGATGGATTTGGGAGAAAGGGAAGACTAACTAAATATGCACAGTAAGAATAGAGTGCATTTAAAACAAAATTAGGCAGCAATTGTGTGTTTTCGCCATGCAGGGAGGAGAGTAGAGAATAAAAACCAATGCAAACAAACACGTGAAATGGGCTAGTCATTTATTTTTTGTCAAGGTCCAAATTTCTTGGTCAAGATATGCCCAAGGTTCAGACTCCAGAGAAACATTTTTCACATTGCAACAACAATAATGATAATAATAAGTAAATAAAAAGATTTCACAGTCCATTCAAAGGTGTTTGGAGTTCTGGATTTGGCCCACGATCTGCCTATTGATTACATCAAGATTGTGCCGAATCATGTGGACACTAGAATGCCTATGGTCTTGAAAACATACACACAAAAATTTGAAAAACAGTAAAATTAAAGCAAAGTAACCAATCCCCCCAAAATTGCAAACACTGTCAGGAAATAATTTTGTTTGAAAGAAGTTCTTGGGAAGTAAAGGGAGTGGATTACTTGCAATTTTAAGCTTTCAAAATTTTTCGGCAAATCTTGAAACATAATGCTATGTATCCTAACGATCATTGGCAAGAATAAGGATTATATTTATGGATAGGTAATATACTTTTCATTTTTAAGATACTAATTAAATACTATATTTTATTATTTAAATGGGCTAGGATTTTTTAAAAAAATAACTAGTGATTTCAGAAGCCCAACTGAGTCACCGCAAAAGAGCCTGATTTTCAGGAGGTATCAAACACCCACCCTGTGAACATATCAGACCTATTTAAAGTGTCCGAAGTGGGGAATCCACATATCCAAGTTCCCAAAGACCACTAATCACTAATCAAAAATCTCAGTCAATGTGTCTTCACCCTAGACTTGCACCAGGATTAGACTTGAAAGTATAGTATTTGGGGTTAAGGAATACCAGCAGAAATATAAAAGATGCCCTCAGCATAACTTGCTTTGACCACAGAGAGAATATTTTCTTTTACATAACATATTGCCAGGTCATTGACAACATGCAAAAGATCAGTAGTGTAGTGCAGGGTAAACTCAGTTTATCCATTTCTAATTTGGGGAATATGGAGTTAAGTTTAAGTTAGTTCATCCACTTCTTTGGTTACCACTACACCACTGAGTAAGATCATGTCAAAGAACAAGAACACACTGCATCAATTTAAAAAAAAACAAAACCTCATAGATAGATTCATAGATATTAAGGTTAGAAGGGACCATTATGATCCTCTAGTCTGACGTCCTGCACAATGCAGGCCACAGAATCTCACCCATCCACTCCTGCAATAAACCTCTCACCTATGTCTGAACTACTGAAGTACTCAAATCATGCTTTAAAGACGTCAAGGTGCAGAGAATGATCCAGCAAGTGACCCGTGCCCCATGCTATAGAGGAAGGACGAAAAACCCACAGGGCCTCTTCCAATTTGCCCTAGAGGAAAATTCCTTCCCAACCCCAAATATGGCTATCAGCTGAACCCTGAGCAAGATTCACCAGCCAGATACCCAGGAATGAATTCTCTGTAGTAACTCCTATCCCACTCCATCTAACATTCCATCGGGCCTATTTACCATGAATAATTAAAGATCAATTAATTGCCAAAATCATGTTATTCCATCATACCATCTCCTCCATAAACTTATCGAGTTTAATCTTGAAGCCAGATAGGTCTTTTGCCCCCTCTGCTTCCCTTGGAAGGCTATTCCAAAACTTCACTCCTCTGATGGTTAGAAACCTTCGTCTAATTTCAAGTCTAAACTTCCTGGTGGCCAGTTTATATCCATTTGTTCTTGTGTCCACATTGGTACTGAACTTAAATAATTCCTCCCCCTCTCTGGTATCTATCCCTCTGATATAGATATAGAGAGCAATCATATCTCCCCTCAACCTTCTTTTGGTTAGGCTAAATAAGCCAAGCTCCTTGAGTCTCCTTTCATAAGACAGCTTTTCCATTCCTCGGATCATCCTAGTAGCCCTTCTCTGTACCTGTTCCAGTTTGAATTCATCCTTCTTAAACATGACAGACCAGAACTGCACACAGTATTCCAGGTGAGGTCTCACCAGTGCCTTGTATAACGGTACTAACACCTCCTTATCTCTACTGGAAATACCTCGCCTGATGCATCCCAAGACCGCATTAGCTTTTTTCACTGCCATATCACATTGGCGGCTCATAGTCATCCTGTGGTCAACCAATACTCCAAGGTCATTCTCCTCCTCCCTTACTTCTAATTGATGCGTCCCCACCCTATAACTAAAATTCTTGTTATTAATCCCTAAATGCATGACCTTGCACTTCTCACTATTAAATTGCATCCTATTACTATTACTCCAGTTTACAAGGTCATCTAGATCCTCCTCCTCAGCTTTCATCTTAACATTTCTGCTTTGGCATAATCAACTTGCTAGATAACAGTTATTTTGCAACAAAGCAAAGCCACAAAGCCTATGATCAGGAAAAAAACATGTAGCCGATTGTATAATTCTGACTTCGGGACCCAAATAAATTTTACCCAAAAAATGGCTCCCTACAGTAACTGTATCAACAGTCTCTCTCCTCTCTTGTTCCTCCTGATACCCACTGGATTCACCCGTACCTCATCTACACTAATCCCCTCTGTTCATATACTTCTACTCCACTCCCTTCTCTGTATTTTTCCCCCCCAGGCTGCCTTGTTCATGGAATATCATCCAAAAGAAAAAAATCCCTGTTCATCAAAATACCAGCCTTCCTCATTCAAATGCATCATCAACAACAAGAACAAGAATAATAATAAACTTCCATGTCACCCAAAAGCCATGAGTTATCCTCTTTAAAAAAAAAAAAACCCCTATCATTATATGTTTAATGGAAACATCCTGCTCTGCTCATACCATAACTGAGAGTACGTCTTCGCTAGCAATGTTAAAGCACTGCCGTGGCAGTGCTTTAACGTGGTTGTGTGATCACGGCGCAGGGCTGGGAGAGAGCTCTCTCAGCGCTGTTAAAAAAAAACAAAACAAAACAAAAACAAAAACCAACCACCACCACCCCGATGAGGGGAGTAGCTCCCAGGGCTGGTGCACTGTCTACACTGCCACTTTACAGTGCTGAAACTTGCAGTGCGCAGGAGGGTGTTTTTTCACTCCCCGAGCGAGAAAGCTGCAGCGCTGTAAAGCGGCAGTGTAGACAAGGCCTAAGTAACTAGATGATCTTGTTATTGAAACCCCAGTCCTTCCTTCCTTCATCCCCAACCGCTACCACTGTGTGGTATTCACTGATTTTGTCAGATGTAAAATTAGTATTTGTCAGATGTAAAATTAAGTATAGTAAAATAATGGATGAACTGTGAACAAAACATACCAAGAGGAGTATCCAGTCTAGGTTACTCAATTGACCATTGTAAGGTATCAGTACAAGCAGAAATAGAAAGAGACAGGAATACAAATGGACATCCACTTGTGATTCTATTCAAGCTAACCTGATATGGAAGATCAGGGAATACATCAGTATATTTTTATACAGATAGAATGTAGTATTAAGATTACACAGTTAAAAGTTATCAAGAAATGCAGTGTAGGTCTAACAATGTTGGTCCCAGAATAGGTGAGGAGAGAGACCTACAGAAGTTGGTCCAATAAAAGATATTGGAACACCCCTCCCACCTTGCCTCTCCAACATCAAGAAAGGGAAGACTTTACGTTCTTGCAGGGTACAGGGCAGGTGAAGGATATGGCCATTGTTTGTCTAGAGAGACCATTTTCTGCAAGCTTGGGTTAATAAGGCAGCAGCACACCACAATGACAGTTTCTTGGACAAAACAAAAATGCAAACTTAATTTTGTTTCTAAACGAAAGTTTAGAACTCATAGAATATCAGGCTAAGATGATGCTTACCAAGTGTGCTGAATTTTCTATGTCTTATAAAACTATTATTCTGCCTTTCCCCCCATATCCAAAACTTGGGAATAGCTACGCTCCAAAACGGAGACTATTTAAATGCAAAGTTTCAAAAAGCAGCCATTGTTGAGTTCTGTGTTTGAAAAAATCAAAAGCAAGGACAATAACTGGCATGCGTGTGGGGAGCATTTTTAACTCTTGCAGAACAACAGAGCTAAAAGGATTTTGCTCAGACGTAGACTGCCCAAACACCAACACATATTGCAGTATGTATCACATCCCACCTTCAAACAGAAACCAAGTACGGAATAAGTCAGCCCCAGAGGTGAATTTCCGGAATCTTATCAGCATATGAAACCAGGGAGTTACAACTGAAAGAGTTTGGCAACTATATCTATAGTGGGTTCTAGTTTTAATGGCTTATAACCACTTCTGGACAATAAAGGCAGTCTCACAGATATACAGGGATGATAGCCTAATAATCGTAACCCCAGAGCACCTTTCTCCCAAGAATCTTAAAGCACTTTACAAAGTTTGGCAAGATCCCATTTTACATACGGAGAAACTAGGGCACAGGGAGCTTATTAGCAAGTCTTAGGGCATGTCTACATAGCCCTGCAGTTCGCACTACTGGGGCGTGAATAGCACTGCGCATCAAAGTGCTGCGCTATAACTCCCCCAAGTGGATACTGCGAGTGCGAACTAACATGTTCACACTTCACATTCATGTAGACCTCCTTCAAACAGTACTACACTAATGTTAACGCAAAGTAGGAACCTTTTAGTTTGGCCTGCAGCAATTAGGGGAGTTACAGCACAGTACTTTGCTGCACAATGCTATTCACACTGCCATAGTCTGAGGCCATGTAGACATACCCCACGCCTGCACAGTAACAGTGGCAGAGTGAGATCCTGGTCCTCCTGTCTTCCAGTCCCCTGCTCTTAATCATGAGAAACACTGCCTTTGCAAGAGAAACGCAAGGAAAAAGCCAGCTCCCACTATTACATGGTACTACTTTGCGGTCTTACTGTACAATACAAAGTAATTGCTAAATAATATTTATTCACTGAAATATGCAACTTCCTGCTAACAAGTAAAAGACTCATAAGATTTCAGGCTCAATAATCTGCTCTACGCAACCCAAATGATAAAAATACCTGCATACCTGGTACATGAGAGAAATGGGACATCTTTTGCTAAGGTAGAAACTGATGAACAAGTACTGGTAAACCCTGATAATTCATGCTAAGAACCAGGAGACTCTTTACATAGTCATGAATTTCATGAATAAGAAAGTAAATGAACACACAAAAAAATAAAGACAATTTCATCAAAGTATAGTTCAGTATTGATTTATGAGTATGCATCATAATTTCCTATAATGTGCACTGTAATACATTTTGCAACAGTAGTGAAGCTTTAGTAATACAAAATCTCACTACAGCCCTCTGCTATTAAATCTTTGCTGAGAAGTGGGATAAGCCTGGTATGTTTTACTGTGAAACTTAACAGGTTTGTGGATTAGCAAAAGTCTACCATAGTGAAAGCTCCTAATCCCTCTTCAGTCATCTCACTACACAAGGGAAATGTACAATTAAAAGTTTATAATAAAATTACTGAATATTTAACACAGATGCCAACTAGCAAATCTTGCCTAAAGTGCCAACTTTCATGCAGGACTTTAAAGAAACGATCAAAGAGACAACCTAAGGTTTAATATGAAAGGAAACTGATTAGCCAAATTCACGAGACTATTAAAACCAAGTAAATAAAGCTGTATCAGAGATAAAAGTTTTCTCGTTCCACCTTATAGACGCAATAGTTTGAACAAATTAACATTTACTGTGCTTAATTAACAACATCTACCTCCACTACAGACTTGAAATGGTATTTTGGCAGAGGAATGGTTAGTGTTGTTTATGGATGGACTACCTAACTTACCTTCCAGAAAAAAGAGCTTAAAACTTTTGCTGGGAGCAGCACATCTAATTCACTTGCTAGCTAGTTAAATACACTCTGAATTAATATGAGGATGTTGCAAAGGATACAAATACTTGACCTCTTTCCATATGTTAAGGTGGAATTCTGAATTAAGGCAGGTAATGTAGTTACCTGCTATATTTACCTCATGTTTAACATTTACCTATTATCCTATTCTTTTTCCTCATTTGTATGCAAACCATCTAATCCTCCTTGGCCTTGCATACCTGAACAACAATTAACATTAACCCTTGAACTTCTCTGCTCCTTTGAGCAATACGATACTGCTACATAATTCCATTTTCAAATGTAAGAATTGATTGTTTTTCTCCCTCACCTCCAGCCTTCTCACTTGGCATATTCTGCAGGTAGTCGGTCTCCTGCCATTCTAGATACCTAATCTGCACTTCACTGCCTGAAGTCTATACATCTCTTGTTGTTTCCTTTTTCAGCTTTGGACCTTGCAGAGGCAAAGTAAGTAAATGAACCTGCTTCGGAAATGCCAACTGGGGAAAGTCATCTCCTGCTCTTGATTGATACAAACAGACTTATGGATTTCTTCAACAATTTTTTAGGAAATCCTTCTGTAACCCCAAATGCTTACAACCCAAACATTCAAAGGGAACGCCCCAGGTGGTTAGATACCAAGTTGATAAACACACTTTAGAAACACTGAAGATAGAGAGTTCCCAAGTAAAAAAAAATTAAATGTACATAGCACTGCTCATTTTTTATTGTTCTTAGATAATATGGTCTCCACTTCATAAGGCTGGTTTGACAGACAGAAGGGTCAGAGTTTGCTGTACTGAGACCTTAGAGCCAGCAAAATCAAAGTATTTGCTTAGTAACAGTGCCTGGATCAATGGGTTTTTTTGTTTGTTTGTTCTTGTTTTTTGTTTTTGTTTTTTTACTGATTATTCTTGAATCCAGGTGTTTCCTCACCCACCATGCCCAAATTTGGCAGCACAAGAATATTGTCTCATTGATTCTGCCTTGCTCAGTTGATAGTCTTTGCTTGTTGACTGGGAATGGGCATGCACCAACCAGCACGGTCTCGGGTTCTGTTTGTTTGACACACACTAAAAAGGTGTCTAGGTCCAACTTTTACCCAGATCTGCGGATACCCGGCCTCAAGATACTAAAAGCCTGTAGGATGGGGACAAGGAAACACGGACACAACGAGGGGTCTATTTCTCGGGGGAAGGGGCTCTATTACAACAGAGACAATCTCTCCTCTCCTCTTCCTCCATCGGGCGGAATAAGGTAGTAATAAGGTACAGCCCACCCTTCTCCCACCTACTTGTCAAATGGGATGCAAGGCCAGGGGAATTAAGATCACCAAAAAGCCTGGCAGAAGGGCGGGCTGGGCTCTAAAAAAAAAAAATCTTTTAAAAAAAAAATTCACGAGTTTGTTTGTTTGTTTTTGAAAGCCCTTGGCATTAACCTAGCCCAACCCCAAGTGCCCAGACGGTCTCCGTACCCTGCCACACTAACAGGTAGGGCAGGCATCTGCCCAGGCCATGCTGCCAACGCACCCACCCGGGAAACCTGTTTGGGAAAGTCTAGAGGCAAAGAGGGACCCCTTCTAGCTCCCCAACCAGTCTCCAGCTTCTTCCCCCCCCCCCGCCGCACCGCGGCGAAGCCCCTGCTTGTCCCCCGGACTTACAGGGCGTGAGTGAAGGCGCTGAGTCCCTCGGGCAGGGCGATCAGCCCCCTGCCGGAGCAATCGACTCCTCCGTCCCCATCGCAGCTGCAGGAAGCCGGGCAAGGAGGAGGGGAAGCTCCGCCGCTGGGCCCAGCCGAGCTCCCGAAGCCCCAGGCGAAGAAGCCGAGCAGAGCCAGGCACCGCATTGCGAGCCCCCTCCGGTGCGTGCGGGAGTCTCGCTCCAGGGAGCGGCGAGACTGCCCGGGCTGGACGCTTCGGCTCGGGCCCTTTGCAGAACGAGTCCTCCCCGCGCCCGCGGCAAGGCGCCTCCCCGGCTGCCCTGGCCCCGCGCGGAGCTGAGCTGAGTCCTTGTTCCCGCAGCTCCCTCCCCACTTCTGTGCCCAGCGCAAGCGGCGTGTCTCGCCCTCTCTCCCCCTCTGGCTTCCCCTCAACACCGTGCACACGGAGCCAGCACTTCAGCGTCTCTCCCTCCTCCCTCCCGCCCCATTGAAAGGCGGCAGCAGCTCCCTTCCCTCTGCGGGGCTCATCTCAAGCTAGCAGGTAACGTGCGCTGGGCTTTGCCTCCGCCGTGGCGCTCTCCCTGTTGCTGTTGCTGCCGTGCCGTGCCGTGTTGCAATGCCTAGGAAGTGAACCGTGCAGCCATTCTAGCTCCTGCCCGCCTCTCCTGCTCCACTCCCCTGCTTGCCAGGAGCCAGACACACCAGTCCAGCTCCGCAGCCTCCTTTTCCCTTCTAGGGTTGCACAGTGTCGGGGCTCCGGCGGTTGCTCTATGCAAATCGACTAGGTGCGGGTTGCGGAGAGTGAAGCCGGCGCCCGCATTGGTGCAGAAGAAATCTGTGGCTGATTAATATGCAAAGAGGAGCCTAGCAGCAGCCAACGGGCGAAGGGCGCCCTGGCCTCTTTGGTAAGTGGAGCACTTGGTGGGCGTTACCCCGACAGATGAGTGACAAGGTGGTGGTTCAAGTGGAATCCCTGAGCTGGCTGAATTGGTGATTCAAGGTTGCACACAAGGCAGCAGAGGTGAAGGTGGGGGGGTGACTGGAAAATGCAAGCTGCGAGGAGTGCGCTGAAACAGAAGTGAATTCATAGAAACTCGAGTCATCTTAATTATGGTAAAGGGAAACATTAAAATTAATATTTTAAACATCGGTTTCCATTTCCTGCATGACAAGGCACTTTAACTATTAAAACCAAAAACTGTTTTTAAATCTGATTTTTTCAATTTTTGTTTAAAAACCATGTATGAGTCCTGTACTACCTGAAGCCCATTCCTCCAAACACTGACTTACCTCAGTAAGCCCGCCTGTGTATGATCCAGGCCTGACTTTACTTCCATGAGCAATCCCCATTAATTTTCCCCTGTATAAGTACTCATTTTATTATTTGTGTGGGTCTTTCATAGGGCAACAGGATAAAATATTTGCTTTAATATGGAAATGTCATCATAAAACCACAGAAAAATTGGCAGGGAGTTTCAGGGGCAGGTTTAATACCCAAAATTACTTTGAACTCTTCTTTTTTAATTGACTGTATTTTAAGTTTATGGTGTCCTTTTAAATGTTAAGGTACTGGTGTCATTGGGATGTGTAATATAATTGAACACATTACTAGTCTGTGTAATCATGTGTCTATCACTTAAAGAAAAGGAGTACTTGTGGCACCTTAGAGACTAACCAATTTATTTGAGCATGAGCTTTCGTGAGCTACAGCTCACTTCATCGGATGCTCACGAAAGCTCATGCTCAAATAAATTGGTTAGTCTCTAAGGTGCCACAAGTATTCCTTTTCTTTTTGCGAATACAGACTAACACGGCTGTTACTCTGAAACCTGTCTATCGCTTGTCTTCCATTCTCTGTTCCCTTGGTTGGTTGGTTTCCCTGGCCCGGAATTAAGCCACATTCTGCAATGAGCTCCACATGCAGGGACTTGAGCCTGCATTGAACAATGTGCAGGATTGGCGCCTTAGATCATAAATTCTGAGGGGCAGGGATTACCTCCAATATACAGCACCTCGTCCAAAAGAGTCCTGACTCTGCTTAGGCATCCTGAACAAATACAAATAAATCATTATTTTTATGCAGTTTGTTTTCTTACTTTCTATTTGCAGCATGGAAATAAATAAACCCTGTTCACTTTTGCTTATAGCCAATTTCTAGTCAGTTTCACTTTCTAGTTTCCAGACTGCAAGGACTGGGTTACAAACATTGTAAAGAATTTTAAAATAATAAATGTGTCCTTTGGCATAAAAAAAGCATGGTAGCTTGTTTTTATAAAACCTACAAATGTTGGCCAAGTTTGCACTGGCTGGGGTCCTGTATTGTTCATTTCTTACTTCCTTCAAAAACTTCTAAAACCCCATTTATTCTTTCTGTAATAGCCATATGTCACTCTGTGTGTGTTCTGCATTGTACTAACTTTTTACATACTGTCTTTTTGCCTTCAGGCTGAGTGGGGATCTGTTACTCGTTTAACTCAATTCACCTATTGTACACCACAATATATATTCACTATATTATTTAAAACAATAATAAAGATTGTGACAGCACTGTAATGCTACTTTACTCTTTTCATCCAAAAATCTCAAAGTATTTCACTCACTAATGCCCTGATCCTGTAATGGACACTGGGCAAGTGGACCCTACAACCTTGTGGAGCCCCATTGAAATCACTGGGCTTCTGTGCAGACACAGCCATCTGCCCACAGAGTCCATTGCCTCACAAGACTTCTCTACGGTAGATAAATATCATTATATCCATCTTACAAACCAGGAAACTGAGGCACAAAAGTTAAGTGACTTGCCATGGTCACGTAGCCCCCAGTTCTTAGGCCCAATAAGATACACACAGGTGAACCGCTGTCTCTGCACAAAACTCCATTGATTATATTGGGGCTATTTGTGAGTGCAGTGGTCTGCTTCCACATATCTCACTGCTTGATCAAAGCCTTAGGGCCTGATCCAAAGCCCACTGAAGATTCCCATTGACTTCAATGGGTTTGGCTCTGGCCAAACCCTGGAATCCTGCATTTCAGTTCTGTTCTCTAAATACTAGCTAGACGATACTCACCTTTTTCCAATGCCCCATAATCCCAAGAGGGAGATTGAAAGATAGAACTTGCTTATACCATGTATGAGGCAGAGGTTTGGTTAAACCCTGCAATGACTTTTTGGGGGAAGATTATTAATAGATATTTGGTGAGATTAAAACAAATGGAAAAAAAAACAAGGAGACTTTGAAACATCAGTACACTAAGTAAGCCACACTCTGGGACTCTCATTGAACTGTAGCAGTGACCCTAGGGACATTTGTGCACAGCAAGCCAGTGCATCGTAGATTCACACCATGCTTTGCCACATACTAACTCGCTGTGTAGGAGACCGTCAGTTCTACTACTGCCTCACTGTGTGAGCATGGCCAAGTCACTTAACCTCTGGGGGCCAGATTCTCATTTGCATTCTGGTCCATTTGTGCTACCAGAAGAATGCAAAGGGACTGGAAAGTAGCTGAATTTGGTGCTGCGTGAGGAGCTCTGAGGTGGAACCGAGCCAGCATAGCTAGGCCCTGTGCCACCTCAGCTTTGGTGCAGGAGATGGGAGGGAGTGTATCCAACAGGAATGCTCTAACCTTTGCCAGGGCTCTAGGCAGTGCTGAGTCACCCAGTTGTAACTAGCTCCCTGACACCACCTCTCTTGCTGTTGTGGGGTGCACCAACCAGAAAGCTCAGCTCACCCGAGACTCTGAGCCCTTGAGGATTGTTTCCTGTCTGTAAAATGAGAATAACATTTATCTCCCATCCTGTCACTCTTATCCATTTAGAAAGGGTCAAAAACAATTTTTTTGGCCCCAAAATGTCCTTTTTTTAAAAGAAAATGTTCATGAAACATTTTAAATTGTCCATTTTTATGACAAAATTCTGAAAACATTTTCTGCTTTTTTTTGTTTATGGGTTGTCAGATTTCCCCCTCCCCCCGCAGTGGCAAAATGGGAAAAGGGAAAAAGTGTGCATGGGGAGGGGGAGAATAAATTCTAAACACTTTTAAAAGAATCACATAAATGAAAAATCATTCCTTTGTGAAACCTGTGGAACAAAAATATTTCACAATTTTTGAGTTTTGTGTGTGAAAACTCTACCACTTTTCAATGAGCTCTACTCATGTTGAGCAAAAAGAAAAGGAGTACTTGTGGCACCTTAGAGACTAACCAATTTATTTGAGCATGAGCTTTCGTGAGCTACAGCTCACTTCATCGGATGCGTACCGTGGAAACTGCAGCAGACTTTTATATACACACAGAGAAAACTCTGTGTGTATATAAAGTCTGCTGCAGTTTCCACGGTACGCATCCGATGAAGTGAGCTGTAGCTCACGAAAGCTCATGCTCAAATAAATTGGTTAGTCTCTAAGGTGCCACAAGCACTCCTTTTCTTTTTGCGAATACAGACTAACACGGCTGTTACTCTGAAACCTGTCATGTTGACCAGTTGCTTACTCTGCAAGTAGTCCCACTTTACTCTCCATGCATAAGAGAATAAGGCCCTTAACATCTGCATGGTGTTCTGAAGTTCAACAGTATTGTAATATATTCTTTGTACTGCAGTGAATCTTTCATTTGCAATACCTAGAGAATTATTCATCTGAAAAATGTCAACAAACTATTTCTAGCAAAAGCAAAATAAAGGAACCCAACTTTTGACTCTTTATTTTAGAAACTACTTTAATTTCTCCTTTTCTACACTTTCACATTCCTTCCTTCTGCCACTTTCTTCATCTTCTTTCCTCTCCATCTTACCAATTTTAGTTCCTTCTTCCAACATTATTCCAGGGCCATCTCTCCCCTTTCCTCCTCAGCTCAGCAATCTACCTCAGCTCATCTTGTCCCTTCCACCCAACTCAGTAATTTCCTAATCTGACTACCCTGACAATGGTTCTGATGCTATTCCCTAAATTCTTACTACTCATCTCAGCAACATAGCATGAGTTCCCTCCTACCATATTTCATCAACACTCCCCCCTCCAATAGCATTGTTCTAGATCCAGTGCCCATTCTTCCCTTGCACCCATATCAACAACCCACTCAGGCTCCCACCTCTCCTTGTTGTTTTTAAGCTACCAACTATTTTTCTTTTCCCCTCAAAGTAAGTAGCAGAAACTTTTGTGTTGGTTGTAATGGTGGTTTGTGGAGCTAAAGGGTAAGTAAGGTAAGGTTTTTTTTCAACAATTAAAGTGTATAGATTCAGTTTAGCAGTTGCCTGGTTAAGTAGCTGAAAATTGTACCCATAGGCTTTGAAAAGCTGCTGCAAAAATGGTTGAGACCAAAGTCTTGCTGTAACAGACTAAGAATTCTGAGGTGCATTTTTGGAAGTAAATCATGAAGCAGCAAACAACGGGCCTACAGACAAGGAGGAAAGAGGGACAGAGACAATGAGTTGATAAGTCAGGTGAGGGAAATAATAAGAGGTTGGCATTACTTGGGATGACCCACTGAACAGGTTACAGATCCTCGCGGAGAACCCCAATCACTTTCCTGAAACTATCAGAAAGCTGAATAAACCTGCCTCTGTGCAAATGAGATCTCTAGGATTTTAGAGTCCAATATGTAAAGAATGTGCCTGTGAAAAGGGTGACCAGACAGCAAGTGTGAAAAATTGGGACAAGGAGTGGGAGGTAATAGGAGCCACATAAGACCCAAAAATTGGGACTGTCCCTATAAAATCAGGACATATGGTCATCCTACCTGTGAAGCATTTGCCAGGAGGTCTCTGAGAAGGCATTAGTGAGAGTTTTGAAGCCATGGAAAATTAAGGAAAAAATGACAAAAATCTTGATATGGGATTTTTTTTGCTTCCCCTACCGCAAACCCACTTCCTGGACTTAACTAAAATTCAGCTTAAAAAAAAGCTATTTAATTTGTATTTGGTGGGCTTCTGTAGTCAAATGACAGACAAATTAAAGACATGAAGCAAAGGAGTAAAAATATAAAGCAATCTACACTTAGATAATAAGCATAACATTCCTCAAAAGTAGAATTGTCTCATAAAGGCAGGACAGGATACTGTAAGGCCTACACTACACAAAAATTGCTCTGCATGGCAGGTTTCTTTCTCACTGTTTGTCAAAGAAAATGAAACATTATGGAATATGTGTTGTACCTACATCACACCAACAATATAATGCTCCAGATTTCTTTTGCATCATCTATTGATTTTGCTGGTTGGTGTAATGAAAGATGCATAGATTTAATAAAAAGAAAAGGAGTACTTGTGGCACCTTAGAGACTAACCGATTTATTTGAGCATGAGCTTTCGTGAGCTACAGCTCACGAAAGCTCATGCTCAAATAAATCGGTTAGTCTCTAAGGTGCCACAAGTACTCCTTTTCTTTTTGCGAATACAGACTAACACGGCTGTTACTCTGAAACCTATAGATTTCATAGCTGCTGTCAGAATAATGCAAATTCTTAATGTTCTTCAATTTTGTAGCTTCATGAAAGGTGTTAGATAGCTCCAAAAAGCCTCTATACAGAGATGATGGTTTTGAGTTGTGAACACCTGTCTCTAAAACCATTGCCAATTACACACAGCAATTTCACCAACAAACAGACATCATATAGGAACAACTTTCTGGAGTTTCTCCTGTTCAGCACAGTATGGAGGGAGGTGGGAGAAGTGATTGAATTTGTAGGCCATCTATTGTTCACCTTTATCCTAAGGCTGATGGGGGACTGTTTTGATCTCAGATTTTTCAGCTGGCTGGGGAATTGCGGAATAGCCTGGCCCATACTCACACCCCAGAGAATGGAGCAAGGGGATTGGGTGGTGGAGAGCTGGCTACGATGACTGTAAGTCAATTTTAGTCCCCTTTTCAGCACTAGAGCAGCCCAAATGGAACTTAAAACTTGCACCGAGGATTGGGCTTTTAGTCTCTGCTGGCTCTATTCTAGCCTAGATTTGTAATCTAACAGATGAAGTTCCATAATCTCCTTCCCAATCCAATTCACACTGGACCACTCTTCTTAGAGAGCCATTAAAAATGATTGATTTTTTTTTTAAGCAGGGCTTTAAATTAGATTATATAGAGGTCTAACAACAATAGGAAATGCAATTTGTCCAAAAGTTGCTGTATAGAATCTGAAGGGCCATTTGAGTCACTTTATTTCCATTTTCAAGATGAGATACAACTGTACCATTAAGTTGAATGGAGACCATTTTAAACCTCAGTGCGGGGGAAAGGGATGAAGTTGTAGTTTAAAAAAAAAAATTCCCTCCGAAATATGGTCAAGCAAGTATACATTATAGACACTTTTAGCATAGCTCTTTCCAATCACACAACCATATTCTCGAACGTGAGTATGGGAAGCGACCAGAGGATAACAAAAACATACACCAACCTGAACACCCAGAAAAAAAGCTACAACTTACAAACAACTGAACTAGATCTGGAAATCGTGTAAAGAAAAATGAATAGCCCATGAGAGAGAGAAGCTTGACACTAGTTCAAAACTTTGTAAGGTTGTCACAAGGTCATTGCAGGCTTCCTCCCTCTTGAGCCTGCGCCCTGTGTTTAGGCTGGTATAATAAAGAATTTTCCATGCCTTCTTTTGCTGGATCACCCAAGTGTCTTTCTTTACAGTGTTCATGCAGTTTCCAGATCCCCCAACAGCTAGTGCCCCACAGACCCTCCCCAGGGTCTCCTGGCTTTTAAGGCATCCTTCTTTGGTAAGGAGACAGCAGTACCACCCTCTTGTCTCCTCTCAGGCTAGCCTCCCTCTTGAGGTTTGCCCAGGACTTTTATAGCCCTCTTGTGCCTCAGCCCAGCTGTCAGTACTTAGCTCAGCATGTTCCTCGGAGCCAGGCCTCATTAGGGCTTGCAGCTGGGCTCCCTGCTGAATACCTGTGTCTCTAGCCCTGGCCTCCTGGCCAGAGGGCAGGCTGCAGCCAGCATTTTGGCAGGGCCTTAAAGGGGCTTACTCCTGCCCTGCCACAAAGGTGTGTGAAGATCTAAACTCTGATTCAAAGCCAAAATTAAGACACATTTGTAGTCTTGCATAAAATGGCTAAATTGAAAAAACTCCATATATAGAGAGAGCACTGTTAGAAGAATGAAAAACTGTCTAAGACAAGGAGAATTCAGAGAGAGAGAGCGCGAGAGGAATGTCAAGGCATATTTTTAAACCTTTTTGATATGATAAGGGAAAGGATGTCAGAGATCAGCAAGGACACTGACCCTTTCAAAAAAAATCAGTGAGAAGAACAATAACTTGAAGACAGTATGCAGCAGAAGAAAAGGGGAAATATGACTTCAGTACTGGACAAAACTGGGGAAAGTATCCGACAATGTATTTTAAAAAGAAAAAAGACAGAAGCATTTTTGTAGGATGTGAATGAGAAATGCATTTAGCAGTATCCACTGCAATAATCCTGTTTGCTTTCATCCTCACCCACTTAATCAACTTTATCTCCTTACAATATCAATCATGTATGCATCTATATTTTACTGTCCAGGTTTTAGCTTCTACTCCATCTTCCCATTAATTCCTCTTTCCACTTTATTCTGTATATTGCTACTGGCCCTATATTAGATGCCAAATTCTTCTGAGGAATAGCTTGCTCTTCATTCCTGCAAAGAGTTTGTGATGGAACCATTAAGTCTTCACTTCAGCTGGCTTCCCTAGATTCAGATAAAATATTAGCCATGCTAGGCATAAATCCTTATCAGGTCTCAGTTATTTTCCTCACAGTGAACTTTTCTTTTTCATCCTTGCAACGACCACAATTTTTAGTCTTCAGACTATTGTTTCTGAATTCTTTACTGTTTATATTCAGGTATCTTAGGGTTTTTTCAGGGTGTATAGGTTTCACAAAAATGATTAATGCCAGTCTAAAAGGAGACACAAACTCTAGTAATGCATTCATTATTATTCAAAGTTTCAGAAGACCTTCTACAGGAAAGAACTGAAGGGCCTGGGCAAGATTAACTACAACAGTTTGAAACTCAGGGTCTGGTCTGCATGAAATTCCAACATTTCAAAACATTTTGTTTCAACTTTATCAGAATGACATATTGCAGTTTTTTGTGTGGATCATTTCCACACAATAAATTGAAACAAATATTTCATTCTGATAAGGGTCAAATGGAATGCTTCAACCTTATTAAAATATCTCATTTCAGTTTTTTTTTCAAAATGAAATTTCTTTGAAATAGACATATTCCATCCTAACCTTTTTGATTTTGACTAATCAGCTTTTTCAGGCAGAAGAACAGCTTGTGAGAAAATTGTCAATCAGTACCAACTGTCACCTTGTAATAAACTTAATCTCTTCACTCTCCTGATCGCAGTTAAATGTTACTCCGCTATACATATATAGTATACTTGTGAACAGTTCCAACTCCTACCGCCTCCATTTTCCAGCATTATTTCTATAGTATCAGTTGCTTTTTATCACTTAAATTGTGTGCAAAGGCTTGTATTTTTCAGAAATAGATTCCCTGAGTCAGATTCTGGTCAGTGACCCCCAAAAGCTATCCTTAGATTCCAGTGGAGTTGCTCAAATTTACACTAGAGCAAGATTGAAATCCGTCCCTTTTTTCTACTCCAGATTTTTAGAACTGATTAATTTCTCAGGCATTTCTCTGATCACAAGTCCAGAAATCCCCACTGTCTAGTCACTGATGCTTTTGTGACAGTGGAGCTCTCTAGTAATACTGACAATAAAATGACTGGACTGTAGTTCTTCAGATCGCTTGTATTTATGGGGTAATACCCCTGTTGCATATACCACTTTGATGGAAAATTATTTCCTTCATGTATGTGGCAAATAGTTTCTATAGAATATCAGGGTTAGAAGGGACCCCAGGAGGTCATCTAGTCCAACCACTGATCAAACAGGACCAATCCCCAATTTTTGGCTCAGATCCCTAAATAGCCCCCTCAAGGATTGAACTCACAATCCTGGGTTTAGTAGGCCAATGCTCAAACCACTGAGCTATCCCTCCCCCCATACTCATTTGATACCTTCTGATGGACAGTTAATGCACAGCATCTTTTTAGGATTTTGGCTCATGCTATGCATTTAGGAGGCCCTTCTGCAACTTTTGTTGAAAACTTCAGATGAAGAGACATCTGCTATCAGCAGCTACATCATTTATTACAATTTAACTTTAAAGAAATATACAATTTTCATAATGTTTAGTCAGTAACGTCTTATTTTTGTGTAGAACTAAGTCATCTTTATTCCTGTCTTCCTCTGCACAAGGTGTTCAAACTATTATGCTCAATTTGTCTTGAGAAGATTTTGTTGATCTTTCTTATGGTGTTGCAGAGGTTTAAAATAAATAGGGGTGGTCCATGCTGAAAATATCTAATGTACACTTAACTGGCTATGTTCTTAAAGAATCCCCCCTTTCTTTTCTTTTAAAGGATAACTTACTTCCAAACAATAAATTGTAAAGATTTTACATACCTATTCCTGCATGAAATCAATTGACATTGGAGACAAAAATGACACGATAGCCAAAAGGAAAGAATCTTTAGCTGGTACCAGAAAGTTAGTAGATAATCAAACAAAGCAGGGTGGCAAAAGAAAAAAAGTACTTTTAATCTAGTTCTGACATACAGCCACCAATGCTGAGAGATGGAAGGGGTTGGAGGGCTCATCATCGCTATGACCAGTGGAAAACAAGCACCTGTAACAGTAGAGTATGGTGACACAAAAACTGCCTATCCTTTTTCTTTCTCGGTGTTCTAGAGCAATTTATATATTTTATGTACCTTTGTATAGCCATACAATTTGAAACTTATTGAACCAACTCTCAAAAGGTTGGAATAGACTTCTGAGGGGAAAAAAGCAGCAGGCAGAGGAGTAAAAGATCAAGGAGAATGCCAAAATAATAAGTAATTCTATAAACATTGTCAGCATTCACTATTAACAACTAGATTATTACTGGCAGCCTTTGAAAAATCCACACTGTAGCACTTTGGCAACACCTAGTGGCAAAAGGTAACAAAAGATTGCATATGCTTTGGAGATATATTTTGTTCTGAATGAACTGTTGCTCTGCCAATTCTCTTCTTGCAAGATCCTCAAAGTTATGCTCTAGTTTTTAATTAGAGAAGATTTTTCTTGTTTATGAAATTAACCAACTTTGTTTTATCCTTTGTTCTTTCTAGCAGTTGAGGCTCAGTCAAGTAGATCAGCCTAGTAATGAAGACAAGAAATTGCAATTCTTCCATATGGCAATAGTAGAGCAGTGAAAGCAGTGGTGTGGCTACAGCTGGATCTTAAGGTCTCTTATCCAGGCAAGAGCAGAGGGGGTAGGTCATGCGAATGGCTGCAACACCTCCAGAATGAGCATAAATTGGGCAATTGTCCATGAAGCGTCCGACAGTTACACTATGTCACAGTTGCAGTTCAGCGATTCCCTCACTTTTGATCTATGGAGTAAGTATGCACATCTTCCATATTGGGTTCGGATACAGTTTAGAGCTGGCCATATGCACCATGGGGAAGAGAAGCCCAACACTTGCAAAATTGGGTCTTCGGTGAGATTTTCGTTCAGTAAATTGGCAGCCGTCCAAGCTTCAGACCATCTTCTGAAACATCCTTAACTTCCACAAGCAGGGTTGTGGCACCAGACCAGAAAGGTTTTCCTGATTTTAGTTTGTGGCCAGGCGGATGTTCTAGGTCACGGTGGAGCAATAGTGTGATATTTACCAAGATCTTTATGTACTCCCTAATTGTCACAGCATCTCATCGGATATTTGCTGGCACAATGTTAGCCAATACCGATAGCCATGGAAGTGGCATTGATGTGAGGGTGCCGTTAATTATATGAAGAGAGGAAATTATTTTGGTGTCCACTAAAATGGTATGTATGCTTCCGCTCCATATTGAGGCATAGCATTCCACTGTGGAATGGACTACGGCTAGTGTCGACATCCAGAATCTACAGGCATCACTTCCCCAAGATGTTCCTGCAAGCTTCTGTATGATGTTGACCCTGGCCTTCATTTTCCTTTTTGGTTTGTTCAAGGTGGCAATGGAAGCTGAGCACGCAGACCAGAATTATCCCTGCGTATCATGGATTATGATCATGTGTCAATGGTGGCCTACAGAAATTGATGTTTAATGTCATCTCGGCCTGGCTATTATTCAAATGGAAAGCTGAGACTACTGTTTTTGAGGCATTTGGCTTTAACTGCCATGCCTTTAAATAGGTTTCTAGTGTTTTTAGGTCCTGTTCTAGAACCTTTTCTGAGGTTTCAAATGAGGAAGCCTGAGTAACCAGTGTGATGTCATCTGCATACATTAACTTGTGGGAAGATGTTGGTGGAATATCTCTGCTACATAGGTTGAAAAGTCTGTTATTCAGCCTTTGCGGTCTGCTGACAGCCTCACCGAGATACACCATGAATCCGTGGTTGCTCAGCATTTCCACGGTGAGCCAAATTGTAGGGCAACAGGGCATGGCTATTGCACCTTTCTATAGAAGTCCTTTTCACCAGACTGTATCATATGCGGAACTAAGATTGATAAGTTCTGTTGCTGTTTTAAGTTGGTGTTGGTAGCTAGCTTCTGTATAGCTGGCCAGAGCAAGGACTTAGTCACAACCGTTTCTGCCTATTCTGGAGCTAGCTTGTTCTTTGGGAACCAACTCCTCCAACAATGGCTTCATTCTGCAAAGTAGAAGCTGCTCCATCAGCTTATAGCAGCCCCTAAGAAGTGCTAGAGGTTGACAACCTTTCACGTTGGCTACCTCTTTTCCTGGTTTAAGAATTGGTATAATTTTTGCTCCTTTCCATTCTTTCAGTATTCTCCCTGAGGGGTGGCTGTTTGTAAAGAGAGCAGCTAGCCATTTCCTTGCTCTTGGGCCCAAATTCTTTAAGAACTCAGGGAACATGACACCTGCTGCTTTTCCAGGTTTTATTTGGGTGATGTCACTGTCCACCTTCTCCACTTAGTAGGCACAGAAAATTGGGGAAATGGTTGGTATTATTTGAGGGCAATAAAGTTCTTCATGGACTTTACGCCGGTGCTTTTGTCAACTGGGACTTTTGAGTTGTCAATTAGTTGTCTGACTGACTACGGCATCTTGGCTCACCTGCAGGAGTTTGTAAGCTATAGGCACTGCTTTACCAAGGGCATGGAGGAGACACCAGGCCTTTGGGTTTGACTTTGAGAAGTCAAGGGCCAACACAGTGAAATTGCACTGATAATTTAAAATCTAAATGTTGTAAGGGCGAAATTCTCCCCTGCACATAGGGCTGACACCAGAATTATGTAGCACAAATCAAAATTAAGCCCTTTTTTGAAGATTTAAAATGGAACCTAAGTGGTACCCGGAGGTGAATTTTACCTCAACAACAAAACCATCATGGTTAAAATCACTCATGGCCTATGTGACCTAAAGAATTCTAGTAAACTATGAATAAATTTATTCCTAGAGATAGAGGTTTCATATAATATAGAATAATTTTTTGTGCAGTCCATGTATCAGAGATGAGAAGCATAGCATAAAACAGAGCTTTGAAGAAAATGAGTGTATAACTCAGTGAACAGGCAAGACCTCAATTAAAATAGGTTCTGTGGTGAGAGCAGGTTAAACAATCTTGCCCTTATTTAAGCCCCTGTACAGTAATGAAATTCACACTGCTGGAATTACATCAATGTTGTCACACCATTGCAAATCCCTAACAAAGACAAACCATCCAGATTCAATGTGGAATTTACAGTGGTATAACTTAATCCAGTAACATACCAAAAGAGGCTGTACTTATGTAAGACCTGCTTTGCATATCTACATTAGCTGTTTACAACAGTGGAACAACATTGATGTAGCTACATAAGGGCTAATTTCCTTACTGTAGGTTGAATTGAGAGCTACTGAACTTTCATATACTAAAATGTCACACTATTATAGGTATGTAACTCCTCATTATCTGCTGTGTAGCCCTCCATCTTTCCTCTCTTTTGCATTCAACTGCTGTAGTGAAGTAGTGTAAATACAGCAATATTGACCAGTTATAAAAATTCAAACTTTCTGAATTGGCTATTAATGTGAGGTTTCTGAATGGCCAACTTTAGACACAAGGTGGGATTTTCAAAAGTACGTAAGGGAGTTTGGTGTCCTACTCCCATTGAAACTCAGTGGGACTTGGGCTTCTAACTGCCATGGATGACTGAAAACCCTGGCCCTGAAAACTCTAGCATTCAGCATTTCTGAAAATCAGCCCTTACACATCTAACATGGATCATTAAAACCCCAAAAACAAACAAACAAAAACCCTGAGCTGCTCAATACAGCTTCCAAGCGTATTACCTTTCCTGTGGACTCCCTTCTGCACCAGACCACCCCTGAGAGGGGGCTCTGAAGGGAGTGGCTGTTCAGAGAAGCACTTAGTAAAGCTCTACCAAATCTGTACTTTATCAAGGAAGGGAGAATTGCAGGAAAGAATACAGAAGCACTGGTTTTGTGCCTGTATCTCAGGCAGTCTCTGAATGCTGAGGGGCCCAAAACACCCATTCATATTTTGGGGAGGTGAGATGGAAAGTGACTGGGCCTGTGATTAAATGATTGGGGGAAAACTCCACAAGGGGACAATCTAGTGTTCATTTACTAAATTTATTTTTTGACACTCAGAAACACCCATCTTACTACAAAATACAAATATTAGTATCTGTGATCCCCGTGTCATAGATTTAAGCTTTTTTGCGGGGGGGGGTGGGGGGGGAAGAGGTGGAGAAACTGACTTTGCTGTGTTTGTACAGTGCACAGTACAGTGGGGTCCAGGTCCATGACTAGGACTCTTAGGTGTTACCACAATACAAATAATATATCACTAGCCTTAGCCTTTTATCCACCACTCAAACTAGGTGAAAAGCTCAGTAACTTACTACCAGCCCCAGCCATCCCATCTCCTATACAGATTAGATTCTATTCAGACCACACTGCTGTACTGCTCATGCAGAGGAGAACTTGAGCTGTGATTAGATAAGAGCTACACACAGGCGGTTTTGCTTACCGCTTAGAGTACACAAGTTAAGGCTCTATACCAGTGGTTCTCAAACTTCATTGCATCGTGACTCCCTTATGATAACAAAAATTACTACATGACCCCAGCAGTGGGGGGAACAAAGACCGAGCCCACCCAAGTCCCGCTGCCCCAGGCGGCGGGGGGGGAAGGGGAACAAACCTGAAGCCCAAAGGTTTCTGCCCTGGGCAGGAAGCATATAACCTTAGCCGTGGGCGATGGGGCTTGCGCTTGGGCTTTTGGGCGGTGGGCCTTGGGCTTCACACTTGCTGGGGCCCAGGGCCAACACCAGCCTTGGCAACCCCATTCAAAGGGAGTCCCAACCCACTTTGGGGTCCAACCCACAGTTTGAGAACCCCTGCTCTATATTGTTCATCAAGTTCATTCCCCTCTCCCCAGTCTATTTCATCAAGTGGAAGATGCTGGAACCAAGACACGGAAGAACCGTGAGATTTTGTGATACTATGAGTATGAAAGTCCAGTAATATTGAGAAAAAAAAATCAGCTTTGCTCCTGCTTTTATATTAATATCCCTGATTTGTCTACATGGCAAACATTTACAGCTAGTGTTATAGTTATGCAGGTATATAAAGGTGTATGTATAAAGGGCTTCTGCTCAGTGGAGCACTTTATTTTTGGAATTCATAGCCCATGTTTGCTGACCTTCAGGCTAAACGGCAAAGCCCATATATATATACCCCTTCCACTTTTTTTGGGGGGGGGCGGAGCACGGGGGCGAGATTTGTGAGAATCTGGCCAGTAGGGAGGGGAAAGGACTGTTGCAGGGCTTAGGTTTTGTTTACACTTTGCTGCTCATCAGAGTACTCTGTTTAGGAAGCAGCGGGCAGGAAGGGGTGGAGGAGTCAAATATTTAAACTGTATATTTACAAGATTGTCAAGGGCATGCTGACCCTAGGATGGGTGGTTTTACGGTAGTATAAATCAAAATAACTTTAAACTATGTTTAGGATCAATTCAGACAGCCTTTCATTGGACTGCTCGATTATCATGAGCGTTCAGTAGCAGATGTCATTTAACAGCAGGTTCAGAAGTGCCAGTGATAATTCTATTGTAAAATACACTGCTTACCTTCGATACGTGCATCAGTATGCCCAAGGAACATAGTACAGAAATCCATGTTCCTCCATCCAATGGATGGGACCCAGGGACTATGATTCGAACATCCAGGCTTCCTGAATTCAGCACTCCTCATTTCACCTCAAACTGTGGCATTTCATGCCCATGAGGTGTTCGTGGCATGGGCTGAATTAAGATTTTTTTTTTTAAATTCAAGTCTTAAACAAAGCTCAGGCAAAAATAAGTATAATTTTCAGCAAACACTGTAGAAGTCCCTTTCAATTAATTTAAAATAAATATTAACTATACAGCTTTGGTCTATTAAGTATTTTAAAGATCTACAAATCTGTAAGTGTGTGGGTGTGAGCATCTGACAAAACTTGGAACTGGGAGAGAATTACACTAATACTCAATCAGGCCAGCCAACCCAAGATGGCTCTCAGGGAACCAATTTATCCTAGCGATGGTGAATGACACTGATTGAATTCTGCTTAGTTAGGAGTTAAACAAAAATTCTACTTAATAAGGGTGCATTCTGCAAAGCCACACAACAGGATAAGGGTATTGCAATTTAAGGGGTTCACTGTATTTTGTGGTTATATTCTCAAATTTAATGTGCATTAATTTAGGTTTTGACAGAGAAAATATATCTATTCCGGGTCTAATCCAATCCCCCCTGAAGTCAGTGGGCCTTGAATCAGGTGCTATGTGTTTTGTACAGCTAATTGTTTTGTTTGCTAAAGGTGGGGTATGGTCACATTTAGAAATCTCATGGTTTATGAATATGGATCATATTTGGGAATGTAATTTTCCATTATGACAAAACTGAAATTACATATTAGCTCAAGAATTCAAGCAGATACAAAGCTGTTTATGCTGCTTTCAAGACATACTACAGAACCCATTTAGCTCCATATGAATTATTCCAGTCTCATAAAAGGCAGGCTTTCAGAGTTTATTCTAGAACAGCCTTAAGCCAAATGTTGGCTATGAATTAGAATGTTACTTTAATAGTAACCTAACTTACATTAAACTGAAAAGTTACTTTCAGTCTTGGTAGGTCAGAGGAAACTAAAACAGCATCTCCTGTCCACATTCTATTATGGACCACCGTGACAGTAATGAATAGATAGATAGATCAGTGAGCAGAGAAGCTATTTTAGCTATTAAGTCTATTTTTCAGATTACAGGCTGCATGACTAAAACATGACTCAACAGGAATAAAGAGATAAGGAAATGTTTATTCAGGAAGTACAATTGACTACAGAATACTTTTGATCTTTCAGCAATCTTCCCCCATTTTTTCCTTGCAACTGTGCTAATCTATGTCCCATTCATGCTATTTTGCTGTTCAGATGAAGACATTATCTTCTCTATTAACAGCCAGAACGTCAACGATACAAGAAGTGAAAATTAAGGACTTGTGTATTTACTTGAATACACAATCCAGTCTAGTAAAACACAATATCCTTTTAATAAATAAGTTTGAACACTAAAAATCAGCATTTTGTTCAGTAGTGAAGTATTATATCCCAAGCCAGGCATATTTTATCAAAGAAGATAATGAACCTACAAGGTAGTCATAACAATTCAGATACTCATCTGAGACAGATGGCAGTAGTACCTCTATAATCACAAGAATTTTTTCCTAGTCTTTCTATTAACTCCAGACAGACGGCAAAATAAGGGGGAAAAGTGAGACCCTCAAATCCTACCCAATCAGCTGTTAAGAGAGCACACCAATCCAACCTAGTCAACTGTTAAGAGAGCCGACCAAAATGTAAACTCGATAGGATTAACTTCCACACATGCATTTTAATTTGCATAGCCGTATTCTCCTGATATGAATACTCTCAGCTCCAGGAGCGATTCTGAATTGCCAGTCACAGGTAGTGAAATTTTGAATAGCCAGTCACAACACACTCTTTCATAAGGCTCACTGGAAGTAGAGTAGCAAATGAGGAAGCAAAAAAAAACCTACACACAAAAATGTGTAATTCCACCTTTTTATTTTCTGTGTTCCTAAAATCCAGGGACTCTCAACAGCAACAGATGCATAACATCATCCACAGAAATTATTTCTGTCCTTACCTCATGATGGTGTGCCCAAGTATTGCACGTGTAGGGACTGTGTACTAACACAGTGCAGCCCCTGCACCTACTCAGTAGTAGTAAAGAATGTAAGTTTCTTGGTGATTTTTAACCCATCCTTACTTTAAAAATTACAGAGAGTTTTCAGACCATGCAAGACGACAAACTGCTAATGTAATAATTGCAATTTTAGAACAACAACAAAAAAAAGGTAATTTCAATTGTTTTTTTAATTAACCTATCCCCCAACACACACATACAATAGCATGTATGCCAGGCTTCAACCCAAAGAGTTTTGGAACAGTTGATATAGTGAATTCAAAAGCCATAGTTTATAATGGAAATGCTAATGCATTTACCTATAGCAGCTCCAGCTACACTAAAGTAAATATTTCTTTAGGGTAACAAAACACATTGCTTTACCCAGTAACACAAGGTATACAAGTTTTATAATACATATTACTGTCTTTACTTGTACTCATACTTCTCTTTAATATATAAAGCTCTAAAAACAATTCTCTACTATTTTACAATTAAATTAAAACATTTCCATGATTGGCCTAACTACTGATTTTGGTCTAAATATTTTAAACATTAACCATTCCATAAAAATATACAGTTCAAAACATGGTCCCACCAGTAAGACGCAGCCTTCTGAAACAGGCTAACGATACTCAACCATGCAATTCAGTGCTCAATATCATCTAATTGATAAATATTCATATTGCATTTCAGACTCTACTCTCAAAAATCTTTAAAATATTATCTTTAAAGTCTTACAATGCTTATAAACATCCAGAAAGGGTTCACATTTCTAACTTGCTTGTAGCAACCATACAAGTGTTATTACTTATACACTGGGCCAGCTAAGCATAAACTTCATGCCATTATTTTTAAAATTTTTAACCTTTTACCATCTTTCATACAGTGGCATTAAGTTTACAACTGACTTCATATTGTTCCATGTGAACACAGATTAGAGATGAGCCAGACACTCAGAACTGCACTTTTCCGTTTAAGCCTCTAAGAACTTACTTGTTTACAGTCAGTAGGATGCACTTAAAGCTGCCTTTCAATTGAACAGACACCCAGTGTACTGTCAAGCTACCTCTAGGTGAAGTCATTACAAGAAAGGGCACAGTCCAGAACTTGGTAGATTCCAAGAAATATGTAGCTGTTCAAAAATGTAATCATCTCAACTGTGCTTAAAAATAACACTGCACCACAACAGAGAGTCATTAGCCACTTCGCATCTAGCGGCATCTGATCTGCAGATTTTCTCGTTCCTACCCCAAAGCAGGTAACACCACATTCTCTATTCATGGTATATTATGATGCTGCTCATTCTGGACTAGGAACTAGAAGAATCAGATTTCTCTAGATTAGAAGTAGCTAATAGTAAATCACGTTTTGTTAAAATACAATGTTATCATTTTGGAATCTTACAGATAATTTTGTGAGGTTTGTTAACTTTTGCAGGTCACTGTAGCCGTCAACCAGGATATCCCACACCACTGTTTAGTCTCGCAAAAGGGAAAATCTTTATTAATTTAAGTATTAACTGCCCCCAATCCTGTGTGACTCATCTCTATAAATGATAGGATTGCAATTGGATAAATTCAAATTCCAGTTAGGACAAATACCTTTTAAAACAAGAAGTGGAAAAGTCAGGGAAATACATATGAAATTCTTTCTGCATTGCATTAAATATATTGTACTTTTTTTCTGAATACGAATAGACATGGATACAATCAAGATGAATAGCAATCAATATACAATTTTTCTCTAACTGCTCAAAAATTAGTATAAAATAATATAAATTATAGGAATGATTGTTCCAGATTTTTAGATGTCAATTATTAAAAAAATCACTAAGTGAATGTTCATTGTAAATTATTTACAGACGAGGTAACAAAATTTCCAAGTTAGTATTTATCATACTGAGTTATGACCTACCACATATGTAAAAACAATGCACTCATCAAAAATTACAAAATCCAGTACTTATTGCCAACTACACAATAAGTCATGATTAGCTTTATGTAGCTGATGTACAGTATGCTTTTAAGAAGAAAAGTGCCAAAAGCTTCATAGGTAAAAGTCTTTGATTTTTAATCAGTAAGCACAAATTTTTTTTAAGAAGACTTTCATCAATTTTAAAGTAATGCCAAATGAAAATCTTTAGAAAAAAGAATGTTACAAATGTAGAAGTACATCTTATTAAAAATGCATTTAAAAAAGTCTATAAATTTGTCTCACAGTTAAAGATTTATTTGCAAAAGATCTGTAAGAACAACTGGATGGAAATGCTTGTGTAAACTATTTTTTCAAGAAGCATTTGGGTGTTTTAGAACTAAGTGATGGTAGTAATGAAGGCATTTATAAAATTGCAAACAGATTTTTTTTTAAAGGATAGCATCTTTTATAGTTTAGGGCAGTTCATGTTGTTAGGTCACAAATCAAACTGTTAATTGTAAAACCAAGTATAATTTTCTCCATAAATTATAATGTACAGTATTAGTTCTGTTGCCTGCGTTTTGCTGATCTCATTTTTTCAAATCGTGACTCCATCTCTTCCAGGACCTTTGGTGTGTAACGTACAACTAACTTAACCTTTCCTTGAGCTGCTTTCAGCAGTTCTACTGCTTTTTCATGGTGTTCTCCTTCAACGCTCTGTAAAGCATAAACCATTAAATACTACATTAGCAAAGAATACAAGTGTTGCAGAAGATTCTTTAGCTCCTTTGTTACACAAAATATTTCCATTATAATAAAAAACTAGAAGTATGACAGTTTTGAAACTGTAATGCAAGGGGCGCTATCACCCAGTTGAAGACCTGAAGCTTCAACAAGACACCAAACAAATGGTGATGGCAGACTTTGTGTTTTCTTTTCTAACTAGTGTAAAAAAAAGTAATGTGGAAATGGGTGCCAAGCAACTAATTTATCATGGGAGACAGGGAACAAGCAGACATACTGAGAGTCCCTAGATTTTATGTTTTACACACACAATAAGCACAATAAGAGAAACATTTTAAAACATGGTCCTTTACGTTTTAAAGTCTACATTTAATAGAATTTATGAAATTTTCCCTCCAGACAAATAGTATTTAGCAACTTCTCCCCACCACTGCATCCGTTATAAGATCCAGGCATCATATCTTTTATCATTAGTCAGCAAAAGTTATTTCTCTCAACTTTATTATAGTTATCAAACACAATGACATTACTATCCCAAGCCTACCTCCCACTGCTGCTATTAGAAGCTAGAAGGCAGGTGGTGTACCTGTTGATTGGAGGGTTTCCCCGTTACTATAAAGTTACTTACAAAAAGAAAGACAACAGTTAAAAAAAAAAAACACCAAGTTATTTCTCTTCTATTAGATTTAGAAAATGTGCTTGGATATTTCCATTTTTTGTTATTCAGTTGGATGCACAAGTCGTTCTCTTTTTAAAAATCACATGAGAAGCGTATAAGGATATATGGTGTCAGTAAGAGATTTGAAAAAAAATCAATTGCAAAATAATGTGAGATTGCTTACAGTTTCTAAACTCTGTCTATACAAATATATTTGAATTCTGTTGTAAACGAACAATGTACACTAAATGTTACTAGTATAAAAATTCTGGAAATGTCCATTAAAAATATTTTATCACGGGAGACAGGGAACAAGCAGACATACTGAGAGTAAAATAAAAATATTTTAATGGACAAGAATCTAGTTTTCAAAATATTCTCTATTAGCTAGGTTCTGGCAAAGGCATAAACATTAAAGCCTTTGCAACAATATACTGAGCCTTGTAAGTGCTAAGTGTGACAGATATTGCAGCCACATGCAGTATCTTTGGTGAGCATATTGCATTAAATTTATTAATATTGTATATATTATTGTGAGCCAGAGACTGAATGCAACTCTATGAGGAGAGGGTTACCACAGGTCCTTCAGGAACTAAAAGCAATGGGGTGTGCGTGTGTGTGATTACTACAGTTCCTGAGATTGTAAACAGTTTGCATATACTGGTCCAGGCTGCATTTTTCCAGAAACAAAGAAAGGCCTTTTGGTATAAACGGATGAGCTTGAACTGACTTGGGGTCTTCTTTTTGATTCAACAAACAGGCAGGAACTTGGATCCAGGGGAATTTCAATCCTTGGTCTGAAAGGTTGGAAAGACTTTGGTCTACTGGTGCTCCATAAGACAGATGAGCAATTCCTGGTATGTTTAGTGTGGGGTTTAAATCTATTTATTGTTGGGGATCTTTTTTAATGTTTTCTCTGCAATACTTTTGACCTAAGAATAAATGTATTTTGCATGTTACAGTGCATAGTCACTGGTTAACAAAAAAAAAAAAAAACAAAAAACCAAAGCAAAACAACACTGCCATTGTCATCAGAGAGAAAGCAATGCACAGGGCAGAACCTTACACAAATTAGCTTGCTGGAGGTATCACAGGGTAAGGCAGGCAACTGTACAGCCTAAAACTCCTCATCAGAAAGGAGAGAGCCATGAATCTCCATCCAAGAAAGGTGACTAGTAGAAGCCTGAAATGGTAAGTGGGCACCCTTGAGGGACCACGGAGGGGGAATACAGGTGCAGTTACTCCTGAAACTGTGACACTAAGTTAATTCTGAATACAGTTATTAAAAACAAGTCTGTTGCATATTATATATATTAAGATGTTAGGAACATGCTCAGAGGCATGAGAAGAATATTTCTTCATTTAAAATTGGTAACATACAACCAACATACCTTGCATGTGCATACACATACATCCCAGTTTTATTTATTGTTATAAATATATATTTAAATTTATGCCCACTGTCTGTTAAGCAGGGTGGGTTTTTTTTGGGGGGTTTGTTTTTTTGGAGTGTCTGTGTGTGAAGAAGGCAGAAGAAGCCAGTTGAGGCTTGTGGATTCTGGTGCCAGTTCTATACTAGTCTCAGTATATTTTAGAGCAACTTGGGAATTTCTATATACACTGGCTAGCCCAAGGAACCATGGTACCAACACAGAACAACTGTAGCACTTTGGCCATGACCCCTTCCCATTCCATATGCTGGGGACTGCAGAACCAGGTGGCTTAAGAGATGACTATGCCTGTTGGGGACATCTAATAGCTCTCCAATTACCTTTGCATCACAAGCGTGGCTATGGTTACAGACTACATGATTGAATTAAAACCTAAGTCATAAAATAAGGTTAGGTATGTACAAGTAGTTACTAGAGCCTGAATTTTAACTAGTACATATAAATTAAGAGTTTTTGAAAGTACAATCAAAACTTGTGTAGTTCACTCAGAGCTGTCTGACAGTATCTGAGGAGCAAGAATTGTTCTATAAAAATATACACCAAAATAATTTAAAATCCCTTTAGCAGTCACCTTTTTCTCATCACCCAGAAGGCCGCAGGTTGGTATTTTATGTGTTGTGGCTGATTTTAAAAAAATCAGTGACTGAGTTTAAAGTACATGCTCTTTTTTATAAGAAACTGGAGGAATGGTTTTTAAAATCTCAGCACTTAAGTGAAAAAAATCACAGTCCCTGCAAAAATTACTTCATAGCTTGCACTTTGTCATAGTTTTCAGTCTCCAGCAGCATTTTTATCAGGACAATGACAACATTAAAGGACCGTCACATTATCTTGCCTTAGATTGAATGGTTTTGATACTTACCTTACAAGTTGCAAAAATTCACATTATTAAAAGTCTGCAACATCAGGGACACATGTAGCAGAACCACTTTAACACCATTGTAACTAGAGCTGAATGAATAATTGCTTTTTAGGTTTGGTGGCCAAACCAAAGAAATCCCCAAAAAATTGCAAACTAAAACTGATTCCCCCACCCCATTTTTCTTGCTGAAATAAAAAAAGCAAAAAAACCTCTCTTTGGTCAGTTCAAAATGGCATTTTGAAATAGTACAGGCTGATTCCAAACAGTTTGTTTCAAAAATTTCAAAACAAACCATTTGACTTTTGAAATTTTTTCTTCAATTTTTATTCAGCTGAAACTATTCACTGGATTTGACCCCAATTTGCAAATAGTTTTGGTTGCACCAAAACAGCATTTTTCAGCAAATTTACTATTGGTTGAAAAAATTATGCCCATCGGTAACTGTAAAACTATTTCATAAGGCAATAATACAGTTTGCTTCAAAATAGAGTACCTAACATCTGAGCTTATTTATCCTCCCATGCTCTGAAATATTGCCTCAGGTAATGGTATACTTGTATTACCATTTAGTGAATTCACATACAATAGCAAAGCATAGTCCAAGAACTCTTGTCGTACTCAAGTTTTTGTCCAATATTCTCGTCTTGCTAATTATGAATCAACTGCAAACAGCAGGATGAAATTTCTATCACTTTGCCAACACTGAAAAAAGGCACCAGGCTTATGCAGACTACAGTCTCTATACACCCTCAAGTGGACACAAGTAGTTACTACAACTGAAAGTTAAAGCCAATTCCTACCACTCCGTTTACAGAAAGAAGCTGGTCTCCACGTTTCAGTCCCCCATGTCTATCAGCTATACCGCCTGGGATAATTCGAGAGATATAGATTGGAGAGTTTTGCTCTTTGCCTCCCATAATGTTGAATCCAAGACCTTCTTCTGTTTTTGGCAGTTCAACAACTCTGGGATGTGAATGACCCTCACTGGCAGCAAATGCAGCAACTGTGGCCTATAAGAAACAAAACTATTTAATTTTTCTTAAAATCAGAATCTTAGAAAGTCTCCATCTCTTATAGTCAGAGGTGGTAAGCATTTGAAAAGGTTTTTGAGACAGGCAATTAAGTAAACATAATGTGTATCCAACATCAGAATACGAAAACTAAGGGGCGTTTTGAATAAAATAAAAATGAATGTCATTTTAAATAACAAGTCTTTCATATCTTGTTCATACAACTTACAGATTAACAGGTCATATCAGGAGGAGACATCTATATCACACTTTTTGTGACAAACTATTACGTTCTATTCTAGTTATAGTAAGACTTTTACCTTTGCTGTAGCATTAGCTCTCACTTCTGGGCTACTGCTGATGTCCACGGTTTCATATACGTGCTCATATACCTTTAGGACAAAGTTATTTAGTAGGTACATAATTTAATGGGAAAAATGAATATATAGGTTTTCTGCTTAGATGGTGTGACAAATAATCTGCTGTGTTAGATGTGTGACAAGAGATCGATACTTCTGCTGCTACTCTCAAAATTGCATTTCCTAATTTACAGAGAGAAAGGGTATGTGCCTGAAAGACAATGAAACTGCCCTACTGGAAAGTCACCTCTAGCTGAGATCACGTCTATACGTAAAGCACTGTAATGGCACAGCTGTATCGACACAGCTGCACTGCTGCAGCGCATCTGGTGAAGACGCACTACGCTGCCAGGAGAGCTCTCCCATTGGCATAAAAAAACCCCACCTTCACGAGCGGCAGAAGCTCTCCTGCAGATATAGTGCTGTACACACGAGCACTTATGTCAGTGTAACTTATGTCACTCGGGGTGGAATAGTCACACCCCTGAACAAGAAGTTTTGTAGACATAGCCTGAGACAGGACTGCGATAGTAAGTCACACCTTCCCCTGGGCCTACTGAGTGGGCCATTAAAGCACAGTGAATATTACCATTACAACAAAATAGCACTGCTATCACCGAAACCAAAAGCAATAGCTGGATCTGCAGCTACTCCCACCCATGCCCACACACCTGGAAGAACCATTCCAAGTGCAGGTAAGGGAGTGAGAGCCTTGGGGAGATAATAATTAATACTAGAACAGAATGTTAATCAGAAGGCGGAGATAGAAGGGCGTTCAGATCTGTACTGACTCAAGAGCTTGTCTTCACTACTAAAAAAAAAAAGATGCATTTTTTACCTCAGAGTAACTAATGCACATGAGCTATCCCATAACAATACCATGAAGACAAGACACTTTCATTTTACTGCAAAGTAAACTCACTGAGGTCAAACTCTGGTGAGTTTACCTCATGGTAAAACTGAAGTGTCTTGTCTTCACTGTGTCTTTGCTTTGTGATAGCTCATGTGTTAGTTACCCTAAGGTAAAAAACACAGCCCCCTCCCTCTCCCCCCCTGCCTTTTTTTTTTTTTTTTTAGTAGTGAAGACAAGCCCTCACTTGCACTGTAGGGTACAGATGCTTGTAGCTAACAGGAAAGTCAAACTCTCAAGTTCTCTCTTCAAGAAAGGTATGAATTATTAATTGGCTTTCTGTAACCTAAGCTAATATATCCTTATCTAGGTTACTTTGGGGCAAAATTTAAATCTAAGTATGTTAAGACAATTGTTCATTTTGTTTTAAATCCTTCCCTACTTTTTTTTTTAAATAAAGAATTAAGCCCCAAAATTTGCAGATAACAGATTTGAGGTCAAATTAAAAAGTAATTCAAAACAAACTCTTGCAGCAGCTAGCTTTGTTCCTGCTTGGCAGGTACAACAGTACATATGTTAGAAGCCGGCATATATCTGGTATTTTTGGTAGCTATTTGTTTATGTCAGGTTAACTTACCTCCCTCACAGCATTACAGAACTCACTTTGAAGGACCCTTTGCAAAGCCTGCAGTTTTTGTGGTGGTACTTCTCCACTCCTCTGCAATTTTTCCAGCAACTCAATAGCTCTGCAGATGTCTGGGAAAGATAGAATTTTGATAACGATGAACACTTGACTTTTACTCAGATAACGTTCTTTTAGTGCATTCATGCACACGCATACACACCACTTTGTAAGTCAGAATTAAGGATGCTTAAATGACAGGTTTCAGAGTAGCAGCCGTGTTAGTCAGTATTCGCAAAATGCTTAAATGTGTTTCCTTTAACACAATCACTAAATACTACTGAGAAGACACCAGTTAATGCATCAACATCCAGGCCCTCCCTCCTCCAATGACTCCTTGCATATCTCACCTTCAAGATCCTCATATGTTGAAATCTACTTGTCCCTCTGATCCTTTGAACCCATTCCTAGCTGCCTTTACCACCTTCCATGCCCCATCAATGTGTGCTTTTTATGATCCCTGTCTCATTCTCTATTCTACTTTGTTTAAAATCAACATTGATCAATATCAGCATTCACACATGGAATGAGGAAGGCAACTACACAGGGAGGAAAAAAAAAAGAATTGAGCAGAAGAGCTGGTATGGGTATACTGGGTAACAGTGCACACTGTTTCAGTTACCCTGATGATTTATCCACTCTCCATCAATAGGGAGACCCACTGCCCCACATAGCTTCCTGGTCACTGCATATTCTGACTTCCTTGACTTCCTGGCTCTACTTGCCTTCCCAGTTACAGCCCCTACAAACCTCTGAGTCTTGTTGCCTCTATGCCTCCCTTCAATCCATATTTATCCACTGTTACAGAATCTACCCATGTTCACACCCTACATACTATTGTAATAATTTTTGTACAAGGCATGTCTTGTAACCATTTCTGACTTTTATGTCTCATTACTTGTATTCTCTCTCTTTGTAGTTAATAAACTTGTTTTATCTAATCCAGTGTGCTCAAGTTGAAGTGCCTGGGTAATGCCATTTGGGGCGACAAGTTATGTGCATATGATTCCCTTAAAGGAATAATGGACTTACAATATTGTGTACTCTCTGGGAGAGGACCAGGCAGTACAGTATAGATTTCTGGTAGAAATATGAGACTGGGGGTATGTTGGGGGTGACCCTGCAGTATAAGCAGGGCTGGTGAGAGCAAAAGTGTAACCCAAGTGTGGTTGGCAGCCTGCAGTTACACGTAGATGCTCAGGGTGTGGCTTGCAAGCTAGAAGGCTATTTGTGAGTGGCCCAGGTGAGAGCTACTTCACCAAGACATTGTAAGGCACCCAAGGTTGCAGGGCAGGGGTAACACAACTGCTCATTAGTTGTCTGGACTGTACCCTGGTATGTCACACCCACCCATCTCATCCATGATAAATATTGGCAATGGGAGCTCCTGTCTGGCAGATCTGAGATCTACTGTGACAAACCACCAGGGCTTTGCTATATGGAGGAATTACTTGCATAGCAGAGCTACAAGTTTCACCTGCCAGGCAACTCTGTACAAGCCTCCCACACTACTTGCCTACATTGTTAAGGCTGAAACATGGTCAGAGGTGGCAGAGAATCTTACAGGAAAATTGTCTGAAAAAGCAAAGTTCATTGCTCTGCTTATTTCAGGTGGTGGAATCACCTATGGATTTTCTGAGTAGAGTTCTGGTCCAACTGACTGGGAGTACAGCTGACTAAGCTTAAACACTTCATAGGAAGCAGGTATGGACAGAAGAAGGGAAAACAGCTAAGGTCTGTTACTGGGCGACACTG
Organism: Lepidochelys kempii; assembly: GCF_965140285.1. NCBI lineage: Eukaryota > Metazoa > Chordata > Testudines > Cheloniidae > Lepidochelys > Lepidochelys kempii. The sequence continues at coordinate 45,356,333 of NC_136385.1, read as the reverse complement.
GCCCTTTAAGAGGAAGCAGGGCCAAAGCTGTGCCATCAGCTCACTTCAACTGGGCTTAAGTGGGGGGAGAGGGGGAGTAGAAGAAAGCTGGTGAGTCAGAGCAGCCTGAGAGCACTGACAAAGAGATAGAGAAGGGCAGGTGAGAGCTGTCTGAGGAGGAACAGAGACCCAGGAAAGAGAAGCAGCAGCAGAGGAGAGCTGGTAGAAAGCCATTGAGAAGAGCGAAAAGTTGATGGTGAGGACTGACCAGAGCTGCGGAAAACCTGCCAAATTAAAGGAGAGCTTGTCAGAGGTTCCTAGGAAAAACCACCACCATCCTGGTTAGGAGAAGCTGAGCCCAAAACAAGAGTTGATGCTGGAGAGTGGATCTCAGAGCAGGAATAGGACTCATAAGCAAAGAGGCCTGGATGTGTGGAACACTGTGGGAAGAACTCCTTGCAGCAGGCTTCAGTGGAGGGCTGCAGGAAGCTGAGCTCCAAACAAGGGGTTTGTCATGCAGAAACATTCCCTGAGCTGGGTTATGACTCACAGAAAGAGAGGTTTGGCTGAGTAGAACAGTGTGGGGAGTTCTGTTGCAGGAGCCTGTCTCAGGGCTATGGGATGAGACTTATGGGAGGGAAGCAGGCCTTGGAACTCTCAGGCAGAAGACCTGGAGAAGAGGGCCCTGGAATAGCAGCTGAATGAACCATGATAAAGTGGTTACTGACTCTCAGATGGGTGACCTAGGAATCATGACCTTCGAATGGGACTGAAGAGCTGATGGACTGCAACCTTCTTTTACTTCAGGGTTTCAGAACGATGGTTTTATCATGAATTCTGTGGACTACTACTGCTATACAGCACCATTCACTAGGGCCAGAGACAGATAAAAATAGCTCTCTCTCCTTTCTGGGGGCAAGATGCTACACAAAGAAATTCTTACATGGAAGATAGTTCACCTCGCAATGACTTCATAAATATCTGCTTCAATTACCTTTAGTAAATTAAATAGCCAAACAATCATTCATTTTCTGATATAGCTGTAAAACTAATCTGAAAAGTTTTCAAAATAAATCACTGTTTAAAAATGAATATAGTGTGGACCTTCTAAAAATGAAACCTACATCTATCTGTGAGTTGTGAAGAATATGTATTAAGATTAGAACAACCAACAAGAATGCACTTTTATGTAGAAAACCATGATTAAATAGAGTCTTCCTGACTAATGATTTAAATCAATTTGATTTAAATCAAATCCACCCTGCTTTCACAGGACGCATACACCCTTCCAGTTTTATAAGTACCACAGGGGAGCAAAGATCAGAAGTTTTCCCTCATGCAAATCTACATATACACACAATACATTACAGCTTTATTTATAAACTGTTCATTCAACCACAAATGCAATAACTTTTGCACAGGCTTAAAGGAATTTAGTTATAGGAAGAAATTAGGCAGAGAATGATAAAACTTATTTTTAAGGACAGCTGATAGCTCCACTTCTTCCAAACAAAGCTTAAACAGCATAGTGTGAAAGAGTACCTGAAAAGTTAGATTATTCTCTTTGTGACACTGGCAGACCAGATGCCAGCTCTTGCCAATGCTTTAGGCTGCAGCTGAGCACTGACAAAGTCATTGCTGGAAACCAGTCCAGCTCACCTGCGTGTTAGTATGGTTAAGATGAGTATTGGACTTATAACTATCTGTCTGGATTTTATGAATTACTAGTAAATTGCTAAACATATTAATCCTTCTTATAATGTCTGTATCCCATACTAGAAGATGATATTTAAGTATTTGCTATATAGTTCAGAACATAACCCACCAAACAAGAAAAAACTTCACTTAGTACTAAATCCCTATGAAAGATGATTTCCTCTTGCCCATCAGGAAGGACTATCAAAACTAAATGGGCCATTGTGGAACATCACAATACAAAATGTTGCTAATTGTTCCTACACAGGCTATGTGCAAAAGGGCTCATCCCATCATCTTGAATTCTGGAAGAAGGAAAAAAGGAGAGTGAACAAGAAAATTTGTCATCTCTTTGCTGTTTGAATTCTGACAGGGCTGGAGCTAGGAAACAGATGCAGAGATCCCCCATGGTCAACCTGGGTTACCCCTAATAGACATTCAGTGCCAACAAATTGGTACAACTCTGTCACCTTTTGGACCCCTAGACTGTAACTAATTTGTGTGTGTATGTGTGTATATATATGTATATATATATTATACACACACACACACATATACACACACACAAAGGATTTATTAACTATTCATTTCTTTTTCCTGGTTAATAAATCCTTAGTTTACTTTAGGATTAGCTATAAGCAGTTGTCTTTGGTGTGATATCTAAACTACCTATTAACCTGGGATAAGTGACTCATCTCTGGGGAGTGGAAGCAACCTGAAATCTTTTGTGATCTTTGGTGTATGGCAACCAACTATCACTAAATCCAACTTGCCTGGGTGACAAGATAGACTGGAGTGCCCAAGGAGACTGTTTGCGACTCCATTATAAGACTTTACAGTGCTTCAGGGATTCATATTTGTTACTGGGTTGGTGAAATCTAATTACTGCTGTGGGAATTGTGCACCAAAAAATTAAAAATTCTGTGCACAAGTTAAAATTCTGCAAATGTTATTGGTCAAAATAATACTGTATCATCTCACCAGTTTCAATTATTTTGGAAATTTATTTCAAAATACCTGTCAACAAGTATGTCTGTAACAATACAGACATACACAAAAATTCCCTCAGGAGTAACGAGTTAAAGAAACCCCTACAACAACCCAGTTCCTATTTCTCTGCCTCCTCCCTGCCCCCAGCCCAGACACTCACACTCCCTACCCTCCAGAGGCCAGCTGCACATTCCCCCTTTCCCCCCCGACACTCAGACCCCCGAGTCTCAGAGGCCAGCTGCAACCCCCCCCCCCCCATCCTGGCCCAGACATTCACACCCTCTACTCCCCAGAGCCCAGCCACCCCCACCGCCAAGACACTCACATCCCCTACCCCACAGAGACCAGGGATCCAGAGCAAGAAACAGTCCTTTGCTGGGTCCCAGGCTTGCACGGAGTTTTCTGCGTGCTGCCATCTCCTTCCTTCAGTGCTGGGAACTGTAGTACTGGGAACCCTCCAGTTCCCTTCTCCTCCCCTCAGCTTTGTCTTTTATTTGCAAGCTGGGCTATGCCAGGTTCAGCGGCCCCTAGTAGCAGCTCTGTAGCCCATTTTGGGGTGTGGGGGGATTTCTGCAAAATTCTGCATTGCGCAGTAGCGCAGAATTCCCTCAGGGCTATCTAATTATAGAACACACATCCAATTTGGGGGGTCTGCCCTGCTTTTTGACAATTTGCCCTGAGGTTGGCACTCTCAGTCGTGAACCACTCCAGACAGTGTGATGCTCTTTTAGTGAACATTTAAGGTTGCAGAACAAGTCTTAGAATGCCTGGAAATATATATATATATATTTTAATAAATGCAAAGTTGATTTAGTAAAATTTTTTTCAATATCGAATCAGGCTCTGTTAACATGTTCCTCTGACGCAATAAAAATTTCCCACCAGAATCAAACACTGCATAAATAGAAAAGGAGTACTTGTGGCACCTTAGAGACTAACCAATTTATTTGAGCATGAGCTTTCGTGAGCATAAATAATTACATTATATAACCATAATAGTAGTACTATTACATGTGCTGTGGAGTCTAACATTCCTTTTTGTAGCAAGTCTTCCATTGTTTGCACCTCATGCTGAACTAGACTGAACTGTCCATCCCATCTAAAGCATTTATAATCAGATTACTAATATCTGGATGCCTAATACTCCACTTTGAAACAATTTTTTTTTTTTTTTGCCAAATGGATATCATGCTAGGGTTTGACTACCTCCCCTTCATTCTCCAGTTTCTACTATTCAAGACAGGAACCTGATAAAAGGGTTGCTTTTTTTTTTTTAAAAGGGGTGGGGGATTGTGTTTTTTTTTTTTTGCAAAAAGCTCAGAAGACAGACTAGATCTTCTCTGGTAAGGTATTCCACAGTCTAGGAGCTGGAACTGAGAATGCCTTGCCTCCAGCTCTCTGAAATTTCATCCTAGGAACTCAATTTCCATATCCCTCTGAATGAAACTGTGTTCATCAGTCAAAAAAAGGCAATCTCTGAAGGACCCTGGCCCCAGCCCAAAATGTGTTTCAAAGATTAAACTAAGGATGCAAATAGGGAGCCAACAGAAGGTACAGGGCACTGATGTAATGTACTTTTGCTTGTAAGTTCCCCAAAAGAGTGGAGAGGCCACACATTGCGTTATATAAGGTGGAGTAGGATTTAATTTATGTCTGTAGAATGCTCAGAACCTTCAGACACTAATTTTGAGATCCAGTGTGTCTTTTACACTAGTACAGTGTAAGGGGCAGTACATAACTGTATTGCCCCAAAAGCAGCTAAAGCCTGGTTGATGCATAAATTTTGTACCATTATAATTATTTCATGCACTCAGATTCTAAGGCCAGAAGGGACCATTGTGATCATCTAGACGCATCTCCTGTATAACACAGGCCACAGAACTACCCCAAAATAATTCCCAGAGCAGGGGTAAGTTGATTATTTTTTGTCAAGGTTCAAATTTCTTGGTCAAGATATAGTCAAGTTCCAAACTCCAGAGAAAAATAATAAAAAATAAGAATTATGATGAGTAAATAAAAACATTTCGGGGTCTATTCAAAAGCGTCTGGAGGTCCAGATTTAGCCCGTAGTCTGCCTATTGACTACCCTTATCCTAGAACCTATCTTTTAGAAAAACATCCAATCTTGATTTTAAAATTGCCGGTGATGGAAAATCTACAGCCCTTGGTAAATCGTTTTAATGGTTAATTACCCTCACGTAACAATTCACACCTTATGTCTCGTTTGAATTTGTCTAGCTTCAATTTCTAGACACTGGATCATGTTATACCTTTCTTGGCTAGACTGAAGAGTCCTCTATCACATGCCAGCTTCCCAGGTAGGTACTTAAAGTAAGCTACTTATCAAGGCACCCCTTAACTTCTTTTTGTAAAGCTAAATAGATCGAGCTCCTTGCATCTATCACTAAAAGGCATGTTTTCTAATCCTTTAATCATTCTTCTGGCTCTTCCCTGAATCTTCTTCAGTTTAACATCATTCTAGACTTGTTGACACCGGAATTGGACACAATATTCCAGCGCGGGTCACAGCAATGCCAAAGAGGGAGTAAAACAACCTCTCTATTCCTACTTGAGATTCCCATGTTTACGCATCCAAAGATTGCAATGGCCCTTTCGTCCAGTTAGGGGGCGTGATTTTTTAAAACAAAAACAGTTATACAGGTGTAACTGGTATCCAGAGGGTGAATGCTGATATTCCAATATAAGCACTTTTACGCTGGCATATCTTTTTTCATACTAATACAGTTAATGCAGTACAACTTGTGTATAGACAAGGCCTCAGTCCCAATCTCTCTCCAGGTTCTCCTGGTGCTCTGAAGAGGGAGTAAACTGAGCTAGGTCTATAACTGGAACAACATGCCTTCCCAAGTGTAGCTATGTCTCCCCCACTCCGATCCTGCCCTATTCTGCCCCATTCACTCCCACCCACCAGCATGAGGTTGAGGAGGTGGGGGAGATACAACAGTTCTATGGAGCCTTCCTGCACTGCTACCCATGATGTGGTTAACTGGGCACTTTGTGCTCCCTTTCACTGCTACACTAGGTATGCCCCAATTTGGGCCATTATTCAAAACAACAAGAGACTAAACTGGATACTGAACTGACTCAAGAGGGGCTTTAAGGAAAAAACCTCACACACTTGGAGATAATGCCATTAAAGGCAGCAAATTAAAATAATTAACAAAAGCAACCAAACCCACACCACACTATTTAAAGGATGGATTATATTTGCAGCAAGCAGATATACTGATTATCACACGCACTTTAAAAGTGAATTTTTGGTGACTGAGGTAGGAACTAGACTGACAATCTTGGAGGTAAAGTTAACTAGAACAGAGGTATATTAAAGACAGTAGCAGTGCAAGGTTCTCTACACTATTCTACTAGTGCCACCACTCTAAAAGATAACCTCAAGGTGTGAGAGGTTAGTCGCTCATCCTTGGCCTCCAGTGAAATTGCTAAAAAGGGTGTTGGTTGTGATTCAAGCAAGAGAGAAGAGATTTCTTCTATATTTGCCTCTGTATGCAGTATCGTAGCCATGTTGGTCCCAGGATATTAGAGAGACAAGGTGGGTGAGGTACTATCTTTTATTGGACCAACTTCTGTTGCTGAGAGAGAGACAAGCTTTTGAGCTTTCAGCTCTTTTTCAGGTCCTGAAGCTTGTCTCTCTCTCAGCAACAGAAGTTGATCCAATAAAAGATAGTACCTCACTCACCCTGTCTCTCTAATATGTGCCTCTGGTTAGCAGATTTAGTCCTGTTGCTAGTAAACGTGTGGTAATTTTTTAAAACATTTTCCCTCATTTCCTAGGTTACATACCAACTCTCTGTAATCAGTTTATTCCCTTACCTTGATAATATCATTTAATTATCCAAAGTCAACACTACCACAATTAACAGAGGTTGGTTATTTCTGCAAATAGTGCTGCCTGTCAGTAGATGTCATAAATACACACACAACTATACAGTACTCTTTCCCCCCCTCCTTTCTTAAGAGGCAAGACCAATATGCAAGAAAACATAAAACAGTTCTTTTGTTCCACTGATTCCTACTAGACAACTCTGCATAGATTTGTTTATTTTCATGGATAAAGCACAATGGCAGTTTAATGAGGTGGAGGAGGATGCTGCCCCAGGTTTTACCAAGAGCAGCTAATCCCATTGCCAAAGCAGCTGCTCTAATTCGCAAGCTTTGGGGGAGGGGAACCGCTACAAGTAATTTATTTGTGGAACAGGGAGAAGAGAAGAAAATAATCAGAAAGTTTCAAGAGCGGCATTCTGAGGTAGACAACATATCTGAACTAACAATATATGTATTTACTCTCTCACACACAAATACATTAACTTTGAGTGAAGACTGTGTATCTCATAACCCGATGCATCCGATGAAGTGAGCTGTAGCTCACGAAAGCTTATGCTCAAATAAATTGGTTAGTCTCTAAGGTGCCACAAGTACTCCTTTTCTTTTTATCTCATAAATGCACACTAGTAAAAAGCAATGAAATAGGCTGTTAAGTTATCCACACTCCTGCTCATTTCCTTTTCTACCTTTAACTACCTCCTTTCCATCACCCAAATACCACTGCATCCCAAACAATCAATATTCAGCCTAATGCCAACCACTGATTATGCATTAGTATGTTCAGAGACTCAACTGAACATACTAATGTGTGGGGTTGATGTGACTTTCAAAAACTGCACTGTACCTGATGTATTGATGTGACAGACATGGTGCTAGACTGAAAATAGTCATTAGAGAAGGAACTTGAACTTAAGTGTCTCTCATTTCAGGTGAGTTCCCTGACCATTATGCTACAAACTCTCTCAAACGGTGTGTCTCTCTCTTGTTGACCCAATGGCTATTTAAGTATTTTCTACAAAGTGGAACAGCTTCAACAGAAGAGATAGACAGCCTCATCCCAGAATCCACCATATCCCAGTGGTTGGGCTACTCACGTGAGTTAGAGATGGGGGCAAGCCTATGCTCTGACTTGGGGCTTTGAACCAGGGGACCCACATCCCGGTGAGTGCTCTAAGCACTGGACTATTAGGTATAAGGTGGAGTACAGGCAGAAGCACCACCACCTCCTTCCCCCGATAAGCTTACAGCTTTCTATGAATCCCACACTTAGACTATGTCTACACTAGAGAGCTTACAGCTGTTGTACCAGTGCAGCTACGCTGCTGTAAGATCTTTCCTGTAGCCACTCTGTGTCAACAGGAGAGCGCTCTTCCATTGACATAATTAAACCACCCCAATAAGCGGCGATAGCTATGTTGGGAGAGGGAGAAGCCCCCCCCAGCGCTGTCTATACTGGTGCTTCTGGCAGCGTAACTTATATCGCTCAGGGGTGTGGTTTTTTCACACCCGAGCAACATAAATTATACCAACAAAAGTGGTAGTGTAGACGTAACCTTAGGTATTTAACTCTCCCCATGTACTGTATAGGCCTAGGCACCTATTTCCACTTAACAGGGTTCCTTATAAATCAGGTGTTGCAGTGCTCAGGTTGCATCCTAGCCTGGCTGGTCAGGATGAGTGGAAATAATATGAACTGGGGAGGGTGCTTATGGCACCTTAGAGACACCTCTGCCTTAGAGGAACCCATAGACGTGTTGGGGGGGGAGTGGGGAAGAGAAAGAAGAAGAGACTAATGGTTAAAATGTTTCTGCTGCTCCAACCAGTACTTCTCGCCTCGAAGATGTACAAGGAAAATTCAAAGGCCCCGGGAGGACCCGGCTCGGGAGAGGGAAGGGGGCCAGCGAAGCGAGAGCCAGGAGAACACGGCCCCGCTGGGCACGCACTAGAAGACCCCAATGCGCCCAACCCCTGGGGCCGCCGGGCACCTCGGGGCTCGCCCCGCCCGGCCGGCCGGCGCAGAGGGACGTTGCTCTGGCACTCCGTGGGGACGTGTCACGGAATTGCCGCAGCCAGGGGGACGGTGGGGAGAGGGGCCCACCCAGGGCTCCGCCCCCTCGGACCGCGCCCGCCCAACAGCGCGGCCCGGCTCCGCTCCCCGTCAGGAGCCAGCGGGCCGGCACCGAGCGCTGCCGCTGCGTCACCTGGCGCGGGGAGCCGGGCAGAGCCCCGCACGCCGCTCCCGTTTCCCCGGGGTGGCCGCTCTGCCCCGGGGAAACGACGGCGAGGCTGGGCCGGAGCCGCGCTCACCTCGCTCCAGCCGCACAGACTCCCCCAGCGCCGCCATCTTCTCCTCGCTCGCACCCGGAAGTGACGCGCGCCGCGCGGAAGGCCAAGGCGCGCGGGAGCGGCAGGGCCCAGCCCCTGCCTGCAGGGCGGGGTCCCGGGGCTGGTCCCGCAGCGCGATCCTGGGGCGTCTGGCTGCACGCCCGCCCCCCAGCGGCTCCAGGCCCTGCGGCTGCGCGGGCTCCGCTCCGCGGAATTCGTCCCAGCGCCGGGGCGGGCAGGAGGCTTCGCAGCTGGGCTGGCGGCGGCGGCGGCGGCGGCGGCGGGGGGAGGCCCCCGGGCGGTGCCTGCTGCTGCGGTGCCACCGCTGTGTCTCGGCGGCCTGGGGGAACCCTAGGGCACGTCCCCGCGTGCCATGAATCCCAGCGCAGTGTGCGTGGAGTAGTGTGTGTGTGCGCCGCTCCTCTGCCATCAATTTAATCTGTGTGGGGGGCAAGAGCCTTGCGTGGCGCTTGTGTGTTGTTAAAATGATCTCAGCAAGGGGTACAAGTAGGACAAACTCAGTGCGTGCCTTTCCTTTTGTGTAAATACGCATGGGACTGCCCAGAGGGCATGTAGTTTCTATGTTGTTAATCTAAGTGCATTATTCTCTGTGTTTGATTTTTGTTTTGAAAGAATAGTTCTGTTCACTCAAGGACCTTTTTCACAAGGGCATGCTCTCAGTTCTGGGATTCATTATGAGGTTTTCACTTCTCTTATACTGAGGGAGGCTGCTATGTGTGGTTCCCTGAGCCATTTAACATGAATGGAAATGGTTTGAGTTTTGCAAGTGAACGAAGTGAATGCTTGTGGACATGTTTTGAGTCAGAAAAAAAATGTTTTAGCTGCTGGGACTGTAAAAGTTATGGAACATTTCTGGAATAAAATCCAGATGTTTGTATTTCATAACGTCACTTGAAACTGTTTGTTCTGTTGCCTCAGTAGTAACTAAAATGTTTAGGAGCCTTCAGGTGACATTTGCACAGCCATGTTTATAGACCATGGCACGTTTTCATAAACCTTTCTAAAATTTAAGATATATATATTCAATGCATGAAGAGAATATTTTAAATAGCTCTTTAAAGTAAATATTTTGTCAATTCACACACTCATGATACACCATCCTTCGTATAGTCCCACTATCATGCTTGACTACATTCAAACCTAATGTCATATTATGAAACTAATAAAATCTGAAAAGCATAATTCTCTTGACTTTCCACCAGCATAATCCTGTAGAACTTTTTGCCTCTGGGTAATTTATAGCTTCTGTACAGTAATTTATAGCTTCTGTACAGGTGATATAGAAAAAAGGTTTGTGTCCCTGGATCATTTTTTTTTTTTAAATGATGTATGAGGTCAGTCTTAAAAGTTTACTAGTCTTTGTATACTTGCTTGCTTTTTCTTTTCCATCTGATTATTTACTTTAGAAATTCAGGTCTTGATTACACAGGAAATTCCATGGATGACGGGAAGACTAGTGGGATTATGAAATTACAAGAGACTGAAAGACAAGGAATTGAAGGGAATGAGAAACTTAATCAGATTGCCTAAAGCTTTTTAAAATTTGGTTTTCTTAATGCCTGTTTAACTCAAAAGCCTGAAAAACATGTGAGAGAATATAAATCTTTGGTAAAAATTCAATAAAATAAAAAGTTGTGACAGCTCACGGGACACGTTTGAAAGCTTTAAGGGGTTTTCCAGGAAAACAAGGAAATCCCAGACTTGAATTTCTGATATTTATAAAGAAGAAGAATGGAGGGGAACCCCTCCCCCTGCCCCACAACTTCTACTTTCTGTATAAGCCTCCCTCCATAAGGCCCAAATCCACTTTTTCTTTAGCAAGTAAACTTTAAGCGTGTTGCTATATTTCTGAATGATTTCCAGCATTTTTACAATATGTTGAATGTTATGGAGTTAGTAATTGTAAGGTGAAAATGTTTTAATGCATTCTCCTTTTTCAAGAAAATAGTAAAAGTATTTGTATCAAAAATAACCTCTTTTACAATTGATAAGCCTGACACATCCACTATAAGGAGTTTAGCTATTGAGTCTGTGGGGTGGTGCAGTTTGTTCAGGGTACACATGTACACATGACAGGTGGACACTAAGACATCAGAATTTTGATGACAGAATATCTATGCCACTTTGCCTGCCACCTTGAGGAGGCTGCAAATAAAGCACTGTCCTGGAAACGGGGGAGGGAGGGAAGGGGCAATGAATGAAATAAAATGTAATAAAATAAAGTGAAAAATACCAGACCTATCCAATTTAGTAGGATTGTTGATTGCAGGCATGGGCAAGTGAAGATTAGATTTGTAAGATCCTGTGCTGTTCCTCTGCTTAACATATGGGCACTTAAAAAAATACAGCTATTGAAAATGTAGTTAAAAGCTTCCTTAGGTATAGATTCAAATATACACCAGTTTCCCCTCACTTCTATCCAGGGTGGATTGATTTAAATCAAATTGATTTAAATCATTAGTCAGGAAGCCTCAATTTAATCATGGATTTTTACATAAAAGTGCATTCTTGTTGGTTGTTACCAACCTGAAGATCCTGCATGTTCAGACATGTTCCTTTCATCATCTTCAACACAGCTTCCTCCTGAAAAGGAACACTTCCCATGATGTTGTTTCACTCGGGCAACCAGGCCTTGCATTTCTTTGTTGCACTGTTTGCATTTTGCATGCATGCCTATCTTACTCACAGGTATTGTAATATTCATTAAAATATTCCCACACTGGTTCTCTTTTATGGCCTGCTGCCATTATAGGTTTTACCTTCTAGTGAGAGAATGGTATGTAGATATCAAATCAATGAAGGCTACACTCAGAAAGACCTCAAGACTTCTGGAATATGCTGCTCAAACAGTTTCGCTTTTGTTTCTACTGTCTGTCCCTCCCTTCTCACATTTATCGCCAGACTTCTTCTCTTTGTCCAGATCTATTCCGCCCCCAACAATCTTCTATTCATTGAACTTTTTGAAACTTTGCACTTTTAGAGAGAGGTAAGGGATTGACTGTGTACACAAATTTGCAGAGGGACAATTGGGTAGAGGTCTGTTATTTCTCACCTCTATATATTATTTATTTATTTTAAACCATTTTTGCTGTTAACAAGCATGTTATCTCTGGAGACACAAATGCACAGTTTGAGAACTGCAAAACTAAGAATCTCTGATGGTATCTTCTAGACTGAGCACTGAGTCCCATTGGGTAGATAGAAAGATTAACCTAAATAATCTATACAGAAGCCCCTGGAACTAGGGTTACTATATGTCCATATTTTCATGGACATGTCCGGCTTTTTGGTTCTTAAATCGCCGTTTGGGAGGAATTTTTAAATATCTAAAAACGTCCGGGATTTTGCCATTATTATTTTTCCCCAAAGAAGAGTTGATCATTCAAGAAAAAGAGTGAATGTTGATCACTCGAGAGAGTGCCCGCTTTTCCCCCCTAGCTCCCAGCACTTGCGCCGCAAAACAGCTGTTTCGTGCGGCTGGGAGGGAGGGGGTACGTGGCACGCTCAGGGGAGGAGGTGGGGCTGGGGATTTGGGGAAGGGGTCCAATGGGGCAGGGAGGGGGCGGAGTTGGGGCAGGGATTTTAAGGAAGGGGTTGGAATGGGGGTGGGGAAGGGGTGGAGTTGGGGCAGGGGTTGGGGGGGCACAAGCAAATACCTCCTCTCCTGTGGAGTGTCCTCTTTTTTGAATGTTCAGATATGGTAACCCTACCTGGAACCCCATAAGATTGGGTCCCTAATCCATGAATTATTGGAACTCATTTACAAAACTTTTCTTAAACATTACATGAATATATTGTCTCATAATATAGAATTAGAATTTATAATCCCTATTCCATGATGAGATATCTTTGAGCTATAATGTATTTTAATTAAAACTAGATAGGTTTTTTCCTCAAAAAGCATTTTATAAAAAAAAATCTGATTTAAATTAAAAAAATCGATTTTTTTTATTTTTTTTAAAAATCATTGATTTTTATCCACCCTGCTTCTATCTGTGTAATTGCTTTGGTTAGTTATGTTGCAGCAAGTCTCTCACTTGAGGCTATATGTTTGAGAAAGGGAAGGCATTTTCCAAAAGTGAGGAATTTTTGTGAACAGAAATGTGTTTGGAATATTTTATCTGCACTTGCAAATGTAGCTACCATGTTAGAAGCTATTTGGCCTGATTTACAGAGATGCTGAGCGACGTCAATAGGAGCTGCAGGTGCTCAGTACCTACAAAAATCAGAGCATACTATATTAACAGAAAGTGCACTTGAGACAAAGGTACTTGGATCACATTTTTTTAAATTGGAGGCACAAAGTCTATGTACAAGAGAATGTGCTATTACTTTGATTACATTTGTAAATAGGACAGATTGTACAAGTGGCTAATTAGGTGCCGTGTTCTGACCACCCACTCTGTGCATACAGTTGTGGTAGACGCATGTGCTTTATCATTAATCAGTTAATAGCACTGCAGGTTAACATGGTGCTTTATGCACATGCACAAAAATATTCTCTGCCTGAAAGGGTACACAGTCTAAATTACAGTCCACATCTCTTTTCATGAATGATGAGACCTTCCCCTTTTAAAAATGTAGCCCTTGTGCTTTATTTCAGAAAGCACATTAGCTGTTAATATAAAACTAGCTACAGCATCTGCTATCTTCATAGTTGCTGAAGTGACAGATGCCATCACCACTATGTTTCCTATTGCCCCACAGCATAGAAGGGTCTCATTTGAACAACAGTGGTTGAATTCTTGGAAGTAGTACATCTAGGATCTCATATGTTGAATGTGGGCATTTTCCAATTGGAGTCAGAGGATAGCAGTTGCTGGTGAAGAGCAGCAAATCCAAAATTAGCAGGGATAAACAAGAATCATTTGTTAACCTCCAGCCCCATAAGCCACTTTCAAACTGTTTTAGATACATTGTCACTTCTGCTCCAGATATAAATAGCGACTAACTATTCCAACTTCCAACACTCAAAGCATTATTCTGCAATCTCCTACTGCATGTCCCAAAAAGTGTTTCCCAAACTGTGGGGGTATCCTGTGTGGGAGTGGTAAAATATGCTTGCAAAGGTGTAGCTGGGAGTATGGAAGATGTACAACATAGAAAGTCTATATATGTATATTATAGGTGTGTATGAAATGATGTTTGGATGACACTATCTGTATCAGTCGAGATTGTGGATGTCTGTGATGAGGGCCTATCTGGGTATGTCTTCTCTGCAGAGGTAACCTGGGTAATTGGCAACTAGGTCCGAGCACCCAGGTTAGACCAGGTCATATATGAGTAGCCACACCACAAACCCATATGCGAGTTACTAAGCCTTCACTGGTACTGTGTCCATCAAGTGTGTTGCCAAGACATTTGGAGGCACATCTTATTGTTCTTTCATGCTGCAGATGAGCTGCTCTCTGAATTTTTCCCCAGTGAATTGTGGGAGAACTTGCTTGTCTTTCTGGGTGCTTTTGGGGAACTGTGGGAAGGCATTGGAAAACTATGAGCAATCAAGGGATTTAGCCTGCGGCCTCACAGCCCAAGTGAAAATGGAACTCTGGCTTTAACCCTTATCCCTAGTTATGCCAGCTAGCCTGGGCTGAAAGACAACTACACTTGGATGAGAGGTTTTGATGTAGTGATGGGAGATAGGCTAGGGAAACACCAGGGTAAAAACATGAACTAACTGCAATGAAGACATACTCATATTGGAATGTGTATCCACTTAGGGTGACTTTTTTCAGTTTAGCATAAACCCCGTTCCAAACAAACAACAACAAAGCCACTCTTATACCAGAATAATCCCTGTGTGGGCACTGTTTTACTGCTATAACTGTAGTGGGTTAAATTGAAAATATGAAGTAATTACAAGAAAGTACAAAAAGACTCTTCAGACCTTGTAGTAATCACATTAAGGTAAAGTTCTAAGATTTTATAATCACAAAGACCTTTCCAAACTTGCAGCAATGCTGCTTAACGTAGTTCTCTGATGTGTTGGTAGAATTTACTATGTGCCCAAAACACACACACATATTTACATTGATATAAATCTGAAGGATCCTGAAGCACTTTTCAAACTGTTAGCCAATTCTTGCAATGCTAACTTAAAAAAAACACCAGTTGACTTAATATATACACACACACATCCCACCAGCTCTAGGGCGGAGGCTGGCAGCCATCTACCATATAACACACCAATATGGAAATTATGGCCAACAGTGAATACCAGAGCACTTACAAAAAAGAAGTGCCCTGGAATCTTTACTGTCCGCATAGAGCAAATAACCTTAACGGTTGCTTTGGAAGGCTAAATTAACCATGGTAGGACTTTAAATTATGATTCCAGTAAGCGAAGAGAGTCTAAGAATTGAATTTGGACCATTAAGATATCTGTTTTGGCTCAGCACAACCATACAGCTGAATTTAATCCTTACAATCTTTGGCAGCTGCATTAGTGTCTGAATTTTTAGCTGTAGCTTGACCCATTGGCAGAGTCCAGAAAGAGTTTCACAGACTGCCACATGCTGATTGCTGTTGTCTCCTGTCAGAGTCCACAGTTTTGTACATGATGTCACACAACGTGTTCCATGATTTGTTATCGACACATTTACAGATTGCCAGGCATCATGATACAGAGCAGATTTTTGCTTTGTTACACGTGACAATGTGCATCATGATCAATTTCTTACACACTGATTAATTTGCTTGTAGGAGTCATTCACCATTTTCATCTGTGTCACACGATGTTTCTCCTGATTAATTTTTTACAGAATCTGGCTGGCAAAAGTTCACAGAAAGTTTTTGTAGTCACTTCTGGCAAGCATGGAAGCATGCAGCAGGCATATGGAAGGACCTTGTTCTTCTTCTGCTGTTTAGAATTATGATTTTTTTCTTGTTTGTGCAGATGAAAAAGCCATTTTTTTATAATGCTGACATAAGTAGTAAAACTAGAATTCCGGTTAACTCCCCAAAACAATTTGTTTAGCACTTTGTATGTCCCTGCTTGATCTTAAAAAAGGAACACACCCAATAGTGTATTACAAGTATGTAAGAGCCCTTTTGGCATATATAAAAGGGGTCTATATATTTTGAAAGTGTGTATGAATTGAGACAGAGCCTAGGCTTGTTGTATGGTATCTTAAGTACACATTCAGCGCGCGCACACACACATACACAACTGCACTAATTGAGACAACTGTTGTCCCATTACATTGTATACAGGACAACATTCTACTGCTACAAAAAGACAACAGAAGAACAAAACAAAAAATACCTTAATTTTTAACTCCATTAAAAATAGAGAACACACACTTGATTCTCTGTCCCCATTTGTGTATGGATGATGGTCCAAACTTTAATCATGTTCTGTTCTCATGCAGAACTACTGTAGCCTTCAGTACACTGTTTGGAGACATGCAGTGAACAAGGCATTAACTGAACAGTGAGTTTAAAAGGATAGGTTTCAGAGTAGCAGCCGTGTTAGTCTGTATTCGCAAAAAGAAAACGAGTACTTGTGGCACCTTAGAGACTAACCAATTTATTTGAGCATAAGCTTTCATGAGCTACAGCTCACTTCTTTGCATGCTGTAGCTCACGAAAGTTTATGCTCAAATAAATTGGTTAGTCTCTAAGGTGCCACAAGTACTCCTTTTCTTTTTTTAAAAGGATAGTGAAGGAGGTAGCAGTTTACTATCTATCTTGAAGGATGTAGGGGTCCTTTGGAAAAGACCAGAATGATATGCTATTATGTATACATAAAGTTAATATTGTACAGGCATCTTTGGCATTTTCTGATTTTGGAGTGCTTCACTGGGCAATCTCTTAGTGTTCTTTTAACAGTTTTGTATGCTATCTTATTTTACTTTAGCAAATGTTAGCTGGACACTCAAGATGTGGAGGTGTAATTTAAAAAAGAATTAGTATAGGAAAGATTCACAAGTCTTCATTGCCCTGGGGGATTTCTTCACATTCCACCCACACAAGGGTTTGTCAGTTAATCCCTTTGGTAGAAGTGTATCAATTTTTAAAAGCACCCCATGCTTCCATGAGTGCAGAGGATGAGTGCTGCCCAAGGATCATTGCTGGGGATGGGGAAGGTGTCAAAGGAGGAAGTGCTGTTTGTTTCCCCTCTAACTTTGCAAGGTCTCTATGGGACCTAGGCTCCCAGCTGGGAGAATGTAGAATGCGTGAAATGTTTTCCTGGATTCTCCCCACAACAGGGGAGGCCAGCGCAAGTTACAGCAGACATGCTATGGTAACTGTGATTGCTTCTCCACCACAGTTTGGAACCATCAAGACAGAGGTTCTGAGGTCAGGTGCAATTGTGGGAGTCAAGCTCTCTAGGGACTGGTGGAAGCCAGAGAGGCTGGGAGCCTGTGCAGAGGTAAGGAACCTTCTACACAGACAAGGCCCTGTCTCCAGTGGAACTCCTCTTCCACCCCCAGCCACACCCCGCTGAGTGCAAGTCTTAGAGGATCTGCAAGTTTCGTGTGTGGAACTTTCAGCTCATGGTGCACAGGAGCAAAATAAGAGTTACCAGGAAATTCCAGGAATCATCATTTGTGGAATTTACACTCCCCTATATGGGGAGAAGGTTTTTAACTAAGAAGTACAATAATCCCAAATAGACACATCTAAAGAATGCATATGGGATTCTGTGGAGTTATGTTATTTTATCTATACGACGTATAAAACTCTTCAGGGGAAAAAAAAGTCTTCCTTTTCACATTTTCAAAAAAAAAAAAAAATTATTGCAATTGAAATAAAAAAAAATACAGCCATCCTGGTAAAACTATCTTTAATTATTTATTAGAGTTAAATGTGATCTCACACCAGAGAATAGATCAGGGGTGGCCAAACTGTGGCTCAAAGGCTGCCTGTGGCTCTTTTACAGTTAAAGTGCAGCTCGCAGCACGCTCAGCCTTCCACCCCCATTCTCCACCTACCAGAGTATGTGTGTGGGGAGCTCAGGACCTCTGCTTTGCAGTGGGGTGGTGGGGTAAGGGCTTCTCTGCCCAGTGGGGAGGGGAGTCTCACGGCTTCCACCCCACAGGGCATACCTGCCAGGGCTCATGGCTTCAGCAGGAGCAGGCCTGAAGCCCCAACCCCGGTGGATGCTTCCTGCAGGGCTGAGGCCCCAGCTCTTGAACTTCTGAAGATTGTTGTATGCAGCTCTGAGGGTCGGTCATTTTGGCCACCCCTGGAAGAGACTACATATGCTTAGGATTTTGATTAAGATATTCTTTATTAGGAAAAGTTAGGGAACCAAATAGCTCAGAATTAAAAAAATATTGCACTGTATATCATTATGCAACACGAATTTTGCTGTTCCTCATCCTTTGAGAATAACTATGCTGAGCAGATGAACTGTTATGATGATCAGCACGGGCCATCATAAAGAACTAGTATCTGTGCAGTACAGGATCTTCTGTTTATTTGGACTGGAATTTAATTCCACCTTTTGGCTGTCTTCCCTCTGCACTGAACTTTTCCCAGAGAAAAACAACAACAGAACACTGACATTCTCAAGCTGAGTTTGAGACTTTCCATCGACTTCAAGGGGCTTTGGATCAGGCACAGTCTATTCCTGTATATACATTCAACACATTGTGTTCCAGACACAGACTATTCCTGTATATACATTCAAATGCAACCATCTGAGACAAATCTCTACAGGATCAGAAAAGTCTGTAGAAAGCAGTGGTTTGGCTCATGGAATCTGAAAGTGGTACTGTGTATATTACTATGTCCTATACGCGACAGGATTTCAACCCAGCTCTGCAGAAGTAACTGAAGGAATCCCATTGACTTCAGTGGGAGTTGGATCAGACCCCAGACGACCAGTCAAATTAAGCAAGATGGTTCCAGCTCAAATCCCATGCAAGTCAGGCAACTCTAACACAATTCAGATATATCTTCCGGGTGCAGGACTGAAGAACAGATGGACTTAACTGTATATGGGTAACACATTTCTGGCTTCATTCAGAAATAATTTCAGTGCTTCTGGCCAAAAATAAAGTATAAATACAATTTCTCAAAGCTCTTATTGTTATAAAATAGATACAAACAGCGAATATAATATTAAAATGACACTATGAAACTGTTTAGGCCCAGACTGAAGTCAGCATCTTCCAGGGATCCTGCATGGGACTATCGACATAACTAGATCCTTATTTTTTATTAATAATGAAGATAATTCAAAGATATTGATTGGGCCCTCAGCCATCTTGGTGAAGGTTAAGACCAAAGAATGCTTTTAACCGATTACATTTTTTACAACATATAGAAAAGAAACATTAAATATTTTTAAGTGTGTGAAAATTAGTCCCTTTTAGAAATATATAGGGCCCAATCTTAAAATGGTGTAAATCCACATAGCTCCATTGACTTCAGTGGAGCCACACTTTCTATATAGTATGCACACCAACTGAGTATCTGGCCCATAGAAAGTATTACAGCTACAGCAGCAATATGGAGAGCTCAGTTCTGCTTCCATGTGACCAGGAGTTTTGCCACTGATTTCAATGGGAGTAAGACTGGGCCAATATTTGGTCAAATATGTAGATACATTATACACATAAGCACAACAGAGCTAATGAGAATATATATTTGTAGAAGAATGGATTCATGGCTGCTGTGCCTCCATGTGGCTAGGTATAGCAGCTCTCTTGTCTAGAGCCCCCTGTTGACAGTTGATCTGCTCCCAGGGTAGTCAGCCTTTTCTTGTGACTTTACCTTCCATTGAGGTTGGGATTCCTCTCTCCCATCGTAACAGAAAGTCCAGATAATTCCAAGACCTCATCAGGTCTCCAGCATCCAATGCTGGGCCCAGTACTTTTTATCCCCAGGCTCCCACTGTGCCAGCTTCCAGTTCAGGGATCCTATAACTAACAGCCAAGGTACACTCCACCCAACTCCTTGCTGCTGCCTTTATGGACTCCTTCCTACCATAGCCTTTCCTCAGACTCTTTCCAAGCTCTTGTGATGAGCCAGGCCTCCTAGGGATTCTCCCTAGTTCCAGTTCCTGCCCTTAGCTGTGTTCCCAATCCACTTCAACCCTCACATTAGGACTCCTGTGAGCAGGTTCCCTGAGGTCTCTCTGCCTGCAAGTCCTACCCTCTGTGTAGCTCCGCCAGGACCACCCTCCTGCTCTTGGGGTCAGCCTCTTCCTGGTTGAGCTCGCTCTTTCCCTGTTACCTGAGGATCTCACAGGATCTTTCCATCAGGGTTCCCTCGATTTGATCAAGTCCATCACAAACTTCATCATCACCTCCTGCTGCACCCACTACTACCAAGACAGTGGCTTCTGAGTTCTTCCCTTTCACCCTTCAGCCCCATACAGCTCCAGACTTCCTCTTTTTAAACTATAACCATCTAACTTCTTTGTCAGAGGAGACTCAATATGAGTTAGAGCTGGCCCACCCTCCAGGTGTAGCAAGATGCTTAACTGAGATCTGCAGCTCTAGTTAACTCCTTTGTCATCTGTGTGGGGTATATACCCCCATCACAATAGGATTAATCCACTTTCTGAACATTGGTAAACTATGTAGCAACCAAGAAAAGGAAAATTGATATTTTTATATCCACACACATTTTATTTTGATTGTTCTACATAGGTTAAAAGTTATAAAAAGGCCCAATTTAAAATGAATTTTAAAGATAAATATTGTATAAAAGTTTATTTTCAAAGGCAGCCCTGGCCAAGGATGCTGCATTTTGGGGTAACCCTTCTAGTACTTGTTGAAGGTGCCTAACTGACAGTACTAGAGGCTGAATGCTGCTTTTGTTAAAGTAGCCGATCCTGCCATGTAAACATTTACACTTACATTTACTGCCATGTAAACATTTATACAAGTGCTTATTTTTATATTCAGGTTCAGAAAGTTAACTAGGGGCATAAGTGGTTGCATCATAGGGGGAGCTATCAGTCCAAGTGAAGTGCTGAGTATTTGCAACTCCCACTGAGTTGCACGAGTTCTAGTATCTCAGGTTCAGGCCCTGTAGTTTTGTTGCCATTAGATCAATGAGAATCTTTCAATTGGGCTTGATCCAAAGTCCAGTAAAACCACTCTCAGGAATACCTTTTGTCCTCCTTGCATTAGCTTCAGAGTAAGGTCCTTATAATGGAAACTCATACCATAGCAAGGCATAGTCTGTCCCTACTTCTTACACCACAGAAGTCTGCTCAGCCACCACTGGTAGGATATCCACACCATGCTGTTTATTTAGGTTCCCTCCACCAACACTTTTTTTTGAAGCAGACCCATGCAACAGTGTTATCTACAGTATCCCCTGTGCTTTCAGCCCTTTCAGGTCAGCTTAAAAGGAGCAGAGATTTTTCTTTTCCAAGAGCACTATAAGACAGAGCTCAAAAACACCCTATTTATTCATTCTTTTTCTTTCTCTCTCACTTCTTTCCTGTGCCCTTATCAGTTTTGAGCTCACCCAGCCCTTCCCCTCACCTGATTACATAATTAACTTCAATTACCCCAATCAGCCTTTTCTGGGGAACTAATTGGTGGCAGAATGATCAGAGTACAATTTCACCTATTAACTCCCTGCACTCTGTCACAACATGTTTACATTTTTATGTGAAGAGGCCCTGGCAAGATTCAGGGATTTTCCATGAGCTTTACTAGAGTGCTTGACTTTTGTTGTGACAAAGCTATGGACCCTATCTCCACAAAAAAATATGATAAAAATACTGCTATCTCCATAATTATGTCTTGCATGCTGAGGAGCCCTGAGCAGCATTCTTCTCCTTCCCACACTCCCAGCAGGTTATGGCTATTCAAGAGCAGTGCAGCCAGCTCCCACTCTCAAGAGTCCAAACTTATCACTTCTCCTACTCACCCTGACATTTCTTTTCACCAAGAAACAGAGAAGGCTGTTCCAGTGAACCACAAAAAGAAAATAAAAAGGCCCAGTGGAATTTATACACAAAGAGAGGTCTTAGTTATAAAATTTCAGCAACTGCTTGAACCATCTCTCCAGTGCTCTGCTTTGTTGCCTTGCCACTGTCCACCTGGTTAGGGGATAGGCAATAGGAGAGTTTAGTAGGCAATTAATTCCCTGTCTTCCAGCACCAGGGCATGCTCCTTGCACCAAAGGACTGGATTTTCTTGTTTGCTATATACTCTTTGTGCTGCTTGAGCAGTGCAAAGTGGACCTAAACTGGCCCAAAATGGCCAGTGGAGAATTTGTCCTGCTTAGGGGAGCTCTGAAGGACCTTATGCCAGTGATATAAATTAAAGCTACTCATCAGCTCTCATTTATTCTGAGGCTGGCAGTATGGGATCAGGGAGTAGCCATCACTTCCTTGTGGTTCCCCACTCTCCATTGCATCCAAATGGAGCTTGGGCAGGGTGGAGAATGTAGCCCCTGGTCTTCTAGCAAATTGCCTTCCTGTTCCTACCCTTACAGCCTTTTCTCCTGAGATTGCCAGGGCTTTCCTATCTGCATTCACTCTGTTTACATTTTTTCCTTCCACTGTAATTCCCTTTCCAATGGGTTGCTGTCCAATTCAATTTTTCCCTGTCTATAAACTTTTGCATGTAGTTTTGTACTGCTGTTCTTCCAAACCACGATGGAATCTGATAAAAGTTTTCATCTGCAAATCTAAAGAATACTGTCATGCAGACTTTCTGCAGTCATGCTTTGATTCACACTTACATAGAATCATAGAATATCAGGGTTGGAAGGGACCCCAGAAGGTCATCTAGTCCAACCCCCTGCTCGAAGCAGGACCAATTCCCAGTTAAATCATCCCAGCCAGGGCTTTGTCAAGCCTGACCTTAAAAACCTCTAAGGAAGGAGATTCTACCACCTCCCTAGGTAACGCATTCCAGTGTTTCACCACCCTCTTAGTGAAAAAGTTTTTCCTAATATCCAATCTAAACCTGAGGAGATTCAAATGCCAAAGGACACATTCCCAGGGGGTGCCATGTGCTTTCTGGTTAAAGGGTTTTCAGGTTAAACAGATACACCAGACAACCCCCAACCACCACTGCCACGCCAGCGAACACTGGCAATGTTTAGAACTGAACTCAAAGGAGGGAGTTCAAACAGAACAATGAAGACTGAAGATACTAAATCAAAATGGATAAACAGCCATGGTGAAAGAAATTAAATAAAATATGTGACATTGGCAAAAAGATGATGGATTAAATTGCCTGGTATGAGTAGAGTGAATAGCAGCCAGTTAAGGGAAAATGTGCTGTTTGCATGGCTACAGAGCAGACAAAAATGAGAGATCAGTTTTCTACCAACAGATGAGAGGAGCACGATGATCTGACACTGTTGAGCAAGCTCAGTAGGAGGAGTATTTCTTATTCAAATGTTAAATGCTTTGGCAGGGAGAGAATATTAACAATAAAATGATAAGGATTATTCTTCTGTCATCTCTCATTAACAATTTTGCATGCTCTGGTTTTAAAAATATTGCTAAAGCAAGTGGGTTGACAGTATCATGATATTTTCTTTTTATTTCTGTTGAAAGACATTGTGATATACATGGGGTATATACATGCCCTTTGAAAGTCAGAGTAGAATATGTGGAATTTGGTTGTTCATAATTTAGGCCTCTATGCTACAAAGGGTTTTCAGGTATAGCTATACCAGTTAACCTAATTAGTGAAAATACAGCTAATACCAACAAAAGACTTCTTTGGCCAATACAGCTTATACCAGTTCCCTGAACTAAATAAGCTATACCAGCAAAAGGACTTTTGAGCTAGTATAATTGTGTCTACATTAGGATTTTTGCCAGAAGAGCTATGTCAGTCCAGAGTGTGATTTTTTTCACACTCCTATCTAACATAGCTATGCCAGCAAAACTTTTTTGGATAGACCAGGCCTGAAGCTTAAAAGAATAATTATGTGAGCATCATATAGATATTCTAAAAAAATCCATACAAGGAATTCAAGAGCCGCACAGGAAATAGTAGCTTTTACCTTAGCCTATAATAAGTTAAGGTCTGATCCCGCAAACACTACCGAGTGCAGGGCTTGCTACAGAGATCTGTCCCCTTAATTTCAGTTGACTACAATCTGACCCCACAGTGGTCTATATACTACAACTATATTCATCTTCAGAAAGATAGGACTGGAGCCTTTAAAGAATGATTATTCACCCAAGCTGAAGTCCACAGATGCCTCTAAAAAAACTCATTGTCAATTGTATTAAAAGACTGATTACTGATCTTAAAGAAACACTGTGACTTTCTCTTCATCCACTGTTAAGAAGAGATTATCAGATAATGCAGCCAGTGCAGTTTCAATCCCATAACCATGGCTATTACCCAGTTTTCCAGGGTCAAAAAAATCCTGGGGTCAAGCGAGTAACTGGACTCAAGCAAATGCCAGAGTTGCTTCACAACAACCATCTCTGTGACCTTCCCCCCAAAAGATTTAACAATACTTCCCGCATCAGGTGTTGATTTCTTGATCAGAGGCTGCACAACAGCTTTTTAAAGAACCACTGGCATCTTGTCCATCCACAGACAAATGCTGACCATTCCTATCAACAAGGGAACCAGTCCTCCCCTGCCAGCCAGGAAGGACAAGGGTTACACTCACAGGCTACAGCCTGGTGCTGCTTCAGCACCTCAAGTGAGCGACATTGACCAAAACTCAAACTCAAGGACACTTCCTGCTCCCCCCCACAATAGTCTGGATCTGGGGAGTTCATGCATATCTAATTAGGCCCTTACAAAATTCACCATCCATTTTGGTCAATTTTGTGGTCACAGGAGTTTTAAAAATTGTAAATTGAATGATTTCAGATATTTAAATCTGAAATTTCAGTACTGTAAGTGTTGGGCTCCTGACCCAAAAAGGAGTTTGTGGGGGGGAGTTGCAAGATTATTGTGCGGGGTGGGGGTATCACGGTATTGCCACCCTTACTTCTGCGCTGCTGCTGCTGGCAGCGCTGCCGTCAGAACTGGGTGGCCGGAGAGCGGCGGCTGCTGGCCAGGAGCCCAGCTCTGAAGGCAGCGCCACTTCCAGCAGCAGCACAGAAGTAAGGATGGCCTGGTGGGGCGCTGCCTTCAGAGCTGGACCCCGGCCAGCAGCCACTGCTCTCCGGCCACCCAGCTCTGAAGGCAGCGCAGATGTAAGGGTTGCAATACCACAACCCTCCTACAATAACCTTGCAACCCCCCCCCCCCCCCGTGACCCCTTTTTGGGTCAGGACCCCCCAGTTTGAGAAACACTGGTGAAATCTGTATAGGGCAAAAGTGCTCAAAAGCCCAGATTTTGCGGATGAGACCAGATTTCACGGTCCGTGATACGTTTTACATGGTTGTGAATTTGGTAGGGCCCTATATATATAATCATACAGGCACTTTAGAGTTTACGTACAATAATGTAAAATAATACTTTGCTTTTATGTAGCTGCTTTAAGACAGAAAAATACTGGAGTACTTCATAGTCTACTGGTAGAAAGTTCACATCATCTTCCACTATTTTGCAGTCATCTCAGAGGTGGAAACATACAGCCATTCTGTTCCAGTAACACTACACAATAGTATTTTTGAAGGGAACATGAATAATAACGAATCTAGTTGCAATTATGGTACAGAGGGTATTTAAATACTTATGTTTGAATTTAGCCAGTGTACCAGGACTAGTCATCCTAAAAATCACACTAATTGTGGAAAAGTGGGTAATATTAACTTTTACTTAATAGAATCCATATGTCTAATTCAATAGAGTATATGTACAAGTGCAGGATTTGCTAATACATCTGGTTGTATTCCCAACAGTGTGTTCAGAGAACCCCTTACAGAGCTCCAAAGATAACAAGGTGAATAACAAGGTGATGCTGAGATGCATTTTGCAGCAGTGAGTTTGAGGAGCTGCCATTTATTGCCTGTCTGAATCCAGTTACAGTTGTACTATGGGAAAATATTAATGTGCCTGCATATTTCATAAGAGGGCCCCTATTCCAATGAAGTGCATGCTTGCCAAATGGTTACTTAACATGGCATCCCCAAATGCATTAGTAATCTTTGCTTATCTTGTTTCGCTTCTAGTCTTGCATAATAACCTAATGACTAAGCGCCATTCCCTACCATCCACTGACTTGTATTCCATCTTATTTTATATATTGTGAAAACATTTTCCATTTTATATTCATTCCATGAGGTAATGAATAGGCCTGCCTAAAATGATCCAGTAGTTTGTGCAGACTATTATCAGGGAACTCTCACAGCCCAAGGAAAGGCTTAATTTACCTACCTGACATTTCACTTGATGCTTAGGTTTTAGAAGAGAAGATTATATTTGTACAGCTCAGATTCTTACGCTCTTCCTAAGGCTGGATACCACTTTGACAACAGTACAAAGTCTATCTGAGATATTCATCAACTTGTGGAGAGGGAGCACCTGAATAATATAGAAGAGTTGCCTAACTTGTATAAGGAATGGTATATAAACATTTTAGTTATGCATCACGCAAGTCATGGCAGAGAATACAGAGAATCAAAGCATTAAGGGGAAGTTACTAAAAACAGTATCTGAGAGAAGAAAGAAATCCTCCTTCACAAGCTATGGAGCCATTCTGGAGCCTCTTTGTGAAGGTAACTTGTGGCCTGATGGCTGAGGGAGCCTCTGCAGTCCCTTACACGGCCCCTCTTCCACATGGTGGGGGATGGGAAATAGAGGATCCGCATAGAAGCAAATCCTCTGGCTATGCCTCTCCCTGATTTGCTGATGCTCTGCCACCACATGCCCCTCCAACTCCTACCTCCTTTGATGCACAGTTTGTCATTGTTAATAAAAAAATCAAGGACATTTGCTCCAGAATAATATTAGGCTAGACAAAACACTAGTTAATATATAATAGGGAACCATCCGGTACTGGCAAAGAGGAAGACTGGATAACCTAACATTTTGTTCTCCATTGCTAATTTATAATTCAAAGAGAAATGTCCATTGCTTGCTTTTGGACTTAATGTATGAAGTTAAGAATTATTCAGAAGAAAAGATTATGGGCAGTTTATATTTTTCAAAGGCATTTAAACCTTTTTAATTCAGAAAAATCATCTCTACTTATTTTTCCTGTTATTTTTCATACTTCAAAAAACTCACCAATATTTATGCAAGGCACAGATTAAATTTTCACACATCAAAGATTGTTTCATAGGAGTCATTTGATGCAATATAATAAGAACCACTTAACCAAATACTCTGCAGAAGCCATAAACGACTTTAAATAATGAACTTTCTGCCCTTGAAAGGTAAATAATAACAACAAGTGTTCAGAATGAAAAAAAAAACAAACTTCAAAGGTTAGTCTTTGAACAAAAAACATTTCCTATGTACTGAAAATCATAGAATCATAGGACTGGAAGGGACTTTGAGAGGTCATCTAGAGTAGACCATCCCTGACAAGTGCTGACAAGGGAAGTGAAAGTGGGATGGTGCTTTATTATGATAATATAAGGTAGCTGGGGGGTTATTTAGGAACTACATCTGGAATAGAAAAGGAGTACTTGTGGCACCTTAGAGACTAACAAATTTATTTAAGCACAAGCTTTCGTGAGCTACAGCTCACTTCATCGGACTCATTCAGTGGAAAATACAGTGGGGAGATTTATATACATAGAGAACATGAAACAATGGGTGTTACCATACACACTCTAACGAGAGTGATCACTTAAGGTGAGCTATTACCAGCAGGAGAGCGGCGGGGGGGGGGAGGTGGTGGTTAACCTTTTGTGGTGATAATCAAGGTGGGCCATTTCCAGCAGTTGACAAGAACATCTGAGGAACAGTGGGGGGGGAGAGGGGGAATAAACAAGGGGAAATAGTTTTACTTTGTGTAATGACCCATCCACTCCCAGTCTTTATTCAAGCCTAAATTAACTGTATCCAGTTTGCAAATTAATTCCAATTCAGCAGTTTCTCGCTGGAGTCTGTTTTTGAAGTTTTTTGTTAAAGAATTGCAACTTTTAGGTCTGTAATCGAGCGACCAAAGAGATTGAAGTGTTCTCCAACTGGTTTTTGAACGTTATAATTCTTGACGTCTGATTTGTGTCCATTTATTCTTTTACGTAGAGACTGTCCAATTTGACCAATGTACATGGCAGAGTGGCATTGCTGGCACCCCCCACTGTTCCTCAGACGTTCTTGTCAACTGCTGGAAATGGCCCACCTTGATTATCACCACAAAAGGTTCCCTCCCTACCCCCCTGCTCTCCTGCTAGTAATAGCTCACCTTAAGTGATCACTCGTTACAGTGTGTATGGTAACACCCATTGTTTCATGTTCTCTATGTATATAAATCTCCCCACTGTATTTTCCACTGAATGCATCCGATGAAGTGAGCTGTAGCTCACGAAAGCTTATGCTCAAATAAATGTGTTAGTCTCTAAGGTGCCACAAGTACTCCTTTTCTTTTGCGAATATAGACTAACACGGCTGCTACTCTGAAACCTACACCTGGAATGAGGCAAGATGGATGGAGGAAGCATCGTTAGATTTGTTTTATCTGGAAAGCAGCCATATGTAAATACTATAATTAGCTCTGGAAGGTGGTGAGTTGGACTTAACTGTGCTCACAACCACAATTTCATTAGTTCAGTATTTGACATGTTTCCAGGAGAACAGCCAGAAGGCATGGGAAACATTTTTTGTTCGTCACCTGATACATTGATGGCATTCCTACTTTCACTAGGATGGCACATTTCAGCTTCCCTGTGAAGATGTCCATCTCCAATGAGCTTTATTTGTCTCAGAGCATGAACAAATGTGCTGGTACTGGTAGGGTTAAAGTAAAGTCCTTTTACTGCCTTTGTATAGCTTAATTTGGGTTGAAACACAATGGAGAAATTTAGGGCAAACTGAACTGTGCTGATAATGATCTCCTATGGTATGTTCCATACTATACAGCATACTATACAGAGAGAGGGAAAGTCTTATTACCCTTTATTATTATTATATTCTTTCTATTATCCTAGTTTATCACAACACAATAATTTCAACTTGATTTCCCCTTCCAAAACAGGTCTGAAAAACTGTTACAAGTGAATCTAGCTTTAGTTTAAGGTTTCCAGGAGTGTGTTGCTAAGAAAAACAATGATTTTAATTGCATTTTGGCAGCTTTCAATTATATTTTACACTGTTCAACATCTGCACTCTACAGGTGTTTAGACACAGCTTTTTCAGTGACTAAAAGTTTGGCAACATTTGTAGAATAGTTGGACTGGATTAAAATTCTAAAGTTATAGGAACATGATACTGGGCAGCTATAGTGTAATAAATGCATTTTTTGTATTAAAATAGATATTGGCGGATGTACACATGATGGTAACAATTGCTTCATATCAGCATTTTATTTATGAGAGTCCAAAACCCCGAAGTCTTTACTCAAGACCTAATTCTGGCATCTGTACTTCCATTGCATACTTCACTGAAATCTATGGGGCTGCTGGCGTATGAGGTATTACTAAATATGAGGAAGAGCAGCAGAATTAGTCTTTTAGTTTTCCCTGAGTCCTTCCTCAGGCAAACTCCCATTGTTTTCAGTAGGAATATTTCCAGTGTTAGGACTAAGAAGATCAGGATTAATGACAAATTTGAAGACTTTCATGTGATTTTCTCTCTTTAATTGGAGACAGCTGTGAGAATGCAAAATACACAAGATCTGTAGGAACGCGTGGTAGAAATGAAGTGGGATACTACCTAGGAGTTTGGCTTGGTAAAGCATTTATTCATTGCTTGCGTAGAGTTTATTCTTTTGTTTTAAAATAAATAAAGACATTTACAGAATTATCTATCTAATCTACATATACCCACACATCTATCTAATGTATCTCTTATGATATTACCTTGGTAGGAGCTTGTCTGATATAAATTACTTAAATAATAGGTGGCATTTTGTTCTCATTACTCCAGGGAAAGCCAGTCAATACAGAGCACATCAATGCATTAATATAAAAGCAGAAGTCAAAGAAAATTTATATTAAATGGAAATTCAGGATCCATTACACTGGACATTACACCTCAATTTCCTGAACTAGACTTGACAAACCACCAGTAAATATCCAGTAGGGAATAGTCTTGCACTGGCTTCATGGACTAGATAATTTAATAGGTCTTTCCCATCTCCAACATCTATGAACGTATGAAAATCAATGACAGCCCACTTAGTGAAAATACCTTGCCCTGATCTACACAGATGCTTGGAGCCTTTTCCCGCTACCTACATTCAAGCACAGTCAAAGAAGTACTGACTGGGCGTTTTGCTTGAATGAGGACTGAGTTAAAACCCCATATGGACTCCATGCTTCGGATATTATTTTTGGCATTAAATGTTCTACTTTTAAAAGTGCTTTCTCTGTGCCCCAAATCCACAAGGTTTTCATCACATTTTACTCTGGCAACCCTAGTCCTGCTGCTGACTAACTGAGGTGTTTGAATCACAGCCCCGCCTGGAGGGGTGGGAGAAGGGGCTCAAAGTACAGTAGCATGGAGGGCATTGTACCAGGCCCAGGAACAGGGTTGCCTAGGGTTGCCAACTGTCTAATCACACAAACCCGAAACCTGAGGCCACGCCCCTGCCCTGCCCCTTCTTACTCTATCGCTGGCTCTCCCCCTCTCAGGGGATTGGGGTGCGGAAGAGGGTGTGAGCTCTGGGCTGGGGGGTGGGGTGCGGCCAAGGGGTTCAGAATGTGGGAGAGGGCTCAGGGCTGGGGCAGGGGGTTCAGGTGCAGGAGGAGGTGAGGGCTGCAGGCTCTGGGAGGGAGTTTGGGTGTGGGAGGGGGCTCAGGGCTGGGGGGTTGGGTTGCAGGAGGGGGTGCAGGGTGTGGGCTCTGGCCGGGTGGCACTTACCTCAGGCGGCTCCCAGAAGTGACCAGCATGCCCAGATCCTAGGTTCAAGGGTGGCAGGTGACTCTACGCACTGTCCCTGCCTGCAGGCACCATCCCCACAGCTCCCATTGGCCGCAGTTCTCAGTCAATGGGAACTGCCGAGCCAGCGTTTGGGGCAGTGGCAGCATGCGGAGCCTCCCTGATTGCCTCTGTGCCCAGGAGATGCAGGGTTATGCTGGCTGCTTCCAGGCGGGTAGGGAGCCTGCGCCACCAACAAGACTTTTGGCTATTAAAATCTCCCGGATTATTTTTTATAGCAACTGGGAGATTGAAGCTGATTCTGGGAGACTCCCAGCCAATCCGGGAGGGTTGGCAACCCTAACTGTGCCTTCCAGAGTTCTGAGAGTGCAAGGGAACACAGTGCCACCATTTCCAGGGCACAGTGTCTAATCCAGGGGCCGGCAACCTATGGCAGGCATGCCAAAGACGGCACAAAGCCTGCCCACTGCTAAAGGATCCTCCCCCAGCCTAAGAGGGGGACCCACAGGACCTGGAAACTAAATGATTACGGGGGACAACTAATGAAATGACAGGGACAGGAGTGTGGTCAAAGGGTCAAATGAAGGGAACCAGACGGGGACACCAAGCAGAGAACCCCGGACAGCACCCACTGCTCCTCAAACTGCTGGCTACTGCTGCAGGGCAGGCAAGCTCCCCACTCCCCCGACTCTTCCCCCAGCACGCTGGGTTCCTGCCCCTCCTCCTCTTCCTCCCTGCCACCGATCAGCTGATGGCCCTTGTGAGGGAGTGGGGGAAGCAGAGCCATAGCGCACTTGCTGCTCCTGGGAGGAGGCGGAGAAGAGGTGGGAACGGGGCCTTGGGGAAGGGGGGTGGAATCAGGGCATATCCCCTCCACCCCCCTGCTGTGAGCTGCTCTGGGCAGGGGGCTGGGAGCACCCCCACGACCCTAGCCCACACTCCCAGCCCTCTGCCCTGACCCCTGCACCCCCCCACACCCCAGCCCCCTGCCCTGACCCCCGCACCCGCTCACACACCCTCAGCCCCCTGCCCTGACTCCTCCACCCCCACACATACCCAGCCCCCCCCACCCCGTACCCTGACTCTTGCACCCCCCACATTTCCACCCCCACCCGGAGCACCAAACGGGAGCTCCTGCACGCCCTCCCCCACATTCCCACCTGCACCCTCGCACCAAATGGGAGCTGCCCAGATAAGCACTCCACACCCAAACCTCCTGCCCCAACCCTGAGCCCTCTCCCTCATTCTAGCTCCTGGCCAGACCCTATACCCCAACCCCCAGCCTTCTCCTTCACCCCCAGACCTGTGCTCAGTGCACTCCCACCCTCAGCTCAGTGCAGAGAGAGAGGAAGAGAATAGGCTAGAACCAGGGAGAAGGTAGGTACCCGATCTATGTGGGCTGGGCCGGGATCGCAGACTGGCAGCAGGCTGAGCAGGGCCGGCAGCCGGAACCCTGGCTGGCAGGAGCCGGCTGATGGAATCCCAGACCGGCAGTGGGCTGAGTGGCAGCAGGCTGAGCTGCTCAGCCCACTCTGGTCTGGGGTTCTGGCTGCTGGCCCCTCGCCAGCCGGGGTCCCGGCCGCAGGCCCCACTCAGCCTGCAGCCGGCCTAGGTGAACAGAACCCCAGGCTGACAGCGGACTGAGCGGGCCGGTGGCGTAAATTCAGCATTTTAATTTAATTTTAAATGAAGCTTCTTAAACATTGTTTACTTTGCATAGGACAGTAGTTTAGTTATATAATATATAGACTTATAGAGAGAGACCTTCTAAAAAAGTTAAAATGTATTACTGGCACACGAAACCTTAAATTAAAGTGAATAAATGAAGACTCGGCACACCACTTCTGAAAGGTTGCCGACCCCGGGGCTAATCCCTTCCATATTAGCCAGCAAGGGCAGAGGGAAGTCTGCCCTCCTCACCTATATCAGAGCACTGTGAGGTACTTAAAGGATGTAAGCAATGGATGTGAAGGGTGGGCCGGTTGCACCTATACTCTGGTACTAAGCATGATCTTGTCCTGAGTAGGGATTTTCTCTGCATTTGTAAGACTAGATTAACGATAAAAAGTATCTTAGTAATAAGCAAGATAGAATTTGTATGTGAATTTCCACACTGACTTTGCAGTTCCCATTACACATTTGATTCGCTGAAGCTGTTTGCAGGCCCTGCTAGTATGTGGGCTAGGGCAAGCTTGCCTATTTTTTGTGCAGTGGGGGTTGCTAGAAAATCACTTTTCCACATCCAAGATTTGATTGCATTATTCATTGCCGAGTTGTCATTTTGTTTCATTCTCCATACAGAGTCCACTCCAGACAACAGCTATCTCTGGCAATTGCCATTCCTTCCCTAAATACAGACCTCTGCAGCAATTTTTCTTTGTGCACTTCTAGAAGATAATGAAAATAATCTTTGCATATTCAATACCTGATCACATTGAATAATGAAATTGATTAAGCAGCATAAAAGATAGAGCCAGGAAATGTGCCTGATCCTGCATAGTTCTTGGCAAAAGCTCCCACTGAAGCCCATGTTGTACAATCACTGCAGGACTGGATCCAATTTTTGGTGCTTTTTTTTTTTTTTGCTTTTTCCCCCCCAAAACAATGGGAAAATTGCACAACTTCACATAATATATCAGTTGGGCTGACAGTAAAGAATTTCAGATAAAGTTTTTTAAAAAACGGATTATGTCCATATCTGGTTTAAAAACTCTTACTTATATTCAGTAGCAAAAGAAGAGAGAGAATCTTATAAAGGGCTGAAATGTAACTTATGTTTGTGAAGGT
The DNA here is from genome assembly GCF_965140285.1 of Lepidochelys kempii. NCBI lineage: Eukaryota > Metazoa > Chordata > Testudines > Cheloniidae > Lepidochelys > Lepidochelys kempii. The sequence goes on along the minus strand of NC_136385.1, from coordinate 45,322,832 downwards.
AGATTTAACTTACACAAGTAGCAGTTTGGATAAAATGCCAAGGCTATTTTTAATGGAATAAGTATGGTTTATCTGTAAGCCAGAGAGCTCTCTTTTTCAGTTGACCCTTTCCTTTGAAGAAACTTTCCCTCATTAAAGCAAAACTCTGAGTCAGTACTTCTCTGACTGTGTTTGAATGTAGGTGGAGGGAAAAGGCTCCATGCACCTGTGCAAAACAGGGCTAAGAACTGTCCATGAACAGAGAGGAGACATGCTCCTAATTTAGAGGATTTTATCATCTAAGAACCCGACATAACGTCAATATAAAACAACAAAGATGTTCCATCCCATATAAAAGATACCACTCCTGGTGCAAATACTCGTATGTGTGAGTTTAACATTCACTACCTACAATTACTCAAGCATGCAAGCTTAACATTTGTCTTTTGGAAACATCCATATGAGAAAACTATCCTTTGAATGATTTCAGAAAGCAAGCACAAAAGCGATACCCCCCCGATTGGTTCATATTTACATTTGAATGAATACTCATAGACATATTTGTGTGGTATTTGCCCAGCTAGTTTTCCAGGGGTTTTCACTTGACTTTCTCAAAGAAGTATGGGAGCGTGGAGGTATATTTTCTGATTCAGAGAATTTCTTTTAAGAAATTTTTTGTGATGTGCCCTCTCAAAATCTTTTAGGCCAAAGGCCATAATTCAACTGGACATATGTATCTCTGGCTTTTCAGCTATATGCCATTTGTACGATATATTCTATTGGCATAAGTACAGCTCCCTTTAAAACAGCCAGCCATTAGAAAGTATGGAAAACCTCCTTCTTATGTGAGTGGGGCCAAGACAGGGGAGAGGTCCTTACCAAAGTTTGTGTATATGTTATATATAGTTATGCTGTGTGCATGCTAACACTGAAAACATTGAGAGGGTGAGGACCTGAGGCCATGGGTCCCAAATAAAGTAAGTCCAAAATTATTGTTTAGCATTGAAAACAACTCAATTCCTGTGAGAAGCCTGCCTGGGTATAAGAAAGAGAACAGATGTTCTAATACTAGGGGCATGTCTACACTGACCGAGGATCGATGATGCGGTGATTGATGCACCAGCTGTCGATTCAACGTAGATTATTCACACACCTGGGCAACGTAGTTATACTGATGTAAGTTTATAGTGTAGAACTGGCTTAAGAAGTAATGATATAAAAGTGGCCCTTTAGCAAACTCTTACATGTGTTTAGTCAGAATCATATCTATTCACTTTAGGGACAACTGGCAACCCTACAGACCCAATAAAGTTCAAAGAGCACAAACTAGATTATTTTCTGGCTCATGCGTCATCCACAGAATTGTTAACTGCGTTCTGATTGCAGAACAACCATATTATCTTCAAATTATATCTTCAGTTAATCCATAGAAAGTGGGAGGGGAGGGGAAAGTGGATTTCTAAGCACCAGATTTTACATCTACAATAATTCTCGTGCTGCTAGGCCATATTTTAGCTGCAATTTTGTGCCTGTATTTATGTGTTGTATCTGTTTCTGTTTGAACAGTATGTGCTTTGAAGCCCGAATTCAATCCCTGTTGTGTAAATGAGCAACTCTCAGAAGAAGAGTTTCAGGCAATCTAACTAATAAAGCCTTACAGACCTTTTATTGCAAAATTAGCAAGCAGAAAAAGAAAAATGGAGTGTAGATTGTGGCTGTATTTAAGTAACTCCAAACTGAGTAATAGTAGCAATGATAACACTTAAAGTAATATTTTGTACTTCAATAACAACTCTTCCAGGGATCTCTGAGACATTAATTTATTAAGACTCACAACACCCCTATATAGTAGGTAATTATTTTTTTCTGATACCTTCATTAAAAATTTAGAATAATTATTAGCACTGAGTTGAGTTTATACTTAGCTGTCAGGGAAACATCTGATTTAGGTCTTGGCTGGAATATTTTTAAGACTGCTATAAACTGGGCACATCACATTGATTCTACAATAAGTTAGAAACAAGCCTTAAACACAGTCTTGCCAACTCTTGTGGTTTATTGTGAATCACACTATTTGAGGTTTTTCTTAAAGCCTTAGCTGCTGGAATCATGTTACTACATGACAATCTCAGCTTTTATTGAAAAAGTTTCTAATGCCCCTGCCTGCAGAGCAAATGTGAAAGCTAAAGGCTCCCAAACAAGAAAGTACGTAAGAAGAACCCCAAATGTTATTATTTTAACAAATCTCATGGATTTTAGCCAATCTCATCATTTTGGGGCTTGCTTCATGAGTTTTGAATGCTTGGTGTTGACAATAATGTAAACAGGGGGTACACGTGGAGTTACTGAAACCCTGGGTAAGTTGCAGTCTGGAGCCAGATATAATAATATTTATATGGTACAATCATTTACCAAAATGAATGATGAGGATTAAATCCTTGGAAAGTGTTTAACTTGGGTGAGCCAGGATTAGTTTAACTGCAGTAGTGTTATTTGTACATGAAATAGCCATTTAATCCAAACACTTCAACCAAGGCCATAACCTTACTGTAATATGGTGGTTTCCTCCCCCATCCATAACCAACATTTCTTTTCAGTCCTCTTGCTGAACTCTATTACTCCTCCACCTGTTTCCCAAGACAATTTGTTTCTCATTTGAACTTTAGCTGTCAGCCAGATAATGTCAAAAGCAATCACTGCAGAAACAAGCTTTGCAAATAGGATAGTTTTGCTTTGCATAAAAGATAATCTTTGTTGAACATTGTGTGGGAATGTTGATGCAGAACTAGGAGAAATGTGAATACAAAAGCATTCCAGAATGCAGTCTACACAAACCAATTGCCATTTGTCACAGTGGTAATCTGATCATTACAACACATGCAAAAACTAATAGGGTAAAGTGTCAAGTTGGCACATCAAAGGGCTGTTATTATGGACTTGATCTGCTAATTCTTGCACTGCAGGCAGAAGGGGTGCAAGTTTGTTGAACTCCATTACCACTAAAAGAAAGAGAGTACTTGTGGCACCTTAGAGACTAACCAATTTATTTGAGCATAAGCTTTCGTGAGCTACAGCTCACTTCATCCGATGCATTCAGTGGAAAATACATGGAGGAGATTTATATACACACAGAACATGAAAAAATGGGTGTTTATCACTACAAAAGGTTTTCTCTCCCCCCACCCTGCTCTCCTGCTGGTAATAGCTTATCTAAAGTGATCACTCTCCTTACAATGTGTATGATAATCAAGGTGGGCCATTTCCAGCACAAATCCAGGGTTTAACAAGAACGTCTGAGGAACAGTTGTGGGGGGACAACTTTCATGTCTGTAATCGCGTGACCAGAGAGATTGAAGTGTTCTCCGACTGGTTTATGAATGTTATAATTCTTGACATCTGATTTGTGTCCATTTATTCTTTTACGTAGAGACTGTCCAGTTTGACCAATGTACATGGCAAAGGGGCATTGCTGGCAGATGATGGCATATATCACATTGGTAGATGTGCAGGTGAACGAGCCTCTGATAGTGTGGCTGAATTTATTAGGCCCTGTGATGGTGTCCCCTGAATAGATATGTGGGCACAATTGGCAACGGGCTTTGTTGCAAGGATAGGTTCCTGGGTTAGTGGTTCTGTTGTGTGGTATGTGGTTGCTGGCGAGTATTTGCTTCAGGTTGGGGGGCTGTCTGGAGGCAAGGACTGGCCTGTCTCCCAAGATTTGTGAGAGTGATGGGTCGTCCTTCAGGATAGGTTGTAGATCCTTGATAATACGTTGGAGGGGTTTTAGTTGGGGGCGGAAGGTGACGGACGGCTAGTGGCATTCTATTATTTTCTTTGTTAAGCCTGTCCTGTAGTAGGTGACTTCTGGGTACTCTTCTGGCTCTGTCAATCTGTTTCTTCACTTCAGCAGGTGGGTATTGTAGTTGTAAGAATGCTTGATAGAGATCTTGTAGGGTTTGTCTCTGTCTGAGGGGTTGGAGCAAATGCGGTTGTATCGCAGAGCTTGGCTGTAGACAATGGATCGTGTGGTGTGGTCAGGGTGAAAGCTGGAGGCATGTAGGTAGGAATAGCAGTCAGTAGGTTTCCGGTATAGGGTGGTGTTTATGTGACCATCGCTTATTAGCACTGTAGTGTCCAGGAAGTGGATTCTTGTGTGGACTGGTCCAGGCTGAGGTTGATGGTGGGATGGAAATTGTTGAAATCATGGTGGAATTCCTCAAGGGCTTCTTTTCCATGGGTCCAGATGATGAATCAACTCCATTACCACTGTGAACAAAGGCAGCAAATGGGATTAAGCACTGAGCTGTTGATCTTTCATGTCCTGGCATCATAGGCAGCAGAGACAGTGCAAGGGGTGGGGGCAAGGGTGCCACAAGTGGAAAAATACTAGGCCTAACCCTGCACTGAATACAATTTAATTTCCAGTTCCCATATGTCCTCTCCTTTAGTCTCAAGAACACAAAGTTAAAAAAAAGGGGGGGGGGGATGGGCGGAGCAGGGGGATTTTGTGATGGATTTGCCCTGGGGTGCCACCTGCAATTGGATACCACTGAGCACACCCTCTCCCACAACCCACCAACCTGGGCTGCCTTTACACTGTACTGCTGTGACCAGCCTTTATTTTCACCAGCACACATACAGGTAGGGACACACCCAGCTGCAGTTACATGCAGATGCTGTGATCATCTTTGCATGGGAAGGCTCCAGCTAAGGAACTTCTCAGCTACTCAGGCATGCACCTCCCTCTAGAATGTAAACCCAAAATTATACCATTTTGCACTGCACATGGAACTATACAGCGCAAGCTCGTGAAGTTCACCCCCTCTCTCAATGTGGAGAGGAAATATACAACAATCTTCTGCCCCGAGTTATGACTCCCACACACATGGGTTTTAGACAAAGCAAAAGCAAGTTTATTAACTACAAAAGATATAATCACTTAATCTAAGGGATAGCAAACAGATCAAAACAGATTACCAAGTACACAAAAGATGCAAACTAAGCTTAATATAGAACAGAGATTGCTTATTAATAGCAAATCCTCACTGTAAGTGATGATACAAGCAGGCTGCAGTTTAAGGGGCAATCTGAACTGGCTTACATCTTAGAAACCTCAGGTGTTCTATTCACAGGCTAAAAATCCCTTTAGCCTGGGTCCAGCACTTCCACCAGTTCAATCTTTGTTCCTCAGATGTTTCAAGGAGTCTCTTGGGTGGGGAGTCAGTGAAGAATCACAATAATGTCACACCCCTGCCTTAAATAGTTTTTGTATATGATGGGAACCTTTTGTTTCAAAGCTTGTTTCCCACGCCAGTCAGTGGAAAAAAATACTGATATTCCAAGATGGAGTCCAGCACCAGGTAACCTGCTCACATGTCCTTGTAGTGTTACAGCAGCCATAACTCAGAGGCTGCCCGTAGCATCCTCAGGAAGGCTCCCCAGTGGGAGATAAGCTTCTTCTAAAGCCTATTGTTTTCTCCGAATGGCTCATTAACCTGAATAGGCCCTTCCCAGACAGCCATCTAGATATGTATCACGATATGCATCTGAGGAAGTGAGCTGTAGCTCACGAAAGCTTATGCTCTAATAAATTGGTTAGTCTCTAAGGTGCCACAAGTCCTCCTTTTCTTTTTGCCATCTAGACAGAGAGTCTTTTGCCTAGTGGGTGTTCCCCAGGTGTAAACACATTTATAATACAGATACATAGTCAATATTCCTAATTTCAGATACAAAAACAATACATGCATATAAATAGGATAATCATAACTTTTCCAATGACACCCCACATGACTTATCTTGCATAAAATAGAATATGATTATGACAATCATAATGTATCTCCATGAAGAATATGGGGTGCAGTGTCAGAGATGTGTCTGAAGAGATATGGATTCAAGTATGATTTTAAGTGTGCAATGTTGAGATACACATTATTGCCTCAGTCCTTACTACAGATCTCAAAGAGAAATATCTTGGAAACCTTCATAGCAGCATTCTCTTTGACCCAGAACCAGGTTCCCATGAACTCCTTGTATTTCACATCACATAGCAACTCCCCACACTTGCATATTCATAATCAAGCCCTATTTGTTCTTTGATTTTTCTTGAAAACAGTTTTGTGCCCATGTGTAACATTAGGGGGGCAGGGGAGGGTGGGGTAAATGAAAAAAAATAAGAGCTGTTGACATGAAAACACATCAAGACTCCTCTGTCTATGCAAGACTCTGCACTAATTCACTGTGTGACCTTGGACAAGTTCACTCTAAGCGTCAATAAAATGGGGATAATGATACCTGCCTCTCTCATAGAAGTGTTTGAGAATGAGTGCTTTGAGATCCTTACTTGAAAGCTGCTGTAGCAGTGGCAAGTATTATTTACCGATGACTTCCTTAGCTTTTAACATCTTCCACAGAACATAAGTCAATCAGGAAAGGAACAGGATGCACTGCTTGTGATCTTTTCCCTTCATGCAAATAATAAGCATGCACTGCTTGTGATCTTTTCCCTTCATGCAAATAATAAGCTAGGTGACATGCAAAGGATTTTGCTGCAATCAGAATAAATTATTGACTTTCACTTCATGCCCATTTCTGTTTTGATACAGAGAGAATTATGACACCAATCAGAACTATTTGGAAGAGAAAAAAAAGTCTTCTCCTTAAATACAGAAAACAAAAACAGTGGAGATTTTGGTTATACTTACATAGTTACACATTTTCCATGGTGTTTTTCACATTAATTTGTTTATTTCATACTGTACTGAATAGTCCAGTTTCTGTGGTGTCTATATGAGACAAGCAAATTAATACAGCAGTATTAATGTGCAGAAACTGAAAAAGACATTTCCAAAAGGTATAAGTAGTACTGAATATTATAAACAGAGGCATTAACAAATGCTGTAGACTAAGTTATCCAGTTCCTTCCACAGGCATATACAAGTTTGTTATGCAGCTCCAATCAGTATTCTAGCTGTGACCAAGGTTTATATTCTTTTTGCTAGTGTTTAAACAGCTGAGTCCTGGTGTTGAGCCCCCTGTGGGGCCTGGACTACTGGTCACTCTTCAGCAGGTGGGTGGCACTCCTGCTCCATTTCCTATGCTCATTGAATTTGGGCTGACTATGCCAAAAAGCTCCAGAACCAGCTGAGAAAAAAAAAACCCAGCTACTTACAAAGCAAGTAGCATCAATAGTCGATGGGCTGGGAACTAAAGGTGACTGCGGAGCAGGGACCATTGCAGTTAGCCCAGTCCAAGACTTCACACTTCTGGTTTTTGGGAGGTTTGGTTTTGGTTTCCATGGATCTGTGCCCCATAGATTTCTTTGGCCTTGAGGTCTGGTCTGAAGTGGTAATTGTTGCACTCATTTATATTGAGAACTGCATTAAAACAAACAAAATCAGACAGTCTTACCCAAGGGGAACTCTATGGGATATTGTAATAACAGGGAAAATATGTGTCCAACTGTTCATTAGTGAAACTGAGATTTGAGAAAATTAGGGCTGATGAAAACTCCAGATTTGCATACTCAAAGTTCAGATCCAGATCCAAACCTTGCAGATGGTCCATGTTCTTATTATAGGCTGAACCAAAACCTTAGTCCTAAACACCTTTACCACTATTCATAGCTTAGACTTGGCTTCAGTTAAATGGATAACAGGGGTGATTGAATGGATAACAGGGGTGACTGAGTGAGCTGAACAGGCTGCTTGGTCCCCAAAAACCTTTCCACATTCCGATTCCATAAAAATCCCAGTCAAGTATTTCCCATTGGACATTCTCTCTCTCTCTCTCTCGCCCCCCCCCCCCCGGCCCCACTTTACTTCCAAATTCATCTGGAAGGTGCCACTGCTGCATGTGAAAATCTCCCAAAAAATTCCAGAGAAATCGCTATGTACAAAAACCTAACACTTCAAAATGTAAAGAATAACTCAAATACTCTGACTTACATTTACTAGGATGTGACCATTCACATTTTTTGTATTTGATCCACTATTCCATAGTACTGTTATTTGTGAGTTTCATACAAATGCTAAATCCAAAGACAAATATCCAATCATGTCACAAGGTTGTGGGACCTCTTGATAGCCATGAGATTCTCAGATGGATTGGTGGTGTGTGTTGGTGTTAGATGACAGCCACAGGGATCGCAGTACCCATTGCAGAAGTAAAAACCTTGCAAACTGGGATTCTGCTACAACACCAACTCTACAGAACTGCAATGTTGATTTTTGTGATTTCTGTTGGGGGTTGTAACACATTCTTTACACCTGGGTGGAACCTGTGATCTTCTATAATCTTCATTCAGCATAATAAGAGGATGAAGGTGTAAATAAGTGACTATAGATTGGCTGGCAAGTTTCTAGTTAAGAAAATTCTGTGGATGACTGAGGATTCAGTGTCCTCTTCCTGCCAACAGCCTGAATCAGACCTATAGAGGACAAGAAGAAGCTGATGCCACTCTGGAGTATACATGGAGTGGCATCTCTCTCCTAAGGCCCTTTGGTTCCACAGCACTAGACCTGAGCAGATAATATGCAAATAATGATTTAATCCATTGCCCACTTTTTCCTACCTGAATTTCCAAAAGCCAATCACTTTTTTTGCCCCTTAGCTGAAATCTGGCAGGTTTTTAAAAGTCTCTGTGATCTGATTACAGTTTCCTGTGAGTATTCACTATTTAAACTATTATTACTTATTTCTACTGCACTATCATGCAAAGGCTCCCATTAGGATGGACCTTGTAACAGGTCAAGTTGGCCCGTTAAGGCAGGCTACAGGTCCAGCAAAGCCCCATTTCTGGTTTACATCCAGAACAATGGAGTTTTGTGGATTGTAGTTCTCAGGGAGAGTGGTCTCTTCAGTCTTAATAGCCAGGCATGCTGGGAAAAGGGACAGGGATAAGTAACTTCCCTTTCCTCAGGAAGGCAGTGGCCAGGGATGGAGCAAGTGGGTCTCCCAGATGACATTGTGTCTCCTGCTAGGCAACCAACTCCACCTCCATAGACCCTCCAGAATGGAAGGATCTCTGCTCCTTCTTGTAGTACCATGTGGGGCAAGGTCACTTACCTCTTCTCATGCAGGTGCAACCATTGCCTTCCCTCTCTGGGAAGATAGATTATCCTTGCAGCTGAACCAAAACCTCCAAAGCTCCTGGGGTAACAAGAATGCATCTGATGAAGTGAGCTGTAGCTCACAAAAGCTTATGCTCAAATAAATTTGCTAGTCTCTAAGGTGCCACAAGTACTCCTTTTCTTTTTAAGAGTCTAGTAGAAGGCCAAATCATTACGTTCCAACAACAGTCATCCTTGAGTCAGATTTCTCACTCTGGATCACCAGCTCTTTTCTAAAAGTCTGTGTACCTTCACCCAATCTCTGACCCTGGAGGATCACAGCACTCCCTGAGAGGTAGGTCAGTCTTTTCCCTTTTCAGGTTTACATGTCAGCAACACTCTCTAGTAGTCTCACAGAGCCCTATGGAATGCCAATTCTTTATCTTCCATTAGTTTCAGCAATGGGGCCTTACACAATAAAGTAGTCATTAGGTCTGACCCCAAACTATCATTACTTCTCTTGCTCCAGGATTACTTGCTATGCTGTGCCCCCACTCAAGTTACTCCAGGAAACCCTCTTATTGTCAGTTACTAGTTCTATCTACCTGCAGATTCTGTACCACGGCATAAACAAACTGCCCCTCCCGCAGTGTTTTACTATTCTATCTGGTCACCTCTCTCCAAACGTCCTTTTAGGAGAGTGACCTAGAGCTCCTGCACCTACCCTTTTCATAGTCTGTAGAGGGTCCAGAACCTACTCCTTCCCATGCTCCCTCCTAGTCTTGCTACCAGAAACTGCCCTGGCCCAAATTTATCTCTGAGAAGTCATCCACAGGTCTTGCTCCTTCCCAGGCACTTAATCCTGAGGAAAGGAGAGTTACTTATATCCTTGCCCTCTTTCCCAGAATGCTTTGCTATCGGGCCTATAGTTCTCTTACACCTTGGGAACAACAATACCCATAATCACATTATCTGGGCAGAAATGAAGAACTGGGCCATACTGGACCTGTAGCCTGCCTTACAGTAACAGTATGCTCTGTTAAAGCCCCCAAATACATAGGAAGTCAGTCCCTGCTCAAAAGAGCTTAGATTCTAATTTAAACAATATGCAGCAAGTGAGCATAAAACAAACAAACCATCAAAGGGAAGTGGAGGAGAGAGGGTGAGAGTAATGATAGATCACACAGTAACACTGCTTAATAGCGTGTACAGCTTTTTGGTTCTAATGTTGTGGTTATCTGTTCATTCACAATGCACCCACATGCCATTGTTTGTGTTCCCTGATTGGGTGAGTGTGCAAACATTTCCAGCACAACCCTGTTTTCTAGTAGTACTTGTGTGTGTAAACTGGAAATTCATTTTCCAAAAATTGTGAATCATGTGAATATCCATGGAAAGGGAAATGCAAAATGGATTGGAATATATTAAAATTCTAGGGGATATTTGTAGAAGTCTTTTTGTAACAGTTGCCAGAGATACAGACCTGGATGGAGGAGACTAGAAGTTGCTGCAGCCCTCTTACCAGGGCCTGGAAATTCTGAAGCCCCCATTTTCTTTCATGGAAATCCTCCACATAATAAGTCTGTAGACAGTTCAAGTATGAGGCTTTTATAATTTCAGAATTTTAAAAGGTGTAGCAGTATTTTTAGAGTTTAAGGGATAGGGATATTATAAACTACACTTTAAACTATCAGCTTCCAGTGTGGACATTTGCATCCATGATCAATACAGACTATGCTTGTCTTGACTGTAGCACACAGCTTTTGGTGTAGTTTGTTGTTTTGTACGTTAGTATATACTAATGAATAAATATTTTGTTATAGATAGTTTAGAGAGGGGTGAGTGGGAAATGTTTGTAACCCTTCTGCCCGTCAGAGTTGGCAGCAACAAGGGCCGGGTTCAATATCTAGGGGATCCATTCCAATAACACAATGCAAACCGGCTCGAGCCCCCACCCAGTGACCTGGGACAAATATTTACCACCCCCGCTGAGCGCCTCCAAGAGGCAATACTTCCCCTCTCACAAGCCCATAGTCTGAGTGTAGCAAAAAGCCTTTTCATAACAGAGAGAAACAAAGTGGCATTATGTTGGGGAAACACCACCAACAGGATTCATAACACAACCCATGAGCAAAAAACCCACCCCAAGCAAATTGGGGCATGCCCCTTTCCCTTTGGTTCTTGAGTCCAGCAACCCCAAATCACCCAAAGTTCCAAAAGTCCAATGACCCAAAAGTCTCTGTCCCTGGTCAGGGCAGCCCCAGAGTTCGAAAGTTTATCTGCGGAGCTTTACCTCCCAACCTGGGTGGAGATGGGACGGGGCTAAGAGGCACCTTACATGATCTGAAGCTGACCGCCCCACAGCTCCATAGGCCTCCGCTCCGCCAGCCGCTTCACGAACTCCTTCACTCAGCTCCACTCTGCGGCCCACAAGCAGCTCCCGCCATCCCACGAACTGCTCCACCAGCCGGTCCACAAACTGCTCCGTGTCCCACCAGCAGCTCCCGCCGTCCTACGAACTGCTCCACCAGCCTGTCCACGAGGCACTCCAGCCATCCTGCAAACTGCTCCACAATATATCTTCAGGCTCCCCCACTACTTAACACAACACTCAGTGATTTCAGCTCTTAGTCAGTTCAGCTCTTTGGTGGATTCAGCTTGTAGTAGGGGAGCCTCAGTGCTGGTGCACCATTAGCCCAAAGTGAGCTCAGCAGCCTGTAACTAGACTCCTAAGGGAATCAAAATTAGCTCTGATATTCCACAGTGGAGAGAAGAGGAAGTGCAATTAGCATATAAGGCCCTCACCAAGGGGCCCATGCAACCAAGTATTAATACTTATCCCCAACCTCTCTCAATTCACAGAGTTTTAAAACCCATGACCCTTGCCTAGCAAGTGCTACTTAGTTGATGGTGAGTCCCTCCATCATAACAAAAGGCCAAGTACAGTTCCAAGCACAGTTCCCATAATCAGGGTAATAACAATTTATTCTTCCTGCCCCAATAACAGAGACACTGGGGATCCCACAGTGGCCAAAGTGACCATTTGGGCAGCTATGGCCTCATTCTAGGCGGGGTGGGTGTGCCTATGCAAATGAGATCAGCCCCTGAAGTTCTTTTCCACAACTTGCCACACCTCACCACCAGATGTCAGGGTGGAGCTCATTCTGACACTGCTTACATGTGTAATTTTGCATATATTGCAAATGACATCTGTGTAAAAAATACTAAAATTGCATTTCATAAAACATAGTGATACTGATCCCAAAGAGTGGGAACTTGCATTAGAATTGTTTGGAGGCTTGATCTGCTGAGGTTCAGGAAGAAAACACTAAAATTAGTTTATAATTAAAATTTTGACACATTTAAATAAAAGTGTGTATATTTTGTTATTGTTTCAATTGTAAGAATGGCCATACTGGGTCAGACCAGTGGTCTAACACAGTATACTATCTTTTGAAAGTGGCCAATATCAGATACTTCAAGGGGAAATGAACAGAGAGGTCAATTGAGTGATCCATCCTCCACTGTCCAGTCCCAGCTTCTGGCAGTCAGAGGGTTAGGGACATCCAGGGCATGAGGTCATGTCTCTGACTATCTTGGCTAATAACCATTGATGGACTTACCCTCTATGAACTTATCTAATTCTTTTTTGAACCCAGTTATACTTTTGACCTTCACAACAACCCCTGGCATTGAGTTTCACAGGCTGACTGAGTCATGTGAAGAAATACTTCCTTTTGTTTGTTTAAAACCTGCTGTCTATTAATTTTATCGGGTAACTCCTGGCTCTTGTATTATATGGAGGGGTGTCATGGGGTGGTCACCTTAGAGACAGACCATGCTCACTCCCGGCTAGCTTCACCACCGTGCTTTATTATAGTGGTCTATCAGGCTTGTAGTACTATTTACACACACACACACACACACACGTCCCAGTCAGCTCCCCTCTTACTTCCAGGAGAAAAGGAAGCACTACTAGCAGCAACCAGCTCTCTGCCTGCCAGCACTGCACCTCCCTCCCCCACTTTTCCAGGGCTTCCTTCCTCTCTATTTATCTGCTCCCAGCTGCTACAGTTGCTTCTCCCTCTAATTAGCCCTTCAGCTTTGGCCATTACCCTACTTGTTAATTGGTCTTCCACAGAGATCCCAATTAACCTATATTGGTAGGAGATTTGAGTGACAGGGAACTGAGTCATCACCTTACTAAGAACCCCTGCCACACACCTCACACACATCATCCAAATGCTCTGTTTTCTTTTGGGCCAAGCTCTGCCTTTATCAATATTCCCTGGCTTTTGCAGGACCCCAGCTTTGGGTTTCTTCCCACCCTCTCAATGGGTATCCTCTGCTTTCCACCCACAAAAAAGTAATCTGTGGGTGGGGGTATTCCCCCACAATTCAGTCTCTGGCCCTGTTCTTCACCAACTTGTCACAGGGTGCACCTGTTACTCACAGCTGGGCTGCACCTCATCCTGGCTATTCTGGAGATTACATCTCTTCCTGGTCCAACACCTCCCCTAGTGGTCTCCCCACATTGTCCTCTCTTACTCTACAACCCCTCTCTTGCTCCAAGAGCTGCAACTTCCTCTTTGTGGCTCATTCCTCTGGCCAGGTCAATATGGGGTTTCCCCTTCTGGGTTATAGAGTCTCACTGGACCTGCTCTCCAGACACTGCCACTCTGTCAGTGGCTGGTAGGAGAAACTGGGTTCCAACCAGCTTCCAATCCAGGGACCCTACAGTATGCAGCCAAGGTCTGCTCAGTCCCCAGTTTTACTGCTCTCTCCTTAGGCTGCTTCCTACTTGCTTCCCACAGGCTCTCTTCTCACTTCTGGGTATGCCCCTCCCTCAGGACCAGGGTCCAACTCTTTCCCTAGGTTTTCTCTCTCTCTAATGCAGAAGATGACTGTAGGCTTCCTCACTACAGCCATTGCAGTTGCCAGCTTCCTAGCTTTATACTAACCCCGGCCAGCCCCCTGCTCAATTGAGCTCCATCTTCCAATTGGGTTGCTTCACCAGCCTAAACCCCTCATGTGTGGCCTGTCTCACTAATTGGCCCCTTTCTCAGCTTCTTTCACTCTTTGGGGGCTAGTGTTTAGTGAACACCCAATCACAAGGGTTAAACAAACACTTAGTCACTTTCTCCACATCATCCATGATTTGACAGACCTCTTATCATATCCTCTGCCTCAGTTGTCTTTTTTCCAAGAACAGTTCCAGCCTTTTTAATCTCTCTCATATGGAAGCTGTTCTGTACATTTTTATTGCCCTTCTCTGTATCATTTCCAATTCTAATATATGCTTTTGAAGCTAGGGTGACCAGAACAGTATTCAAGGTGTGGGTGTGTCATGGATGTCTCTAGTGGCATTATATTTACTGTCTTATTATCTATCCCTTTTCTAATGGTTCCTAACATGCTGTTTGCTTTTTTGACTGCTGCTGTATATTGAGCAGATGTTTTCAGAGAACTATCCATGCTGACTCCAAGATCTTTTTCTTGAGTGGTACAAGCTAATTTAGATTCCATCATTTGATATGTAGTGTTGGGACTATGCTTTCCAATGTGCATTGCTTTGCATTTATCAACACTGAATTTCATCTGTCATTTTCTTACCCAGGTTTGTGAAGAAATAAAAAGGATCTCACTCTCTGCTTTAGACTTCACTATCTTGAATAATTTTGTATCGTTTGCAAACTTTGCCACCTCACTGTTTATCTCTTTTTCCAGATCATTTATGAATATGTTGTACAGCACTGGTCCCAGTACAGATCCTTGGGGAACCCTGCTATTTACGTCCCACTATTGTGACAATAGACCATTTATTCCTACTCTATGTATCCTGTCTTTTAACTAGTTATTGATCCATGAGAGGACCTTCCCTCTTATCCCATGCTTACTTTGCTTAAAAGCCTTGATAAGGTCCCTCACCGAAGCTTTCTGAAGTCCAAGTACACTATATCTACTGGATAATCCTTATCCATGTTTGCTAACCCTCCTCAAAGAATTCTAATTCATCATGAAGATTTATTGATCATTCTATGACTATGGTATAATTAAGCATACAAAGGCTTGGCAGTTATAGCAGAGGCATATCCTTTTAGAAAGGCTAACAATATGTTAACCCAAGGAAATTTAAATTTGAGATTGAATTTATAGATGACCCTGTAGAGTTCTATATAATGGATACAAATGGTCCCATTTCCAAAAAACAGGGACATGACCAGACTATAGATATTGAATGTATGTCTCATTTGTTCAGTTATTTATTCAGACTGCTTTAAAAAACCCATCACCCTACTTAAGCAAGTAGATAGACTGGGCTAGTTTCTACTAGAGATTACATGGTGAACATGTAGAGAAATCCAGGAAGTCAATGAATTTATTCTGGACCTGCAGTAGTGTAAATTAATCTGGCCCAGTAAAATGGACTTTACTGGGGCTATTTATGTGAGCCAGGTGAGTAGAATTTGATCCTCACTAGTGGAAACATTCATGTTCAACAACCAAGATTTGTTAGGGCATCATTAACCCAAAAGGGATAATTACAACTTAACCAGAATTTAAATTTCTTTTTATACATGAGACCAATAGCAAATTTACAGTTGAAATTTGCAGAAGCAGACAGTCTACTTGAACCCACATGGATCTGCTCCTCATAAAGAGGCCAAGCCATGAACTGCTGAACATTCAGTAACCACGAATAGAAAAACATGCTTTAAAAAAAAACAAAAAAATACCAAGGTTTAAGAAAGATGCCTGCCACATTTAGGCTTACTAGGTTATACAGCACACCAGTAATGTCATGTTACATCTCTTTAAAAGGTCACGTTCTCTGAAAGGCATATTATTTTGGATACGGTTTTGTGAAATGTGATGAGCTTCTAATATTTTGGATTCGGTATGAACTATTCAGAATTTTTTCTCTGTAATTAGGCTTCTGAGTACTGAAATAGCCTCTTCACCATCAGTCTGGTGCCAAGTGCTTGTCTCATTGGTACCTGATTTGTGTTCCAGGCACCAAGCATGTTTGCTTTTTTATGAGCCTTTGTGCATGACAAATGGATGAGATCAGATACTTGTCAGTCCACAGCACAAACAGCTGAGCAGTGGGATTAGCACATTAGGGTATTCAAAAGAAGAGAGCCTACTAAACAAGATTAAAGCATTGGCCAGCCTTATCCATCCCATCCTGTAACATGATGTCCTGCTATGCTGCTAGATGGAATGTCAGTGAACAATATTAGTTAGTATACAAAAGCTAAGGAGAATTATTACAAGAAGCCTGATGAAAGAATGAGACGAAGCAAAAAAAAAAAAAAAGTTACACAAAGATACAAGAGCCCATGAAGAGACCAGAACACATTATGTGGAATGATTACTAATCCAAGTGGGGATGAGTACAGCACAAATGCTGGGTTCTGTTGTTAGAACACACATGTATGTTCTTTTAATTCACACACTCTTTTAATCAATTGAATTGTGAAACTCCCTGGAAGATTGTGTGCCCATAAAACCACTGAAAGGATCATATATAGGCTTTTTTTCCCCCCCAACTGGGATGGACACAATATAGAGGAAGTTCTTCATTTGAGGACAACACTTAATCCATAGTAATGGTGTACAAATCCTGATCTTGAATTAATTGGCTGTATTCTGTGTTTTAGTTAAGAGACTGAGGTATAATTCAATAGAAATAATGACTACTGCTTGTTAAAAATATTCTTTGTTTTCTGTATCCCTCTCAGGCCTCCATGTGTGATAGGAGGCAAGAAAATCCAAGCTGCTTATATAATGTGTCAGAGAGGGTGCTATATGCTGTGGAATGTGGCGTGCAGTCTCTCAGCAAAGTGGATGGCATGTGACACTCTGGCTTTTTGGCCGAGAGATGTTGACTAGGGAAGTCAGATTGAAACATGCTTTTCCCTTCACTGACATGCAAGAGGCCAAAAATATTCTGCCTCCCCTACTGGGAAAGCAATATACTGGCATGCTGATCAGGTAATACTAATATTACTTAGCATTTATACATTTCATATTTTCAAAGCCCTAGACACTCCTTACTAAATTAAAGCCCCTATTTAAGGAAGGTATCTAAGCATATGCTTAACTTGAAGCATACGAGGTGTGTGTTCTACTGAAATCAATGGGACTCTTCAGGTGGTTAAAGTTATCTTCCTGAATAGTGGCCTAAGCCTGTGAATGTGGTAGGTTAAGTATTACCCTCACTTAAATGGAGAAACTCTTTGTTACATATAGTAAAATAAATTTAGTTATATGTAATCATTTTTAGGAGCATCTAACCATAGCTGAAGATCTTAATGTGGTTTGCTGGGGATTTGCAGCTGTTAGCTGGAACCAACTAATTTGCTTTAAAGCAAGCTGGAGACCCTTGAAGAGTACAACAGCTGCTGAACATCTGCCTGGCACTGGAGCTCAGAACTGTATATTTTAGCAACCTGTTAAAAACAAACAAAATTATTAAAAAAATCCTAGACCAAAAAAAAAAAACAAAACAAAACAAATAGGGACACAGAGCCAGAGAGTTTAAGTTTGCTCAAGGTTATACACTAAGTCAGTGGCTAAGCTGAGGAACGGTTAGCTTCTATCTCTCTGCTCAATTCACTAGACTACTCTGCATTTCAATTAAATATATATATATGCTGAGTATGAAATGGTTTGATGAAATGTAAGAATGATTTGCTTGTAATAATCAGAAACAGATTATGAAAAATGTGAGTGAATCTAATGCATTGTATTCTCATTTACTGTAAGGCCAATAAAGGGGAGTTAAAGTGGTCATAAATTACAGTTGCACTCAGTTTAAGGCCATTGGGCCTAGGTCCCAATATTTCCATGGTAACTTTACAAACTGTGAGATGGTCCATTAACTTCAATGGAACCACTCACTGAGCACAAAGTTATGCACAGGTTTCAGTCTTTGCAGGATCAGGGCCTCAGTGTAATTGATAATAAAACCCAAAATATGTTGTGTCACGAGTATCTACACTTGGTTTCTAATTTTCTACACTTATAGAACATTGGAAAACATCATAGCATTTTAATAAACTTCAAAATGAGAAGCCAGATTAAATTAAACACTACTGGCCAAATTCAGCCCTCAGATACTTGGGTACAATGCCCACTGAAGTCAATAGACCTGATCCTTTTATAAATGAAGCCAGAATTAGGCTTTATGAATGAAAGAAAAATGTGAGATCTGCAGAAAGATCTGAAATCTTCCATACATTGGTCTTAGTGGCTTGGGGCTTAATCAGGAAGTACTGACAGGCATATTTGTCTAGTACCAGTTGTGAAATGGTCTTGCTATAGATTTTCATGGTCATGTGGCTAAAAACAAGTGTTTAATATCGGATACTCTTTACTGGGGACTCTGAGCCATATCATAGGATTTTAGTACTACCTACCTACTGTACTATAATCCATATCAGCAATATAGTATTGTGGTTAAAAGAAAAAAAAAGGGAACTTTGTGATGGAACCCTGGTTTGACTAATGGATTGCAGGCCCCTGAAAACATCTAAGGCTTCAGCCACTCTGTTTTAATGTCTTCTCATACCAACTTCCTGCATAAAAAGTTACTAGAAAGCCTTTAGCTTGTCAGGCTATTCATTACATTATTTTCAGTAACAGCCAGATTTTATTATTTGGTGTAGTTATTGTTTGCAGTACTTTTATCTTCATTGTTTTTTAGATTTTCTTTTTTTTGCTGGCAATCATCCTAAAGCCCTAAGGGCATGTAGTTATGTTTGTAATCTATGTTTTAACTTAGGAAAGGTCTATAAAAGAACCATACTAATGCAGATGCTTTTGTGAGTGATTTGCTGTTTTTCTTTTAGTGTTCAGTGGAAAGTAAGCTGAATTTTAAAGTAGGGAAATAAAATATGGGTTCAGTCCTACATTTGTGCTCTCTAAACTATAATTAATTAGAGTCAAGGAATAGAAAAATAGGCTCTGTCATATGTTACATAAAACATTTCAGCTTGCTTGGAGATCAAAGTTCATGCCTAAGGCAACAGATATAAATAAAAATTTCCTTGGCCTGAGGAAAGACTCCACCTTCCAGAAAGTTAGGTGAATATCCTTAAGTAAAAAATAGTGTATGAGCACTATTACTGCTCTGTGAAAACATGCACTACATTTTAGCGGGGGTTATGCAGGAATAGAACTGCATCGGATTTTAATAGCCTCCACTAAGTTGTTTTAGTTTCCTATGGAAACTGAAGCAAGATTTCATTTAATATTTCTTTGTTATGAATTTTTCTCAACAAGTATTTAACAAGTTTTTTATTTTTAAGTGAAGGAGATTTATAGATGGGAAGACTGAATATTCAGAAATCTGGAGATGTTATGCAAATGATGCAGGGCATTAGTTGCACATTTAAATATGCATTCTCTCATTTGCATGTTCTCTTTTTACTTTCAACTGAAAGCTTTTTTATTTTCTACTCAACCCTCATGATCTGTTGCTCTGCTGCAGTGACAGGCAGGCTATCAAAGTAAGTAAAAATAAATTATGTTACTACACATTTAGGTCCTGGAGATACTGAATCAGAAATACAAATAAATTAAATACAACATTTTTGATTTATAATTTAATAAAATATTATTTGTAGGCCACTTGATGGAGCCTCATCTATTAGGATAAAGGAGGAGGACAAGGAGCCTAGATGCCCTGATGAGGGGCAGGATGAGAAATGCTCTGTCTTGCCCAACCAAGAAAAAGCCATGTAAACTTCATTGATGTTACAGGCCCCACATTATCCCCAGGTAGGGAGATCCCTGAGGGCCGGGCTCTTTCAGGGTACTGTTTGTTTTAGGCCCAGCTGTCAGAGATATGGGGTCATCTTCAGCCCTTGCCCTGCCATTGCTGATGGCCTTGTTGGTGCAGCTCCCACTGTGATTGCACCTTTTTGCTGTACACAGGGATCATGAGGTGCTCTACCCCAATGCACCTGAAGTTGTGACACTCCATGGCCTGACAGGAGGTGGGGGTGAGATGCTCTACTCACACAGACTGCAGAAACCTGGCTGACACCATAAAGACATGTGGAGATGAGGAGTTTTTGTGGGTAGAGAGTCTTATTATCCCCATTTCCTGTGGGAATCTGAGAAGTAATGGGATCTGGAGCTCCCCAGGAAAAGAGGTGTCCCAGTGGGTCCAGAGGCCAGGGAGCTGGTATGTGGAGAATGCAGGGGCAAAGGTACAGAAGGGAATCGGGTCAGAACCCACCTGTGCTGCTCAGGGATAGGTCCCAACACATACCTTTTTCCAATCTGCACTTGGGCGCTTTTATAGAGCGAATTATACCACTGGTGATTTAAATTGGGCAGTATCAGCTCTTTTATCAGATCTGCCATTTTACAGCCTGTGTTTCCTTTTAAAAACACATTCAACATGACGTGTGCCCTCAGTAGAACAAATTGACATAGCACCCAAGATTGCACACATTCACACACATCCCTTACTGGAGAGCCTGCCCTATACCAGGTTTAAATGGTTTACAGACCACCAATTTCTCAATGCTAGACTTGTTTTTTGGTTGGTTTTAAATTTCCCCCTTGCTACCACTAGTGTGGCTCCAACTAGTGTTAGGAAAGGCAAATATACTAGCAAAGACAGATCACTGTTGACCATTATTTGAACCACTGATTGTCTAGATTCTGTTGTACTTTGAATGAAAGCAGCAAGAACTTGTATTTAACACTCTTATTGTTTATATTATATTAGAAGGCCAGGGCACAAAACAAGATGAGACAAAGGGTAACAAGAAAACATTCTAAAAATAAATTAGAAGCAAGAGGAAGACCAAGGACAAGGTAGGTCAGTTACTCAATGAGGTGGGTAAAACAACCAAAAATGTGGAAAAGGCAGATATGCTAAATGGCTTTTTTGTTTTGGTTTTTACCAAAAAGGTTAGTAGTGATTGGATATCTAACATAGTGAATGCCAGTGAAAATGAGGTAGGATTAGAGGAAAGAACAAATTAAAAATTACTTAGACAAGTTAAAAGTCTTCAAGTCACCAGGGCCTGATGAAATACATCCTAGAATACTCAAGGAACTGACTGAGGAGATATCTGAACCATTAGTGATTATCTTAAAAAAGTCATGGAAGACGGGAGAGATTCCAGAGGACTGGAAAAGGGCAAATATAGTTTGGCATTTGTCATATGCAGTAAATTCACTAACACCATTGAAAAAAAACCTATTATACTTAGATATACACTGTATAAATAAATGAGAGAGGAAGCAGGGGGAGGGGAGATTTGTAGAGCCTGAGCATTTTATGTTTGGAGAACCAGTCCTGATCCTAGAAGCTAGCCATGGTCTTTAATTCATGAAAATTGTTTAATTTTATCCTAGTAGCTAGCTACTGTCTTTAATTCAAGAAAGTTTAACCATTTCACATCTAAAAGTATGTTAACAGATACACAGAAAGGCTACCCAGATGGAAACCTGTTTTCATTATTAGTGTCCCTGATTGTTGTGTACAAGTTACTATACATATTGAACTATACTGTTATGGTGAAAGTTTCTACTTTTTTGTGCATTTATGGTCACAGATGTACAAGCATCCAGGATGAACCTCTCCATGGAAAGGGTTAGGCTACGTCTACACTACACTACTTACCTGGGTAAGCCCCCTGGTGGGCTGGGCCAGTTTGTTTACCTGACGCGTCCACAGGGTCGGCCGATCGCAGCTCCCGCTGGCCACAGTTTGCTGCTCCAGGCCAATGGGGGCTGTGGGAAGTGGCGCAGGCCGAGGGATGTGTTGGCTGCTAGCTGTGTTGATGGGAGAAACTCTGCCACCAACTTAGCACTGTCTACACTGGTGCTTAGGTCAGTATAATTTATGTTGCTCAGAGGTGTGGATTATTCACACTCCTGAGTGACACAAGTTATACTAAAGTAATTTGTAGTGTAGACATAGCCTTAGATACCATGCAGTAATGCCCCTCAGAAAGTCCTTGAGGGTATTGTGTTGATTAAAGCACTCTTCCTTGTCTGGACCTTTAGACATTTTTGAGCTGACTTGGTATTGCAGAGCATCAGCACAAAAGGAGGGTGTCACAGGGTAGATACATCAAGGGGTGCCCGGTCACTTATGGTCAGCAGGGAGCTTATGTCCTGATTGCTAGAGTCTTTCAGATGGCCTAAAAACAGGAGAGTGCAAACTAGCGATGAGAATCCTTTGGGCTACCCTTGCTCTCAGGGCAGTGTGACCTAGTAGTCAGAGTAGATTGGGCTGCTCCGCAGAGTCTCAGGCCCTCAAGCAGAGTCAGGGCCGGCCCACAATATTTTGGCACCTGAGGCGGGGAGCTGAAATGACACCCCCCATGCCCCCTCGCTTGGGCCAAAACTTTGAAAGGTCTCAATGCTGCTTTCTTCCTGTTCTACTCCTGTCATAAATATAAAGGGAAGGGTTACCACCTTTCTCTATACAGTGCTATAAAATCCCTCCTAGCCAGAGGCAAAACCCTTTCACCTGTAAAGGGTTAAGAAGCTAAGATAACCTCCCTGGCACCTGACCCAAAATGACCAATGAGGGAACAAAAGACTTTCACATCTGGGGGGGGGTGTGAAACAAAGGGTTTGTCTGTCTGTGTGATGCTTTTGCCAGAAACAGATCAGGAATGCAGCCTTACAACTCCTGTTAAGTTAGTAAGTATAGTAAGTAATCTAGCTAGAAATGCGTTAGATTTCCTTTTGTTTAATGGCTGGTAACATAAGCCGTGCTGGATGGAATGTATATTCCAGTTTGTGTCTTTTTGTAACTTAAGGTTTTGCCTAGAGGGATTCTCTAGGTTTTGAATCTGATTACCCTGTAAGGTATTTACCATCCTGATTTTACAGAGGTGATTCTTTTACCTTCTTTTAATTAAAATTCTTCTTTTAAGAACCAGATTGTTTTTTCATTGTTCTTAAGATCCAAGGGTTTGGGTCTGTGTTCACCTGTACCAGTTGGTGAGGATTCTTATCAAGGCTTCACCAGGAAAGGGGTTGTAGGCCTTGAGGGGGGAGGGGGAATGTTTTGGGGGAAGACATCTCCAAGTGGGCTCTTTCCCTGTTCTTTGTTTAAAACACTTGGTGGTGGCAGCATACTGTTGAAGGACAAGGCAAAGTTTGGGGAAGTTTTTAACCTAAGCTGGTAAGAATATGCTTAGGGGGTCTTTCATGCAGGTCTCAAACACCTGTACCCTAGAGTTCAGAGTGGGGAAGGAACCTTGACAACTCCTCTCATGGTATTGCTCTGCTTCCTACCCCAATAAAGGAGAACTAAACTTAAAAATTTTGAACAAGGCATTTTAAGTAACACTTAACTTTCAAACACCTGAACAGCAAATGTAACTTTTCTTGTCTGCATAGTAAACATTGGCATTTTTATCTGTTTGAATAATCAGAGTGGTACTTTCCGTGCCTTCTTGGTTACAAAGATTTGAACTGCTTCCTGCTGAGGGTCCACAGTCTGGGCCAGCTTATGCTCTATTGAGTTGGTTGCAAGGCCAACCAGCCTCTCTTGTGTCATTGTGGAGCATAGATGTGTTTTTAACTTCTGCTTGGAGAAGCTGCATTCTCCACTGGCAACTGTTACAGGAAGCGTTAGAAGTATGCGCAGAGCAACAAAAGCATTTGGAAAGAGGGTGGTTATCTTATTTGTGCACATATATTCCAGAACAGCCTTTGGAGTTGATCCTGCCGAAATGAACTGAAAGCCCTTTCAAGATACATCACCTAAATCACTCGCATCAATATCGTGCATGTCATCATGTGTCACTGTCTCTAGTGCCCTGCATTGCTGGTGTAGGTCTTCTTCAGGTATAGTGAGGAGTTTTGGAATATCATACAACATCCCAAATATGCTGCTGTGTTCCTTGAGCGGCATGAAACGTTCAACTGACTATTGCACAGTCTAGCACCTGGTTAAAGAATTCAACTTTGAATTGTTGTTTGGGGTCTCTTCTGGGATTATCCCGTGCCTTGTAATCAAAATGTCGTCTTCTTCGGTGACTCTTGTATTCTTGAATGGGTGGGAAAATAGCTTCAGTGTGAAGTTCTTCTGCCAATTTCTGTGCACTCTTCAGAAGGTTTTGAAATCCCTCATCTGACCGGTAAGACTGTAGGTATGACTTTGCTTTGTCCAGTTGTTCCATTGCTCCAGATATGTCAAGGTCAACACCTTGGAGTCTCTTGCTTACAACATTTATTTCAAACAGTATGTCATGCCACAAAACTAAGCCACACAGATATTTGAAGTTATGTTTGTTTCTGGTGAATCCATTTCCCTCTGCCACTGTTCTCCCCCAAACAGTTCCTGTTATAGCATTATCCTCCATAATGGCAACTATGGCATCATTTATCTTCCCAATTTGGTACTTGATAGGCTTTATCACCTTCACTCAACTTTCCCATTGTGTGGCACTCAGTGGTTTCAGTGTCAGAGAAGATGGTCCCAGATGTTGCTTCAAAATTTGCCATTGATGAGTTGATGCAGAGAAAAATACATAGATGCTTTGAATTACATTAAAAAAATTCAGCAGCCTCACTAGAAGTTGATGCTGCATCACTGACCACCAAGTTCAATTAATGAAAACTGCATGAGACAAAAAAGCTCGAGGGTTTAATTCTTGGAGCCGTCTGCACTCTTCTGTTCTTTCCTCTCATGTTGGCACCATTATCGTAGCCCTGACCTCTTATGTCAGCTATCACAATTCCCGTATCCTCCAGCTTTTTAAGAAGCACATTTGCATACCAGCTCCTGTAGTATCATCAATGTCAATAAATTCTAGAAAATGCTCTGACAGTCACCATTGCAGGGACATTTTCCCTAGGTGGTTGTTGTTGTTACAAAACTCACCATTAAAGTCATTTGTTCTGTATGGCTGATGTCAGGTGTGCAGTCCAGAGTAACATCTTGCTGACTTCAGATCTGCCACAATCTTCTGTTTGACTTTTGTTGCCAGTAACTGTATGATCTCATTTTGAATGGTTTTTCCAAGGTAGTGGTGTGTGTACATTTCTTGGGTGGTGACTCTTCTTAGATGATCCTGGAGTACAGCATCAAACCCAGCCATCAGCTCCACAATTTTAAGGAAGTTTCCCTTGTTTGGCACATACAGCTGATCTAAAGTGCCACACAGTGCTAGGTTGGGTAGCAAGCATTCTCGCAATGGCAATGAGCCTTTTCAGAACATTTTGCCAGCGAAGAGACTCTGATGCAATCTTCTCTTGATGCGGATCATCCATGGTGGCCTTTAACTTTAGTCTCATCTCAAGCTCTTTCCACCTATGGAATGCTCTCTGGTGATTTGCTACCTTCTCATGGCATGCCAGGTTTCTAGCCAGATTTTTCTAGTCCTTTGTTCCTGTAGAACCCAATGTGGCTGGAACATTAGATTGGAAGATTTCAGAGTAGGAGCCTTGTTAGTCTGTGTCCGCAAAAAGAAAAAAGGAGGACTTGTGGCACCTTAGAGACTAACAAATTTATTTGAGCTGTAGCTCATGAAAGCTTATGCTCAAATAAATTTGTTAGTCTCTAAGGTGCCACAAGTCCTCCTTTTCTTTAGGCTGGAAGAGTTTGCAACAAAAACAGTTGCAGCATTCTGGGTTTTTGAGTACATAAGCCATGGCTTCTCCACTTTGTCACCATCGGGGATTTTACGCCAGTAATGTTGGATGGAAACTTCTATTTTCATTGTCTTTGGAGAACATGAAGTTTTTCACTTGCTGTGGCCCATGCAAAACAAGGAAGTCCCTCTGGCTACTGCTCACGTGGGTCCACAGTCCTGGATCATCTAGACTTAAGGAACGAAACTCAGCAGGAGCTGTTTCTTGCGCCTCCACCACACTGTTTTCTGTTCTTCAGGAGTGTGCATGGTTACATCCATTTGAGAGGGAGATATGGATGCTGCAGTACCTGCCAGGTCACCTGCACTCTGACTAACTGGAAAATCAGGCATCTCCTCACCACTCACATCCTCACTGGGGCTGGAAGGCTCACCGTGAACATTTGTATCTATACTAGAGACTAACCAATTTATTTGAGCATAAGCTTTTGTGAGCTACAGCTCACTTCATCAGATGCATACTGTGGAAAATGCAAAAGATGCTTTTGTACACACAAAGCATGAAAAAATGGGTGTTTACCACTACAAAAGGTTTTCTCTCCCCCCACCCCACTCTCCTGCTGGTAATAGTTTATGTAAAGTGATCACTCTCCTTACAATGTGTATGATAATCAAGGTGGGCCATTTCTGGAATTTATAGAGATAACCTTTTATAGTGATAATCACCCATTTTTTCATGGTTTGTGTGTATAAAAACATCTTCTGTATTTTCCACAGTATGCATCCGATGAAGTGAGCTGTAGCGCACAAAAGCTTATGCTCAAATAAATTGGTTAGTCTCTAAGGTGCCACAAGTACTCCTTTTCTTTTTGCGAATACAGACGAACACGGCTGTTACTCTGAAATTTGTATCTCAGGAGAGTTCCTTCCTGCTTAAAGAGAGCAAAGGAAGCTTTTCTATCTCTTTTTCTGAATGCTGCCCCAGAGGGGTGTTTTCTTCTTTCATTCATGACTGCTGTTCTGTGCCAGCTATAGTGGCTCTCAACACTCAATTGAAGGGGACAAATAAGCAGGCTGGTAGCAGGGTCTGAGTGCGGGAAGATATCAGCCTCTTAAGGGCCTAACTGGCTCCTAATACTTCAGTTGACTGCCTGTTCTCCTCAAGTGGGTTCAGGGAAGCAGCAGGAAACAGCAGGAAGCTCCCTGAGAAGCTGGTGTTAATCAGTCCAGGCTCCTGGGGGTGCTAATGAGGCTCCTCCTCCTCTCTCTCTCTCCCTGCAGCTCCTGCTGCTGCTTTCTGTTATTCCCTCTCACCTTTTCTCCTGCCTGCCTGTTATGTCTCTTGTGCCCTCCTTCCTCCAGCACAGCACTCCACCATCTCTGTGCATCTACAGCAGAGAGAATACACATGCACCTGCAGCAGCCAACAATTTTCTACACTCTGGGTCCTAGTGGCACCCCCCCCCCCAGAGTCTGGCACCTGAGGCAGCCGCCTCAGTTCCCCTCATTGTAAGGCCAGCCCTGAGCAGAGTAGAGCATTAAATCAACAGTCTGGGTTGCACAGGTCCTCTGATAGGGTGGAACAGCAAACTCACAGTCTCAATAGTCTAGCATTCTGACTCAGGTGAACAGTAGACAACTGCAAGTCTCTAGGATTAAGGTGGGGAGAAGCTGCCACCATGGTGTGGGGTTGACGGCGGGGGGGAGGCGGGAACCTGTGCCCATCTGCTCCACGAGGTCCCAGCCCATGATCCTAACAGTGGCAGGAGGGTTCCACCACTGGGTCAGCAGGGCTCCCACTGAAACACAGATGCGTTTTCTGGTCCCATGACTGGACTAGATTCTATTTCCCCTGGGCTATTTCCTACCTGGTCTCCCAGTACAGCAGTCCATAGGCCCTCTGGTTCTCTAGGGTCATATGGTGCTGAAGTCTACAATGACTCAGTCCCTTCCTAGGTGTTTACCTGGGGTTTGGTGTGACTGGCCTCTGTGAACTGGGGCTCCCATAACAGACACTGACAATATGCATCCATCCTCCTCAGTGGTCTGACCCAAATGAGCTGGGCTGCTTCCCTTTATACCCTGAGGGATGTGGCTTCCTCAGCCTGCAATGCACAGTTAACACCTGCAGGGCCAGTGTGGGCTAGATACACCCCATCACAGAGGGCTAATGGCCAGGCCACCTTTCCACACTCTGTGGTCTGAGGGGTTTCCAGCTGTAAAATTTAGGGCCTAAGGAGGAAAAAGGGCATGTGTTTAAATAATTGGATCTCTCTATGTTTTCTGTGAGTCCAGAGGAGAGCCAGCAGCTTCTTAGAACAGAGCAATGGCACCTTACATGAGGTTTCTGCAAGAAAGGAGTTGCCTGTGTACTGTTTGTTATCATCCCTGTTGAAGGAAATAGGATATGTGAAAATTTTGTAAATGAGCAAATTACACTAAGAAAATGCTTTTCTACATCACTGATTCCTTCTTCAAAAGGAAAACTGACCTTGTAGGCCTCAGATTCTGCTACTGCTCAGCAAAGGGGCAGAAATACATTTTGTATTACTATCTTATGCTTCTGTATCTGTATTATGCTTTGGACAAAGCTCAATTAGATCTCTGAAGAATAAAACAATTAAATTGAAACATTTTCTCATAGGTTTTTAACTTAGTGTACAAAATTTACCCATGTAACTCTTATGGAGTGATTAGGGCGACTAGCTAGCAAGGGTGAAAAATCAGGATGGGGTGGGTGATAATTGGCACCTATATAAGACAAAGCCCCAAATATCGGGACTGTCCCTATAAAATCAGGACATCTGATCACCGTATGAGTGATGCTTGTAAATCTATCTGTGCAAATAAAACACATGGATGAAGTGAGTATTCTGAAGGGTCTTTTAGAGCAGTGATTCTCAAACTTTTGTACCGGTGACCCCTTTCACATAGCAAACCTCTGTGTGTGGCCCCCCCCTATAAATTAAAACACTTTAAAATATATTTAACACCATTATAAATACTGGAGGCAAAGCGGGGCTTGGGGTGGAGGCTGACAACTTGTGATCCCCCCATAATAACCTCATGACCTCCTGAGATGTCCTGACCCGCAGTTTGAGAACCCCTGTTTTAGAGTTTTGATAAGGCCTTTTATAATTTGTTCACAAGTATTGACTCCAGGCAGAATCTTGGCCAGAATGAATTTAACATGGAGATTAAT
Organism: Lepidochelys kempii; assembly: GCF_965140285.1. Classification (NCBI taxonomy): domain Eukaryota; kingdom Metazoa; phylum Chordata; order Testudines; family Cheloniidae; genus Lepidochelys; species Lepidochelys kempii. The sequence continues at coordinate 45,294,018 of NC_136385.1, read as the reverse complement.
ACTTCATACATATTTCCTCAAAATGTAATTTGGCCATTTGTTAGTGTTATGAATATGTGCGAAAGGGAATCAGTGGTAGAATAGTCACACTGGACATTTTTTTTGTAACTGTAAATAGCAAATTTAGCAGCAGCAACTTTTTTCATATGTGTCCATACAAACTTTACATATAGTTTGTCTATATACTTGTCTTTATATGAATAGTTCTTATGATACAAAGTACAGTGAAACTTGAATTATGCAAGCCAGGGAATGAACAAAAATGAATTCCCAAACAGAGCTGTTCTTTAACTAAAGGTCAGAAAAAAATGTATTTGAAAACCTCATAGGGTAATTTAAAGTAGTCATTGTATATGGGGGGATGCCAGCAAGAGGGGATCCTTGGTGCAGATTTCTCCATATAGTTTAAAAGACAATTTGAGCAAATATAATACAGTGGACGGGGAGGGAGAAAATAGTTTAGTCTTCATTTATAAGCTGGAGTTTTAGCTTTGAAATTCCAGTTTTTTATGGACTTAAGTCAGAACTGATTGCTTACACAAGTTCTATATCTTGGGGTCAGGAGCAGAGGGGAGGAAGGATTTCTATATAAATGATGGTTTATTTTTTCAAGAGCTAAACATTTTCTGATGTCAGATGTGACACAATTACTGGACTCACTGTTCATGAGCCTATAGAACCTGCAAAGCTTTCAGTTCTTGTGAGACTATCCTTTCAGAATAGTGATCCCAGTCTTTTGTACTTCTGTGTCACCTAGCAATATCACGAGAGAGAGAGAGAGAGAGACTGTTGACATCAAATAAGCCAAAGCAGTTTTGGAATTTATGCTCTAGTACATCAGCTTCAAAGGGAGTTTACAGGCAATGAGGAAGAAAATTGTTCCTTCTTAGGCAAGTTGGAAATACTGTTGCAGCTTTAAGATATCTGTGGTAAATATTTTTATTCATGCAGCTTATCCATATCTTTTAAAATTCCTAGAGGCTTAAAGTCAGATAATTGGGGTTTCCACTTTTAAAACACAATGGATTGATAAGAATAGCACTTGTTGCAGAGGACTAGTGTTTGCTACCTACTATAACCACATACAAATTATTTTTTCTTTTCCAAACACTAAACACATATTTTTGGCTCTGTTTCTATGAATCTATCTTTATCTAGGTGATTTTATGGCTCTTGTCATTGTAGTATCTGAGTGCTGAGATGAAAATGGAAACTCTTAAATCCCTTGTCTTTTAACATGGATAAAGCCAATTACTCCTAAATGCATTTTGACGTTTAAATCTACAACCAGCATGGTTACAAACCAAATGATTCCTCTTCCATTATGTGAACAAATGAGAGCCTGAACTTGTTTCTCTTGGCTGGGAGCGGGGTGCAAGTCGGGAGTGCTGGAGTGTTCCTCTCTGCCTCCACTCCCACAGTGGCTCTCCCTGGATGTCTTGGAGAGTTTGCACTTCAGGGTTAGTTGAGGGATAAAGATGGGATTGGGACAGGACTCCACCAAATTGTCTCTATCTCCCACTAACGCTGTATGGGAAGATCAGCATCAGTTAATACTGTCTGGGTTAGCATTTGCTTGTGTGAGTCTCCCCCCTGTACTGACATGTGCCCCTCCTCCTCCACACTCCAGAGGAGTACCTCCTGGGAGCAGGGAACCTCTGGCAGTCTAGTTCTTTCAGAGCTGTACTGTCAATGGCCATAGAGGAGGAGACATGGGCCCTCTGAAGTGTTCTGCTGTTGGAAAAATTAGTAGAGAAGCCTGTAGATACAAGCTCATAAAGTTTCCAGATCCCCCCTACAGGTTATTCCCACATGATCAATCTATGGAAGTTACACCCATGTAACTGGGGGCCCAATGCAAAGCCCACTAAAGACAATGGGAGTCTCTCCTTTGACTTCAATGGGCTTTAGATCAGGTCACTTATGTTTAATTCTTATACTGTGTTCATTGCCATAGTATCAAAGCATAGGGCCCCAATAAGCACAAGCTGTGCTCATGTACAGCTGGAGGTTGTCTTTGCAGGGTTTTGGCTAGTCTGACTGCTTGTACCAATGTTCTGTCCACACCAGAGCAACAAACCAAGCCAGTAAAAATGAAATAAAACATGCCAATGGTGTTTTTAATTCAGGTAAAGCTTTCATGATTTGCTTCTTTGGGGTGGATAGGTCTGAGGAGTGCTCAGGTTACAGAGAAGGTCCAGAGACTCATTTTTTACCCTTGATTTGTATAGTCCGTTAGTAAAACAAAACTGCAGCAGCTGGATGATGTTTCTATGACAAACCAAAGTGCTGGGAATGCAAACGTAAGCTTAGTTTTGAGTTGAATTGTTTTTTTCTAGCATCACCTATGAATAATTCTGTCCCTCAGTCTGCAAGAATGAATTCTATAAAGTTTGATTTGGAGAAGCACCCAAAAGTCCCAGTGCTAATCCATACCTTTTTCCTCTGAAGCTCTTGCAAAGTCAGGTTGTTTCATGGTACTTTCTCATTAAGGACTTGCTGGAAATACCATTACAGCAACCCCTTTTGCCATATTATGATACTTCCATCTCTGGCTAACAAGCGAGGTATTAGTCTGAAAAAACAAACAATAAGATGAACTCTTTTTAATCTCAAAAATGGTTTGTGGTTTGGGTGAGGGTTTGATTCAGTTTTTATTTCATCCAAACCAGTGCATTCCTTTCTAACTCAATAGTCCTGACAGAATGAGTCTTTATTGGCTAATTTGCATCCTGGTGAGAAATTAATTGGAAGAGGTAGGCAGTGGAAGCAATGTACTGCACATACCTGGGACTGCATGACATAAATGTCACGGCCTTCTCATTTCTTGTTAATATTGCATTTATGTCCAGTTCAAAACCTCCTTTTGCCATGGTTCTCTGGCTGAATAATTTAAAATCCCTTTAGTTTGACTCCAAGATTCCAAGTTATGTAAATTGTTTGTCTCTTACAAGAAAAAAGAAAAAATTGGATAATCGTTGCCAAACTGCATTTCATCTCTGCAGACTCATTATAATCAGCCGCTCAAGACTGGCTTTTCTAGTCTATCAACTGGATTATTTACACCTTCAAATTTCTAAAGTGTAACTATAGGTACCAATCCTGTTCCCTGGTTACCTAGCCCATAAATTAAAACAACAAAATAAGCCTATAAATATATTCACCTTAGTCCAACCCCCTCCTCAACAGCCTTTGGAAAGGGGGAGGGGAGGGAAATGTGAACTGCAGCTTGCCTGAAGAGTTAATAAATCTCAGCTCTGGAAGACAAAGGTTGAGAAGCAAGTTCCAAAATCAAGGACATCTTGCAAAGAACGTACTGTCAGCAGCAGAATCAGGGCATAGCAGTAAGAGCTCTCTCTTACCATTATTCCATACACTGTAACCATTTCAATATTTGTTATGGCTTTTGTTAGCTTTATTTTTAAGAAAACACTAAAGGGTTATGTGCATGCATGTGTGTTTAATATAAATGATAATCTGCAGAAGTACAATTTACTAGGTTCTGTGAAGGCATTATTGGCACTGATCTCTTGGGAAAGTTGCAACACTGGAATTTAAAAAGAATTTTTTTGTAACTTATTTGAAAGTTTTCCATTCATCATGATGATTTATTGATCATTCTATGACTATGGTTTAATTAAGCATACAAAGGCTTGGCAGTTATAGCAGAGGCATATCCTTTTAGAAAGGCTAACAATATGTTAACCCAAGGAAATTCCAATCTGAGATAGAACTCTACAGGGTCATATATAAGTTCAATGTAATGGATATGAATATACATGGTACCATTTCCAAAAAACAGGTACATGACCAGCCTATAAACATTGAATGTATGTCTCATTTGTTCAGTTATTTATTAACTGATTTATGAAAAAAATCCCACCACCCTACTTCAATTTTAACCATTTTTCATAGTTGAATAAAATCAGCTATGCCAGATTCATGGATGTTCATGTTCCTAGCATTCATGGTCTAGAATTAAATGGAAATACATAATTCTGAAAAGAATCTTCAAGTTTTGTGGAAAATGACATCTTGACATGCCACCCCTGGTTATGAAGAAGAGCTCTGTATCAGCTCGAAAGCTTGTCTCTTCCATCAACAGGAGTTGGCCCAATAAAATATATTGCATCACTCACCTTGTCTCAGCTATGAAACAGGTGGCTATCTGCTCTCTAAATGAAGTGTTATTGCTAAAATAAACCGTGTTTTAAAGCAAGGAACACAAATCTTCATAGTAAAACTCAAGTTTGTTTTACAAGTAAGGAAAAGTGACATGGTCCCCAACCCTTCCCACACCCAAGTTTTTTTTATATATATATTGAAAATATCTTAAAAGAATACAAAATGTTATACTTAAACATATATTAAGTAGTACACTTAAATATAGCTTAATTATATTTACAGTATGATGCAGATACTTTTAAGTTTTAATGCCAACTTCAATGTTTCCCAAAAAACATAACATTATATAAATATACAATAAATATTTGTTACACGTGGTGAATAATAGAGAACTGGTCCACAGACATTAACTTACATTTGCACGAAAGTCTTTACTTTAACAAAGCAATAGGCCTGCTGACATGAATGAAATACCTTTGCCACAAACAGACCACAGCAAGACTTCAATTGAGTGACTTTTTAAGAAATATCTCATTTCAACTAAAACTGCCAAGCCTGGGATCATGTATGTATTAGGCCCCGCATGTGACAGTCATGGAACCATATTGTAATTAATTGCCTAGTTCATTGATTGTAATTGTAAATACCAACACCTTAGGGAATAATTTGTAACACATTAATATACTTGCATAGAAGATTCATTTGCTATTCCTGTCCCAAAAGAATGAATCTATGGATTTTTTTAAAATGTACAATTATTAAAGAAAATAGAAGTCAGATTCTTCAGCCTTTACTCACTTTGTTTAATAAGCTACTCCATAAGTAGACCCATTAAATCCAATTACTCAAGAGTAAGAGTGGCAGAATTTGGACATAGATCAATGTACAATATTCTTAACAATTTACATCTGGCCTAATAATGGCTGAGAGTTTTGTTTGAGTAAAGACATATCTATAGATAATTTTGCAAGTTCACTATCTTTGTTCTTTCTAGTATAAATTATATTTAAAGAAACAATCACTTCTCTCATAGAAGCTTATTAAAGTCAATTTGAAATTATTTTAATCTTATGTCCAAATTAGATTCCTGTCATGTTCTATCTGTCCTTCCACTGCCAAGTTAAGAAATAGGTAATACACCTATACACTGCTTAATTTCACCCCTTCCTGTTTTCTACATGGCTGCCTTTTTTAATTTTTGTGGTTTGAAAAATATGAGACAATAAAACCATTGTCACATCTAAAGTTAGACCTCAGTAGAGTCAGTTGCCCTTCCTGGCTGAAATTCCAGCTTCATTAAAGTCAACGGCAAAACTTTCATTGACTTCAGTGGGGACAGGATTTCACCCCTTCTGTCTACAGAAAGAGTATGGAAAGACATACACAAAACTGATGGTGGACCAAATGATTTGAACAAAATCAAATCCTCTCCCAACCAATCCTTCAGTTTGTATAAAGCAAACTCAAACTGGAGCTCTGCCTCTGAGATCTTCAGGTAAATACTTTAGTTCTAGTTTCCATCTAGGAGCAGCATGCCTGAAATCTCTTCATAAAGCCTGAAGTTTGCAGCTTCAAGAGGTTCAGATAAATGTCTCTCTTTATCCCTGTGGATTTCCACAGTTGCAGCAGCACACTCTTGCTAGCAGTCCCTAAGCTTAAACATATTGAGGATGGAGAAAGAAGTTGTCATTGAGCAGGTGGGGAAGCTAAATTCTGGTAGTCATTTATTCTGCTGAACTGACAGATCCAGAGTCTGTTTACTTTTAGTAGAAGGACCATTTATTTCGTCAATCCTTAGCTGACAAGGATGATTGGGTTAATTTATGGGATAATGTCTACTTGTATATTGATCAAATAGGTGGGTTACATGGTGCTGAACATATGTCCAGGCATAATTTGTGAGAAGGGAATACATTTTACAATAAGCCTGATCACAGGCGATTTAAAATAGAGATGCAAAATAGGGCACATAGTTTGCGAATATTAAATTCTGGATGAAGTATAGCAAATTGTAAGTGTCCTTGTTTTACCTATTTTTTCTCTTATCTCTTTTCTCACACCTACCTGAATTGCCTACAAAGCTGAACTATTGGGCTAATGGACTCACTAACTACCAGTTACTTGAGTAGAGGGTGAGCTACTTTCTCTCACTCTAGACTGTGTGTTTCCCCCACTGTATTCACTGCAATTGCTGTACTTAGTCCTTACCTACATTTATCCTTTGTTCAAACATCTTTGCTCTGGTTTCTAACTCAAAAATATGGATTTCATGCTATTCGACTTCTAGGACATTGCTTGATTTGGTGTGAGCTATCACTAATGGTGACGATCACACCTACCTTTTTTTTTTTTTTTTTACAGTCTTATTTATTCATGATGCTATTCGTTTAATGGATTAAATCTGCCATGTACTGCACCTTAAGATATAGAACCTCTTGAACGTATTCAAATATATTCAGTACTTAAAGTTAGAGGTAGAACCCTCTTTCTACTTCATTCCAGAGCCACCCCTCCTGATCCTTCAGGCGTGAATTCTCTCAATTTCTCAAGTGCTATATTTCCCAGAAACTCAAGGGATGGAGCATATTAGATGTTTCCTTTGTCATCAGTGGAGAATTAGGCTATAGTACAGACATCAGTATGCTGGGCAGGGGCATTGCTCTGCCGCTGAATACATGGTGCCAAATTCATTGCAGATTTACACTCATGCAGCCCCACTCAACCCAATCTGTTGTAACTCGTAACTGAATTTGGCCCACACTGTCCCACCCTGTAGCCGCTCTGATCTATGTTTACTGTACTCTGTTCAGACCACATTATCGTGAAATTTTATTGTGCTTCAACAAAACGTTTGATCCAAGCACAAAAAGGCTTTTATTCCATTTTAAGTAATTGCTTTCAACACTCTATACGATATTTTCAGTATGACAAGCTTTAGTCATACGGTGAGGAGTGAAATATTTTAGAGATGGCAATCAATTTCCTGCCCAAGACAGGAAGGGGCCGGGGGGGGAGGGGGAAGGGAGAAACTCCAAACAACTCCTCCCTCAAGCCCCTCCTCCCCACACAAACCAATGTGATATAAGCAAATGCAGTTTTTTCACAGTGTAGCCATAAAAAAAAAAAAAAGCCTGGAGCCAGACAGTTACACAAGTGCTGTCCTTAAGCCCGCAGCTCAGCAATGTGAAGCGGAACATCAGGATTCTTTTTCAGTTGCCTCTTTTTTTTAATTTATTTATTTATTTATTTAGTCAGTAGCCTGATTCAATATTGCAAACACCTTCACAACATCCAAAAAACAAACAAACAAAAAAAAACAAAACAAAAAAACAAAAACAAATTGTTTCATCCAGAACATGTATCTAACGATTTTTTTTTCCCTTTTCCAACCTCATGGGAATTTAAAAGTAAAAAAATAAAACAGTAAAACTATGACAACAGCACCTTGACATTGTTTTAATTCCAACGCTATCAGAAGGTAAAAGCAGTAAACGGATATAATACTAACAGGAATAAAGATACTTACTGTCTAAAATGTAAACGGAATGTTTTGGTTCAAATTTTTTTTTCTGAAAGAGGACAGTTTATCATCAATTCACAATTGAAGCAGCATGCAATTTTATTATTTTTTTAAACTTTTTACGTTTTCAATTCTTGGCAACGGCAACAAACCACAATGTTATCGAGGAATGTAATGCAGAGACTTATTTGTTTTAGTTGTGCGCAAATGACGTTTGTTCCCCTTCAGGTCATGGATATGTTCAATAAATAGATTGTGGAACCACTGTACTGTATAAACTTCAGTTATACATGCAGTCCATAAAATTATTATTTTACTGAATAATTTACCCTGTTATGTATATATACAAATAGATAATTTTGTCTCAATATAATCTATACAACACGAATCCACTATCTTCCCCTTTTAATGGTCAATGTACATACACAGGAAGTGTCTATTCTTATAAACCGCCAGCCAACTCTCTTTTTGTTATCCATGGTGAGAGCTCGCACATAAGACTGGGTAGTTCGGCACTGGGAATTCCAATGCCTCTTGTCTATGCCCCTGCAACCCTCTTTTGTGTAACCTTTGGGATTGCATTTGGTCTCATAGAAGTATTGCTTCAGTTGGCCTTTGGGTACTGGGACTTTTTCCAGGACCGTAACCGTTGCACCAGACATGTCCACTGCAGTCTTTTTCTCTGCTGCTGTTACCCACTCACTAGTACTGTCACACACGCTCAGCTCCCCACGGCGAGCAGGGTCAGAGTGGCGCCGGACCCTCATGGACATATTTGCTGCATCCAAGTAATTTTTGTACTCCTCAAGCAGAAAGAGCAATGGGGGCTCCAAAGGCACTTGACTGCTTAGCATAACCCGAGACGTGTACAAGTCAGCATCCTTGTTTTCCTCACTGGGCTGGATGTCCTGCTCCTCATCTAGAAGCTCCTCTATGACATGTTCAAAAGTGCCTGCCAATGATGTCAGTCCTCTTGAACCAGTGTTGGGCCCACTTAGGCTCTCCAGAGTCCCATGGGTCCGAAGACCTGGGTAAGCCAAGCTGCCTAGTCCTCTGACACTTGCTTCTTTCATAGGGGCAGCTTTCATGCAACTGAAGTATGAAATAACCATAGTAAGGAAAAGGATGGTCATCACTCTTCTTACTTGGTGGAACTGTTAAGGACAAGACAAAAAACAGAGATTTAAAATTTCATAGGGGCCAAAAAAAAAAAAATCCATATCCATTTAGTTGACCTGAGAGGAGAAAAGTTTACTTATGTAACAGCTGTTATGAACATCAGCAGCACAAAGGTGTAGATTAATATCAATGGTGCATTATTGTTTCCATTTTATGAAAAGACACTCAACATTTGTCCCTTGATTTATATCTTCAGCTAACACATAAGCCAATGAATAGGCAATCCTGCCCAAGGTCCTTCATTAGTAAATGTCACACTTCAGATACTATATAGGCCTAAGATTTAATGACCTTCCATTTGTGGTGCAAGTGTAACAGTAGATTAGAAATGGCACTAAACATCCACAGTACAATGGTAATAATTTGAAGAGTTTCAGAGATTGTCTGTTACAAAAAGAACAGGAGGATTTGTGGCACCTTAGAGACTAACCAATTTATTTGAGCATAAGCTTTCGTGGGCTACAGCTCACTTCATCGGATGCATTCATTCATCATGAAGTGAGCTGTAGCTCACGAAAACTCATGCTCAAATAAATTGGTTAGTCTCTAAGGTGCCACAAGTCCTCCTTTTATTTTTGCGGATACAGACTAACACGGCCGCTACTCTGAAACCTGTCTGTTACAAGTACACAGCTATGTATTTTAACCCTGATGTAGAAGTTGAGATGTAAAGTAAGGCTACCTTCTCTTGGCTATTAAAACAAATTTGAGGTTGTGTAGGTCACAACATGAACATTCTGGGCAAAAAGTAATTAGCTATGCATTTAGTCCTTATCCATACTGCAGCTTGAACTATGCTAGCAACAGCCATACTAAATAAAAGCTGCTCTGTCAGAACCCTCTCCAGCAACTGTTTTCCTGTGTGGTTGTTGCTCATGTGGGTCAAACAAGATTTCCATTCTGAGTGCGCGCACAGGTATTTTATTCCGAGGAGTGTTGTGGCCCAAACCGTGTCACAGCCTGCCTGCCTGAGGTTGTCTATAGCATATGTGGACACAACCACCATAACCTGTAACTATGGTTTGAAAAATACCTTCATTCACCAATAGAAACTATACAATTACTGAGTGTTGGCAAGCCTACCTCTTGCCTAAAAGCAGGTGTGTACAGAAATTGACTATGCAACCAGACAAACCATCACAGAGTTAATACTATAATAAACACTTAAAATACAGCCTAAGTAAATACATTGTTTGTATCACACACACACACACTTCAACACACGTTATATTGAAAGGACAATAATAAAACCGCTGTACGGTAACTTAGAAGGGCCAAATTCTACCGTCTTTATTCAGGCAAGCTTGCTGTTGAACGCAGCATTGATTTCAACAGTTTTGCCTGAGTAAGAATGGCAACATTTGGCTCCAGTGCTTGAGCACAGCGGAGCTAGCATGAACCAGCCATTAGGGCCCTGCCACCCCCCACCCCCAGGAGTTTTAAATATCATGACTGTCTGGTTTGCCTTCTGTGTCTCACACTTGGCCCACAGTCTGTGGTGTGAGATGGGCAAGGTGAGAGAAATGCTTGCCATGTGTGATAAGGCAAACAGCATGCAGTATGGAAGAGGAAGTGTGAGGGAGTGGTTTATTTATTATCAAACCCCACAACACACACCCAGTAGAATTAACAAAATTTGTTCCTATCAGCACCTCAGAGAGTCTGCTTGCATGTCTATCCACCTCCCCTTTGTTTTGTCTTTTCAGATTATAAGCGCTTCCAGGCAGGAATTGTCTCTTGCTATGTATGTCTGTACAGTGCACATTTTAGATGCTACATTGCACATTTTAGGTGCTCCTTTAATAAGAAATCCATACAATCCTTGAAACCCCTTAGCGACAAAGAGAGCTGTGTTTGCTGATCTGAATGTGCTGCTACAACATCTTCTAAGTCCACTTGTTACTTTTGCCCCCTTCTGATCCCTGCTCAAGCCAGTTCACTAGTAAGCAATGGCATTGTTCACATTTTTGAAGCAGCAGCTAATGTTCATTTCAGTGCTTTTGAAGTTCATTCGGAAGTACCTCATACTTGGCATGCACACTGGAGTAAATGCTATATTTGTCTGGCAACAGGGTGCTCTGCAGAAGTCTTACTTCATCTCCTACAAATAGTCTGTGGGAAACCAGTACTCCCAAATTCGCAAGTAGAAAAGACCAAACTCACATGCTAGAGGGACACTGCCCAGGTTTTAAGGCCCAACATTCACTTAGTGAAGGGTTATTTCTTTCAAGAGGAATTTACTTGAGGATCTCCCCAGCTCAACTCACCCCTTATGTCCAAGTCATCCTTCCTGTTTAAGTGTGTCACTGTGGCACAGACACATTGAAATTAAACAAACCTGATGCCTGTGATTCACAGGAACATAGTATTTGCTCTAATGATGAGGAACAACCATATTTTGTACATGAATGGTGTTTTTCATCCTTTGGATCTCAAAGCATCTTACAGACTGGGTATCATTATTAATATAAACATAGATTTATCTTACTGACAGACAGGGCACCTATGGCACTGAGAGATTATGCTCCCATTGGTTCAGCTGCACCCAAGAACTGAGCCACTGAAAAAATCTGTAAACATTTTGAAAATTCTCCCCTCAGTGATTTGCCCAAGATCACACAACAAGTTAGCAGCAGAGCTAGGAACAGACCAAGATCTTATGGCTTCCATTCAAGTACTCATTACTGTTGTTATTATTTATATTACAATAGTGCCCAGAGGCCCCAGCCAGTATCAAAGCTCCATTGTACAGGGAGCTGTACAAGAATAAAATAAAAGACAGTCCCTATGCCAAAAACCTTACAGTCTAAATAAGGATTAGACATGCCAGGTGGATGTAAAACACAACAGGGTGGGGAGGGGAGAGACAAAGGTAAGTGCAATAAGGACACACATATGAGCTAGGTGTACAGTTTGGGGGCCTCAAAGTTTGTTTTAAAATTAGGCAAGTAAATGAGTGACAGAATGAATCACTAACAGACTACCTACCTAGGCAGTTTACAGCGGGCATCATGATAGCAATGGGGTTTAAGAAGGGATTTGAAGGAGAAGAGACTAGTGGCTCTGCAAAATGATTTAAGACATACATTTCACCAGTAGTGGCTTAGCCGTTTTGCTGGCCAAGGTGGAAAATGTTTTTGGCACCTCCCCTCCCCATGAGTGACTGAGAGGCGGGGGGAAAGCCAGCCAAAACTGAGTGGCACAGCAGTTCAGCACCTCTGGAAGTTGGCATCCAGATGATTGCCCTACACCCCCCTAATCCTCCCCCAGAGTCAGCCATAAGAGATCTTGTGAAAAAGAGGCATGACAGTGCTTGTGGGAGACAAAAAAAAAAAAGAAAAGAAAAGTTCAATCTATTAGTCCACAGATATCCTCTGCCAGCTGGCCATTGGTCCATCCAGTCTGTCACTGCTCAATACCTACTGCTTCAGTCAGTTACCACCCACAATGCACCTAACCAGTTCTTCCCTACATCATGGTAGAAAAGAATCCACCCTAATCCTGATCAATTTACACATGACATAGATTTATCTTTATCGTGCATAAGTAATCTGGAGGGATGGGGGCTGAAGTCCAATTAGGCTTTCAATCCTATTAACAATCCTCTCAGCCATCTCCTACATTGCCAGATTTGCATGATGATAGCGCACATGTGGATTTGTTGATACAAGAGGTCACCATACCATGGCTTTTTTTCCTTTTAGCAATTTAGCCTGGCAGCAAACAGAAAAACTATATCTGGAATCCACCCTTAAGGCACCATAAACACACATTTCTGATAAGTGAATCTTGGGACCCTAAAATGTCAACAGTCTCCCCTTTAAACGAGTTATGGGTCAAGTACCAATGGATATGTAACATCTCAAAGGATGGGTCTGTCTGTATTTCTTTATAGAGAAAAGAGACTGTTAGTAACTTGTGCATTGGGCACAATCATCATCCCTGGCAAAGAATGATGTCCAAATGTGCTAATGTGGAGGGAAATCCTTTTAACACATACAAAACCTTATCATTTCATAGGCAACAGTGTGCTCATAGTGGAAGCACAGATGCAGTCACAGGAAGTCTGCTAATCTTGTAATGATGAAGTCACAATGGAATGAGAGTGTTAAATCTCAGTGCTCAGATAAAATTCTTTCAGCCACTTTCAAAAGCTGGAGACTTTTTCTTTGTTACTTTAAAAGTATTACCCCAGGCACTGAAAATGTACTGATGAATGCAAGGTTCATATCTCACTTAAGGAATTGGTACCAGATCCTTAATATTGTAATATCCATATCAAAAGGGTCTCTGGAAACAGTTATTACAGTTTGAATGTGAGTTTTCAGTTCTTTCCCTTCTGCTCCCAGATCAATAGAGTTATTGCCTGTTCCATTACAGTACATGTCTTGTAAATCCAAATACCAGTACAGATTATGTATGCACTCCTGTTTGCTGCTTAGCTACTATGCTGTATGAGCCAGAGGAGGGAAAAAGAGAAGAGAGCTGTATTTGCCTATCTTCCAATCTGCTTTTCTAACAGCATTTCTAAATATCCTTTACTATTGTATCCGTGCAGGCGGGTGAGGGTGGGGAAGGGATTCATCCATCCAGAATCAGTGCAGTACTTTCCTTTTCCATGTGGAAAGACAACCTCAATGAAACCTTGCACGGAGGTGCCTCAGCAATTCTAGGAATCTGTGCACAGGGCTGGGCTATAACAATTGTCCCTTCCCCACACAGGCAAAAAGTGACAAATATACCTAGAAGTTAATGCAGCATGCATGCCCTTTCACTTTCCCAGGAGGGCCCCAGGGCACAGAGCCAAAAGGTGTGAAATGGGACCACTAAGCCAGTACAGATGCACACGGCTCCTCTGTGGATCGTCCTTTTTCTGTAGCAGATCCATGGGGATCTCTGGGGTATTCCAGGCTTTGGGGACAGAATCTCTGCCTTTTTTGCTAGGGAGAGTGTGGTGGCCAACTTTCTGCAGTAACTCAGTTTTCCTCCCTGCCAGAGCTTTCCTGCCACTGCTTTTTCTTTTGGTCAACCAGGGCAAGATCTCCCACTTCAACTCAAAACACAGACCAGGGCCTGATCCTGCATGTTCTTTATGGGTGCTGTTACTTCTTTCCATCAGTTATGCTCTGAGATGATGTGTTTGGCTTTAACACAAGTTTGACACAATACACTTTTTAATATTAGTTTGTATTGTGATAGCAACTAGAAGCCCTGACTGAGAACAAAGCCCCATTATGCTAGGCACTCTACGTGCACATTGTAGGGGATGGTCCCTGGCCCAAAGAGTTTACAGTATACATAGCCTAGATAAAGGAAGAACCATTTTGGCAGAAGGGGAACTGGGGCACATAGAAATTAAGAGAATTCTCCAAGATCACACAGGAAGCCTGTGGCAGAGCTAAGGAACTGAAATGAGGTCTCCTGAGTCTCAGCCCAGTGTTTTGACCACAGAAACATCCTTCTTCCCTAATACAGCATGTCAGAGCAAAAACAACAAAAAGTGAGGTCATACACCACATGGGCCTGAGCTCAGATAAACCTGTCCTGGTTTGCACTGGTGTAATGCCACTGAAGTCAATGGAATTACATTGGTGTAAGTGAGGTCTGAAGTAGGCCATGTAACTGTAACAATCGGAAGGCAACCGGTTACATGCGGGCCTTGCCAATTATCCAGGACTAGTTTACATCTGAAGTTAATTACATATCTGCATAATCCCTCCAATAAAACAAATACTTTCATTTAATGAGACTTCATTGAAATATAAAATAGTATAATTATATAGATACGTAATTTAAGCAGATTCTAAAAAGATTAACAGGTCCTATTTCCAACAGAGAGACCTAGTCAATAGCTGTGCATAAGTACATTTCTCCACTGGATCTTGACACTAAAGCCACATGGTTTTGAAAGTTAAAATAAAGGAAACAAATTAGGCAGTGAATTGTACATGAGGCCTTTAAATTCATCAGAATGGAACCCCAGGTGGGAGATAAAAGTAGCAGCAAGAAACTATTCAATTTCTGTCTTGCCATTTTCTAAGATATTTTTTTAAGTTCAATTTGCTAAATTTTATTGAAGGGCACAGACATGAGTTCCTGCTCTATGTATCATTACAGAAGCGTGTGAACAGATACCAAAATGAAATGCATGTCAGCACATGATTTGCAAAGACTAAATGTACTGAGAACAAACAAGATTAACTTTTAACGCATGCATAACTGGATGTTTGATGCATGTAGGTTATCCTTAGGGGTATTTATACATCCAACTTTATAATTATTTTTAATTACTGAAATCAAAGGAAAAAACCACATGCACAAGTCACAATCTAAGGAATTAGCGTGTTCGTAAATTGTTGCATGATGTGAGGGAAGAATTATTCCCTATTCATGCTGGTGCTTATTGCTTCCTCAGGTAATAATACCAACCAGCTATGTTGCCAGAGATGGCAGCGATGGAACTACACAAGCTAGGTGCTATTTGGAAGTAAAGCTGCAAGAAGGTCTGAGTTTGTTGCAAACCACATCTTGCGAAAATGAGATATTCTTATTGTCTCACAAGAGTGTATGACAGCTGCTATACAACAATAATACATTGTATAGCCGTGATAGCCAACCTGTGGCTCTGGGGAAGTATATCTCTATTCAGGGTACCATATGGGGTTTTTGAGGAGTCCCCAAGTTTGACCAGAGCTCTTGCACCCAAGAAAGAGGGGAAATGCCAAGAGCAATCAGGGGAGAGGAAAGGAAAGAGGTAAACTGAGTCTCAGAAAGCCACAAAACAATTGTGCCATGCTGTCCTGACATTACATTGAAATATTAGCTTGGTGGTGCTGCTGGTAGCACTTGTCCTATAAATTCCTGGGACTGGGAAAGCTATGGGGCAAGGATGGTGGTGGGGAGATGGTTCCCCCAAATTACAGGGAGGCATGCCCAGCTGTTCCAATGGTACAAAACAGACTCCTCCCTCCACCCCATACCCAAGGTCGTCTTAACCCCCAAAAATACTTGAGGCAGGAGCTCCTGGTAGCACCTCCATCAGGCTGACATCTGAGAGGCTCACTGTCCCCACTTCGAGAGGTGGAGACAATGCAGAAAGTGGCAGCACAGGTAGGTGAGGAAATGGCAGGACAGCCTTCCAAGCCTAGCGGCTCAGTGATGTCACAACTCTTGTTCACCTTCATTTCAGCAGAGCGGTGATATCCTTTGGGTGGGGTGCGGGTGTGTGTGTGCATGAACATTCTGTTCGCTAGCTGGGAATGGGTGAGAGAGGATGGATCACTGGATGATTACCTGTTTTGTTCATTCCCTCTGGGGCACCTGGCATTGGCTACTGTCGGAAGACAGGATACTGGGCTAGATGCACCTTTGGTCTGACCCAGTCTGGCCTTTTTAACGTTCTTCTTATTTTTAATACTTCTACAATGGAAAATGGTTGTTTAGCTCACCACACACACAGCCTTCCAGATGTTTGTATGACACTGAGCACCTTGAAGACCTGGTCTGGATTGGGTAGGGCGACCATATATCCAGTGTTGGCCGGGACAGTCTCTTTTTTAAGCCCTGTACCGGCTGTCCTGACTTTTTCTTCTTTTTTAAAAGGTAGCATTTGTCCCGTTTGCTCTGGCTGACTTGATCTGCTGGCAGGAGCAAACAGGACCAATGCCTACTTTTGTCCAAAAAGTGGGGTGCAGTGTGGAGGAACTGGGGAGGGGGGGTGGTGGCAAGTGGAGATGCCAACCCCCTGCAGCAGGGGAGGCAGAGTTGGGGAAGTGTTCCAGCATGGCAGAAGGGTTCCAGCAACAGGCTGACAGACTCCTGAGGGGTCCCCCTCACAGGATTCTAGCCACGGGCCAACAGCCTCAAGGGGCTGGGAGGGGAGAGTTCCAGCCACGGGCAACAGTCTCGTGCAGGAGGGATGGGGGGGGCCTCAGACGAGCAGCTGGGAGTATCCAGTTTTCTCTTTGGGAAATATGGTCACCTTAGGATTGGGGCCTCTGAGCACAACCATAGTGAATAAAAACAACAGCAGCTTTCCAAAAAGGAGTTCACCTTCTGATAAGAGGCCACAGGTGGAACACTCCACTCAAAAGGGGAATAATTTTCAGAAACTTGTGAGCATGTGAATATGGGACTATCACTGAAACAGTTCTACAGACTGAGCTACAGAAAGTGCTAATGAGTATCCACTTATACAGGATAATGCACTAATCAGAAAATAGCTTAGAATTGAAATAACTAACAATGCAGAAGGAGCACCACTCAAATATCTTAGCTACCAACAGGTTCATTTTACTTACCAGGAGCTGAGTATGGTGGGGCGGGGAGGGATGCACCATTCTATAAGAACTATACCAGGGGTTAGTTTCTTGCACCATTCTATAAGAACTATACCAGGGGTTCTCAAACTGGGGGTTGGAACCCCCTCAGGGAGTCACAAAGTTATTACATAGGGGATCGCAAGCTACCAGCCTCCACCCAAATCCCGCTTTGCCTCCAGCATTTATAATGGTGTTAAATATATAAAGACGTGTTTTTTAATTTATAAGGGGGGAGGTCACACTCAGAGGCTTGCTATGTGAAAGGGGTCACCAATACTAAAGTTTGAGAACCACTGAACTATACAGAAAAGGCATAACTTCCAGGAGTGACATCCAAGCATCAGCAAAGGCTGATCATTGGAAGCAACACTGATTTCCAAACAGAGGTTAGCTCTGAAAACTGCATGCAACAATCTTAGCACCACTTACACTTGTGATATTACATCAAAGGATTGATTCAGCAGAAACATTGAACAGCTCTTTTGTGACAAGACAGATTCCTTTATGGAACTGATCACTCCTTTTAACTCTGCGTGAAATATAACCAGCCTATGTCAAAATTTAGCCAGTTCCACACTGAGGGTAGTTTTCTCTTCTTAATCAGTGAACAAGCCACGATTTGCTCAAGCCACTCTCCTTCAATAGCCAAATTAGGGTTGCCAACCCTCCAGGATTGTCCAGGAGTCTCCAGGAATTAAAGATTAATCTTTAATTAAAGATTATGTTGTGATGAAATCTCCAGGAATACATCCAACCAAAATTGGCAACCCTAAGAGCCATTAGTACTGAAACTCATGCCTAGCTGGATTGCAGCCATGATCATGCTGGCACACGAGTTGTCATACCAGTTTTATTTAGTGCTTAGGTTGCCTATCAGCAATGGGAAAGCTTGCAGAACCTCCCAAATAAGAACATTGCTGCAAGCAGTAATTCCTTTCTGGCCACCTATATGGCCACATAGGTGGCAGTTTGGATCAGATGTAAGCAATAGACAATGCATGTCTCATGTTGCTAGGAAGACTAAAGGTTAGGAAGTATAATGCTCAGGTGACACATCTGTCCCATGATATGGGCAGACAGACAAGGCTGTACAACCTCAACTGGCCCTCAGTGTGCTTTCTAGATAGGAAGAAAGCAATAGGGACACTACACTCATTTGTTCTAGGCAAGATACTTATCTGTGTTGAGGTCCTGACTGTGTGTGGCTTTGATCTAGGTGACAGAATAGCTGACTGGATACCTTGCTGTTAGCCATAGTCAGTCCTCAAAATGAAATAAATCAACAGTTTGCTGTGATGATCATGAACCAAAAACTGGAAATGCCTGTTATCAGAGCTCTGACCGTATTAACATAAACTGTGTCTGTATTTGTTAGCAGTGTTGACAGTCATCTTCTGTCCATCCACCCAAAGTTTGGACTTCTCTCAAAACATGCTGAGTCCATTCATCAGCATGGCATCTCTGTGGGGATACTTTCCATTTATGGGCAAGGGTTAAAGCTTACATTCAGATTCCAGAGTGGCTTCAGGGAGTCTGATAAAGCCAGGAGTCCAAAATTCCATGGAATGTAAAGGACAATATTGGTTTGTTAGCAACAATCTGATTGGCTAGTGGTTGAGCTTGGGAAGGTTGAAAAGCCTCCATCGTCTATGCCATGGTGGGGAATTTTTGTTGAACACAGACATAAATACTCATTAGAAAGCTAAACCACCTCTGTCACGGCACTAAAGCAGCGTGTGGGGAATTGCTGCATGTGTTCCACTTTGACTCCGTGCTTTGAATGTTTGAAGATAACAGGTTACTCACCAGTAGCAATATTAAAATATTACCAGAATTGCAATACAGACATTTGGATATGGAGCACACGCTTTTTTTTAAAAAAAAATTGATAACGATGATATATAATTTCTGATTACAAGCATCATGCAGTAGCATTCACAGTATCATTGTGGTAAATCAAGGCGGTTTTTTTTAAAAAAAATAGATTCTAATGAATACAAGACAGCAGCCTTACAGAAAATACAGGGTAAGTGTCAGATAACTCTTGTCAGGCCCCTGTCCTTGCTCCCAAATGTAAATGGAATGACTTCTTTTCTTGAAGGAATATTCCGCTGTTTTGTATTTCTATAAAGGTGGAACATTGAAATGATTTCTTTCCCGACAATTAAAAAAAAGTTGGTTTGCCCCTTCCCTGAGCAACTGTTTTTTTATAGTTTATTAATAAATGTACGGGTTTTTTCCCCAATTTTCCATGGTAGTTAATTCAGCAAGTGGTAACAGAGGTTTATTTCATACTTGTCACTAGGTCTAGTGACAGGCTCCCTGCAACCCTGAGACATTATTTCCATCAGAATTAAAAGGTTCACTGCTCTGGTAAATCCCAGAAGAGCATAGGGGGCCAAATCCTTAGCTGGTGTAAACTGGTAAATGGAGCTATGGTGATTTACACCAGCCGAGGCTTTGTCCCAGTATTTCCATGGACCGATCTTGTGGGAATGAAATTAAATGGGGTTACCACCCGAACAGCTGCATCAGAGCAGCACAATCTTTTGCCATACAGAAGACAGGTTCCAGTGAGACAGACTCCTCACGGACAGATGTATATTTGGGAATGATGATGTTTTCAGTACAACTCTATAACAAAGGTGGCTGATTGGAGTGTAGACGGTTTCCCAAACATGACTCTCCCCCCGAAATGTATCCTGTAACTATTTGCAGAAGTGTACAAGTAGCTCTAACATACCTGTAAGCAGTGATATGTAAAAGACAGCCTGTCCCAAGCTAACACTCCGCCCTCCAGAATGCTTTGCTTCTAGGAAATCCCCTCCTCCCCCAGCTGTGTTTGAGTGTGGACGTGGTCTTGTTGCCAAGATACAGCTCTTGCTGCCAGACCCCTCAAGCTCCAAAGAGGGAAGAACACACGTTATTAAGTAATTAAGTAACATATCTATGAAGCGGCTTCCGGGCCAGCCCCTTCCCGCAGATTCTGCTGCCTTCCAGGGAAGGAGAGCCGCTGTTCAGATAGCTGAAGAGAATGAGGAAGCAAACGTTAACTGAGGAAAATATAATGGTTCCCCATTCCAAAGAAAAACTAAACAAAAGACAAAAAAGCCACACAAAAGGATACAAAGTAGGCTACCCAGAAATAACCTTCCTATCAGAAATAGAAAACAGCTCTGTATATGGACAGATGGACAAAGAACCAGGTCCAGTAACTCTTGAGAGGTATTACTCTGAAAAAAATAAAGTGCAAGAGGACACAGATCGAGTATTTGAATTTCTGTAGTCCCTCCCTACTTGTATAAATTCTAACATTTTTATAGCGCTTGTCATCTGAGATCTCTAAGTGCTTTAAAGACATTAAGCCTAAGCCCCACAACACGTGTGTGAGGGAGGAATTGTATTAAAAATCCCATTTTCCTGATGGGTAGACTGAAGCACAGAGAGATTTAAGTAACTTACCCAAGGTCACACAGCAAATCAGTGCTGAGCCAGGAAAAGAACACAGAAGCCCAAACTCCCAGTCCCCTGCTCTAGCCACTACAGAACATAGCCTACCCATTCATATTACTCATACATTTTGCAAAGCTCTCTTTAGCAACACTGGATTCACTCTGTTTCTTACTCAGAAAGAGGCAGGGCTGCTCATTAAAACCTTAAGGGTATTATTTTGAATACATATGCTAGCTCACTCCCATCTGTGTTGTTAATTAGTTCCTGACTGTAGGTTAAATGTAGGGCATGTCGTCACGAGCCCAAGGTGGGGTGGCCAGACCTCCTGCTCTTGCCATATGGCTTTCTTTTTCCCTCCCCCCTTCACTCTTCAGTTTTTAACCTGATCTCCCTGCTTCTAATATGTGGGCTCAGCAACAACAACAACAAATATTGTTAAAATTGAAATGACATGCTAATGTAGAAACATGCTCTTCCATGCTCAGGCAGCTCTTCCAGAGTATTGATTTGAGACACATCACAGCTTCCGTGGCCCATACACAATGATTATGCTCCAAGTGAAAGCAGCTTCAGAAAAGCTGAAAATAACTATTCCACGTGTAGAACAACTACTGCACAAGTAGGTGATAGCCAGGGCTGCAAAAAACATTGCCCTAGGAGGACTGCATAATATGTTGCCAGGAACATGAAGGTCACCCCTTAATTTGTTTAAAATGGAGAAGAACAGAGCTGCCCCATTTGTAATACAGATACATTCCCTGGGGAGAGGATGAGATCCAGTATGCAGAGCTCCATCTCGATCCAAGCAATGGGAAAAAAATCAAGATGGAGGCAGGCATATTGGATTCCATCATCTCCAAGGCCACATCTCTCTATTCAACGTAAGACAGCCCTGGGTCATATCACATAATTCAATGGATCACATTTTGGGGTACACTTGAAGATTACCAATCATCAGAAGTGCTAAGAACTTGCAACTCCCAGCAAAATCAATTCCCAGTGAGCTGAAGTTGATTACAGAAGTAAATTGCAGGTGCTCTGCACCCATCAGAATTTGGCCCTAAATCTGTTTGCTTCAGAGTAGCCTTTGTTTAAACTCGTTCATGGCTTTACTCTGTCCTGTTTTCCATTTCTCATTTAATGGCTACTGGCCCATTAGCAAGGAGGTTATAGAAGAATTTTCCAAATGCATGATTTTAATATTCTCAGACAATTTGGGGGCTCTATTCAGCAAAAGGTCAATGTTGAACCAAGTTAAGACAAATCCAGGTGATTGAGCTTTTTGCACTACTTCTGTGGAACTATCACCCTCAGATTTGCCAAAACCATAGGCAGAGGCTCCATAGAGATTTAGGGCTCAGCTCTCTTACAGCCTTATATCATTTTATTATTCAATTTAGTCTTGCAGAATCTTATTCTCCCACTGGTCCTGGGTGAACTTTTGGTTTAGAATGGGCAAATAAATCATCATTATTTTTTTCATTTATTTTTATCATTGTTAGGCTGGAAAAGTAAATTTTGTGCCAGGGTTGGTAAACGTTATGACAATTTTATAGGGCAACTTTAAGAGGGACTTAAAAACACCGCATCATTTGGCCCGTGCTCCAAGGAAAACATGTCACCGAGATATGGGACAGGGTTCTTTAACAAACCAGATTCTGTCCAGGGAAACTAGGTATCTTTGTTTATGAGTACCACCGTTACAGTGCTGGATGTTTCTGTGCTGTTACATGCAGTTGTATTGCCCTGATTTTTCGCCCTACTGAGTGCATGTGGATAAACAATTGCTTAGCTCACCTTTCTACTGTTTCCTTTAAGAGGCTCCTGCATATTCCAGGCTGTTTCCCTCATACAGAAAAAAAACTTTGCAAAACTTCTCTTTGCTGCTCATAAAAAAAAGAAGAACAAAAAACAAGGACCTCCTTGCTGACCAAATCTGCATGATGCATCTGTGGTGACCTGCCAATATTTTGCAGTGAAAAGATAATCTGTGACTTTGTCACAAGCCATAATGTTCAGATTTGGATCCAAACCCTATGGAAGTTCAGAGGTGTTCAGATCTGGTTTTGGTTCAGCCCACTAGGGCTGAAGGACGGTAAGGATAAAGGGTAGCCATGAAGTTCATGACTTCACCATAGTTCATCTGTGTTTGGATCTTAGGCACTGGTTTAGACTCACTGCCAACTTGGCTTGTTTGTGGTTTTTCTTCCCCCTTGGATTCAGCTGTCAGCATTCAGAGTGAAGCCTATCATCACAACTATTTGTCTTTTGGCATTTATGTTCTAATCAGATCAGATGATCAACTCATGAGGAGCAGAAACATCAACTGAAGATCCAAGTATGAGAGCAGGAAGCCAGCAGACTCTCATTTATCTGAGAACACCAAGAATCAAGTCCTAACAATGACCAGGAGCCCTTGCCAAGAATATTCACACTAGCAACAGGGACACCGTTATTCTTAAGCAGGAGCGACTGATTTCATTAATTCAGCCCTTAAATAAAACTAAATATATGTAAGTAGTTTCTTTTCATCTCAGGATCTCAAGCACTTACAGGGTGCATGTCCATTTTAGAGATGGACAAACTAAGGCCCAGTAAGATTAAGGATGTTGGCAAATTCAAACAGTCATTGACAAAGCTGGTTAAAGAATCCAGAGATTATGATGTTTAGTTCCCTGCTCTAAACAATGCTGTATTTCCTCAGGAGCTCTTATGTTCAAATAAAGCAGTGTTTTACTCATCTTGGATGAGACAAGGGTTGAGAGGATTGAGAGGTTGTACTAGGATTGAGAGGTTGTATGTTTGATTCTACCATCTCCTTTAGACACTTAATATAAGATCCCATGAATATTGGTTAGGGTGAGAGGAAAAGGATTCTAGTCCAGTGCTTGCTGCTAAATAAATAATCATGATGCAGAAGCATGTGTTGAGGTCTTTTAAACCCCTATGTTTGTACAACGATATTTTTGCTCAAGAGTCCTCCCTATAATTGAGACATATGTTTTTTTGCCAGCAGCCTACTCTTACACAACACTGCATACATATGTGTGCCTATGTGGCTACTGTACTGTAATAGGCCAGCTTCTGCTCTCAGATGTGCATACATAACTAGAATTGCAATCAATGGGAGCCTCTCAGATATCTGAGATCATAATTTGATATAGTGAACACTAACCATATGACTCTCTATAATGTAGCATAGTATAAGACTTCTGCATTTGTGCTCCTAACTTGAATATAAAGGATTCTCTTTATATCACAATAACTCATTGAATCCCAAGAGAAACTTAGGAAATATAGATTAGTCATCTACCATAATATAGTGTGTGACTGTAATCGTAGGTTCTAAAGTTTCTGAGAAATAACCAGAGTCATCATTTAAAAGGACAAGATGCTAAGTAAATATTATAGACTAATGGCTGGGACTTTCAAAGTTGCCTAAGAGTTAGATTCTCAACTTCCATTGGAATTCAGTGGGAGTTGGGGGCCTCAATCTTTTAGACATCTTTGAAAACCCTAGCTTAATGGCTGTATACTGGCTATCTTAAGTCTACCTTTAAGTCTCTGAAACCAGTCTCCTATGTGAAGTCAGGGAGAAATATTTAGAAAAAAGATTATATGGGTTCTGGGAGGTAGGGAGTGCAGAGAAACACTCTAGCGTTCTGTATGAACAACTCCTGATGGCTGCACCAGGGAAGTGCATACTCCCAAATGGAAGGCAAGTACTATAATTTCCATCAACCAGAAGGAAATATGAAACATTTAAGAGGGGAAATTGTCATTGCCCTCCTTCATTCTGGGTTTCTCTGAGCCAGCCACACATAGAATAGAATAATCCACTCTTCATTGTACAATGTATGGAGTAGCTAAACACACATCTGCATATCCCTCCCACAGTTCAACCTCAATATTGTATTTAAAGATTGGGTTCAGAATTTCAGCCACTTTCAAATCAATGGGAGTTTTGCAATTTACTTCAATGCAGAGAGGATCTCATCCTCAAGAGTCACAGCCTCAAAAAATTCTTGGAATTTCTATTAAAAAAACTTTCCTGCACAATAAAATTATTTTAAATTAGTTTTCACGTAAATGAAAAATCAAATCCTTAAAGGGATTTTGCAATCATGTATTTGGCGCACACTTTGAACATGCAATTGAGTCTCAATGACACCTGTAACAAACCCAGAGAAATTTAACTTGCAAATATTTCCCTAGTAATAATATAAAGTTAAATAGGCATCTGATTTACTGAAAGTGTTCCTTCTTGTTTATTTGTTCACACCGCATAAAGAGGACTGTGTGAATACTAGAGTTTTCTGCCTCATCAGAAAAGTCATAGACACAACTTTAATGCATAAATATTTTAAAAACAAAGACGCCATGCACTGGTAAACCTAGTTTCTGTCTACTCAGAGCAGTTAATATTAATAGCCTCATCACTAATTTCAGTTTTCAAGAGTTGCTTACACAAAAAGTTGTTGGCATGTCTGGCAAATGTGTGGAATTTATCTCTAGGTGGCGATAGTAGTTCAGATTTTGAGCTACTCAGATCTACAAATACTTCTCCAGAATTTAGCAATAAGTATTCTTTTTATCCCATAGAATTAACTCTTGTAATTATTCTACTCTGAAATTAAAGCAACGTCCCTATTTTCTTTAAATTTATAATACAGTCTGAAATTAAGTAATATGATTTCTGCATTTTGCTGTCAGAGTATATGGAAAAAGGCAAATAGATTTAATGGACCCAAAATTAAGGCACCTTTATGGAATAAAGAGCCATTAAATTTCAAGCATTTTAGAGGACTTAGAAAAAAACTCATATGGATTGTCATGCTTTCAATTTTGTACACAATTGCCATGGAAAGAAATTACAAAGTCTTAATTAACTAGTTTAAAAGAGAATTACTTCATGGAAAGATACTACATTCTTAGTGAGGTAAATATACAACTACTGCAGCATGATGACAGCTGTCACGAATGCATGAAAAGTTATTATATGAAGTCTTATGGAACTCATCTTCAGACAATTCGTGTAGCTATTAGTGATGCCTAGATTATGCAGTAATGGGACATTTTGGGACTGGTAATATCAGAATAACTAAGGGACTATAATCACATATAGTCGGTATCATCCTAGCAAATCCTTTGTTTATACTACAAAATAAAAACAACCTGTTTTCTCCTCCCTTCCTTTTCATTTTGTATACTTGAGTGATTTATAAAGAATTGGAATTAATACTTCCTGTGATTGAAACTAGGATACTTGTTTTTTTGCACACCTAGTTTAACAAAGTTGATATAGCATGACTAGCAAATACGTGGTTAATGTAATCAGATCCTCAATATATTAGCAGATCCTCAGCTAGTTTAAGTCAATCTGGCTCAGCTGAAATCAATGCAGCTATTTTACACCAGCTGAGGATCTGCCCCAGTATGGTGAAGAAAGTGAAAAATTAAGACCCTGAACGAGCAAACACACTTTTGCATAAATTTACTCATGTGAATATTTGCACAGATGTCAGTGAGACTTCTCATTTGAGCATAGTTACCCACATACATGTTTGAAGGATCAGGACCTAAAATTATAGCAATACATGCCTAGCATAAAATAATGTTATGTGGTATTCCAACAGAACAGCTGTCCTAATAACACACCTGTCTAGTCCAAAAACTAAAGTATTTTCTTCCCTCTGATGCTGTGTCTTCTAGTATTTAAAGAAGTCTGCCTCCAAGTGGCATAAGGATTTAATCTGGCAACATCATCTGTTACACAATGTAGTCAGTATAAGAGCAAGTTGTTCGAATGCACTGTGTAGTTAATGTACATTATTATTGTGGCAGCATCTAGGAGTCCAATCATGGGCCAGGATCCCATAGCGTTAGGTGCTGTACAAACACAGTACAAAAGGTCAGTGTCCTACCCCAACGAGTTTACAATCCAGCTCTGAGACAAGAGACAACAGATGGAAACAGTCAGATAGGGGAGCACAAAGCAACAATGAGACAATAGTGGTCAGCAGGATACACAGTGGTCACAGCTTACCAGCTGTCAGTCTCAGTTCCAGCTGCACATCAGTCAGCTTGTTTAAAAGCACACCTGTACTGCTTGATCACTGCAATAAGATGTGTTAAAGGGGATATTACTCACCTTTTTCCTTTTTTGGAACCAGAGATTGTAATTTGTTCCACTACTTCTCATTTCAGTAATATTTAAAAAAAAATTACAAATCTAGTACTCAACTTTAACTGTTCTTAAAAACACCTATTTAAAATGCAGTTCACTGTTTGATATCACAGAGTGTGCCAGCATATGAACTGCTTTCAGAGATGATTGAGAGAGTCTTTCAATTAAGCAGCAATTTTGCAATTAGGAGTACTCATAACAATCATTTGAAAACAAGTCAAGACAAGTAAGTAATTACCCTACTAAAAGGATATAGCTGCTTACATCAGAGCCTCCAGTACCCCACGCAGTGCATAACATGAGATTTTTCACTGTAGGCAGATGACACATGCTTAACACTATGTTTCAGCCATTTATATAAATCTATAAGGCAGACACTTAAAATAAATTTGATGGCCTTTTATTTTTAAAGCAGTAGTGTACTCACTATAGCAGTGTGAAAGCTCACTGATCTCCACTCTCAGATTTACACACACAAAGTTTGAGATTCTTCTGCCCATAACTTCTCCTTGACTTCTGCTTTCCTATGTGCACCCTTGAGGGCCTATTAACTGAGCTAACAGTGCAACTTCTTCAGCTATTATGTTCTATTGTTTACGGTGAGACAGTACTGTAGAGATAATAAGTTAAAACTGCAGGCTTCTTTCAGCTCTGGATCTTCATTATGTGTGCGACTTTAAAAAAGATTTATTGGATGTTTATTTTCCTATGTGTGTCTTGACTGCACATTAGAAAGATGAATTTTAAAAATGTAACTCTGTACTGTGTTTTCAGCTGGGTCGTGCAGTCCTCCTGTGGCAACATATAAACTAATGTGTTTTATGTTTGAAAGCATATTGATGAGAGCCAGCCTTTTCAGTTTAGCCTCCTCATCCCCTTACAAAATACAATATACACTTGCCCTCCCCTTCACCCCTCTACCCCCGCTCCCCTATTCCAACAGAGTTATTCAGATAAGAATTAAAATGTTGTTGATCCTTACAGCTTGCTCTAACCTGACTTTACAGCCTTATAATGACGGCACCTCTCTGCAGTGCTAGAAAGCAAAGAATGCTGTGGACCTGAACACAAGGCATAAAATTTATAAATGGGTTTCCCGAGCTGTGGTTCAGTGAAGTTGAACATTAAGTGGTAGTACTATGGCAGAAAATTTGTTCATGTTATGGAGCCTTGTAGAAAGGCTCTTCTTGGGTGTGTTAACTAACAGTGACTATCAGCACTTTTCAAGTGATTTTATATTTGAGGCCAAGTTGTGGCTTTGGCCTGAGCCCAGAGTAAGTGGCAGCATGCTATTGTGCTGCCCCAAGAGTGGACCAGAAGAGAGTCTCAATGTGCCTCACAGATTCCCCCACAGTCTGAGGGACAGTCCTGCATCTAGTCTGTTTGCACACCTAAAGCACCACACATGTGCAGTGGGAGGAGATGTAATGCCTCTGTGAAGACTGTCTCCTCCTGCACATCCACCCATGGTTCGGATAGCTAGGACATGGCTGCCGGGAGCCTTATACCCACTTACATCACTGCACAGCTACACAAATCAGGCCACCTTTGGGTCAACGGTAATGCAAATGCTGTGGGGGCAATTTTGATTCCCATACTCACATTAAGTAGTATCTTACTCTGCAAGTAGATCCATTGATTCCAGTCAGACTATTCAAGGACTAAACTACTATTCAATGTGATTAAGGGATGAGAAAGTGGCCCTAAATCAATATTATGACCTTTTACTGTGAGGTGACTGATTAAACACATACAAATAAAGGACCAGATTACAAACTTCTTACTCATGCTGGTGAACAACTATCCACCCAAAATAAGTGGGACTAGTTGGATGACTAACTGTTCATGTGTATAAGCAAGAGGTTCAAAGCCTGGCCCTATGTGTGGATATGTATGAAATACCATAGATTTTTTTATGTATATGTATTTTTATCAAACCACGAATTACAGATACACAAATATTTGCTGAAGAGAATATATCACCGGGATAGATTCCCTGCATACATTAAAACTCAGTTACTAGAAACATAAATAAATAATGACTATTGATCTCACAATGGTAATAACCTCAAAACAGCAACCTATAATAAAGTGAAAGTAAAATGTACATTGTAAAAAACTTTAATGTTCAAGTGAAGACACTAATAGCATCTCCGGAATTAAAAAGAATGATGTCCATGATTATAACATTTTACTCTTTTAATGTCGTAAAATTATATTTTAAAAAAATCAGTAGGATATTGCAAGGTATCCAAATCATTAATTCAGTTTTGACCATCCAAAACCACTTACCATTTAATTCTAATTCCTTTTCAGAGGAAAGAGAACTATTTTCAATCTAGCCATGAAATTAAAACAAAGACAGAAAAAAAACACCATTATTTTACCATCTTCCCAATTCTTAAAAGAGAGAACACATAGCTATTATCTAATTTACTCAAAGATAGAAACTTTTACACCCTGAAGAGTTCTCTTCTTCATTCATTGCACACAGAGTATAATCCGTTTAATTATTTACTGAATACTTTCATATTCTTTCCTCAGTTTAACACAAAGTTGATGAAAAGGACAAAGACTTTATGGTATTGGAATTCCAGTTATGGTAACCAACATGTTTTAAATTCCAGTAAAGGTTACATTTCAACAAGTGTATCTTTCCATTCACCTACTGTACCTCAGTTGATATATAGATACATTATTCTGAGCTGCGGTCAATGAGTTTCTTCTCCTTATACTCAAACATTCCATTTATAGTTTCAGGCAATATGTTACACATACACTTATGTATGCCCACTGCCAAAACTGCACTGCTTAATTCCTTACAGCTATAATAGCTTGAAGCGGTCCATGTCATAGCCAAATAACCTTAAATCTGGAGGAAATCTAATGTTGCATAAAGCAAACAATGAAAGTTCATGCATTACTTTTATGACTATATTAAAAAAACAGTCCTGAACATGAGAATGTAAAGTATCAAAGTTTAACAATGAAGAAAAGATGTAAAATGTTTGAACCCAAATGTATTTATTTACTACGCTGTTTTGCAGCTTTTCCTGTAGTATGCTCTATTGTAAAAGGTGTTTAGCACACAGAATTACATCAGTGTAACCAGCAAACTATTATTGCTGAAAGAGATAGAGTACTGGGAAGATTACTCTGAGACTTAGAAATCCACTTTGCCTTCATTCCTGTCAATGTACATGCCTTTACTCTCCTCAGAAAGTGTTCACTGGTTATTGCACAGACCGACTGGGGGAAACACCTCATTGCAAGTTCAGTTAAGACATACACATAAGCTAACGGTGATGACAGATCTCTCATGCTCTGCGCATCTCACGCCAGCTGTACAGAGGCAGCTATACGTCCCTCATTCATTACGGGTGCATCATTTGCTAAATGTGACGCTTTAGCAGAATACAAGCGGGCTGGAGTGGCTCGTAGCTCGCGAAGATTTAGTTGGGGATTGGTCCTGCTTCGAGCAGGGGGTTGGACTAGATGACCTCCTGAGGTCCCTTCCGACCCTGAGATTCTATGATTCTAAGATCCATGGAAGACCTTCCAGTCCCCAGCAGGGAATTGAGATCGGTGGTGACAGCTAGCTAGCCTCGCTCCCCCTTTCCTTCGGCCGCAAGCTGCTGTTCAACCACCGGCCAGCAGAGGGCCACCTTCCCCACCAAAACTCCCCTCGCTCGCTCCCAACCTTCGCACCGGCGCACGGACGGCGTGCGCCCCGCGGGGCTGTTTTGTATTGCAGCCTTAGCTCCGGCCGCCGCCGCCGCCCCCCCGTGGCACGCTCGTTGCCTCAGCCCCTGCAGCAGCGCTCGGGCAAGCTGTGTCGCTGAGCCTGCCCGTGGCCGCACCCCCCGGGGGATCCCCGTCCCCAGCCAGCCAGCCTGCGCAATCCCCGTCTCCATTACAACGCACGGGGCTCTTTGCCCCCGGCTCTGCCAGGGCTTGGAGCGACGGGGAAGCCCTGGCGGCCAGACACTCTTCTCGGGTCCCCCTTCGCTCTGGACCGAGCTCCAAGCCGCCGCCGGGAGACCGGACCGGGGGGCTGGGCAGGGGACAGGCTGGGAACCGCGCCACCCCCACCTGGCTCCGAGCAAGCCCAGCTGCGCTGCCTGCTACCTGCCCAGCCCCTGCCGCGGCGCACGGGGCGGACAGGTGTCTGCGCGCGCCGGCGGGGCGCTCTCCCGAGCCCAGCGGAGCCTGCAGGGAACAAAGGCGGCTGGGGGCGCTCCTGAGCGGGGAGAGGGGAAGGACCCCCAGTCCCATGACCCCCTAACTCAGCCTCACCCCGGCTCGCATCCCCCCCTCCGCCCATGGGCGCCCAGCTCCCGAACTCCAGAGCCCTGGATCCCCCGTCTCCTCTTCCCCCAGCCTTGGATCCCCCCGAGCCGCGCCCCCAGGCCCCCTTCCTGCCCATCCTCCCTAGGCACTCCCCTCTGCACGGGATCCCCTCCTCTCCCCGGCCTGCGTCTCTCCCGCTTCCCCGGGCTCACACTGCGCCAGGGGCTGCCCGCCCCCAGGGGCTGGCTCATGGGAAGGGGAAGCCCAGCCAGAAGTTGCCCCTGGCGGCCCCCCGCCCGTGCCCAGCCCTGACACTCAACTTTCCCGGCCAGGCGGCCGCGCTGGCGGAGAAGAGTGAGTTAGTTCGGGCCAAGAGACGCCTCGTACCTTGTTGTCCACGCAAAGCCTGCTCGGGTCGCTTCGGAAAGTCACATCCTCTCCGAGCCGCCCAGTCCCACCAGCCGCCTCCTGCAGCCCCAGCAACACAGGAGGCAGCTCAAGTGTCTCATCAAAGCTTTATGAAGGGTGGGAGGGCAGCAGAGTTGTTGTGAGGCTCAGATCCCCCCCACTCCCACCCCCACTCCCCGGCTGGTGCAGGAGCCTCTCACACAAGCCTCTGCCTTGGCTTCTTCTCACTCAGGAATTATTTAGATCTCCGTTTGGGCGTCTATTGGTCAAACTGTCTCCAGCAAGCAGCTCCAGCGAGCCCGAGCCACCAGCGCCGGGTTGCTTGGCTTAAAGGAACCGCACGCCTTTTCCCTTCCATCGCAGCCGAGTGGGACAAGCCCCTCACTCAGCAGAGCACTGCCAGCCCTTCCCTCTTTCCCTAAACTTCTTGCCCTGAAGGGGTCCGATCAACAACCCCCCTGGCCTCTTTATTCTATGCTAGTTAGTAATACACTCTCCAATCAGTTAATACCGGGGGGGGATCCCCCAGAATTTCCCTCCCCCGATAATTATTCTGATTCACACACTTCGGCTTCCACAGCTGCTGACTCAGGTCTACTGCCTGCTCCTTAGTTTGCAACTTCTATATCCCTGCTACAAGGCAAAAGTGGTGTTTGACTTTACTAAAGAAACGCAGAGAAACCGAGAAATGACAACGAAGAACCACATCAAAATAAAACCCACCAGGAGTCTGAGCCTGCACCTAAATCTCTTAAACGCGGGAGAATACTAGTTTACGTGTTAGTATATTAAACAAACCAGATCCATTTAAGTATAGCTCCCTCACTGACCCCTTCATAGTTTGCTTTTAAGGATGCAATCAAGATAATAAGCATTGTTTATTAATGAACGCTCCAGATAACGTTACGCTAGTCACTTTCTGGAGACACGCAGGGGCATATTTGCACAATCTAGACAGCCTAAAGACTTTCTCGGAGGCATAACAACAGACAGAAATCCAAAACCCACCTTTTATTTTTAGTGGCTACTTGTACAAGTCAATATCAACAGCGCTGCATGTGGGACCTCTGACGAAACTCCCAAATTGGCTCTGGTTTGGGGGGTGTTTTTCTTCCCCCTTCAAAAATCTGGCTTGCTGGTTTCCCCTTCTGTTTATGCAGCAAATAGATTAAATTATTGATAGTGGAAATTGCATAGTGGAGGTAATAATGGAATCCTCTGAGTGAGTAGATCCATTTGATCTTGGTAAAAACAGAAAGATTTCATGCTCGCTCGCTCGCTAGGGTTAGCTCAAGCTTCATCAGACCTCTAGCGCTCTGAATGGGAGTGTGGGTGGGAAGCCACACGAGCGCTTGCTCTACACGCTTGACGTGTATGTCATATGATACCCTGGCTGCCTCGCATAGACACACTACTGCATGGATTACAAGAATCAAAATACCATGCATTGAGAATGATGCATCTTTTATTAACAGGGTTTCGTTTCAGTGCCTTACACATGTTTATGATGTTCTCACTTGAGTTGCTCCCATTTCCCCCAAAACAGACATAGTGTGAGTTAGTTTATTTTCAAAGCGGGATCATCATCTCTCCCATGAATCAGTTGAGGCAAATATATTTGTGAACCTTAAGGCCTGAACCTGTTGTCACTCTAGTCAATTACTTCAATTGCTCAGGCCCACTGCAAGGTTTTACTTTAACAAATGTATGTAAGTCATTTTTGCCTTCGGACAGCCTGTGTGCCTTTACTATGAAATACCTGCATTCATTAGATCAGAAAAGTTGTGACTATTCCAGGCTTTTAAAATTTGAGGATACCTAAGGCCTTCTACATAAAACAACTTTTGATATATGTTAAGGGGAGCAGCATGGCTTACATGTGGTTAACTTAGTTTGTTTCCCTACTACGGCTTTTAAAACTGTTTTAGAAACCTTAGTAAAGTACCACATTACAAGTCTTCTTGGACTTTTTTTTTTTAATGTGGTTTGGCTAAAAATCTAGTAGCATACTGAAAAGGACTCCACATTTACTGTCTCAATGATTTCCAGATCAGACTAACTCAGCCTACAAGTAAAAAAGATGGCCTTTCAAACTGCCAGCCCTGCAAACTCAGCCTGGGCTCTAAAAATCATGCTCTGTTCTTTCTGTCTGGTGAATAATTGCCAGTAATACCAATTCCACTGGCCAAATACTGCCCTCAGCCACACTGGTACAAACCCACCCTCTATTTCTGCCCTCAGGGATATCTCTGCCACACCTGTACAACCATATTTGTCTCAGTGGTGTTGCACAGGTGACCTTCTATTGGGAGGTTTCAGACTAGCAGCCGTGTTAGTCTGTATCCCCAAAAAGAAAAGGAGGACTTGTGGCACCTTAGAGACTAACAAATTTATTTGAGCATAAGCTTTCGTGAGCTACAGCAGTGAGCTGTAGCTCACGAAAGCTTATGCTCAAATAAATTTGTTAGTCTCTAAGGTGCCACAGATCCTCCTTCTGTTGGGACTTGTTCAAATTTGTCATCAGTTAACATATCTACTTTATTTTTGAATTTTGATCACACTTTTGTGGGACCATTCACATTTATAAATATAACTGCACTAGTATGGTTGTCTCCTGCAATTCACATGGTTTGAACAGGACACCATTCTTTTATATTGCACATTCAGAGCAAGAAATCTGAATGACCTACCATTCAAATGTAATGGCAGCAGGCTATTGAAAGGTTATAGTAGTGATAATTTAATTCATCTATTTTATTTCTACAGGGAGATCCCTTCCCTTAAATGCAATGCATGTGCACATGAACAGTATCAAGAATCCTGGATTAGGGACACTGAAGCAGCTATTAACTGTTATCTGGAAGTGGTGGCGGTAGCAGGGATATTGTAAGACATTTCTGAAAATGGTGACTGCCCTCCATTACATTGAGGGGCTAAACTATGTTAAGTCAAATAATTTTTGAAAGCAGTTCAAGGGCTCATCTGCACAGCAATTTTTCCATGCTGTGGGGCTGGTTTAATAGGACACAATAGATTCCTAGCTGTTATAACATGCTTTGGCCATGTCTTTGTAGGTAGGACCAGTGTTTTTAATCTGGGTAATGAACCATGTTACAGCCATTTAAAAACTATGGGATCATTAATCATGATACATTCATTTGAACTGTGCTCTGGTGGTGAAAAAGGATCACAAAGCTGATTTAACCAGGCAGCTGAGGATTTCCCCCAGGCTGCAGGAATCTCCAGGTGGCTCTGCCACCCCCATTCAGCCTTCTGCCGTGGCATAGGGACATACCTGGGGGACAATGCATGGTCAAAGTACCACTGTGCTCTGACAATGCCTATCTGGCCTAACCAGCCCCTTGGGGGTCATTACCAGCCAGCCTTTGGAGCCCCTGCTGGGGAAATAAAAATGCTTTATCTGGGTTTCAATATTAAAGTTTACCATACAATCTATGTTCCTGATTTTCCAGGCCTTGACACTGCCTTCAACGTGAGCTTTGCATGAGGGAGCATGAAAAGATCGGGCCCATAATTTATTAGATTTTTTTAAATAACTCAGAATACAAAGGCAATCCCATAGGCAAATCTACCCATCATTCTTAGATGTTCTGTCTGCTTTATGAAATATATAGCCTACTGCCTACAAAATTCCTATTGCAAGGATTATACCTCTTGAGATTTCCCGCTGACTCCCAGGTGAACCCATAAAGAGCGCTCTTATTACATTTTCACCTCACTATCATCTGAAAAATGATGTCTCATAACCTAACAGTGTCAGGTGAATACATTTTTCCCCAGTGGGGTTTTACAGGCAACAGCATACAGAGATATTTCAAACAAAAAGCAAAAATGCAGGCTGGATGGAAAGGAACAAAGCGATAAGAAATTATTTCCATATCAGATAAACTTCACTTTCAATCCATTTGCCATCTCTTAGTGTTCTGCAAGGCTCTTGGAATCATTATCATGGCACATCAACAGATACAAAATTTATTTTGTAACTGACAGTCTTTTGCCCCCTAAATAATTAAACTGGTTTTTCGTGTACATGAAATAAACTTCTCTCTCTCTTTTTATTCAACAAAAGAGAAAGAAGGTACAAATAAAGGTTGTCAATCAATGTAATGTTGATTTATCCCTGCAGCAACAGACGATTGCAAAGATCAGTGCTGTCTTGCTGACTTAAATTTGAACTATACCATGGGCACTAATGATGCAGTAGATAGCACATAGAAGAAGCAGAAGCATGCACTTCTGGTTTCTGTCTCTGCTGGGGTTATGAATTAAACTGACTGATCTATCAGGACCAAACCCTAAAAGACTGTAATTATATGATATAGTAGTTTGCAGGGTTCTTAAACTTCCCCTTCACAATGCTAACGGAAGCAGTAAAACTCCAATATTTAAAAGGAATAATCTTTTTTCAAAAATTCTGTAACGAACACAGTAGGTTTTTGAGTCTTTTTTCCCAACAAAACTTTTCTTGCTATCCTTATACCATCTGTTTTATTAGCATAACATTATCCCAACTTGTTTTTCTAAGAGAAAAAGGTCAAGAAGCAACCATTTGGATGCCCATCTCTCCTTGTTGTCAGGAAATATAAACTAATCCTGATTATACAAATGAGAATGATGTCAATGTACTCAAGTTTTGACACCAGAGTATTTTTTTCTATTAATAATTTTAATTGGCTGAGGTCAGTACTAATATCACTACAAGTATTTTATGTTTAATTATGTTTATTCATGTCTCCTAGTTACCTATCTTTGCTACTTTTTTTCAGAATAAAGGAATGGAAAATTGATCAAAATCAACTCAAGTGATGCTAAAAATCTCAATGCGCTATAAACATAATTTGAGTTTGCAGACAAGCCACATTTGTCATAGAATGACTGAATTTTGACTCTGTTGTATGACTACGTGACAATCATTGCACAGAAAATGCAGCACTTTAGGGTTCCAGGGTTTGATCCTGAAAGTGAGTGGGAAGCTTCTAAGCGCCCTCATTTTGCACTTTGCAAGTGCACAGCACCTTGAAGGATTGAGCCTAAATTTGTTTCAGCTGTATAAATCCTGAGCAGCTAGACTTTATGCAAATAAAATGACCAAGCTGTACTCAGTATAGGATGCAAGGCTGGGGGAAAGTGGCATCATGCCATATTTGCATTTCTCTGCCCCTGGGGCTTCTGGGAGTTGGTTTGGCAGGTAAGGCAAGTTAGAGCAGCTTAGTGCCAGCTTGTAGGTATTTCTGGGAGTCATTACAGCATTGTTGTGCTCTGTTCACATCTTCAGCACTCCCTATATAGCTGGGGTGCCAGGAGAAGGAGGCATAAAGCCGGCTGTACCAGCTCTATGCCAACTAGAAATTCCCCATGGCAGAGGCATCAGTAGCTGCCCTGTTAAAAGTGTGGAAAGGGGCCAGAGTCTGGGTTAGGATGTGGTCCAGGGTGTATATAATAGTTTCTTGGTCTCCTTTTTGGTAGTTTAAAATAGTCTAATTTACTGCTTAGGCAATTTCAAGAATGTACTTGGTAACTTCTAAGCAGGGCATGAAATCGCTTTACAATATGCAGAAAGTACCAGCAGGGTATCCAATATAATAAATATATTGCCTGTATTGACTAGTAGTTTTGTAGTACTGCATCTGCTCTTACAAGTCAAATAGTCAACATGAGAGGACAGCAATCAAAGACAGCAGCACAGCATAACGCAAGATGAGGAAGGCATGATTCAGGAGGCAAGGATTGGGAGGCCTCAGAAGAGCAGGAATACAGCAGTACAACACTTGAATGGCAATGCACAGACACAGCAAGCCTTCTCCAGAAGGAAAATTCAAAGTTGTATCTATACCTCTCTTGCACTCGCAATACACATAGAAAGTGGGAATTAGTTTACCCGGTGTCACTGCATTACTCCCATGTGCTCTTGCAGGCATTAAAAAGCCAGTGTCTGAGCAGAGAGCAAAGTATCTGGGTTGTGCATCGGAGTATCCGGTGACTACTGTGCAGTACCTGAGCAGTTCTAATGTTCACTGCATGACCCGCATGACTAACAAAGAGAGGTCCTGAATGCATAGCGCTTGGTGATGATGGGGAAGGGTGGATGAAATAACAAAAAGGAGGATCAAAAGCAGTTGCAGATATGGTAAAGAAAAAAGAAAATCCATCCCCGCCCCCTCCAAAAGAGGCTGTATGTGATTCCTCAGGGCTGGGGAAACATGAGCCATAGTCAGGTAGATTAGACAGAGAGAGAGGGAGAGCGAGAGATGTACTTCTGAGATGAATCCTGCTATTGGAGCTCTATGATTAAGGGAGATCAGAAAACTGCTACTGCACACGAGGGTGAAAGGTGTTAGGACTGAGTCATCTCCCCTTTCCTGTATGTGTTCAGGGTGTTTCAATTAGACGTGTTATAATGAATTATTTTTAATTTTTAAAAGGATCAGATTCTAGCAGTCTAATAAACTAAACCAATCATCTAGTCAGCCCCTGCAGCAAGCATGTTTCTTGCCAAAACTTACCAGTTAATAATCTCCTCATAGCCTGGGTTTTTTTTTTTTTTTTTTTGATATCTTAAAAATAACACTTCAAACCATTGGATGAAATATCTGTAACAGACCTTAGCAAACTCTTCTACATGCTAACATTATTTGTAGTTAAAAAACAAACACACACAGCCTGCAGGTGTGGGAGTCCCATTGATATTAAGAGGGGGTCAGAGTTGGGGGTTACATGTGTGAGGGGTAGCATCTACGTGTGTGTCTGAGAGCAGAATTTGCCACTCGATTTTCCTTTGTAGGTTGTCATGCCATTAGTTTTATACTGCTGCTGTACACTTTTAAACAGCTGCCACATTCCAGGCTCAGAAGTGAGTTAGGGGATTCCTGTACATGTAAATGTTTATACAGCTTCTTGAGAATGAAGAGCGTGTATAGCTGTCAGCTATTATAATTATTTCCAGTAATCCTTCCTTTTACCAATTCCAGGCTGAGGCATCCTATACCATACACAGCAACGTATCTTGATCTTTCTGATGAATTCAGTGGGCTTTGGATCACCTCTTTAAAGCACAGGTACAGCTAAGATACACAGGCCTTTCAGTTTTAACTAGTTAGTGTTTTTTTTAAGATGGAGTCAGGATTTTTTAATAGCATATTCAAATAGCTCATCAGCGAAGTACTTCTGAGCGTGAAGCACATTGTTCATGTTCAAGTGTCAGAAAATAAAACATCTGAAAAACTATGGAAGATGGTTTAGTTTCAGAGTATAAATGTCAGTACATTGAGACAAATTAAATATTGTACTGGAAACTAACCCCAGACCACACCTTGGTTTTCTCATTCAATACCTATGGCTTGTGGTGAGAAGGACCTTTATTGAATGATTTGTGGATAGGATCAAGATTGTCTTTAAAACACTTTTGTTTGCTGTCTTTCATTTTATCAAATACTTGGGATTATAAATCTACCATTAACTTAATAACTGGCACCATTGTGTATGTAGACTTCAAAGCACTCTTTGTTTGAGCTCAACAGAGAGACAGGTGTCAGTCTTCCAGTCTTTTTAACTTTTTCTTCTTGATAAAATGAGTTGAGCCCCCAACTGGGGCTGAAGAATGCTTGGTACATGTGAGGGGATGCTGTGTGTGCACAGATGACTGTAAATGGTCTTTGCATTCCCACCTCCTACTCCTGATCATTGGTATGTTTTGTGTCAGTCCATTCCTTGGTGCATGTTACCACAGCCAGAAGGATGCCAGTATCACTGCAATGGGTACCGATATCCTTGTGGGGTTCTATGGGGTCCTTGTAGCTGTTGGTGTTAGCTGGGATGTAGGGGATAGCCTGTCTATACCCTCTTTCCTCCAGCGACACCTCCAGTCCTGGCCAAAGGGAGCGGTAGTTGGTGAAGGAGCCACTATGGCAGCACTATGCCCAGTGAGGATACTGGGGAGATTCTCTGGGTAAATTGATTTATGGGCAGCTTTGCACTGGCAGAGCAATTTGTATAATCCATTGCTTTATTAATTGTAATTGTGAAGCTCTCATTAGTTTCCCCCCCCCCCCACAAGCTTGAATATATCATGCTTCTAAACTTTCAAACTTTAGTGCATAAATTAATTGTATGGGCCATCAATTGACTCTCTGGACATGGCACTGCATGACAAATATATTCCTTGAGCTAGAATAGATTAATAGAAATTAGAGATGAAAAGATGTGTTAGATGTAGTCGAGCCCCCTCCCCTCTCCCCGCTAATGCAGGTTGTAGACCCCAATCAGCAACTATCAGATGTAAATAACTACCATATGATTTCTATTTAAAAATCAACGTATGTTTGTTAGGAGATATTTTAAAATAATCTTCCTTGTGCTGCATACCATTTTCTGGATGAAATCTGTTCACTTCTGTGCACCAAACTCTGACATGCCCTGCTTGGGTGTGCAAGGCCTAAACCGTGCATTTCTGCACCATGGAGAGCCTCACAGGAGGAAGCTGCATCATGGACGTGCCTTCTGTGTCAGGTCTCAACAGGGTGATGAATGTGGGTAAGGGGGATGTAAGCATGTGGCATCAGGGGTGGCCAGTGTGCTCACAGGTAGTATGGAACCACATGACCACAACTCCACACAGAACCAAGGATTTAAGGCACATCTACTATGTGTTCCCTAAGCACAGAGCTATTCCTCATAACCCCATGCCCATTTGAACCTTGCGACAGTTACCCTGGCCCTGGAACATATGATGGAAGGGAGGATTCCCTTCCTCAGACCCGGTATACGTTTCAA
This sequence comes from Lepidochelys kempii, assembly GCF_965140285.1. Taxonomy (NCBI): domain Eukaryota; kingdom Metazoa; phylum Chordata; order Testudines; family Cheloniidae; genus Lepidochelys; species Lepidochelys kempii. The sequence goes on along the minus strand of NC_136385.1, from coordinate 45,253,745 downwards.
AGCAACTTCAGTTGACCATATCCCTTTTAGTCTGAGTTAGGGGTGGGATCCAAAGCCCACAGAAGAGACTAGAAATGTACCCATTGACTTGAGGGGACATTGGACCAGGCATTTTGTTTGCTGGTTCAAGGGTTAGTACCCAGGAAGTGTAAATCTGTAAATAATATTTTGTGCCGTTATTCCATGGACACTGTTTATTTTCCGTTCTGTTGCTATACTGCTGTAATGTGAATGCTTTCAAGAATCAGCTTTTGGTTTTATACTCATTCCTTGTATTGCGTTTGTTATTTTTGTTAGTTTTTGCTTTCTCTCTAGCTATACCTTATTTTTGCTATATGCAATACATTGTCCTCATTGTGTCCGTAGTTACATTAATGTAACCACCATTGAAGGCAACAGGGATGCATAGAGTGTAAACTGGGGCAGAACTGAGCATTTTATTTTAAACATTGTTTTCTCTTACAGAGAATGTAGACAATTATATATGTATTTTTGTTTCTGTTCATTGCTTTGCCATGCTGTATTTTCCAAGTGTGAGCCTTTACCCTTCTAGGCATGTATAGCTTTTTCCCCTTTGGTTTACTAATTTGGGTTACAGCTCATAATATGAATAATATACTCCGATACTGTACCTAGAGCACACTGATGAGGCCTAAAGAGCTCTTCTGTGATGGGAATTAAGATCAAAAAGGATACAGAATGTTAAATATTCAACATTTTTTCCTTGGATTTTAAATACAGAAAAAACAGTTTTGATGCAAAACTCATTGCAACAGAATGTGTTACTTAGACTCTCAGACCATGTCATTTTTAGATACGAGTTGCACTGAGGGAAATCTCTTCATATGTAAATTATGACATTTTGACTATTGCTTCTTGTTATTAATGTTTATTAGTGGTGTTAAATAATCATCTTATAAGTAGTTGTGTCAATGTCAAATAAAGTAAATGAGAACTACTAGAATTTAAAGGTTTATTTTCAATTAGTTTCCTAACGAGAGGCTATTCATTTTATACAATTAAAAATAAAATTTCACCATTTTTTTCTTTTAGGAAGTTTAACTGTCAATAAATATTACTTGAAAGATCTGGAACTACTGTTCTTAGGATCCCTAATTTGCATTCTCTTAACACTTTGTTAATTAAGTGTTAATGATTTTTATTAATGTAAAGAAAGAGCATTGTGAAAAGAGGGTCTAATTTAAATATCAAGATACAGTAAAGCTGTAACAAATGTGACTTATTTATGAGAAAAAATAAACTCACTGGCTCAAAGATAGACTTGGTATAAGTAGCTGCCGCACTCGCCAAATTTGGCCCATGAATATTTGGATACCATTTATTGATAGCCCACAAGAAGTTTTGACTCATAAACATGCAGACAACTGCTCTCATCAAGTTATTTGCTATTGATTGCACAGGAGACTCATACATCATCAAAGATCTGGATAGGTCAGTTACCAAAAAAACATTGACTTTTTACCTGTGTGGGGTTTGTTCCCCTTATATTGGGTCCAATTCTGCAGCTTTTCACTCATGCCAGGATTCTTTTTAACATCAGTGGGACTCCTCATGTATTGACTGCAAGATGAGGCCCACTGTGCGTGAGGGCCTATTTTAAATACTGACAGTATGCTGGTCACAGCCCAGTGTTCCCATCCATAAAAATACTCTTTAATCACCCCTGTTTTGCCCTGTCTCCATCTCGCAATGGCACTTGTACTAAATAACTTGCAAATAGTCCAAATGCTCTTCCCGCTCAAAGCTTGTTTGTAGTAATACTGGTATATGGAAATATGAAAGGTTTAGGAATGCTTTATGAGTACATGAAGTTCTTTTCACTATGTGCGGGAAGTCAGATTTTAAAATAATATCCCTTCTTTTAGCCTCTGTACCTGTATTCTGCTTGGGTTGTACCACACTCTCATTCAGCCTCTGTCAAGCCAAGTTGCAATGGCACTTATGAAAATTAGTGTAGTGAAACAAGCTCAGCAGTGGTTGTGGCCTAGGTAAGTCCTGTTCCAGTTTATAACCTACACCTTACCGCTGCATTAGGTGTATACAGTCTGAAGTGCTGGGTGTGGTTATTTGCATTGTGCTTCTACCTCACATCTGGATTGTGTCACAGCAATGCTGGTATCTGTGTGCTGGGACTATAAACTGTAAAGTTAAGGAATACTTGTAGGTCCACGGAGGGCATTTTTTGTTGTGCTGTTTTTGTTTTGTATCATTCTTTGTACAGATGTTCCCCGGGTTACTCAAGACCTGACTTATGCAAATCCGCATGTATGGAAAAAGTTCTCTAAGCTAGAAATAGAAGGGTTTTTTTGTTTGCTTGTTTTGCATAATGGTCAGGTATACGTTTCCGACTTATGCAAAATTTGAGTTATGCAAGGCGTTCCGGAAAGGAATGATTGCATAATTTGGGGAGCGTCTCTACTAGAGATTAGGCAGCCTCTTTCTAGAAGAAGTTTAAGAATGGGCTGGTTTGCATTCCAGGGTTTGAGTTAAGGCTATTAGAAGTTTTGCACATTCTGTTGCTTCTGTAGGCTGAGTGCATTGCACACACCAGGGGCTCTTTGCATTCCTCCATTCCACCCCACAAGACCCCTGTATGCTACATCCCCCTCGTTCAGGAATTCTGCAGTCCCCGGCTCGCTTCCTTCCTCGTGCTCTATGTGTCTGCCATTCCAACTTCTTCCCATGCCAGCAGCTCCGAGTGCCCCAGATTCCCCTCTGCCTCCCTATTTCTCCTTTCATTCCCATGTCAAGAGCTCTGTGCATCACCCTTCTCCATATAATTGTCCTCACTCACATGCCAGGGGGTCTGTGTTCCCCCTCATTTCCCTCTTCCCCATCATTGTTGAAGTTCTTTGTGTCTCCTCATTCCCACATCCACTACTTGTCCAGGGTTCTTTTTGTTCCCTTTGCCACACACCATTGTTCCCCATTCCCCCAATGCTTGCAGCCCATTCCCTCCTGCTCCCTCTTTTTTTTTCTTTTTCTTTCTGTCTGCGAGATAAATCATTCAGATGACAACATATTAAACTCTACTGGAGACAATGGGCAGAGCTATGATGGGGGGAGGGGTTAATTGCTGCCATCAAATGTAGCCTAGCCTTCAAAAGTTATCAGGCTATCATCACATTGACCGTAGGACCTTGCTTTGCTCAGCCAGTTGCTAAAGCAACATGGATACATTGTTGCCATTTTGGCCTGCCTTTGGGAAGCCGAGTTTGAGACAGTGACACTGAAGGATCAGGAGACATAGGCAAACTGAGCTGAAAGAGTTTCAGCTTTGTGGCTGCAGAATCGCCAGTAGTTCCTAAGGGAACATGTACTGAACTCTAGCTGACTCCCAGTTTTCAAAAGGCAATAGGCATAGCACACAATCACCATGTGAACAGTACTGGCAGAAGAAAGCCAGGAAGCTATTCTGTTAATCAATGTGCCAGGCAGCTGTCATATAGAAATAGCATCTGGTGAAATAGCCACTTGTGGGCAGGGAGGCATATCATCACATTCCTATGGCCTTGACCTATTGCTCTCTGTCCAGTTGGCTTGCCCATTTCTTGTTGTCAAAAATTGGTATGAACCTAGAAGAAAATAAATTTGATAACGTTCACCTCCTTTAGCTTTCTTGATGTCCTGAATTCCATGCCTCACACTGGATACCCATTTCCTTCCCATCCTTGATGATAAAGGTTTACAGATAAATGTTTACAAGATGCTGGCTGTATCAAACAAATTTTTCTAGATATGCCTCAAAAATTCTCTTCATGTCTTATGGGCTCCCTAAAATTTTAGACCTACTAGATACATGTTTGTGAGCCCTGCAAGAAATCTTCAGTAGGAAGGTAGGTGGGAAGGAGTAGCATAGAATGATTATTTGGTGCCAAGAACAGTAGATTGAGGAAAACCTCTGTACATTTAAGAGAATGATAATCTAGGAGAGAGCTCTGCTACAGCCAAGATAAGCAATGAGGCTTCTGGAAAATGTCCATGGATGGGAGATTGATGATTGAGACTAGGTAAGTGTAAGGCCTGGAGAACAGAAAAGCAGATGGTGGGTTGAAAGTGCTATTGTCGCTGGATATCAGACATAACTGGGGATTGGGAAGAACTATTGTGTGTAAGGCAACTATTGAGGGATAAGAAACAAATGGATTTGATATGGAGTGGGAGGGGGAAAGGAGGAGACAGATAGAGAGATTCATGGCTGGACTCATCCCTCTCACCACGCCATGGTCCAAATCACATAACATGACAAAGACACACAATGAGGGGCACAAAATTATTTATGAATAACACTTAAAATGCTAGGTTTCAGAGTAACAGCCGTGTTAGTCTGTATTCGCAAAAAGAAAAGGAGTACTTGTGGCACCTTAGCGACTAACCAATTTATTTGAGCATAAGCTTTCGTGGGCTATAGCTCACTTCATTGGATGCATTCCTTAGAATGCTGTAGGGTGCATTCCTTTGGTATGAATGACTCTTTTTGTAACCTTTGTTTCATTATTTTGGATGTAATTAATTTTCAACAATAAAAATGAGGGGACATCATGTGTGTGTAACACAGGTACCCCCTGGACTACAATGAGAGACATCGCTTGAAATGAAGGATATTTGAGAGATCTGGTCAGCCTTACATTCACAGGAAAATACCAATTCTAGAATTTAGATCAGCCTAGCATCACCTTCTCAATAGAGATGGTCAGATTTTTCAGACAAACAGCTGTGCTTTTTTTAAATGATCAAAAACTGTCCTTTTTTTAAATGTCATTCTTCATTTAACATCTGTGTAATATTCCATTTTGAAAATTTGATAACATTTGGTTGTCAACATTTTTATAGCATTTTCTATAATGTTTTCAATAGAAATATGGGGAAATGTTGAAAAAAATTGAAAAACAGGTCTGTTTTGAGGAATTTGAAACAAAAATAACTTTGAAATTTAAAATCTTTTGGCAAAAAACAACCATTTCCTGACCAGCTCTAATCCTCAACTTTAAGGGCCAAATTTGCAAAGAAGTCTATAAGTCCAAGGTCTGTGTACACAAATGCAAGCACAGTTGTAAACTGTAACTGATTATATGCAGAAATCAGGTTCATGCTTATTGAGATGAGTAATGCGCCATTTGCTGATACAGTTGTATTAATTGCACACACAAATATAGGATATAAATTGTAATTGAATTTTTGCATGCAGACTTTGGCCTGCTTTAAAAAAAAAGACACTAAAATTGAAACAGTGTAATTGTCTGTGGGCGAAATTGGGAAGACTTCCCAGGCAAAGAGAGATATTATGCACTATGCATGCATGAGGTATATTTTGCACCAATAGCTAATTGTTACATTGTGGGGAAGTAGCAGTTGAGCATGTTTTGTTGTAAATTTAATATTTTTCTCAGTGTTTTGGTTCTAATTGCACACCTGGGATTTCTCCCCCCCCCCCATTTGGTAAAGAATATTTACCTGGTGCTAGAAAGGAAACTGTAGCACATAACAAGCTAAGAATAACAAATTTATATATGTTAGACAAAAAGCTCTAACCCACAGGACTGGTTGAGACAGGCTGCAAGTTCTGCAGCTATAATGTACTTGTATATCTTCAGGTACATTACAGCCTGACATCAGATCCTCAACAGAAGTAACTGCCTAAGGGGAAGTTTATTCCTGTTATGGAAGTGGAGTAACAGTTCAGGTTTTGCATGCCCACTATGTGGCATAAGTGGGGTTGAGCCAATCCCTCCCATACACCCACTTTTCCTGTTTCTTAGGGAAGGTCTGGATAAGAGTTGGGTAAGGGGTGAGTGATCCCTGACTAGCACAAGTAAGACTATATAATAGCCATTGTTCCACTTGCTTGCACATTGGACAGGCTTCCAGAGTATTGTTTTAACAGGATGTGCAAGGAATAACTTCACATAGCCATCTGTATGCAGGATTGGGTCTGATGTGTATTGTATGCTGAAGTTCCCATAGCTTTATAATATTAGCGCAACACATTAGAGAAGGTTATAGATAAACCTATATTGTTACATCCTAGTTGCTCTGTGAATAGATGCTACAAGTTTCCAGTGTCATCAGTCTCATGATGACATTCATGAATGTTTCTTAATAAATCCTCATTTAAAAAAAATTCTGAGATATAAAAATAGATATTTGGCTCATATATCACTTTTCAACTTGTATATCAAAATGCTTTACATTTGGAGGGGAAGTATTGTTATGGGGACTGTTGATGGGGAAACTGAGGCACACAGAGATGCTGTGACTTGCCCAAGGTCAGACAGCAGTTCAGTAGCACAGCCATGAATATACTGAGATCTCATCATATCCAGTTCAGTGACCATGCTGCCTGCCTTTCCTTCCATTCTTCCTTTAAAGTAGCCCAAACAAGCCTCTTACAAATTGCACATTTCCTCAGGTTCACATTGCACAGGGGTTGCTTACACAATGGTACCTTCTCAGATATATTCATGTTTATGGGACTTCAGGGGTCATTTGCTATTCAACTCTTGATGGAGGGAACCAATATTTAAAGGTTTCTTGAATACTTCAGCATGTATTTTGACATTTATTGTAATGACAGCATTCTAGACAGAAGCCTGTCATCCAATAAACTTAAGACATCATTTTAGCTATGGCATCTGTAAAAAAGTCAATAACTGCCTTATCAAAGGGCAATCATGTCCAATGTGGGTGTCTGTGCCAATTGTGTTCTGAACAGCTGCAATAACCTAGGTTTCTACACCCACATTTCCTCATAATTATCTTCATGAGGCTGAGGTAGTTAAGGCCAGATCTTTAGCGTTTCCTGGATGTCAAAATATCCACACACCTTCTGTAATTCTGAGGCTACCAGCCCCCTTTCATATTCCTCTTAGTTGGTCCATCTAATTATCTAGTGCCATGGCTGTTTAATGCATTATTCAAGACACACAGTGAATTTCAAGGTATAGTGCCTTCTGTTTTAAAAAGGAAACAACTTGCATAATTAGACGTCCTTTGATGCACAAAACATATAACTGTATTCGATACAGACTCCCTGCCCCTTCCAAAAATGAACATTATTTTTTACAATCATAGTTAGATCTGTGTCTTTAAAAGTCTCTGTATTTCCAACATCACTAACCAATGCATTCACTTCAGATGTTTGTAGTCTACTTCCTGTTTCAAGAGGGAATTCATTCTTTCCACATGTGGTACATTCAATAAGGGTTTTAAATGGCAAACTAGTGAGAAAGTTATAACTTAATGAACATGTTACTTAATCCTCCTTATAGAATGTCAAAATAAATTGGAGGCTATAATATGTGGCTTGAATATCCATCTTGTTAAATTGTGTTTCTGTGTGCTGTGTCTGAAGAAAGTCAGATAGACTGGACCGCTCCTACCACCACACAAAAAGTGGGTGAAGGAAATGGGGGAGGGGGGCTGGGGAGGAATTATAATGTAAATGTAAATTCATAGGGACAGATCCTAACCCCTTCTTGCCCCTTTGCTAATGTCCCACACTAATGCACCAGGGGCACAAAGGGCCTATAAAGCTTCACGAAATGTGGGGAATCCGATAGTTGCCATAGAGCTTGTTCTACAGAAATTTCTTTTAGCCCCTGGCACACAGGAAGTGTATTGTGGTTGGAAGGGGCGTAGCCAGCATGCACTGCATTAGGGTGATTGTCAGCCAGTGTGGGACCATTACAAATCAGTCCTATTCAAAGAAGCAGCCAGGAGGCTGCTTTAAGGTCTGTCAGGGACAGAAATGACCCCTAGCTGTCCTGGGAAGCAGGGGAGCCCAGTGATAGCTCAGAGGTGAGAATCAGGCCTATCTCTGTCAGTGACGTCAATAGGAGGAGTTTTTCCTAAGTAGCCCAGAAGATTTTGTCCTTTGTTATTACATTCAAGCAGAAATAGAAAGTGCAATATACAGTCAATGGGATCAGGCTGTACTCCTGTTGCAGCCAATTGCAAAACTTCTATTAGCCTTAGTGGCAACAGAGCCATGTTCAATTTTGCCACAGAGGAAGACCCATACAGGGTTTAAGTTATATATAGTATGTAGAGTCTTCTGTTTGCCAAAGTTATGAGTACATGGACAACAGAAGATTTGAAAACATATATGCAACTAAGGGCCTAATCCTGCAAACACGCAAACATGGGATAACTTTATTCCTGCACATAGTCCCATAGAGATTGCCCTAAAGAGCTGAGTGGGACTAAGCAGATAAAGAAAGGTAGTCATGTGCATAAATGGTTTGAAAAACTGAGCCCAAAAATTGCAAGCACAGAAGGAGGCCAAAATATTAGTAACTGATACTGCACATTCTGCAAGTGTGAGAAAGTCAGGCAAAGACATTGTTCCTTTGTGACTGTGGGAATTATATTTCTAACTTATTTACTCTTTATACCAGTGAGCTCAGCAGAGGACTTCCTAGCAGCACACAAAGGCCCCAAACCCTGAGATCTTTACTTATGCAGACTCCTATTAATTCACAGGTTCGTCCAGAATCTTTTCTATTGTACATTGCCCTAGTCAAATTCACAAATCAATTTATTTTAGCACTTGGCTCTCATTTATTCTTTCATGAAACCCAGAAAAGGGAAAAATCCTTTTCAGACACCTACACCCAACATATATCAACTAAGAATAGAAACAATACAGAAACAGATGGAAATGTTAATGCTGACACTCACAAGCACGCACCACACATTTGTGAAATAATGAAAATGGGTGGGCAGTTGTTATGCGCACTCCATGCTGGCTAGTATATTTTTCTGGCCATACATTTGCAAGAGAATTTCTCAGAGATATTTTCAGTTAAGCAGAGCAATCACTGCATAGAATCTCTCTGGCATGTGGGTGTAGGAAGTCACAGACGTTGTTCATGTTTTTTGCACTGCGCTGGTATTAGTCAGAGCCTGTCCCAGAGACATGTGGCATGTTCAGTCATATGTGGTCTGGTGTCCACTTGCCCCTGGTGCCTTCTCAGTATGTATGATAATGGGGCTGCCACAAGACGGAAGGGGTGAGGGTGGTGACAGCCTCATTGGCTGGAGCCTCATGGAAATACAAGCCTCGTAACCGGGGGGCAGAAGCTGGGACTGAAAACAGAAGTGTCCCTTAGGACAGACTTGCACTTCTATGAGCCGTTATTCTGAGAATGGGTATCAAATTCTAATAGCCAAGACTACAAAGTCTTTTAATTCATCATGTGTCCACAATTTGCGTGGCTAGGTTGATTCACTGAACATGAACGGCAAGGGGGATTACAAATTCAATCATTTAGTTCTCAATCTTTGCTTTTCCAGATTGCATATTTCCACAATAAAGACAGTGTTGCCATTTTTGCTGGCCTCACCCCCCAATCTGTTATCCTAAATTGTGCATGGGGTATATTAATTTCACAAAGAGCATAGCATGAAAAATGCTGCATTCTGTGATCTCCATCTAATCTTATGCCCAAAAGGAAGGAGCCATATTTAGCCTCATGTCTAGTCATATGCAGAAAGAACATACTTCCCTTTGGCTGGTGCTACCTACATAAAGGGCATTTGGAATCAATACAGAGTGAGAACACTACTTGCAGAGTAATTTATTGCCCAGTGGGAGAAAGGGTATCCGAATTTGGCCCAGTCCTGTTTGTTAGAGACATCCCATGTCCACTGATCTTTACCAGGAATGGGTAGAATTTGGCTAAAGAAGAGAGAGGGAGAGCAAGAGAGAAATGTGGGAAAAAAGAATATTCAAGAGCTAGAAGTAACAGTTGTACAGTTAAAATAGATGGAAATATATAAAATTATCCATGGAGTAAAAGAATCACATCAATAGAAACTCCCTGGCAACATAAGGTATGACAGAATCATTTATTTTTGGAATTCGATGAGTTTTAGCAAGGAACACAGCAACTAATTAACAATAGAGGTGTCCATATAGTAAATCAATCCCTGGGTGACAAAGGGAAAACTCTAGTTGGGAAGGGGGGTTAAAGATGATTTTAAGTTAAAGGAAATTGCAGATTAGGGGAGTTCATTAAAACCAGTTGATGAAGAGGGAACACTTTTGATGTTGACCTCTTCTTGTCTGGTCTCCCACCATCTTGTGTTTGGTTAATAAATGCTTCTTATTTTGGGTTAGCTGGCATTCCGAGTAAGGTTAAGTTTCAGAAGCAAGTGCAGGAAATGGGGGAAAAACATGCAGATCACAACAAACCCCCCCCCCCCCCACTTGCCCATCCTCAACTCACAACCCTCATAGTAAACCTCAGCAGCCAGTTCCCTGTGTCATTGTGCTATGGAGGAACATGGAGATGTTGACTGACTCCTCTACAACCAAGTCCAGGACTCTCATCAAGTGTTTCTCCAGTAGGGGAGCTAGATTATTAGACGTTAATGATTGAAAATGTAATAAACAATAATATGCGTGACGTCCCAGGGGATTGCTGTATTTGTTTTCTGAGGAGGAAGTGGGGTGTGTGTGTGTTAACCATTCAAACTCTGATTGTTTTCTTATGTATATTAGAACAACGTATTTCCATTTTAGCTTTATTTGCGGAATTCGGTGTCCGTATTGAACATTGGGTGTAATATTTACAAAGTACCTTTCCAGGGAGGTTGTTTATCAAGTCCCCCTATCACAAGCGACAAGGGCTGTTGAGTAAAGAGTTATATGACACTGCTTTGGATTAGCCTGAGGTTCGTCGCATCAGGAACGGCGAACTATGTCTCCTGTTGGAGTAAGAAAATTCCCTTCCTCCCAGAACACCACCAGCAGCCCTACAATTTTCTCGGTTCAACTGTCAGATAAATTGGCAGCTACGGTAACTGGATAATACCTCCCTTACCGATGCATTCACGGGAAACCTTAGCCACTGTATTAGTCTGAGGCAGGGATTCGCAACCCACTAGGCAAGCGAACTCCGCAATTCAGACTGACAGCCGATTTTTTTCCGTATCAATCCGGGCAGTGCGGAGTGTCACAATATTTACTCCTCTTCCCCGCCTGTGAGTTAGATTTTGGGAGGCCATGGGAGGTAAAGGGAAAGGAAAGGGAGCGCTGCGCCTTTAACGGCTCCCCCCCTCCGTCATGAGTCTCCTGTTCCAGCTTGCAAGCCCTGCCGAGCCGTATTTAAAGCGGCACCAGCTGGGCAGGTGGGAGGTGGCGGTGATGCTGGTGCCTCGGAGTTCCTTCGCCGCACGCTTTGGAATTGCATCCGCTGAAGCAGAAATCCCCCCTCCGACACAGCTGAGAGAGGAGAGGAGGCAGTTCCCACAGGGCTCGCTGGCTCGATTCCCCACAGGGCTCCGGGGGGGGGGAGGCCCAATCACCGTCACCCCCTCTCCCCCCGTTTGCGTGCCGAGCCGGGCGCCCCGTGCCTCCCTGCCGCGTGTGTGTGTGTGTGTGTGTGTTGTAACCACACCCCGTTGTGAAATCGCCCAGCCGGCGCGGGCTACTCCCTTCTTCCCCGAGCTACGCGAGCGCGGTGCTGCCGGAGGGGGCAGGAAAGCGTCCAGTCCCCGGGGAGGGGCGTGCGGGGGGCGCCCACCCAGGGGCGAGCCGGAGCCCGCAGGTGACCCGAGAACAAAGGGCTCCGGCGAGGGGAATCACCGCTCTGCGGGGGAAGAGCGGGTCGGCCCCTGGGGTGGGGCCCGGGCAGCCGCCTCTGCTCCGGCTGCGGAGGGCGCCAGGGGCTGCGCGTGAACCGCCAGCGTCCGCGCAGTGAAGCGGATTCGTGACTCTCGGAGACACCCCCCGCCCTCGCCCTCGCCCTCCTCCTCCTCGCCCGCCCCCGGCTCCCAGGGCCCCGCGCCTTGAGCCTGCACTGCTACCGCGCGGGGGAAGCCGAGGCGAGAGGTTTCCACCGAGCGAGGCTCTGCCTCCCCAGTTAAAGCCATTGCGCGCCTACTGGATGTGTAGCAGCTCGATCCTCCCTGGGAGGCTGAGAAGGCATTGCACGCCCCTCTCCCCAGCTGCACTGCCTCCCTCCCTCCCCCCCCTCTACGCCGCCCCCGGGGATCTACCTCCCCAGCCCCGACCCACGGGGCTCCCTTTGCACCGAGAGGGGCAGACTGACTTGAAACCGGGCTACGGGGAGAGAAGGCAGGGAAGGCGAGTCTCCTCCGAGCCGATCCCCGTGCACTGGTGGAATGACACCCACTCCGCTCCGGCAAGTGCTGGGGGAAGCGCGAGAGGGGGAAAGACAAATAAACTCTCTGTGTGTCTGAGAGAACAGCCCCCTTAAAGAGCCGGAGACCCCCGGAGCCTCGCTACCTGCGAGAAGCTTCTGCTACTGCTGCTGCTTTTCCAAACTGCTGACTTTCCAGAGCTTATTTTTAGCCCGGAGACTAAATATTATTAGCTACATTTCTACGTAGGAAGAATCGAAGGGGGGGGGGAAAGAGATAGATGAGCAGAAGGCTCACCAGAATGGTCTCCGATTGTTTTTTTGCGTTAAGGCTTCAGTGTTGTTAATTTCAGAAGCTCCCCGTTTTAATTATAGCAAAGTAGATACAG